>NC_133331.1:258076110-258806110 GCF_042186555.1 Aquarana catesbeiana | reverse complement strand
TTCCTCCCAGGCCCTTGATCTCAAGGTTTCTGCTCAGATTGTCGAAAGAACCAGTCAAGGTGGTGACAATTCTACCATACTGGCCGAAGAGGCCATGGTTTCCCTGGGCAATATCCCTCAGTACGTGTCGGCCTCTCAAAATTCCAATTCTACCTCAACTTCTCTCACAAGGGAGATTTGTGCATCCAGCCCCTCACAAACTGAATCTGCATGTCTGGATGTTGAAAGGGAAAGATTCCAGTCTTTAGGATGCTCTTCTAGGGTCATTTTAACTCTTTTGAAGGCCAGAAAACCTTCCACAAATTATGTGTATTCAAAGATCTGGAATAAATTCAAGTTATTTATGGAAGGCAGGGGTTCAGCCCCCACAGATCCGTCCACTGCTCTCCTCTTGGATTTTCTACAATCTGGCCTGGACCTTGGTCTCAGTCTAAGTTCACTCAAGGTTCAAGTGGCGGCTATTTCGGCAGCTACCCAAAAAAGATGGGCAGAGGAGTCGCTCATCGTTCAATTTTTCAGAGCAGTTAAAAAGATTCTTCCTCCAGTAAGGCGATCTTTTCTGGCTTGGGACCTGCCCTTTATCCTGGACTGTCTGATGTCTCAACCTTTTGTCCCTCTAGAAACTGCTTCAATATGGATCTTAACGCTCAAGACAGCCTTTTTAATTGCGGTAACTTCAGGAAAAAGGGCTTCAGAGTTGCAAGTGTTAGGGGCAGAAGATGAACACATTTCTTTCTTCCCAGATAGAGTGGAACTACGGACAGTACAAGGTTTTGTCCCAAAAGTTTCTTCTCGGTCCTCTCTATCAGAAACTTGGGCGCTACCTACCTTTACGGATCCGCTCTCAGGTGCTCTGCAAGAATTGGACATTTCCAAAGTTTTAAAATGCTACCTACAAGCCACAAGTCCTTTTAGAGCATCAAACAGATTGTTCGTTCTTCCTTGGGGCAGAGATGGGGGAAGGAAGCCGCTCCAAGAACGATCGCCTCCTGGATTTGCAAGTTAATGCAAAAGGCGTATAGGGCTAGAGGGATGGATCCTCCGGCGGTGAAGGCCCACTCAACTAGGGCAGTTTCTGCATCATGGGCGGCAAGGGCCAATGTTTCTCTGGAGACCATTTGCAAAGCGGCCATGTGGTCCTCCCCAAACACATTCATGCGTCATTACAGGATTGACCCAGGGGCACTCACTTCAGTGGAATTTGGAAGAAGGATGATTGAGTCAGCTCTTGTGTTGCCTTATTAAAATTTTCTTATGAGCATTACCCACCCTGTTGTTATCTATTAATTTTATCACAGGTATGCTGCCATGGAGGCACCAGGAAAACGGAAAATTGTATCATACTTACCGTTATTTTCCTTTCCTGGTGCCTATCCATGGCAGCATACATACCCTCCCATGGTATTCGATGTAATAGGAGAATGCTATTGGGGTGTAGAGTTGTCTTTTTTATAATGCATTAACTATCCTGAGGGGAGGAGTCCGGGGTGGAGCTTATCACAGGTATGCTGCCATGGATAGGCAGCAGGAAAGGTAAATTACGGTAAGTATGATACAATTTTCCATTTTTTTTTATTTGTATAAATAAAATGTGTTACATTTTAATTGATTCCTGGTACTAATCATGATCTAACCACCACCAAAAAAGTCAGTTCAAAACTTCCCATATATATATATTTAAGATCTATCTAGCTTCAGAGTGAGGGACCAATTTTTTGAAGAGGTCAATCTGACCTTCAGAGAGGCCATTTTTTTTCCACTTGAAGGCCTGTAGAATTTTAACCACTTCCCGACCGCCGCAAGACGATGTACGTCCTAAGTTTGAAGGGGTATATCGTTGTTATGGCAGCAGCTAGCTGCCATAACCCCGGTATCCCCGTTTTCGTGCGGCGGCCGGCTTTCAGATAAAAGTGGTCCCTGCGGCGGATTCGCCGCGAGATCACTTTTATCGGTGACGGGAGAGGGCCCCCCCCTCCCGCCGCGATCCGGTGCCCTCCGCCGCTTACCGGAGCCGTCGGTAGCGGCGGAGGCGATCGCGTCCTGTGCCGTGGTGTGTCTGGAGACGAGTGAGGCCAAGATGGCGCTCACTCGTCTCCATGACACTGCTGGGCGGAAGCGACATCAAAACGCACTTCCGTCCACGCCTCTTAAAGGCATATTTTTTCAAATGTCATTTTTCTAAATGACTTTTTTTTTTTTTTTTTTTTTTTATTGCATTTTAGTGTAAATATGAGATCTGAGGTCTTTTTGACCCCAGATCTCATATTTAAGAGGTCCTGCCATGCTTTTTTCTATTACAAGGGATGTTTACATTCCTTGTAATAGAAATAAAAGTGACACAATTTTTTTTTTTTTTTTTTAAACAGTGTAAAAATAAATAAAATATTGTAAAATAAATAATAAAAATAAAAAAAAAAATTTTTAAAACCCCCCTGTCCCGACGAGCTCACGCGCAGAAGCGAACGCATACGCGAGTAGCGCCCGCATATGAAAACGGTGGTCAAACCACACATGTGAGGTATCGCCGTGACCGGTAGAGTGAGAGCAATAATTCTAGCCCTAGACCTCCTCTGTAGCGCAAAATATGCAATCTGTAGAATTTTTTAAATGTCGCCTATGGAGATTTTTGAGGGTAAAAGTTTGACGCCATTCCACGAGCGGGCGCAATTTTCAAGCATGACATGTTGGGTATCAATTTACTTGGCGTAACATTATATTTCACAATATAAAAAAAAATTGGGATAACTTTACTGTTGTTTTATTTTTTTATTCAAAAAAGTGAATTTTTTCCAAAAAAAGTGCGCTTATAAGACCGCTGCGCAAATACGGTGCAAAAAAAAGTATTGGAATGAAACGCCATTGTATTCTCTAGGGTGTTAGAAGAAAAACCATATATAATGTTTGGGGGTTCTAAGTAATTTTCTAGCAGAAAAACCTGTTTTAAACATGTAAACACCTAAAATCCAAAACGAGGCTGGTCTTAAAGTGGTTAAACCTTCTATCCTTCCTCCTGTTTTTCCCACATAGTGTATATCATGGGACTGGTTTGTCCTGTTTCAAGCATATCATTTATTTGTTCAAAAGCTCACCTTTTCAACTGTCTTAAAGTTTTGCCCACATAGAAAAAGGGGCAGGGTATTTTGCTACATACACTATTCCTGCAGTGCTGCAATTTGTGAAGGATTCAATTGCTAAAATGTATAAATTCTTTGTTTTTTTTAACAGTTTTTGTATAATTCCCCACCAATGCCCTTTCTGAGACATGAATATTTTATACAGTGCCTTGCAAAAGTATTCACCTCCCTTGGCTGTTTACCTATGTTGTTACATTACAGCCTTTAGTTCAATTTAATTTAATCTGCATTATATGCGATGGATCAGAACACAATAGTCTAAGTTGGTGAAGTAAAATTAGAAAAATATAAACATAAAACTTTTTTCAGAAATAAAAAACTGGCATGTGCCTATGTATTCACCCCCTTTGTTATGAAGCCCATAAAAAGCTCTGGTGTAACCAATTACCTTCAGAAGTCACATAATTAGTGAAATGATGTCCACCTGTGTGCAATCTAAGTGTCACATGATCTGTCCTTACATATACACACCTTTTTTGAAAGGCCCCAGAGGCTGCAACACCTAAGCAAGAGGCACCACTAACCAAACACTGCCATGAAGACCAAGAAACTGGAATTTTGTTGAGAAGTACAAGTGCGAGACTCCCAAAATGTATGGAGGAAGGTCCTCTGGTCTGATGAGACTAAAATTGAACTTTTTGGCCATCAAAGAAAACGCTATGTCTGGCGCAAACCCAACACATCACATCACCCAAAAGAACACCATCCCCACAGTGAAACATGGTGGTGGCAGCATCATGCTGTGGGGATGTTTTTCAGCAGTCGGGACTGGGAAACTGGTCAGAGTTGAGGGAAAGATGGATGGTGCTAAATACAGGGATATTCTTGAGCAAAACCTGTGCCACTCTGTGTGTGATTTGAGGCTAGGACGGAGGTTCACCTTCCAGCAGGACAATGACCCCAAACACACTGCTAAAGCAACACTTGAGTGGGTTAACGGGAAACATGTAAATGTGTTGGAATGGCCTAGTCAAAGCCCAGACCTCAATCCAATAGAAAATCTGTGGTCAGACTTAAAGATTGCTGTTCACAAGCGCAAACCATCCAATTTGAAGGAGCTGGAGCAGTTTTGCAAGGAGGAATGGGCAAAAATCCCAGTGGTAAGATGTGGCAATCTCATAGAGACTTATCCAAAGGGACTTGGAGCTGTGATAGCCACACATGTAGGTAGCTGGCTATGTGGGTAGGTGGCTCTAGGTAGGTGGCTCTACAAAGTATTGACTTTAGGAGGGTGAATAGTTATGCACATTGACTTTTTCTGTTATTTTGTTCTATTTGCTTCACAATAAAATAAAAAAAATCATCTTCAAAGTTGTAGGCATGTTCTGTAAATTAAATCCATTTTAATTCCAGGTCGTGAGGCAACAAAACACAAAAAAATGCCAGGGGGGGTGAATACTTTTGTAGGGCACTGTACCTGGAGTCTTAGATAAGGGCTTTGAATCATGGTTTCCAGAGTCAACACCGCTATTACATCAGGTACTAAAAGATTAAAAAATAAAATCATTAATGTCCTTATGCGGAGTAGATCAGCCAACATTTATGGACCAGTGGAGATACCTATAGCTGTCTCAATTTATTCGGAGTCTCCGGCAACCCATACGTTCATTAAAATTGAACCCCATTGAAATAATTATGCAACATAAAGATCCACCACAGCATTGTATCTTTCTTTTCTATAGAGCTACGATGTCTTTGCAAAACCCTGGGCACCCAAGGTATATAGGTTGTTGGGAAAAAGACTTACAAATTACATTTACAGATAAGCAAAAAGACAGAATTATACAACTTTCCTATAAGCCAGCCACCTCGAGCAGAATGACGGAGGTCAACTGTAAACTTCTTACTCGATGGCATTATACACCAGTAGAATTAAACATAATGTTTAGTTCAACTTCGCCCCTGTGCACACATGTGAGGGAATGTGGAGATCGAGCGACACATGGACACATATGGTGGTTTTGCCCTAAGATCTATCCATTTTGAGAGGAAGTGGCGAAGGTGATCTCTCTGATATATTGGGGCGAGCAATTAGACCCGAACCATTGAATTTTCTATTTCATTGCACAAACGAAACAACAGACCAAAATGGGATGTCTATAACTCCATATTTGTTAACTGCTTGTAAATCTCTGATCCCATTTTATTGGGGAAAACGTTTAATACCTACTATCCCACAGTGGCAACGAAGGGTTGACGAGCTTCGTTTAATGGAAGAAATAACTTGCAGAAATAAAGGGCTGACCAGGAAATATCTTGAAACATGGGCAAAATGGTTTGAATTCAAGAATAATAAGCTATATTATGAAATAACTTCAGACTTTAATACAAGGTTAGACTACCACTTATTGAATAACACTAATTAATTTCAGTGTTTCTGCACCCTCTCTACAGCTTTATATGTATATCTGTCATAGGTTGCCTCCTATATCTCTCCCTTTTTTCTTTTTTTTCTCTCTATTATGTTTTTGTTTTTTCCTTTGTGCTTCCTTTTCTGCTGTTCCCACCCTACCCCCTTTAGTTTGTAAGTGGAGAGGAGAGGATGGGATTTTTCATGTTAACATGATAAAATTACTGTACATATGTGTTTCAAGATATTGTTTGGAATTTACCAAATTGTTGAAAGTAAGTAAAAGTAAATATTTAAAAAAAAACTGTTTTACTGTGGGCATATATGCACATGCGTTGCAATGTGGTATGACCCTTTTGGTGGTCTTGGTAACCAGTTCTTGATAGTCTTCTCTTCACTTCTTTTATTCGATTAAAATGGCTACAATATCTCTAAAATTTCTTTTTCTCTGATATGTTACACTTAAGTGATCATTTAACACCATCTTGAGATTCTTATTTTATGTAAAAATTCTCCAATATTTATTCAGAATTTAGATCTTATCTGACTATGCTCAGGGCTGCAATCAGGGGGGGGGACAGCCGATACAAATGTAGGTGGCCCGGTGGCGTCCTGACCGCCGGGCATCCCAAGCTGCCCGCTCCGCTACAGCTTCCTTTGTTTGCCTGAGGGGCAGCAGGTGGGCAGGGCGTTGGGGGTCACGTGACTGGTGGTGGAGCATGGTTCAGTCAAACTGAGGAAAGGGCTGTATCTTGTATCGGAATAGGAGCTTGGTTAAATGGTGGTGGCGAAGAGGAAGTGAGGAGCTTTCCTGGACCAGCCTGCCCATTGAATGTGTAGGTGCTACATTGCTGCTGCACAATTCCTATACCTGTGAGCTGAGCTGATCTTTTTGGGACTGTCTTTGCTGGAGGGGATGTCTCTTTGCTGGAGAAGATGTCGCTTTGCTGGATTGGGCTGTCTCTTTGCTATATTGGGATTGTCTCTTTGTTGGATTGGGCTGCCTCTTTGCGGACAGACCCCTCAGCAGGGGATCTCACCACTGATCCCCGTTTAGCAAGCGGATGACAGGTCAGTGTCCATGCAGAGTAGATACGGACATGGCCCACTGATCTCTATGGGCCGTTGGATGACAACGGACCGCTTGTCTGTTTCCATCCAATTATCACCCAATCTGATAGAGGGATGGGGACCGAATCCCCATCCTTCTGTTTTTAGCAGACATGATTAGATTGGATGCCGGCGGGTGTTAATGGACACATATCCATTGATATCCGCAGCTCCATAGAGAGCAATGAGGTGTCCCATCCGGTCCACCTGAAAAATGGACAGACGGGCCTTAAAATGTTTGTAACACTAAACCAAAACATGCTCCTGAGCATTTAAGCCATGAGATACAGCACAGTGTTTTTGTCATGTCAAATGTCCCTTTCAATGTTGTACAATACCTGGCTGATCCTGCCTTCCCCTCTATAAACTGAACACTTTTATCATGGCTGCTGATCTCTGATAGCCTGGTCAGTTTACGTGCTTCCATCATCCAGCTCTCTCCTCAGTATCTCTGCATCCTCCCCTCTCTCTACCTGTCAGTTCCGCAGTCTGTGTGAGAGCCGATCTCCTCCCCGCCCCTCTCATTTCCTCTCATGCATGTGTAATTCTTTTTCCTGCAGCTGCGTACTGTTTATTTCATTAATCAGCAGGCAACTTTCATCCTCTCTGTTAGAGGTCCCTGTTCAGTACAGTGTGCGTGTTTTCCTAAAATTATAATGGTAAATACCTTCTTTCCAGAGCACTGCTGTGCAGACACCTGACCTCCCTCTGCCAGCTTGCATTTATCATAGGGGAATTTCAGCCCCTCCCACTGTGCTCTCTTGGATCAGGAAGGGAACCAGAGGGACGTCACATGACAGCACAGCAGGGCTCTGCAAAGAAGGTATTTAGCATTATCATTTTAGGAAAACGCATACACTGTGCTGAACAGGGACCTAAAACAGAGGGGATTAAAGTAATTTATACATGTGACTATATAGAGCATATGATCAACTGTAGCTCAATTTTGTAATTTCCCCTCCATTTTATAGTTCTTGTTTTTAAGGAATATACTTGCCTTATCTTACACTTCTTTCTCGTTAAGGTTTATTAGACTTTTTGCTTGAGCTAAGGTTTAATTAAAAAAACCCCCACTGTATGAGTCATTGTGGCCAAATCCCAGAACAGGCATCCTATGTCCTTGCAGATAATTTATCTTTGTAAATTCCTTTCAGCTGCCTAAACTCATGATGAAAAAATCTCCCTGTAGAAGCCTGGTTAACCCTTAGAAACTTAGGAGCAAGCTTACCACTCCCCTCTTGTGTTGGAACTCACATATAAAAGAATCCTTCTTAAAGGATTCAGACTCACTTTGCACACGAAAGATGCCTGTTGTGTGTGTGTGTCATTGGGGTCTCCAGAATTCTGACGGGTCGCTGTGGGCTACCAAGGAACAAAAGGATGGTCGGCTGTCCAGTAATCTATCCTTTCAATAACCACTTTAACTGTTAAATCTTGAAAGCCATGATGACTTAGAATACACTCTTCATTTCTATATATTAATTTGTAAGAGTGTTAAAATAAAAGTGGGTGTACTGAAGGACTCAGTGGTATAGCAAGTTGGTGGATTTGGTGGGACTTCCAGTGGCCGAGCCCTGGGGAATTTTGGTGGTCAGCTGTGTAAGGGGCCCCCCGAAATTTCTGATGGTTGCCCTGACTATGCTGATATACTGTATTGGCAGTCAGCGGGAGGAATAGTGTCCCATCATTGGCATCAGTGGGACGTATACTACCCTGTTATTGGTATTATTTGGAGGAATAGTGCCCAACATTGGTATCAATGAGAGGGAAAGTGTACCATCATTTGTGTCTGTGACAAGAATTATGCGCCGCTCTTGCTGTCCAGTGATAAAATTAATGTCTCATAGCAGTGGGAGGAATAGTGCCTGAAGAGCCAGATAAGGATAAGCAAAAGGGCCGCATCTGGCCCAGGGGGCCACAGTTTGGAGACCGCTGTTCTAAACAGTAGTAAAAAAGCTCACATATTAACATATGCTATTCCAGAAAAGCTTTCTATTGTGAGGCTTTCGCTCAGATATAGGGCTTTTCATCAACTCTAGTTCAGCCAAGTACATTTTCAGGGCTTTCAGGTTTTAATTAAAAGTAAAAATCCAAAAAACTCACAACGTTATCCTCACATAGGTTTATAGCGTCACAAAATAGAATATACATTTAGCAAATTTACACTGTTATACAAGCTGTACACTCACTACTTTATATTGTAGCAAAGTGTCATTTCTTCAGTGTTGTCACATGAAAAGATATAATAAAATATTTACAAAAATGTGAGGGGTGTACTCACTTTTGTGAGATACTGTATATATACATATACAGTATATATAAATATATATATACACACACACACAGTATATATTAATTATCTTCTAGATTTGTATCATGGCAGACTGCAAACATCCCAATAGAAAGGCTTAGGACTGGGTAAGGTAAAGTGGATGTAGAGTGTCATTTTTTATTTTATATAAATAAAAAGTTGTACTTATCTGCTCTGTGCAAGGGTAGTGCACAGAGTAGCCCCAAATTTCCTCTTCTGGGGTCTCCTGCTGGTTGCTTTCAGCTCCACCTTTTCCTATAGTGGCACATGCCCGGGCATGCTCCCAAAAGTCAGGCTGTGTACGTCCAAAGACACATACAGCATTGCTCAGTACTGCCCC
Organism: Aquarana catesbeiana; assembly: GCF_042186555.1. Classification (NCBI taxonomy): domain Eukaryota; kingdom Metazoa; phylum Chordata; class Amphibia; order Anura; family Ranidae; genus Aquarana; species Aquarana catesbeiana. The sequence continues at coordinate 258,796,865 of NC_133331.1, read as the reverse complement.
CTCCAATAGGACTTGACTCACAGCCAAAAGAAGAGAGAGGGAGAGAAGACTTGCAGATGGGCACAGCACTGGATCAATACAAGACTTGGATATGTATTGAGGGAGAGGGAATGGAGGAACAGCTACTGAAAGTTTTGCCTTAATGTATAGAATGCCACAGCTTATACTTACTTTGACTTTGAATGCAGAAGGCAAGCTTTAAAATCTTTAGCCCTTTCTAAAGCCTATTACACGCGGATTGAATGTCGGGTGACTGTGTGGATGGCAGACGGTCCGACAGAAGCTGGCCGTTTGGTCGGCTTCTGTTGGACGGGCATGTTGGAGAACCAGTAGCCGACCGGTTCCTGGTCAGTCAATGGCTGAGAGTGCTGACCGGAGTGTTCTGGTCGGTGGGGGGGAGGGGGGGAAGGGGGTCTCCTGTCAGAAGACAATAGAACAGCAGGGGAGATCGCTGTACTAACATCAGAACTAGTGGTGTGTACCAGGCTTTAGGGCAATGGGCAAGTCTCGTTTACAACTGATAATGAGATCTGCCAGCACAGTACAGACTGGGTTAGTTATGGCATATGCAACCCCTTTAAAAAACCTAAAGAGAAAAAAGTATGTATTTATGCTGGAGTTAGTATTATAGACCATCTAAAGCAGCATTTTTAAGTATTTTTAAAGTGGTTCTAAAGTCTAACTGCTCTGTTTCAAATGCAACTTTATGCATTGACATACCTCCTTAGACCCAGTCTGTCCAGACAGTCCTCTTGCACACTGCAGCTTGAAAAAGCTCAGTACAGCTTATTTTTTTACTGAGCTAAAATACAGCCTAACCCTTCTAAGTCCTGTCTCTGTGAAAACCTAACACTGAATGAGGGAACATGGAAGGAGTGGCGAGGGTCTAGTTAGGACTAAACTAATTAGCACTAAATGGGGGTTGGGGGGCCAAACACCCTACTAACTGGTCAGCCCAATCCCTAAACATCTGACTCCTCTCACCAATCCAGCATGTCTATGAATGTATACAGCCTGGATCCGGAGCACACCCCCACAGGTGCCCCCATAGCACACAGCTTGCTAAGGGGCACCTGGTGCCAGTGGGAGAACTGCTAAAGAGGAGGTAATGGGACCGCTCTGTACAATATCGTTGCACATAGCAGGTAAGTAGAACATCTTTTTTATTTTAATTAAAAAAAAAACATTTTGTCTTTAATATTACCTTAAGTTATGCTATGTGAATAAAACATGTAACAAATATAAAGTAGGTGCTATCTCAATTTGGCCGCAAAAGTGGAAATGCACCTTAAAGTGACTGTCAAGCCATTTTTTTCCCTGGCTTTTCAAAAGAAAGAGATAGGATTAGAACCCCTGTCTGGTTTTTCATGCTATCAAGGGTTCCGTTACAGAGATGACCCCTCACTTCCTGTCCTGCTAACAACATTTATTGGTCAGGAAGTGATAGTAATATGCAACAGGAACACAGACAAAAATAAAAATCTTACTGGGATCCAACTTTTTCTTTCTGTAATATGGATTTTACTTATGTCTATGTTGCTGTTGGAGAGAACCCCTCACTTCCTGTCTTGTGAAACTTTGTCGGCAGGACAGGAAGTGAGGATAAATCTCTATAAAGGAGCTCCAGATAGCAGTAAAAACCTGACCGAGGTTCTCTCCCGTTCTCACTCTGTCCAAAACTAAGAGAAACATTTTAGATGAACAGACTGTACAGGCCTAGGGTAGATCAAACATGCTACACTCTGGGTGGGAAATTATATAATCAGTCGGTGTTCCTATCAGACATGTACAGTTAATGTCATTTTTACATAATTGCAGATTAGTAGCTTTTCCCTTTTCTTGGTGATTTCTGAGTCCCATTGAAGAGGCACAGCCATGGTGAACACACAAAAGGGGCTCATTGTGCAGTTGGCTGCATGTGATGTGCTTCCGAACAGAAGGAGTGGTGGGATTCTGCATTATGCCAACTGTAATAGGGAAACATGGAAATTAGACATGAGCATACCAAACAAACCTGTGAAGAAAGAGAGATGAGGAAAGCACAGAAAAATGTATATGCATGTAGCGCCACCCCCGCAGGGGCTACTGATAACAACTGTTACCCAAACAGTACAGAGGCTGCCTGTCACTCACAAGCACAAGTTCATGCACACTAGCTCCAATGACTCTGTCTAGGGCAGTCTTCCCCAACTTTTTCAACACAGAGGAACCCTTGAAATAACTTTCTGGCCTTAAGGAACCCCTGCTAAAAATGACTATATGTACGACTCATGATTCATTAGTGTGATGGACAGTGGGAAGAATGCTCCTCACACTTGTGGTCCTTACAAATAGCTAAAAAGATCAATGGTGTAGGTGGGCACTTATCTGAGAGGCAGAATTTGCTCATTGCTCAAGGAACCCCTAGCAACCTCTGGAGGAACCCAAGATGAGAACTCCTGGCCTAGGGGATGTCTTTTTGATATTTACTGCTTAAAGAACTTTAACAGGAGAGGGGTTAGGGCATGGGATACTCCAAAATGCTGCACAGGATCATACTGCTCCTATATATGGATTCTGCTGAGGACACATGAAAATGGCCAGTATACTAAGACCCTATGAGAGCTGACTCGGCCCACAGCTATCTCTAGCACTTACATCCCAAGAGCACGCAGTCACCAGGGATCACAATTTAGGGTTATTACTCACAAGTCTCCTTCCAACTTCCTCTGGGCAGGGCCCAGTGAGGGAGAAAATCCTTCAACAGACCCAAACCCAATGGTGAAGTCCCACAGCCAGCTCCTTACAAGAGATCGCTCCAGGCCCTCAGCTCTGCTACTGCTGAGGCCTCGACATCAGCTACACTATCCGCTTCGGAACCCTCCCTGAGCAGAAAAAAAAAAAACAATCTCTCTATAGCTCCCCAGTCACCTTCTTAGCACTCCTTTCCAGGGATTAGCTAGGGCATAATAAATATTCATATTGACCCTCCCAGCCCCATATTCTGGAAGATTCTTCCAGAAGCTGGGAGAAACAGTCAACCTCTAAGCCTGTGAACCTCTGAACAGACCACAGCAAACAAGCACTGCTCCCTTGACCACAGAAAAAACTAAATTTGCCTAGCATCCAATGCTAGGAGGGTGCTACACATAAGGAAACACTCTTGGATAGAGTAGGGGAGGGTTAGAACCACTTTCAGGATATCCGTATATCATTGGGAAAGATTTTCCTTCACTTCCTGTCCCACAGCCACAGCAGGAAGTGAGAGGAGATTCATCCAAAGTAAGGGAAATCCCTGGTCACCAGAGCATTGGAAGATTTTCCTTCTCTTTCTGTTCTGGAGACCACTCAAAATTTTCTTTTACTTTCCGTAATAAGAATTACCCGGACAAATAGAGAGGGTAAATCTCCCTAATGGGGACACAGACAGGAATAAAAACCTGTGAAATCATCCATCCCACACCTTTACCTTTCTTGCCTGATCTTGGGTGCACCTTAACCTGAAGTACCAAATAAATCGCTTCTTGGCCTTTTGGTTAAGATCAAGTGATCAAGTTTAGTATCTGTTCTTATTCATTTTTGGGAGGAAGACAGCAGGTGGCTCTTGTTGAATGGGGGCTCTGGTTACTATTTTTCCTAAGTAATAAGGGGAGTATGATGGGGGGGATCCTTTTGCTACCAGATTGAATCTGGCCTGGTGAACCAGGCTTGTCCCTGGTTGAAGGCAGGACTCTCCTTAAGTGCAAAAGCTTTTCTGGTAGGAATGAGGTTGCATTTGTCTGGCCAGGGGCTGGAAGGTACAAGGAGCTCCTGATGATGTGCCTCCTAAGAGTGGTGTCCAGGAGTGCCAGAAAATCACTAAGAGTATGGAATCCCACTAGATTTGTACTGGCACTAGGACACAACACTAACTGCTTTTCTTGCACACACCTTTTGGGCAGGCCCTGAGGGGAGACCAATATTATTTTTATAACAGGTCATAGGGTCTTGCCTTGTGTATCTGCACTTGGCACTTTTTTTTTATTTTACACTTATTTTACAGGCACTAGCACTGCGTGTGTGGTTTGTTGTTTCTTTTCACACAGAGATGGATGGTACAGGATATCGGGGCCTGCCCTGATGTCAGGAAGAGGTTCTGTGGCCTTCAGGTCTTTTTCCTCTTCCCAAGAGGAAGAGGAGTGCTGGAGCGCTGCGTAAATTAATGGTGCTATATGGGTACCTTAAATAACAAAATAATAATATAATAGATTAGCATCTTAATGAGACACAATGTACAGGGATAGGGACAATTGTAGACACACACTCACTCAGGTTGAACTGGATGGACTGGCGTCTTTATTCAACCTTACTAACTATGTAACCCAGAGGTCTGTCTTGGAGAGCCCTCCACCGAGTACTTGAAGGACCGGATTTTGCCAGTCTCTAAAGAGCGGGGTCCACCTGGCTTTGGCCTAGGTAGACCAAAGTATACCTTGCCCATCGGAGGCCTGGGGCCCTAGGGGGTTCAGGGATTGGGCCTTTCCTCTTTGGAGGATGGACCATTTGCTGTACCTCTGTGCACTGAATCCACTGCAAAAGTTTACAGTGGATTGACTAAGTACCATGGAGTTCCATAAAAAAGAAGACAAAAAAACCCTACCTACTGTAAATCTGTAAGCAAAAAAATGGGCAGCATACCAAAAATAATTAAAACACAACCCACCTGTGTACCCGAGGCTTTCCAATGCTTGGTCCTGTTTACTCCTATGCTGGTGGCACATTTCTACCAGTGCCAATCCCTATTCCCAGACTACAATGGGAACTAAAGCTGGGACAGCAGAAAATACGGCTCTAGCCTTTACCTGTATATATAATAATGTAAACTACTTTCTTTTTTTCCACTTTGTATTTTTCTATGTTTTTTATGTAGCATCCTCTACGAGAAAGGTAGGTGCTAGTAAGGGTTATTTTACTAGGTTGTTCAGCACAGACAAATTTAGGCAGGCCTATGCTGCAAGCTAGGCCTGTCTGTTTTGATCTGGGGGCTGGGAGTGGTCAGAGTAGCGGTGGGTGTGATCACCTGTGCTCCAGTTCTGAGGCACCTCCCCTGCTTCCAGGAAGAATGTTCTGGAGGAGAGGCTGGGCCTAGAGCTGGAGTGGCAGGCAGCACATGTGGGAGCCCTGACCAATCCCTAACTGGTGTTGGCAGGGGGCAGGCCTGCTATATGAGCTGAGGTCACATGCTGCTGTGGAGGAGTAGTTGGCTGGGTGAAGTGAGGAATGGAATGCTAGACAGTCAGTAGTGCTAACACCATGGCTACATTTGTTTTTTACTTTTTTTTTTACATGCTATTATTGGGTTCCATTTCTGTTTTTGAGAATTATTTTTTTCCAGTATCAGAGGGCATGCATATACACATAATAAAACTTCCAGTCTATGGAGTTACTGGAGGATACTGTGCAGACCTCAGGCTCCAGCAACTAGACATTGCGGTTTTCTCTGCCACTTTGGATTTGGCCCAAAGCTAACTATAGTTAGTTAGCAGCCTCTAACCCTCTCCTGTAGTAAGTCTGAAGTCTCTACAATAAAAACCTGTAAAGGGGTTCTTACCTCTCACCACTCTATGGTTAACAAAACCAAAAACATTTCACTTTAGATATACATAATCTTGATGCGTGTAAATTGTGAACTAAACTTGTACTTTTTTGAATTTTGAATAAAAAAGATTGAAACAGACACAAATCAGCCAAAGCACACAGTGTAATATAACCACAAGCACTTCTTCATTTTGATGGGTCCTTATTTGCAATATATTTACCTCTTGGTTGAGTCTCTTCCCTGCATTTTGACTGGTGTAGGAATATGGGATAGCAACCTAGGAAAGACAAAATATAACAATAGTGTTTTTGTAAAGTATCATTTACTATGTTAAGAACGTATAACATTTTTTTAAATACTTTTTTTAACGAAGTTGCATAAATATTAATGATTGCTCTTGAGGAGTATTTCACATTTTCTGCTTATAGCCAAAGGTTGGAGTAATTCTTTCATGCGTTGCCCTTCCATGTGCACCTTGCTGTGTAGGCCAGTTATAGGTGGGGGCAGTGGTCATTTGTTTATTACTGATGTAATATTGGTGATGGGACACACTGGGCACCTTTGCTGCCATTGTGCTGGGTGTCCAATATGTCCCTGTGCCTTTAAGAAGGATTGGGCTACCTCCAGGCCCACCTGCCTCTTATCTATCCATTAGAATGCATGTGCTCCCACCCAGAGCTATCTTTTGTGGGGCCCAAAGCAGCTGCCCCTTGAGCCCGCAAATAGTTGATAAGTGAACTCAGGCGTTCCAAAGAAAAGGTTTGCCCAGGGTCCAATCAATATTAAAGATGGCCCTGCTTCCACCGTGGAGACTCTCATAAATTTGCAAGGGTTAGGACTGCAGGTAATACAGGATGCTGTGAAGGGGCCTTGCAGCTTATGCATGCATTTGCTAATGCGTGCTAACTAAACCCCTGTTTTTAACGCATACTGTTAGACAGGTTAATTCGGTTGGTAAGCAGACTGGTTGGTGAGTTGAGCTTGGAATTTTCTCTGGTTTTGTCTTTCACGAGTTGCCCTTCCATGTGCTCCTTGCTGTGAAGGCCAGTTATAGGTGGGGGCAGGGGCCATCTGTTTGTTACTGGAGTAAGTTATCCACTTTCCACCTTCACATAATAGATGTGTGAGTCTTTTTTTAGTTATTTAAAGTAGTATTTTGAGGCAGATAAAAATGTTCTGTGCTGGAAGCACATTAGAAATCTGGACCAGTAGTCAACACATATAGTAAGATGCCCACTGCATGGTATTCCATCATTCACATTCCCGGAGCTGTGCTGTTGATTGGAGCACTGTGCAGGGGACGTGTCAGACTTCTGGAAACCTAGACCGTTGGGCTCTGTTTTGAGTAGCAGTCCGTATGTCCAGTGTGCTGCCAGCACAAGGTATATTATCCCTAGCTGGAGCACAATAATACAGTCAATATATAAAAAAAGATATAAAACATCAGTTTATTGATCTGTAAGCTTCCAATATTGAATGATTGAAAACAATTGTACGCTCCTCTAAAACCCGTGCTTGACCAGGTCTGGAATAACAGTTTTAATTTTGGATAGCCCAACTCTCCCCTGATATACCCTGGAGCACCAGGCATATGAGTTGCATATTTAGCCAGACATCTGCACAGCCAGGATATTTTGTGAAATGGTTGTTCTTACCATTCATCTCCTTCCACATCCCGGAAACCCTTAGCGAATGGGTTGCTTGCAATCTTTAGCTGCGTGATCTGTGACGAGAATAAGAAAACAAGAAAAGGGGAACTTGTGAGCGAGTCTTAAACCCACCAGTGTCCTGATATTAAAGTGGTTGTAAAGGCAGAAGGTATTTTAACTTAAAAAAAAACATCTGTGTGTAGCACCCCACCTCAGCCCCCTAATACTTGCCTGAGCCCAATTTAGATCTAGCAATGTTGCAGGAGTGTCTCGGCTGCCCGGGACTCCCCTCCTCATTGGCTGAGACAGCAGCGCGGCACCATTGGCTCCCGCTGCTGTCAATTAAAGTCAGTCAGCCAATGAGGAGAGAAAGGGGGCAGGGCTGGGCTGTGGCTCTGTGTCTGAATGGACACAGGGAGCTGTGGCTCAGCTTGGGGGCCCCTATAGCAAGCTGCTTGCTGTAGGTGCACTCAACAGGAGAGAGGGGCAAGGAGTGCCAAAGAGGGACCTGAGAAAAGAGGATCTGGGCTGATCTGTGCAAAACCACTGCACAGAGCAGGCAAGTATAACATGTTTGTTATTTTTAACTAGAAAAAATAGTCTTTCGTATCACTTTAACATTTAAGAGCTCTTTGAGAAGTTTGATATTATATTTATGCCTCCTAGCCCAGTTCAACAGAAATCCTAATAAGTGCAATCTGTCCTGCCTGGCTGGTTCTGTCATCATCAAGCCATAACTTGTTGCCTGGCTCACTCCCAGTCTTGAGTTCTAAGGAACCCACTGCTTAAATTTTCAAACTGTGTACAGTTTATTTAGTGCGCCAACATATTCAAGGGCCCCAACTGCCGGCAGAAGAGGAGCAAAAGGTGAAAAAACTTTAGACTGTAATTTGAGTGACAGCTCTGTTGGTGCAGGGTTAATTATAACAAACAACAATGTGTGGAATACCCTTAGAACCTGTGGTAAGCCAGACTAGACTGTTCGTCTCCTAGCCAGTCCTGGAGGCTGTGATCAGCTCACTCAATTAACAGGTTGAGTTCAGAATCAAACAAACCAATAATAGTCTCTACATACATCCTGGGAGATATTGTGGACAAATATTACTGTCCCATTTTAAGTAGTCCAAGATATATTTTCTCACTCACCCTGTGCCAGGATAGCACAGGGTGACTTAGACATAAGAGATGTATGGGGAGCTGAAACAAGGGCATCCCCTACTTTTCAAGGGATTCTGAGTTCCACAGGCCCTCCCGTCACATTCAAGATGGTGGTGTCCAAAAGCAGTCTCAGGGCTTTTATGATGCCCAACATTCCTAAATTTTGGCAAATGTACAATAATCTGGCATCTTTTAAATGTTATCTGAGTTTTTACTATTCAACTTACTCTGTGGTTCTGATAGGCAGTCACAGCTGTGAACTGGGTTTCAGGAAAGACAAAAGAAATAAAATTCTGTTCAGCGCGTGCTTCTCCCCCTTGTAGGCGATCGGAGAGCAAGATGTGAAGTCTTGGTTGGTAGCGGTGCATGGAGTTTAGTATGATCTGTACAAAGAAAAGGAATCATTTTTCAGAATAGCTCTACAAAGATCTACTTTAAATTCTTCCTGTTGACTATACCCTTTATAAGAGACATTTAAGGAGGGATTTGACTGCTATGTATAAATACAAACATTTTTTCCATATCATAAAGTAAGGGTGTTCATGGAGGGGGGAATATATATCTTTTGGATAAACAGTGGGATTAGAGTCCTGTATTTGCCGGTTTTGATTTATTAATTTTTCTATTGATTGAACCTGATGGACTTGTGTCTCTTTTAAACCTATGTACAGTCAGGTCCATAAATATTGGGACATCGACACAATTCTAATCTTTTTGGCTCTATACACCACCACAATGGATTTGAAATGAAATGAGCAAGATGTGCTTTAACTGCAGATTTTCAGCTTTAATCTGAGGGTATTTACATCCAAATCAGGTGAACGGTGTAGGAATTACAACAGTTTGTATATGTGCCTCCAACTTTTTAAGGGACCAAAAGTAATGGGACAATTGGCTGCTCAGCTGTTCTATGGCCAGGTGTGTGTTATTTCCTCATTATCCCATTTACAAGGAGCAGTTAAAAGGTACAGAGTTCATTTCAAGTGTGCTATTTGCATTTGGAATCTGTTGCTGTCAACTCTCAATATGAGATCCAAAGATCTGTCACTATCAGTGAAGCAAGCCATCATTAGACTGATAAAACAAAACAAACCCATCAGAGAGATAGCAAAAACATTAGGTGTGGCCAAATCAACTGTTTGGAACATCCTTAAAAAGAAAGAACGCACAGGTGAGCTCAGCAACACCAAAAGACCCTGAAACAGGCTTAGCCAAAGGTTACACAGAGACTGAATAGTTTGGATGAGGACAATGTACACTTTGGGTCCATTTTCAGCCATCTGTAACATGCCATGAGTGGAACTGGGTGCTGGGACAATGCAACTCCAAAGTTCATGAACTGAAGTTACATCACCACTGGTCACCAAGTGGACAAAAAAAAGAATTGGTGAAGAAGATGACTGCAGCGGCAATGCATGGGATGTAAATACCGGTTTGGAGCCCCCTATTGGAGTGTTACCCTTATGCTGCTGTTTGAGATCGTTGGTGCCAAGCTGCTGTCCTGATCTAGGATCCATGAGTGTGGCCTAAAGAGATGTACCTCTCCAGTTAGCTGGTGTAAAAGCCTTTGCGACTTGGGTGGTATATGCCTCTCCAAGTCACCAACATCTGGTAAGCCTCCTTGAGATCTTCGGTGGTGGCTCTCTTACTATTTCAGTTTCTATTGTTGATGTCCAAAAGTTATTGGTCTCGGTGTTGAGACTACCCTTCATATTTTTGGACTTTTTCATACATTTTTCCTAATGTATGTTTGGACTGCTGCCCTTAATTTTCGTTTGCACATTGGTGCTTTAATTCACACTGGCTATTTTTCATATAATTTTTATTATTTCTTTCTTCACCTCTATTTATTTATGTCACTTTGTTTATGTAAACACATATGTACTGCATTATATTTTTATTGATTATCACACCTATATATTTATGTACTGTATAATTATGATTTATATTTACTGATCATATCACATTGCATATATCTATTTGTTTGGCACTTTTTTATTGTTTTATTACTCTATACCTTAGAGTTCCAGGGTTTATATAGTTTTACATCCCTTGATATTGGGATTCTAATACTGGTTTTATCACCATATTAACCTAAAAGGTTGTATTTAGGGTTTACAGCGCTACACTTTTTTATTCATTACTTATCGCTTAGGTCTATAGCTGTGTTGGCTGCTGTTTACACTTATTATTCACACAGCGCTGTATTTTCCTTATTATAAACACCAAAAGACCCAGAAGACCACGGAAAACAACTGTGGTGGATGACCGAAGAATTCTTTCCCTGGTGAAGAAAACACCCTTCACAACAGTTGGCCAGATCAAGAACACTCTCCGGGAGGAGTTTGCCAAAAAACATCTAAAAAAGCCTTCACAGTTTTGGAACAACATCCTATGGACAGATGAGACCAAGATCAACTTGTACCAGAGTGATGGGAAAAGAAGAGTATGGAGAAGGAAAGGAACTGCTCATGATCCAAAGCATACCACCTCATCAGTGAAGCATGGTGGTGATAGTGTCATGGGGTGGGCATATATGGAATGGAAGCTGGTTCTCTTGTATTTATTGATGGATGAGACTGCTGACAAAAGCAGCAGGATGAATTCTGAAGTGTTTCAGGCAATATTATCTGCTCATATTCAGCAAAATGCTTCAGAACTCATTGGACGGTGCTTCACAGTGCAGATGGTCAATGACCCGAAGCATACTGCGAAAGCAACCAAAGAGTTTTTTAAGGGAAAGAAGTGGAATGTTATGCAATGGCCAAGTCAATCACCTGACCTGAATCCGATTGAGCATGCATTTCACTTGCTGAAGACAAAACTGAAGGGAAAATGCCCCAAGAACAAGCAGGAACTGAAGACAGTTGCAGTAGAGGCCTGGCAGAGCATCACCAGGGATGAAACCCAGCATCTGGTGATGTCTATGCGTTCCAGACTTCAGGCTGTAATTGACTGCAAAGGATTTGCAACCAAGTATTAAAAAGTGAAAGTTTGATGGATGATTGTTAATCTGTCCCATTACTTTTGGTCCCTTAAAAAGTGGGAAGCACATATACAAACTGTTGTAATTCCTACACCGTTCACCTGATTTGGATGTAAATACCCTCAAATTAAAGCTGAAAGTCTGCAGTTAAAGCACATCTTGTTCGTCTCATTTCAAATCCATTGTGGTGGTGTATAGAGCCAAAAAGATTAGAATTGTGTCGATGTCCCAATTTTTTATTGGACCTGACTGTAAGTGTAGAATAAGCAATTATAAAAGGCTGCTGCACTGATCAAAAGTGAACTTATCAGTCAATAAATCTGCATGCCTCCACACATTTAAAAAAGATTTGCAGTATAACCACTTCCTGTTTCCAATTAACATTATTAAATAGACTGCTTCAGTCTCGGAAAGAAATGTAATGCAAGTTTTCTGCAGTTGAAGAGGTATTATAATTGCCTCTCTGGTGGCTTCTGTCTCCTACTTTTTCTCTGTTTCAGAATTGCAGTCTTTGTAAGACTCTTCAGCATTCAACTCTTCCTGATGTGTGGTTCCATCCTCTTACCCCAGCAGCATTCGACTCTTTCTGGAGTGTGGTTCCATCCCCTGAGCCCATCAAAATTCAACTCTTCCTGGAGTGTGGATCCATCCTCTGACCCAGTCAGCATGTGACTTATCCTGAAGTGCAGTTTCATTCTCTGACCCCATCAGCTTTCGGCTCTTCCTGGATCCTGGAATGCTATTCCATCCTCTGACCCAGCCAGCATTTGACTCTTCCTGGAGTGTAGTTGCATTCTCTGACCCCGTTAACATGTGACTCTTCCTGAAGTGTGGTTTCATTCTCTGACCCCATCAGCATTCGACTCTTCCTGAATCCTGGAATGCGGTTCCATCCCTTGACCCAGGCAGTATTTGACTCTTCCTGAAGTGTGGTTCAATTCTCTGACCCCATCAGCGTTCAACACTTCTTGGAGTGTAGTTCCATCCTCTAGCCTTATCAGAGTTTAACTCTTCCAGGAGTGTGTTTCCATTCTCTGACCCAGCCAGCATTCCATTCTTCCTGAAGTGTGGTTCCATGCTCTGGCCCTATCAGTATTCGCCTATTTCCGAAGTGTGGTTCCATTCTCTGACCCCATGAACATGCAACTCTTCCTGGAGTGTGGTTCCATCGTCTGATCCAGTCAGCATTTGACTCTTCCTAGAGTGTGGTTAGATCCTCTGGCTCCATCAGCACTCGACTCTTCCTGGAGTGTGGTTCCATCCTCTGGCCCCATCAGCATTCAACTCTTCCTGGAGTGTGGTTTCATCCTTTGACAGAGTCAGCATTTAACTCTTCATGGAGGGTGGTTCCTTCATCTACTCCATCAAAATTCAACTCTTCCTGGAGTGCACTTCCACCCTCTGAACTCATCGGCATTTGACTGTTCATGGAATGTGGTTCCATCCTCTGATTCCATCAGCATTTGACTCTTCAGGGAGTGTGGTTCTATTCTTTGACGCAGTTAGCATTCAACTCTTCCTGGTGCATGGTTCCATCCTCTGACCCCATCACTGCTAAGTCCTTTAGTGAGATGGGGGTCTGTGGAGGGCATGGGCATCTGGCACTACTAGAAACTGAATGCTACAGAATCTTATGTAGGTTGCAGTGCTGGAAAAGATGGATGGCGGGAGACATGGGCCACCAGAGAGGAGAATATAAGATTGCAGGAGACTTAAATTAAGATTCTTTTTAGAGACTGAAAGCAGGGTTGTTTTTTTTAAAAGCAGTCACTGATTGGTCAACAAGTATGAAGCCAGTAAAGTCCCAGCTTACATTCTTGTTCTGGGCAAATAGCTTTCTTATTAATAAAGCAAGGATCAGTCTGACAATTATAGAGCATGGACACTCAAAATACAGTTCAGTAGCTCCCTAATTTTCATCCTGACAGGTTCTTATGAAACTGATTCTGATGAAAGAGAGACCACGATGGACTGCTGGTCACAGATAAAATTAGGGGCCTCACATGTCCTCTCATGTCCTGTACATTATTGGTAAGTTTGAGTCGATCAAAGGAGACAGTCTGCCTCATCCAGTGAGAGCCTCTCGCTGGTGAATCTGGGTGAAAGTGGAGGCGGCCAGGCGGTGCAGGATCTGCAGTTCCCGAGACAAGCCAAGAGGAGGAGTGAAAAGCATACCTGGGAAATTAAAAATGATAAGGTGAAAGGCACACACGATTTACAAAAGAATGCAGAAATGAAAATGTAGGATGTTGCTTTAAAAAGACTAGCTGGCAAAATTTACAGTATGGCCTCCTTTCCTTGCACTGTGTGGGCAAACCAGAAGTTCAATTTAAAACCTAGTTAAACCCTAGCATAAAACTCTGATAATAGTTTCCTTACACCTTTAATTTGTGTGTTAAGTTAGCCCACAAGTATAGTAAAAAATCTACACCGCAGAAAACTGCATGTGAAATAATGTCTGCTGCAGTCCAACACACCCCCTTTGTATTATACCCCATACACACGATTAAAAATTCTGCCAACAAAAGTCGGATGTGAGCTCTTGGTCAGAAATTCCGACTGTGTGTATGCTCCATTGGACTTTTGCTGGCAGAATTCCAGCCAGCAAAAGATTGAGAGCATGTTCTCTATTTTTCGGTCGCAAAAAGTTCCGATCGGAAATTCCGATCATCTGTACCAATTCCAACGCACAAAATTCCTACGCATGCTCGGAAGTATTGAACTTTATTTTCTCGGCTCGTCGTAGTGTTGTACGTCACCGCGTTCTTGACAGTCGAAAGTTCAGACAACTTTTGTGTGACCGTGTGTATGCAAGGCAAGCTTGAGCGGAATTCCGTCAGAAAAACCATCCAAGTTTTTTCTGACGGAATTTTTGATCGTGTGTATGGGGCATTAGAGCCAGAGTCCTCTCCTCAGCATATACAGTAGGTGGGGTGCAGTGGCAATAATTCACACAGTCAGGTTGAAAGAAAACTTGTATTGAAGTAATGCAGCAACAGTTCACAACAAACCCAGTGGGATAACTGCCCAACTGGGTACACTTACAGTTTTGAACAACAGTGAGAGAGCAGGTCTAAGATGAACTGACAGTGACTGTTAAGAGGGCAGAATGCGGCCTGGCTATCTCCTGCTCAAGCGGGAGGCTGTCTCGTGCCCAAGCGGGAGGATTTCCAGAGGAGTTGCAACCCTATGCTTTCCCTCCTCATCAGGAACCTTTCCCTACTGCTAGCACTGTCCTTAACAAATGGAATACTTTTTCTAATGCTACTCACTTGCATAAAGCATGCCAAACCTGGAAGCCGGAGCCTTGAATTGGCTCTGCCTGACCCAAGATGGCTGCCACAGTCACATCAGCAGCAGCAGCCAACCGGAGAGCTTCCCCAGGAAACAAAAGTGGTTCCTCTTGACTTCCTCTCCTGCTGCAAGGCCACTGTGGTAAGCCCTACCTGCAGTGCAGAAAGTAGACTGCACCTGCCTACAAGCACACAGAACACAGCAGTCCAGCTCTGCTACATGATGGCAAGGGATAGGCTTTCAAATATAGCTGTTGGCCATAGTAACACTGTGCAGGCCATGACTTTGCCAGGGTATCGCAGATGAGAGAAGTTTGCATGTAAGGATTATTTATGTCTATTAACTAAATTAATTTCTGTGGTCTATTCATTGATCTATTTACCTGTATCTTTTGTCACCTACTGGCAAGAAATCCAGAACAAGGGAATATTCAGAGGTAGGATCCATCCCCCAAATGCGGATCTGGAAAAGCGGGAACATCCGCCTTGACATATCAGAGAAATTTAAAAAAAGAAACAGAAAAGGCAGATTAGTTTTGAAATTTATGAATACATCTTAAAATTACAGTGAACGTCAACAACATTGTAAGGATGGAATAGTAGTCTGCATTACAAAAAAATTCACATTGTTTTCTTTATCCTGCCTTTTATCTGCAGTAAAGGGTAACCTGGTTAGAAAACTGGGTCCCCCTCCAGAACTCTGTTACTGTATATCAATGAAATAAACCCTGTCATACCTCTGTAGATAAGTTAGGCATTCAACACTTCTGTTCAGGATGCCTGTGTCCCCCACCAGTTCCCTGTAAGAGAAGAAGTATTAGACTTGCTTCTCCAGCAGCCCGTTTCTCGCACAGCCCCTCGGTTTCGGTGCTGCAGTGACTGTAGGTGCATTTGGCATTCAACACTTCCAGAAGTCTTAGGATTCCCATTTACACATTGCATTTCATTCCTCTGACCCCTAGGTCACGGCTGAATCCTCTACTGGCTTAGGCATCCAAGGAAATGTATCACCCTCTTATTGTGGTGTAGGCTGCTAGGTAAGTTTAGCTAGCTCTTCTGTAATCAGTGGAGCAGGGGTTGATTGGTTAGGGCTGCTCAGTGTCTCACAGGCTGCTGCTCTGTTTACTTCCCAATGTATTTTTTAGAGGATTCTAGAAATATAGTGGGAGGAACAACAGCCAGCCTGCATATTTCTGGAACTCAGCCAATCCCTGAAGAGGTGTGCCCAGTAGGTGGTTTGAGAGCCAATAGTCTGAGGCCTGAGGCAGGAGCTGCAGAGTTCCTGGATGCAGTCCTGCTGGAGGAGACCCCTGTGTCAAGGTCCAAGTTAGGCTTTGCTGGGGGGGGTTTGCAAGCTTAAATCCTGGAATCAAGTTGGATCTGCAGAAGCTCACTGGAGAGTGCCAGGAGGAAATTAGTGGGAAAGAGTCCAGATGTCCTGTGGTGGTGTGAGTCTGTAACTCCCTCACTGAGAAGAGCCTGGCGGATGTCAGAAGGAGGGAGACGATAATCCTGTGGCTGTGTGAGTATTGACCCCGCTACTGGAGAGTCAGTGACTGTGTATAGCTTTTAATCCCTGGGAGAAGTCATAGTTACCTTCAGCATAGAGATTCTGTGGGACATTTCCTTTTCTTTCAGCAAGAAAGCTAAGGAGTCCTCAAATTATTCAGTTCTATACTAGTACCAGGGCTTTTTTTCAGGGGGAACTTGGTGGAACTCAGTTCCACCACCTCTGGCTCAGACCCTCTGCTCCCTGCCCACCACTATCACTTGTAAACACAAAAGTCTGGTTTCTGGGACAGCTCTGCACTCTGTGTGTAATGCAATCCTGGTATTTAATGACCTTTAAGACCCTCCTACTGTTCGCGAAATTTGATTGACCACACCCACTATATGATGTGATTTGGAGGGTGTGTGTAGGGGAGCAGTTTTGGGGGGTCGTGGTTGAGTTCCAGCACCTATTGTTTGAGAAAAAAAGCCCTGACTAGTACTATAAAAATAATCCAGAGGAAAGAAATTAAGGCACTGTGTTTCTGATTATTACTTTCGTACCTCCCCAGCTAATCAGATCCCTCTTTTCCTGCCAATCATCTTTCCTGGCTGATCTATCATAGATCCCCTCTCCAGCAAATTCCTCACATCCATGGCACATCATGTCCCAAGCAGATCCCTTATCTCCCAGCCAGATTACCTCCCAAGCAGATCTCTAATTCCTCTGACAACAAAACCATGGAATTTTGTTCGAAGGGTGTTGGCTCAAACTTGTCTTGCATACACACAGTCACACAAATGTTGACCAACAATTATGAACTTAGTGACGTACGATGTGGTTTTTCAGCTCTTTAGCGCCACACTTTGGGCTCCTTCTGCTAATTTTGTGTTAGTAGAAGTTTGGTGAGTGTTGATTCGTGCTTTTCAGTTCATTTCTGAGCAGCCGTTCGTCAACCAGCCATGTTGCGGAATCAGAGGAGATAACGTGTTACTTATTATTGGCCTTGGAGTTATTGCTTTGAAATTATTTTTTTGGCTGAATAATAATTTGATTTGGTATATTTTCTATATTTTTGGGTGCATAGAATGTACTTTTTAGTTAAGTTCTATTGGAAGATAGCATGTCTAATTTTATTTTTTCAATGCACAATAAAAAAATTGTGGAGAACAATACTTGGCTATGTGTTTTACTTCAAATGACAGTTTGGGAGTAGGCAGTTACATTTACAAAATACAATGTAAAATTGACCAACATAGTTGTATCTTTGTTCTTAAAAACTATGGGATAATGGTGCTGTGGTAACTTGCACAAATAAAAAAAAAGCATAATAATGTTATTCTTGATATCACTAGAAAAGAAAAGCCTTTGAAAATTTGTGTGCAATAACTCCATCAGTATCACCAGCAAAGCAGCTTCATTATTATCCCATTAAAGAAGAAGAGAATTGTGCGCTGCATTTGGAGATTTCATAATTTGCCACATCACGAATGTTAATTCTCCATTACAAACGCTAGTTTACAAGACCGACCACTTCTGCTTCCGAGCATGCGTGTTTGTACTTTGGACTTTTGTCCAACGGACTTGTGTACACACGCTCTGAAAGTCCGACAACACACATTTGTTGGCGGAAAGTCCGACAATAAAAGTCTGATGGAGCATACACACGGTCGGACTTACCGCCAACAAGCTCACATCCAACATTTCCAGTCGGAAAATCAGATTGTGTGTATGGAGCATTACTTCCATGACAGATAACCTAACAAACAGACCCCTCACCTTCTCAGGAGGTGACCTACCCAGTAGGTCTCTCATCTTTGTGGCAGATGACCAGCAATTCACTCGCCTCCATTTTAAATCAGTTCTCCAGCAGGTTCCACACCTGCATGGCAGATCACCTCTTCAGCATATCCCTCACCCCAGCTCCACCACTACACACCATTCACAGGCTCGACTGTTGCAATTCTGGCCTTTAAAGAAACTGTATCATTCCCTGCCACATCTAGACAAGAATGTAACAGAGTTTACACTATGGTCGCTTCTTCATAGGGGCAAAGTATAGAGCACTCCTCTTCCCCCTCTGGGTGCAGATAATCAAGGGCCTCTGGTCCATAACAAGTTGGGAGCTCTTCTGGAATCTGAGTCGCTCATCCTGCAGAATTTTCTTGTTCTGGTCATATGGGAGATCCAGGAGATTGACGATCCTTCTCCAGCTGACCTCCGTGAGAGCTCTCTACTGCAATGCACATATACTCAACCTTGTGGTGTGAACAAGACACACAGAAAGCCATTGTTTTCTATGTGTCCTTGCAGTGACCTATGTTGATCCAGTATGGAAAAATGCAGGTCACTGCATCTGAGGTGAATAAGCCTTCACTGCAGCATGTTTATAAACATTCCAGGCCATTCCAGAGATTTCATTAATTCCGGTAGGGAACCAGCAACTGCATCAGGATTCTGGCATTGCCCGGTCATTTATGGCCAGTTCCTGGTGTAAGATATTGGGGTCATTATACTCAAGTGGTGCATGCAGTTTCTGGAACACGTGTCAGTCCAGACTGTATTTTAAAGGCTTGGCAGCCCACTTTTATTTAAAGGAAACAAAGTGGACTCGCAGGGGGTTCCACCATTACTGTATAGTTCAAACCTTCAGCCTCCTGGCTTACTCTCTTGCAGCACTGCTGCTTCAGACCTCACGCCTAGGCCTTTGGGTTGATCCTCAGAGCGTATGCTCATGCTGCCAGCTACAGCCTCCTTCTCCTAGGGAACATGGGTGTTCTCCTGACACTCTTATACAGGCATCGTGTCTGTAGGGCGGAGTCCTGACTCCTGGGCCAGACTTCCTGTCTGCCTGGGTGGAGCTGTCTTCAAGTGGGAGCTCTGAGCTCTAATCCCAAGAAGAATATAAACCCAGCCCTTTGTAAAAACCAAGCTGAAAATGCTAATATACACCCTGGGTATGGACATCTTGTGGTACTGCAGGGGACAGTTTCAGATTGAAGGTGAGTATTGCAGGATGAGCTGTTTTTTTTCTTCTTCCTACTTTTATTATATATTAATTATTTATTTTATGTTTAAAACATCTTGCCTGGAGTTAGGTTTCAATGGAAAGCTGGTACTGCTCACATGTGTATTGACCCATGCCTAATGCTGGTCATACATGGTTAGAAAATCATTTGAAAAAATGATTGATACGCTCAATCGTTCAACTTTCATGTTAGTAGGCTAATTTTGATTTTTTTTTTTGCACCAAAACGAAAGATTTTCAAATGAAATGTAACCCCGGACCATGTAATTGATTGACAAAAATCTACCATTTATGTTGTTATCGATCAATAACATGTCGATAATTGGGCGACATCTATTAATACAATGATGGCGTTATCGCATGTATGTTTGACAGATCTTTAGAAACCTGACCATTTTTTTAAGGATTTTCTAATCGTGTATGGCCAGCTTTATTTAGATAAGACACACCCATTCTGCCCCTTTTGTGCCCGAAGCGCTGACATTAAACCTTTCTTCCTCTCCATGACATCAGTGACCTCTGGCTTTTTTTAAAGCTGAACTCGGGGATCATAGTTATTGTTTCAATACAAGAGTCATGTGTATTCTTACTTTACTCTCAGAGTTCTGTGTGTATCTCTTCCAGATTTGTGCAGTAATCCAATGTGAAACTTTGCCTCTGTGCATGAACTCCCTGTAATAAAGACCGGTCACTGCTGATCTCTCTCTTTGTGCAGGGTGCCTGGTCTCGTCTCCGCCCCCCTCCTGTAGCTTTATACAGACTGTAGTGGGTGGGGTCTGTTGGGTCCCTCCTACAGCTCTGTTCTCCACACAGTGATGGTGTCACTGCTCTTTTAAAAAGGTATTATCTGAGTTTGCAAGTGTAATTGGTTCAGGCAAAGTGGATTTATATGCTTTGTGGTTATTGCAGAATATACAGGTATTTCAATGAAAGTTTTTGTGTCCGGAGTTCAGCTTTAAATATCAGTCCATGCCATTTAAAAGCTTCTCACCTCCCAGCTTTTGTCACAATCATTTCAGTGCCGAGACTATTAAATGTCTCCCAAAGTGCTGAGGTCTCCAGGCTGACCATAATACTCCGCAAAGCAGCATTCTTACGTGAGACATCGTCTTGTGGAGGCCGAGGAACGTCTGAGAGAGATGAGCTCCAGGAGCCGATGTCGGAAGACGCAAAACACCCAGAATGGACGTTGTGCGCATCTGAAAGATAAAGACTGAATAAATAACCCCAGTTCTTGGTAGTCCAAGGGAGCTTATAGCTGAAAAAATTACATTAAAAATAATATGTCTTCCCGCCATTAAAATTCGCCTATTTTGATTTTGCTCCATTCACACAGAACGAATGTGCATGCCAGTTTCACCAGATGAATAGTTATACAAACTTTTTACAAATACACCCCATTTCATTAATGCTTATTTCTAATCACATCATCAAACTGTATGTAACTCACTCACTCAGCTTCCCACTGCTCTAATCACTGGGAATCGTATCAGAAAACCCTACATAGATGCTACCTGACACCCTACCGTCTTCCAAACATCTACCCGGGACATCCTACTACCTACTGCAGGTCCTGTGGAAGTACTGGCACCATTGCGCACATCCTATGGTTCTGTAGATCTATAAGCTCCTTCTGGAGACAAATATTTTCTTTGGTTTCTGTAATATCACATACCCCCACTACACCTACAACAACACAGATGCAGTTCTCAAGTCGGTTGGCATTCATGTCTATGTTTTTGATATATGATGATGGTTCTACATCTCCGATAAACTGTGATGTTGTGTTTATCTTTTACGTTTACAATTATTGGCCTACGTGCTCACCTCACTCAAAGTCCTATGGGCATAATTCTGTGTTGTTGTATATAACTTAGGGATGGAGGTGTGTCACGGGTATCACCAGACCATTCTCCTTTTTTCCCCCTCTACACCTAACCCGTCATTAGCATTACTCCACTTAGGCATAGAGAGATTCCCTCCTAGCTCACGAGTTGTGGCAACACATCCTTTTACTTGCAGCAAAATTTAAAATCACCAAACTTTGGAATACCATCAGAATCCCGCTACAATTGCAGACCTGAACTATTATTGTGAGATGGAGAGACTAGTGGCTAAGAAAAATCTAAATAAACTGTATGTCATTTATTCTCGTTTTGGATAAAGTAGGGAAGAGTTATTCCGCGTACACACGACTGGACTTTTCGGCATCAAAGGTCCGACGGAACGAATCCGCCAGACATTCCGATCGTGTGTGGGCTCCATCGGACCTTTTCTGTCAAAAAATTTGACGGACTTTAGATTTAGAACATGTTTCAAATCTTTCAGACGGACTCAAGTCCTTTCGGAAAATACGTTCGTCTGTATGCTAGTCCGACGGACCAAAAACTACGCTAGGGCAGCTATTGGCTACTGGCTATAAACTTCCTTATTCTAGTCCGGTTGTACGTCATCACGTTCGAATCCGTCGGACTTTAGTGTGATCGTGTGTAGGCAAGTCCGTTTCGTTGGAACTCCATTGGAACTCCGTCCAAAAGTCCTTCAAGGTTGAGTCCGACGAAAAGTTCGGTCGTGTGTGCACGGCATTGGACCCTTTTTGTCTGTGTTCTCACTGGAAAGATTCATCTTCTGAATTAGTCCTGGTGACCATTATCACTGAGACAAAAAGTGGAGGGAAATCCAAAAGAGTGGAGGCTAAATCCTCCAATGGGGACACCTGTTCAACTCTATTCTAAGATGGAGAGTTACTTATTTACTTTGAAGAAATTTCCTCTATACTGTTTCGACAAGCTAGCATGAAGAAGATCATGGACCCAACTTATTGATACATATACAGTACATCGTTTTTCTGTGTGATTTATGGATCTATATTTACCTTTTGAAAGGATCCATGCCTCCACGCTTTGCAATATTGGGTATCTGTTGACCTTCCTGTCCTAGGCTGACAACATTCACTAACTGCACTGTATCTATAGATAAGCAGTGTTGTCACCCTAGAACAAGAAGTGTCTTAGGATCCTAGAACTACAAACACCTCCCCCTCTCTTCTCTATTACATAGTTAGGAGGGGGGTGTAGTTTAAAGAAGATAAACATTGTTTACCAGTACAGTACACGAGAAGTTACAAGGATATAAGATGTCTATCAGAATCAGCATCTATACCTGCAGAAAATATAATTTATTTATTATAGGTACTTACTATATATAGTGCTGTCAATTTACAAATATATTATACATTCACATCAGTCCAGAGGAAACCCATGCGGGCACAGGGAGAACATGGACACTCCAGGCAGGTAGTGCCATAATTGGGATTTGAACCAACAACCCTAGTGCTGCTAGATGAAAGGACAGAACCACTTAGCCACTGTGCTGCCCCCATAAACCTTCAGTCATTTTTTCAACTTTCCCTCCATTAAATCTTCTGCCCTTGTTGTTTTAATTTGGATAGTTAAACATTTTTTTTTCTGCCAGTAAATACCTCATACAGCCCACTTTCTATTTCTTGTCTGGTAAAAAGCCTAGGCGTATGACATCATGCACAGCTCTCTCTCTCACTCTCCTGAGAGTTTGCCAGGAAGGGAAGGGGGATGAGTCATAAGAGGGTCAATGAGAGCTGCGGAGCTGGAGGTGTGCCTCTTTTTGTCTGTGTAAATTCTGGAAGTGAAAAGGCAGCAGCTTCAGCTGCCCACAGTTAAGATGGTTGCAGCCAGACTCAGTGAAGGGAGATTTCTGCAGCATATTTGGCAAGTACAAAATCACAGTATATATAAAATAATATGCAAAGTGGTTGGAGGGAAGCTTCCTCTTTAAAGGATAAGTTCACGTTTTATAAAAAAAAATAATAAACACACATTTTTTTGCAGTCTAAAATAAAAGTGTGCATTCATTTCTATTTTTTTTTTTTTTTGAGCCTGTAAAGCACCGCAACAGCGATTACCAGGGCCGTGCTGATTTAAAAAATTGACAGCTAGCTACGGGGAACTTCTTCCCATACTGCTGTCACAGGGAGCGGGGGAATCGGGCAGCGGCTGCAGCATTGGGAACATTTTACATGTTCTACCGTAAAAACAGGTGGAACGTATAACATGTTCCCAAAGGTGAACTTATCTTTTAACCACTTAAGGACCAGCAGCCGCAGTTACACTGCGGCGAATTGGCTCCCCTGGGCGAATCGCCGTCATGGTAAGATGGCCGCTCAAAGAGCTATAGGGGGCGCACGTGCCCTCAGCGATGTTGTAATATGTTGGTAGATTTATGTGGGATTTTATATTATTATTATATATATGTACACATACAGTACAACATTGACCAGGCCAAAATTCAGTTGACAATGGTTGAGTTGTCCGAGCAAACTCAATTTTAACATATCAAAGGGACAGCTGATGACCCTTTGATATGTTGATCTTATGCAAGTCTACCTAGGTGTGTGAGGTATGGCCTGTTTACCTAATTGAACATTTCAAAGGGTACATTGTTTAAAGGACCACAGAAGAAGTATTTATTGATGGTAATTAGACTTGAGGGGGTAACAATAAGATCAAAGAGTATTTTGGGTTGACCTAGCAGAAACTCCCTCCTAGTGTACTAATATTTCAGGGGGGACTATTCAAGCTAGCAGTCAGTCTTTTCTGTGTATGACTATGAAGGCGCAGATCTAGGAAAAATGGGACTCTGAATTATATACTCTGTTGGATTTTTGTCATCTGTGGACTTTGGACTTTGTTCTGTGTTGGAAGTCAATAAAGTGCATCTCTCTGGAAGAATTAGGTTGCTGCGGAAGAGTACTTACATCATCATTATAATAACTACTAATTAATTATCTACCCACTATACATCATATCACTACAAGCGATCGGTCTCCTCCTCCAGGCAGTCCCATCCCCCCCACAGTTAGAACACACATGAGGGAACACATTTAACCCCTTGATCGCCCCTAGTGTTTTTTTTTCGTGTCAAATGTTTCCGATCTGTCGGCCGCAATGTCACAGTCCTGCTAAAAATCGCTGATCACTGCCATTACTAGTAAACATAAAAAAATAAAATAAAAATGCCATAAATCTATTCCCTATTTTGTAGACGCTTTAACTTTTGCGCAATCCAATCAAAATACGCTTATGTTTTTTTTACCAAAAATATGTAGAAGAATGTATATTGGCCTAAACTGATGAAGAAATTTGTGGGGTTTTTTTGGATATTTATTACAGCAAAAAGTAAAAAATATGTTTGTTTTTTTTAAATTGTAGCTCTTTTTTTTGTTTATAGCGAGAAAATTTTTGCTAGAAAATTACTTAGAACCCCCAAACATTTTTTCTTTTCAGACACCCTAGAGAGTAAAATGGTGGTCGTTGCAATACTTTATGTCACACCGTATTTGCGCAGCTGTCTTACAAGTGCACTTTTTTTGGAAAAAATACACTTTTTTTTATTTAAAAATTAAGACAGCAGTAAAGTTAGCCCAATTTTTTTTATAGTGTGAGAGATAATGTTACGCTGAGTAAATTGATACCCAACATGTCACGCTTCAAAATTGCGCCCACTCGTGGAATGGCGACAAACTTTTACGCATAAAAATCTTCATAGGCGATGTTTAATTTGTACAGGTTACCAGTTTTAAGTTACAGAGGAAGTCTCAGGCTAGAATTATTGTTCTCACTCTAACGATCGTGGCAATACCTCACATGTGTGGTTTGAACACCATTTTCATATGCAGATGCGACTTACATATGTGTTCGCTTCTGCGTGTGAGCTCGGCGGGGCGGTGCATTTTAAGTTTTTTTTTTCTTTTTAATTTAACTTTTTTTTTTTTTTGACACTGTCCTTTTAAAAAAAAAAAAATTGTTTGGTCACTTTTATTCCTATTACAAGGAATGTAAACATCCCTTGTAATAGAAAAAAAGCATGGCAGGACCTCTTAAATATGAGATCTGGGGTCAAAAAGACCTCAGATCTCATATTTACACTTAAATCCAATAAAAAAAAAAAAAAAAAAATTAAATGTAATTTGAAAAAAAAAAAAAGTCCCCTTTAAGATCATTGGGCGGAAGTGACATTTGACTTTGCTTCCGCCCTCCAATGCTATGGAGCCAAGTGGGGCCATCTTTCCCTCACTCGCCATCCAGGCAGTGAGGGGAGAGAAACCAATCAGCTCCGAAGTGTGGCGGGGCCCCTCTCCCGCCACCGATAAAAGTGATCTTGCAGTGATTGCGCTGCTGAGACCACTTTTATCTGAAAAGAGGACAGTTCGCCATTTTTAAAAATACAAGGGTTATGGCAGCTAGCTGCTCCCATAACAACGGTATTTAACTTCAAATTAGCGTCGTATAACGACGGAGGCTGGTCCTTCAGTAGTTAAACGAAAATCGTATGATCTGGTATTGTCAGAGACAGGATTGTATCGAGGCACAGATCTGGTGAAGGGTACAGAAAAATTTCTGCTGCATTGAATTTCCCCATGATCACAGTGGTCTCCATCATCCGTAAATGGAAGACGTTTGGAACGACCAGGACTCTTCCTAGAGCAGGCGGCCCAGGACAAACTGAGCGAATGGGGGAGAAGGGCTTTAGTCCAGGAGGTCACCAAGAACCTGATTGTCAATCTGACAGAGCTCCAACGTTCCTCTGCAGAGAGGGGAACCTTGCAGAAGAATTACCATCTCTGCAGCACTTCACCAATCAGGCCTGTATGATAGAGTGGCTAGACGGAAGCCCCTTCTCAGTAAAAGCACATTAAAGCCCGCCTGGAGTTTGCCAAAAGGCACCTGAGGGACTCTCAGACCATGAGAAACAAAATTCTCTGGTCTGATGAAACAAAGATTGAACGCTTTGGCCTGAATGGTAAACGTCATGTCTGGAGGAAACCAGGGAGTGCTCATGATCTGGCCAACACCATCCCTACAGTGATGCATGGTGGTGGCAGCATAATGCTGTGAGAATGTTTTTCAGCTGCAGAAACCAGGAGACTAGTCAGGATCGAGGGAAAGATCAATGCGGCAATGTACAGGGACATCATTGATGAAAACCTGCTCCAGAGCGCTCTGGACCTCAGACTGAATGAAGGTTCATCTTCCAATAGGACAACGACCCTAAGCACATAGCCAAGATAACAAAGGAGTTGCTACAGGACAACTCTGTGAATGTCCCTGAGTGGCCCAGCCAGAGCCCAGACTTGAACTTGATTGAACATCTCTGGAGAGATCTGAAAATGGCTGTACACCGACGCTCCCCATCCAACCTGATGGAGCTTGAGAGATCCTGCAAAGAAGAATGAAAGAAGCTGCCCAAAAATAGGTGTGCCAAGCTTGTAGCATCATACTCAAAAAGACTTGAGGGTGTAATTGGTGCCAAAGGTGCTTCAACAAAGTATTGAGCAAAGGCTGTAAATACCGTATTTATGTACATGTGATTTTTTTTCCATTTTAATAAATTGGCAGTTTTCAAACTAACTTCTTTCACATTGTCATTATGGGGTATTGTTTGTAGAATTTTGAGGAAAATAATGAATTGAGTCCATTTTGGAATAAGTCTGTAACATAACAGAATGTGGAAAAAGTCAAGCGTTGTGAATACTTTCCGGATGCATTGTATACTATAGAAAACATTACCAACACAGCCTCCCCAGCACTCCTCTGTGTATAAACATATATTTTCCCATTAAGCTGCTGTCTCTGCAAATCCCACAGATAGATTGCTCTCATAAGTACTGTTATATGTCTCCAAATAAAAGGGATTTAAGTCTCAAATCATATGCTCCCATTCTCAAAAAAAAATTTTTTTTAAAGTGCCCAAAAGTGACAAGAACAAAAACAAAGTAAAAAACCCCAACATATTTCATCCTCTTAAATGATGGCTTTGCCAGGGGAATAATATTTGTGAAAAGCACATTTAGGATAAAGCAATGAGATAGCAAAATGGTGCTTGCTGTGTTTTTCCCCATATTTATAGAGTTTCCTATGTGCATGATGACATCATTAATACAGCACCCTCTGCTGGTGAGTCAGCCACTAGCATATAAATTAAACCATGCCTCACCCTTTACTGTATTCACACATAGGAATACTACTGATTCATAATCCTCGATTGGTGACTGAAGGCTGTCTAAACCATAAACTGCCCTTTTTTCTATCCCACTTAGGCCTCTACTGCCACAGCACCCTCTATCTATGGCCTGACAAATTACATGCAATCTGGTCTACCCAATTTACATTTATAGGTGTATGGCCCCAAATCTAAATTGCTAAATAGATCAAGACCCAAACTGAGGAATGATCACAACTAAAGCATCTCACCACTCTTATGCCCCGTACAAACGGTCGGATTTTCCGATGGAAAATGTGTGATAGGACCTTGTTGTCGAAAATTCCGACTGTGTGTGGGCTCCATCACACATTTTCCATCGGAATTTCCGACACACAAAGTTTGAGAGCAGGCTATAAATTTTTCCGACAACAAAATCCGTTGTCGGAAATTCCGATCGTGTGTATACAAATCCAACGCACAAAGTGCCACGCATGCTCAGAATAAATTAAGAGACTAAAGCTTTTGGCTACTGCCCCGTTTATAGTCCCGACGTACGTGTTTTATGTCACCGCGTTCAGAACGATCAGATTTTTCGACAACTTTGCGTGACCGTGTGTATGCAAGACAAGTTTGAGCCAACATCCGTCGGAAAAAATCCTAGGATTTTGTTGTCGGAATGTCCGATCAATGTCCGACCGTGTGTACGGGGCATAACACACAATCCACTTCAAGAAAACAAATAAACATAATATAAATATATATATGTATATTATATATAATATATTATAAATATATATATGTATATAATATATATTATATATAATATATTATATATATATATATATATATATATATATATATATATATATATATATATATATATATATATATATATATATAATTTATATATATATATATATATATATATATATATATATATATATATATATATATATAATATTTTGAAGTGGATATGCACTCAGAAAACTACATACAAAAATTATATATGTGTATATATATATATATATATATATATATGTATGTATATATATACTCCCCTGAAAGAACCGGGATTTGTGTGTTTACAGATCCCGGTTCTCTATCTGTCACAAGCAATCGCGGGAGCCCGGCGGTCATTGAGCCCGCCGGGCACTCGCATCGGCTCCGGGAACATGCTGCGGGCGCGTGCCCCTAGTGGCCAAAAGGCAAAGCAGCGTAAGGTAACGTCGTTTTGCCCAGCCGTGCCATTCTGCTGCAGTAAAACTGCGGCGGCTGGTCAGCAAGCTGTTAAAATGAAAAACTACTGTAAATGAAACGCTGTTAAACGCAAGTTAACGCGTTTAGCAGTGTTTACAAGCTGTTACAGGCATTTGGAGTTTCAAATGCCTCTGAACATCCGTCTGAACCCATTTTTTCCA
The DNA here is from genome assembly GCF_042186555.1 of Aquarana catesbeiana. Lineage (NCBI taxonomy): Eukaryota > Metazoa > Chordata > Amphibia > Anura > Ranidae > Aquarana > Aquarana catesbeiana. The sequence goes on along the minus strand of NC_133331.1, from coordinate 258,768,268 downwards.
AAAAAAGGCTTCTAAACACACCTGCCTAGAAACGACTATAAACGACCCTGTGTACATGTACTGATAAGATAACAGAGGAGAGTTCAGGGGCAGCTGAAAAAAATGCCCAACTGCTCCTAAACGTCCGTTCACAAGCAGCAGTGTACATGGGGCCTTACATTCGTCTCTAGGCAGTTGAGTCTAGAGGCATTTTTTGCAATGCAAAAAATGCGTTCAGAAGCTGAGTTTACAAGCATTTCAAGCTCCAAACACGGCTAAATACGGTAACTCGCGCTTAGCCGCGTTTCGTTTACAGGCGTTTTTCTTTTTTTTTTAAGCGTTTCTAAACGCAAAATGGCAAAATGCCGCTAAACGTGGCATGTAAACGCAGCAAAACAGACGCTTTAAACATCAGTTACTATCTGTCAAGTTAAAGCGTAGAGGAGAGGATGTAAAAATGTCCCGTGTACATGAAGCCTAAACGACCCTGTGTAGATGGACAGATAAAATAACATAGAGGAGAGTTCAGGGGCAGTTAAAAAAAACTCCCAACTGCTCCTAAACGTTACCAACTGCAGTGTACCTAAATAGTTCAGGAGAGGTTAAACAACGTCCCATGTACATGAAGCTTTAGTGAACACAAACACAATATAATACACAATTTTTTGGTAAAACATAAAAGATGATGTTATGCTGCGTAAATAGATACCTAACATGTCACACTTTAAAAATACATACGCCCGTGGAACAAAGTCAAACTACGGTACCTAAAAATCTCCACAGGGAACCCTTTAAAACCGTTACAGATTAGAGTTCCACAGGTCTGTCACCAGAATTATTTGACTTTGACGTTCACAGCAATACCTCACAAGTGTAATACGATCGCCATACACATATGCACATTCGCCTTTGCACGTGAGCACAGGGCAGACAACCCAACCTGCAAAAACTCATTTTAGGGCAGTGGAAAACTCATTTCAGGGAGGTGGCGCTCCGTGCCCCCACCCCACCAATTTAACACAACTAGAGGACGATCAATTGAAATGGAATCATTATACAAAGGTTTACTTTTTCTGATATTAAAGGAACACTAACCACCATGACCACTTCAGTGATTTTAAGTGGACATGGTGGTAGGAGTCAGTATGTGCTGTGTTTCTGCTTGAAACAGGTAGGGGGGGGCTGAGAGAGAGGGGGGCAACTGACAGAGAGATGGGGGGCTGAGGGAAAGAGGGGCTCAGAGAGAGGGTGGTGAACAGAGAAGGGGGGTGAGAGAGAGAGGGGCTGACAGAGAGGGTGGCTGAGAGAAAGAGGGAGGGGGGCTGAGAGAGGGTGGTTAAGAGAGAGAAAGGGGGGACTGACAGAGAAAGGGAGGCTGAGAGAGAGAGCAGGCTCAAAGAGAGGGGGCAGAGAGAGAAAAGTGGTGCTGGGAAAGAACGAGGGGTTGAGAGGGGAGCTGAGAGAGAGATGGGAGGCTGAGAGAGTGTGGGGCTCAGAGAGAGGGGGACTGAGAGAAAGAGGGTGGGTTGAGAGAGAGGAGGGCTGACAGAGAGGGTGGCTGAGAGAGAGAGAGAAGGAGGGGGCTGGGAGAGCGGGAGGCTGGGAGAGGGTGGTTGAAAGAGAGAGGCTCAGAGAGAGGGGCTGAGAGAGAGGGGGGACTGACAAAGAAAGGGGGGGCTGACAGACAGGGGGAGATGAGAGAGAGGGGGGCTGACAGAGAGAGGGGGGAGATGAGAGAGGGACTCCTGTCCCTATCCGCAGTCCCTACTCTGCCCCCCATCCCAGTCTGTATCTGCAGGTAGATCTGTGTCAGTGTATGATGCCCAGTATCTTCTTGATCTGGGAGGTGCTCTACTGCTTACAGCAGCTCCCTGGCAGCTTGCGCCTCCCGCTCGTCCTTGTCTTCCAGGCCTCACTGCTAATGCTGGAGCAGAGAGGAGGTTGGAGGAAACAGAGTCCAGGCTTTGAGACTCCAGGGATGCTTCTACACGCCACTTCAGGGGTCAAGGAGCCTGTGAAGCTCTTCTCTCTCCTGGGCTCCCAGTTGCCATTGGTGTTCACCTTTCACGCGGGTACAGCCTCCTTCTGCAGGGCTGCCCACTTACCATGTGGGGGTAGATGCCCGCACCTTGCTCCAGCCTCTACCCAGCTGACATAACAGGCACTTCAGCGCCCTCCCTCTTTGGATCACCGGCCCAAGATCGGCCCTGCAGCCGGGATATCACGCAGCACTTGCGGGTGTCAGGGAGCTTCAGCTGAAATGCAGGAGACTCGGGATGTCTGGCACAGGGGAACACGGGGGCTTTAAAAAAAAAAGTTACTATTTATTTTATTTACATTTTTTTTGTACACTGTACCTTTAATTTTTTTTTTTCATCAGTTTTATTGCTATTACAAGGGATGAACAACATCCATTGTGATAACATGGGCTGTGACAGGTCCTCTTTATGATGATGTCTATGAGACCCCAGATCTCTTTTCTGGTCTCCACAGAATCTGATCACACTGAGGTCCGTTTGATCAGATGCTTTTACAAGCCATTAATTAGACCGAAGCTGGAAGTGATGAAATGCTTGTCGCTTCTGGTTTCTGATATTGCATAGTGGGGGTAACAACATCAGTTCCTCGCACTGTGTCCCAAGAAGCAGATGCCCGCTGGTCGCATCCTTGCTGGGCTTCTTCATGGGCAGGAGAGCCTGGTAAAGTTGGTGGCGGGAAGGGGGGACCCCGTTCTGCCCCCTGTAAAAGTAATCCTGTTAACTTTATAGCAGCTAGGATTACTTTTACATTGTAGAGAATTGCTGGCTGCAAAGATTCTTACCAGGATCATGACTGCAGCTGTAGTCATAGTCCTGGTACAACCACTTCAATCTGAGGCTCTTTATAAACAGCCTACGGATGTGAAGTGGTTATTAAGGTAAAGGGAAAAAAAAATCACATGACTTGGTATTGAGTAGGTAAATAAAAGTTGAAAGTGGGGGGTCAAACATGCATAATTGGCACACATTCACATCAATCATGTGACATCTACAACTTAATAAGACAATATTGGCCATTAGCCCATTGACTACATTCCGACGGGGAATAAATCTACAAGATATTTTAGTGCATAGCCATTTCGATATTTTCCAAGTAAGGGAACATGAATGAACCTGGCTACCAGAAAAACCAAAAGGTTCCCACCATTGTGAGCACTGCAAAGCCTGTTCATTTGTGCCAACAGTGAAGGAATTCAGAAATCCCAAGACAGGAGAAAACATAGAAATGAGGTTGTTCTACAACTGCATTACCAGAGTAATCTACTGTATGGGTCATGCTGCCCATGCCCCCAATTATATGTTGGAAAGACTATTCAACAATTCATACAATGGTTGGATCATGTCAATGATGTGACCCTCAAGAAAGATAGACCAGTTGCTAGACATGTGTGGGCAAAGCATGGAGGCAAACCTGGATGCCTGAAAGAGAGCAGAAGCCAAATGGATATTCCAGTTAGGATCAAAAGCAGCCAAAGGTTATAAATGAGGGTTTCACCTTTTTGCCATTGTGCATGGCTGACACAATTTTCTATTTGATTTAAGGGTTGGTAATCTCTGGTCTGATGAGGTACCAATTATGTTTTTTTTTTTATTATTATTATTAAAAATTATTTTTATTCATTTTTTTCACACATTATACATTCAAAACACAAGGGACAGAGAAGGCAACATACCCACTCTCCCCTTGGTCTCGCAGGGCCAAAAATTAAAACTAACATAGTTCAACTAATCAAAAAACTCAATGTCCCCCCCCCCAACCCCCCGTAAACTCAACCATCAACACCAGTCCAGGAGATATACAGCACCAGTAACTTACAATCAAAATTTGGTTATGTCACTTGTCCGTCTGGATTCGGGGTAGAATTTTCAGGATGATTGTGTATACATGTAGAGTAATCTATTTACATCAGTGGCAAAAATTCATAGTGCTTATCTCCTATCCCATAAGACTATACAGTCCAGTGTGTGAAAAGGGGTAAATCAGCCCACTGTTGCAGAAGAGTCCAGCCATGGCTGCCAGACTTTTTTTTTCAGCCCCTGGAGGTATATGTGGCTTTGTAGAAATGGATTACAGAGTTTATCAGACCCTTCCAGTATAATATTGTAGGAGCATTTGGCTTTTTCCAATGCATTAAGATGACCTTCCTACCATAGAACAACCCTATATTGAGTAAGGTGCGATGAGCTAGAGAAGAAACAACCTCTTCCACCAAACCTATGGGACATACTCTTTGTGTCGTGGGGATTGGAATACTAAGAACCTCTGACAAGCAGGAAGTGATTGCAGACCAGAAGTTCCGGATCTGCGAACAGCTCCAGAAAATATGTTCTGCATTTGCAGGCGAGGAGGAACACCTCCAGCATTCATCCGTAGCAGAGGGATAAATGTGTGTCTGGCCAGAGTGTAATAAATCCTATGTAAAAACGTAAACTGTATAAGGCGGTCCCTTGTTTAAAAGGGTGGTTCCACATATCTTCCCAGTCCTCTCCTTGGATTTCAGGGATTTCCGCCACCCACCGCTCCCGACATCTAGTTACTGCCAGTGGGGTTTTTTTGAAGAAGGATTTGTACGTAGCTGATAGAGGTTTGGACAATTCTTCATCCGTTAAAAGATTCTCAAGGACAGAGGGTAGCACCTCTACCCTCCGGGTGGAGAATGGTGTCTGAAACGCATTGGCGCAGTTGTAAATACCGGAAAAAGTATGGATTAGGTAGGTTATGTTGTGTTTTCAATTGGTCAAACGTTATGAGTTCTCCCTCCCTTGTAATGTCTCCTAGTACCTTAACACCCCTACAAGCCCACACCATGGGGTCTGGTAGGGAGTAGAAATTAGGCAGGTTAGGATTCACCATAGGGGAGCAGAGGGCGTAGTTCCGATGTAACTGGGGGACGTTAGATTTGTAGCGACTTCCCAGGCTTTTATGGTTGCTTTCATTGACACAGTCAAAGGTAGATTGGATTTTGGGCCTCTATACAGCGGTAGTCCTAAACTCTCATAGGAGCCTAACTGAGCTGCCTCAAGGACTGTGGCAGAGTCTCCATCATCAGCCAACAGCCAGCGTCATGCAAAAACCATTTTGCCAACCAGATAGTACTTCTGCCAATCTGGTAGTGCTAACCCCCCCTGCCCCCATGGTTCTTGGAGTACCATGATGTCTATGTGGTGTGATTGGGGAGACCACAGAAAGCATCCGATAATACTGTTCATTTTGTGGAAAAATTACTTGGGAACCCACATTGGAGAGTGCCTTAATAAATACAAAATTACTGGCAACGACTTCATTTTTAGGAGATTTATACGTCCTAGTAGGGACAGGGACAACCGTTTCCACACCTGTGTTTTTTGGTTAAGTTGGGAGACTAATGGCAAAAAGTTCAGTGATATATAATCCCGAATGTTAGCTGTAACTTTTACCCATAAGTAAGTTATAGCGGAAAGTAATTGCAGCAGAAGATTGTCATCCTCTGCTCTCTATACCCCTGGACCTAACGGCAATATCGATGACTTGCCCCAATTCACCCGAAGACCCAAAAAAGAGGCAAACTTATTTAGTATGCCACCTGAAGGGATGGTTCCAGGTCTCTGAGGAACAGGAGCAGCTCATCAGCATCCTACCTGGATTGCACCCACCTCATTGGATTGACGTAACGCTCTCGCCATAGGCTCCATCATTAGGGGCAAAGAGGAAAGGGGAAAGAGGGCATCCCTGTCTAGTGCCACTTCCAATAACAAAAGTATCAGAGGTTGAAATCCCCAACCGAATTGCTGTCCGAGGGTCGCTGTGTAGTAAAGTGACCCATCGCTGGAAATTAGCCCCAAATCCCATACTCTCCAATATTCTATGCATATAAAGCCAGTCAACTGAATCAAAGGCTTTTTCAATGTCGATAGATACTATAACTTTTTCTGGGACTTCTGTAGTGTCTAATTGTAATTGAGTGAATAATCTCCGTAGGTTAGTGTCCACGGATTTCCTGGGCATAAATCCCGTCTGGTCAATGTCTACCAGTGAAGGAATGACCTTGGCCAGTCGTGATGCCAACGCCTTGGTTAGGATCTTTAGATCCGCATTCAGTAATGCTATTGGGCAGTGGGGCGAACACTCCTGTGGGTCCTTACCCGGTTTCAATAGGAGAACCATGTATGCTTCCATCATTGAAGGTGGAAGGACTCCACTTTTAAGGCAGTGGCCAAAAAGGACACTGAGTCTTGGGGCTAGTTGTGCCATATATTGTTTATAGAAGCCATCTGGACCCGGGGATTTATGAGGCGGAAAAGCTAGTATTGCCGCTTCTGTTTCCACAGCTGAAATATCAGCATCCAGAAGGGTAACGTCTGAGTCTGACAATATTGGGAGAGAGAGTTCTAGCTCTAACCCATCTAGCTCACCGGTGTCAAATGCTGGTATAGGGGAGTAAAGCGTAGTATAATACCGCACAAATTCTTCCACGATACCGGAAGGGTCAGTGACCATGTTTCCCCCCAGCGGTTTTAATAACAGGGATACTGACAGGTATTGTTTGATCTTCCGCCAAGAGGGCCAAAAGCTTGCCATTTTTGTCCCTTTGAGCAAATATTGATTCTGCCCTCTTCCCTATTTTAGTGCAGCCCAGTTCAGAGAAGTGCACTGACAAAAGTCGCTGTGTCTCTAGCAGAGATGTATAATTGGTCTCTGATGGAGAGTCGGCGTGAGCACTCACACATTCTCGTTCATTAGCTAGGAGAAGCTCTCCCTGTGCATTGTGATCTTTTATCGCAGAGATACATTCATTCCCCCCTCGCCACAGCTTTAAATGCATCCCATACCAAGGTCGGTTCAGCCGTATCAACATTGGTTGACCAGTAAGCTGCAATGGAGCCCTGTATCTGGGAAGCCACTTGATCCTCCTGCAACCAGTCTGGTGACAACCTCCAGCCTTCCCCCAACCAGGAGAGTCAGGGTGACCGAAAGTGGGCAGTGGTCTGACGTTCCCCCAGCCAAGTATTCAGGGTCATGAACATACATTAGCAGTAGAGGATTGATTGCCAAACGCCAAATCAATTCTGGCAGAGGATCTATGATTAGTAGATACAGTAAGTGTGAATAGGATTTGACATTGAGGTGTTACCAGCGCCATAACTCAGCGAGACAAGTCACAGACATCCAAGAGCATAAGTCAGCAGAGGCAGGCCTATTGGTATTGGAAGAGTCCAGTGTTGGGTCTATAATGGCATTGAAATCCCCCATGAATAGGGTAGGCAGGCTAATAAAGGGAGCTAGTTTTACCATTAGATCATAAAGCACTTGCTCTTCTTCCATCTCCCTGTTCTAAAAATCCATTTAATATATGGTCCCCAGATAGGAGACGTATCAGATATTAAACTGAGAAGAACAGATACTACACTTGATCTTAGCCAAAAGGCCGAGAAGCGATGGACAAAATAGGCCCTCCTTTATAGAAAAGTGGAAAAAGAGTTGGAAATAAACTTAGAAGATCAACAAGTCGATAGAATGATTGAAGCAGGATACAATCAAGCATGGGACATGAACACCATCGAGATGAATTATAAATTCCTGGTCAAGTGGTACATGACCTCGGAGAGACTCCATAAAATTAACCAAGATGGATCACCATTGTGTTGGAGAAACTGTGGACAAAAAGCCACAATGCTACACATATGATGGGACTGCCTGAAAATAAGAGTATTCTGGCAGGAAATAATCAGTTGTATAAAGGAAATAACGAGCGAGAAGATAGATAATAACATATTGACTTGTTTGTTTCACGACTCTAACACTCCTAAAAAGCAATATATGAAAAAAGTAACGCCAAAACTATTAAATGCTACAAAGGAATTGATCCCAAAAAATTGGTTAAATAGTGAAAGACCAGACTTAACAGAATGGTTCAAACAAGTGGATTACTATAGCAAAATGGAACTATTAGGTTGTAAGGACAAAGGGCAATTAGATAAATTCAATACTATCTGGGGCGGGTGGGGAAAATATAAAACCTCGGACAATAATTGGCAGAAGATGTTGGAAGGTATAGGGCTTTAAGACAGGAAAATATTGGGAAAGAAAGAAATAATTTAATGGTGAGAAAGGGGGTGGGTGGGGTAGAACGGAAAAAAAATTGTAGTTCTTTGCATAAACATAAATAAATTCTTCCTTTTTATAAAGATGCCACAATGATGTGAAATTGAGAAGGGACAAAAAAAAAAAAGATCATAAAGCACTTGCATCTGAATAGGAGGGGGCAAGTATATATTCACAATCAACATTTTCTGGTGGTATATATCCAGCACCACAGCCACATATTGACCCCTGGGTCAGAGAAAACCTGCTGAATAGTGCAAGGGACAGCCTTGCTAATTAAGATGGAAACCCCTCTTGCGTAAGTGGAGTATGTAGAGTGTAATGCCTTTGAATCCAGGATTTGCGCAGGGATAGGATTTTACTTCCCTCCAGGTGGGTCTCCTGCAGGAGGACGACATGTGGCTTTATTTGTTTAACCACTTAAGGACCAGCCTCGTTTTGGATTTTAGGTGTTTACATGTTTAAAACAGGTTTTTTTGCTAGAAAATTACTTAGAACCCCCAAACATTATATATTGTTTTTTTTCCAAAAAAAGAACGCTTATAAGACCGCTGCGCAAATACGGTGCAAAAAAAAGTATCTAGGGTGTTAGAAAAAAATCACTTTTTTGAATAAAAAAATAAGACAACAGTAAAGTTAGCCTAATTTTTTTTATATTGTGAAATATAATGTTACACCAAGTAAATTCATACCCAACATGTCACGCTTCAAAATTGCGCCCGCTCGTGGAATGGCGTCAAACTTTTACCCTTCAAAATCTCCATAGGCGACGTTTAAAAAATTCTACAGGTTGCATGTTTTGTGCTACAGAGGAGGTCTAGGGCTAGAATTATTGCTATCGCTCTACCGGTACCTTACATGTGTGGTTTGACCACCGTTTTCATATGCGGGCGCTACTCGCGTATGCGTTCGCTTCTGCGTGCGAGCTCGTCGGGACGAGGGGGTTTTAAAAAAAACATTTTTTATTTTTATTATTTATTTTACAATATTTTATTTATTTTTACACAGTTAAAAAAAAAAAATGGTGTCACTTTTATTCCTATTACAAGGAATGTAAACATCCCTTGTAATAGAAAAAAGCATGACAGGTCCTCTTAAATATGAGATCTGGGGTCAAAAAGTCATCAGATCTCATATTTGGACTAAGATGCCTTTAAGAAAAGTGGGCGGAGCTGACGTAATGACGTCGCTTCAGCCGTCCAATGGTATGGAGACGGGTGGCGGCCATCTTAGCCTCACTCATCTCCATACCCAGGCACTGAAAGGTCCCGATCGTTGGGCGCGGGAGAGCGGCGGGAGGGGGGTGGCACCTCTCCCGCCGCTGATAACGGTGATCTTGCGGCGAACCTGCTGCAGAGACCACCATTATCATACACAGAACCGGCTCCTGTAAAGATGAATACCTCGGTTGTGGCAGCAGCTGCTGCCTTTACCGAGATATCCATCTTCAAAGTGCCGACGTATATGTACAGGAGCCGGTCGGTAAGTGGTTAAGATACTGAAAAGCAGCTCTCTTTTAAATTTACTGTTCAAACCCCTTACATTCCAAAACACTACCTTGAGTCTGCTGTCCACCACTAGAATTCAAGGGAAAGGAAATCACACATATACTTGTTGCTATCCAGATCCTGTGTAATTTCTGAACTAAAGCAATAATTGGTGCGAAACATAAAAAAAAATAAAAAAGGAACATGCTGAATGATAAAAAACACCCCTGCTGTTATATCAGAAACTTGCAAACAAAAAATAGAGAACAAAAATTGTCCAGTATGCAGCTTGCTCCCGAAAACCAAAAAAACTGAAAAGGTTCAACCGCTGGTGTCAAAAGTTCGGCATTGCTATATAAAATCTTGCATCTCCACGCAGAACTACCTGCTAACCAATTATAAGAGCGGTACATCCTTCAAACTGTAGGTTAGAGTGTCATCACTGAGAAAAGAGCGCTTATCAGCAACATACAGTGCCAGCCAGCACCGCAAATGGTGGTGATGCAAACGTGATAGTGAAAAACCTCCCATGTGTAGCAGAAAAACATGGAGATAGAACAGGCCTCATCCGAGGAGAATTGGGCACCCAGGTGGCGTTAGGGGTTACCATCCAGCCAATCACATGCATCTTGCGGAGTGTCAAAGAATTTGACCGAGCCTTTGTTTTGAACCCGGTGATAGCTCCGGTGCACAGTATGCAATACCCGCGCTTGATCCCTGCTCCATGCTCACGCTCTGCTGCCTGGCGTGCTGTGAGGATGACACGAGGGCGGGGCCAACGTCTCCATCACACTGGGAGCGAAGCTGCCTTTGATCCCATGGCGGCGGCGGACGGGTCTCCTTGTGTTTTTTTGAGGTTGAGGATGGCATTTTATGCGCTCCGCAGTCCCCACTACCTGAATCTGTGCAGTTATCCGGGCAAGGGTCGGTTTGAAGGGCTCCAAAGGGGTAATTTTTAGAAGGAAAGACGGAGCTTAGAAGAGACACGTCTTGCCCAGATCACATCCGGTCATGCCCCTACCAATTATGATGTTAGGACTAGGATGTAGGTGATATATATTATTTTGTAAGTGGTTTTATGAGTGCAAATCCACTTTAAAATAATATATATCATTGTTTTATTGAAGTAGATGGTGTGTTAGGCCGGGTTCACACTAGCTGCGGCAGCGGCTCGGAACAGGGGTCAGGTGCATCCCTCTTCTCCATTTCAGGGGCGAATCAAAAGTGTGAACCCAGCCTCAGACTGGTGAGATGCTTTAGCTGTGATAATTCTCCAGTTTGGCTCTTGATCTATTTAACAAGTAGGATTCTGAGTCCATAAACCAATAAATGGTAATGAGCCAGATTGTAGGTAATTGGTTGTGCCACAGGTAGAGGGTGCTGTGACAGTAGACCGGAAGTGGGATATAAATAAGGGCAGTGGATGGTTTTGAAAGCCTTTAGTCACCAATAAAGGACGACGAGTCAATAGAATCCTATGTGTGATTAAAATAAAGGTGAAGTATGGTTTAAGTTATATGCTAGTCTGTTTTTGCTGTCTGTTTTCCATTGGCGTAGATTACCCCCTCACTTCCTGTCCTGTTGACACAACAGTAGCTAAGAGGAAATATCTCCCAGTAAAGGAAACCCCCCTTTTAGACAGTTGTTAGAAGAAAAAAGCATTCATATTGGAAGATTATTCACCACATTGAACATTCACATTGGGGGATTTCCCACCGTAATAAGTGTCCACATTGGGAGATTTCCCATCAGAACAAGTGTCCACAAAGAAAGATTTCCTACAGTCCTAATTGTTCCCAATGTCCACATTGGTTGATTTTTCACTGGAGCAAGTACCCACATTTTGGGAGATATCCCATCTGAACAAGTGTTCACATTGGGAGATTTCCCACTAAAAGTGCCCACAGTGGGAGATTCCTCACCAGAACAAGTGCCCAAATTGGGAGATTTTCCATCTGAACAAGTGCCCGCTATGTGAGATTTTTAATCTGAACAAGTGTCCACATTGGTAGATTTCCTACCGGAACAAGTGCCCACTTTGAGAAATTTCCCATATGAACAAGTGTCCACATTGGGGCATTTCCCACTGTAATAAGCGTACACATTGGGAGATTTCCCAACAGCACAAGTGTCCACAAGATTTCCTACAGAGAATTTCCACATTGGTTGATTTTCCACTGGAACAAGTGTCCACATAAGGATATTTAGCAATGGATCAACTGCCCACTTGGGAGATTGTTCATTGGAACGTGTCTACAGTGAGAGATTTCTCACTGCAACAAATATCCACTTTGGTAAATTTTTCACTGGAACGAGTGCCCACATTGGGAGATACCCCATCTGAACAAGTGTTCACATTGGAAGATTACCCACCAATAGTGTCCACGGTGGGAGGTTTCTAACCGGAACAATTGTCCACAATGGGACATTTCCCACCAAAAGTGCCCACAGTGGGAGATTCCTCACAGGAACAAGTGTCCACGGTGGGAAATTCCTCACCGGAACAAATGCCCACAGTGGGAGATTTCCCACCAAAAGTGCCCACAGTGGGAGATTTCTCACTGGAAGAAGTGTCCACATTTGGAGATTTCCCACTAATAGTGCCTACAGTGGAAGATTCCTCACTGGAACAAATGCCCACATTGAGAGATTTCCCATCTAAACAAATGTCCACATTGGAAGACTTCCCACCAAAAGTGCCCACAGTGGGAGATTTCTCATCGGAACAAGTGTCTACATTGGGAGATTTCCCACCAAAAGTGCCTCAGTGAGAGATTTCTCACTGGAACAAGTGTTCACATTGGAAGATTTCTCACCAGGACAAGTGTCCACATTGGGAAATTTCTGTTCAAGTGATAAATTTAAAATAATGGATTCTCCATCAATTTTAGTCCCACTAACAACAGTCATCAGGACAAATAAAGTGAATAGATGTTCCTAATAAGGACACAAATAGCAGTGAAAACATAAATAAGGGTTCTAACCCTTCATCGCTCTATCCAAAACTAGAAAAAAAGACTTTGGCTTTACATATACATTAAAGGGTTACTACAAATATGACAAACAAGCTACCAACATTTATGTAACATAGATACTAAAAACAATCATTAGTATGGACTAAGTCCTCATACCATTACAGAATTAAACATTCCACCTTATGTGTGCTGCCATATTAGACACAAAAAAAAGCATCAGAATGTCTCTATGCGGTTTCTGGATAGTCAGCTCCCTGTTGAAAAATATTATTCTAGTTTTAAAATACTTTTGTTCTGATAAACCCCATACCGCTATCAGTTTATAGACTATTATAAAATATATTACATTTCCTTTAACTCTCTTGAAGAAGCACACTGTTGATCTGCAAATAATGCAGAGATACCCAAAGTATTGCCCTGTATATCTATGGCAAAAGCTGAATATAATGTATGGAGCAGAATACCGGTGTAATAACAAAAACTTTTATGTCTGTTGGTGGGTCCAGCAGGTTTAGGGGCAAGAAATAAAAATCTATAACAATGCAAATTCTGTGCTTGGAATTACTTCTTTTTTTTTTTTTTATAATTCACATGTATAATGTGTTTTATATATTCTATTTACTACCTCTAATTTTGTATAGAAATAAAAAAAAAATTATATATTTTTTTACTACTATAAGAGAATTAATTCATTTTAATTACACATATGGAGAAACATAGAAGAGTGATGGCAATGGACCAAGTGATCCAATAAGTATGCCACATTTTTTTTGTCTGAGTATAGATTAATGTTTGTCCCAAGCATGTTTGAATCCACTTACTGTTGATTGACTCACTACCTATACTGGAAGTCTATTCCAAGCATCAATTACTCTTTTGGCAAAATAATAAGACTAAGATTAATTTTAAACTTTCCACCTGCTGTTTTGAGGTCATGTCCCCGTGTTCTTGATCTTGGCTTCATATTGAAAATACTGCCCTCCTGAACCTTATGCATCCCCTTGATGTATTTAGAGGTTTCACTCATGTCTCCCCTTTCCCTTCTTTCCTCCAAACTATACATATGAAGTTCCTGAAGTTTTTCCATTTTTGTTTCCCGTCTCTTCACTCTTATCAATATATTTTTGTTAAAGAGATCTCCAGAACTGGATACAGTATTTTAAATTAGATCTAATTAAAGAACTATAAAAAGGAATCCGGACCTTCTTCTTCCGACTGGGGATGCCTCTAGTAATGCATATTTAATTCAGTCCCACTAAAGTCCCAATAGGGTCATAGAGAGCCACTTATTTTTGATTAGCTGTATACAGAATATTGGCAAGCATTGTATAAAAAAATAAAAAATAAAGATATATATATCTTTATTTATTTATTTTTGCATATAAAGCCTCCCAATGCCCAGTATGCAAAAAAATATACTAGTCAAAAATAAGTGTTTTTTTTTTTTAGCGTAGTGCTCTAGTGGGACATTAGTGGTACACAGATTAAAAAAAAAACAGTATTACAGAAACATCGCCATGTTTGCAGTGCTGTAGAATGTCAACTCTTTCAACGGAAGATAACGATATGGTTACCTAAGTGTTCTGAATCTTTGTAAAACTTTTTAAAGTATAATAGATTTTCTGCACATAAAGAAAAAAAAAATTAGTTCTTACCCGTTGAATGAGAGCGATGCATCCTCGCTCTTGCTCTGTATCTTTAAGAATACCACCAGTGCCCTGGACTTTATCCGCTTTCTATTGCAGTTTCTTATGGTCTCTCTGATCCAGATCTCTCCACTATCCCTTCCCAAAGTGCTCTAAGTCTCCCCCACCTTTTTCTCTCACTACATGGGCTCCCCTGCTGTGACAACTGATGTCTACATGACAAGGTCTGAGCAGGCCTTTTAGGAATGCCAGAAAGGTTCAGCAGGAAGATGTCCTGGACTCAATCAATAGCTCATAATGAGATTATTGTCCTGGTGACAAAGCCACACTCAGCACCTGCACATATGTGAGAGTAGAAGATCGAGGTACTGCTGATGGGACCGTCCCCAGGAGTCCCAAAAGCGGCATGGAACGTACACTCAGGGCAGGTGCTTTACTATCCTGCACTTGGCGATGTCTCATCTATCTTTGGGCTGCCACTTGCAGTCACACTTTGTAATAAGTTCCATTAATCTTCCATTGACAGGCCTGATTAAGTTATAGCTTCCAGCAAAAGAGACAAAGCTGGCTTCATCTTGAAACATTGATCATAACTTTGTTTTCTTCAACAAGATCATAACTAACTGCAATTAGAGACCTTCGGTTTAAAATATAGGTTGCTTTATGAAAGGTGACAGTAATGGTATTGACAATAAAGGTTTCATATTTAAACAGAAAATGAAGATATGAGACTTTGTATTAATGGAGACCTCTGCTTAGAGAAAGTGCTGGTGTTGCAGGCTTCTTTCTGAAAATTCTAGCTGCTTGTTCATGGCTTAAAGAAAAGCTTGGTTGGAAAAAGCATATACACTGTAGATATGGTAAAGTGAATTCAAGACTCACCTAATACACATACTTGTTTCAGGCCAGTTACTAACAATAGAGTGAGTTTATTGGACTAGCATGGCAGCTGGAGGACTGTTAGGCTGCTTTCACACTGGGGAGGTAGGGGGCATCGGCGGTAAAACAGCGCTATTTTTAGTGCAGTTTTACCGCGGTATTCGGCTGCTAGCAGTGCGGTTTTAACCCCCCGCTGGCGGCCGAAAAAGGGTTAAAACCACTCGTATAGCGCCGCGCTGTCCCATTGATTTCAATGGGCAGGAGCAGTTTAGGAGCGGTGAATACACCGCTCCTTCACCGCTCCAAAGATGCGGCTGGCAGGAGATTTTTTCTTCTCCTGCCAGCGCACCGCTTCAGTGTGAAAGCCCTCGGGCTTTCACACTGAACAAACGGCGGAGGCTGTTTTGGGGCGGTTTGCAGGCGGTATTTTTAGCGCAATAACGCCTGCCAACCGCCCCAGTGTTGAAAGGGGTCTAAGGGCTTTTGCACAAGAGCAGTCCAGCTGCAGTCTGTCCTTCCTGGTATTTTAGTGTGCCTGGTAGCAGGGCTGGCCAAAGACATTGTGCTGCCTGAGCCCAAGAATTAATTTCTGCCCCCCCCAAAAAACAATCACACCCACCAAAAGGCCCCCACATCCATTATTTTATATCATGACAATTAAAACTAAAATTAAATGTATCAGGGAGTTAGATTTACATGTAACTGTGGTGGTGGTGGTGGGGGGGTTCTGTCTCCAATGCAGCGGTGGTGGTGGTGGAGGGTTCAGTCTGGGGAAGCGGTGGTGGTGGGGGGTTCAGTCAGAGGCAATGGTGATGGTGGGGGGGTTCAGTCAGAGGCAGCAGTAATGGTGGTGGTGATGGTCGGGGGGGGTCCAGACAGAGGCAGTGGTGATGGTGGTGGGGTTCAGTCAGAGGCAGTGGTGATGGGGAGGAGGGTTCAGTCAGAGGCAGATGTGGTGGTGGGGGGGTTCAGCCAGAGGCAGATGTGGTGGTGGGGTGTTCGGTCAGAGGCAGCAGTGATAGTGGTGGTAGGTGGGGGGGTTCAGACAGGGGCAATGGCGTTCAGTCAGAGGCAGTGGTGATGGGAAGGAGGGGGTTCAGTCAGAGGCAGTGGTGATGGGGAGAGGGGGTTCAGTCAGAGGCAGATGTGGTGGTGGTGGGGGGGTTCAGTCAGTGGCAGTGGTGATGGTGGTGGTGGGGGGGGTTTAGTCAGAGGTAGCAGTGATGGTGGTGGTAGGTGTGGGGGTTCATACAGAGGCAGTGGTGATGATGGTGGTGGTGGGGGGTTCAGTCAGAAGCAGTGGTGATGGGTGGGGGGGTTCAGTCAGAGGCAGCAGTGGTGGTGCGGGGTTCAGTCAGAGGCAGCGGTGGTGGTGGGGTTCAGTCAGAGGCAGCGGTGGTGGTGGGGGTTCGGTCAGAGGCAGCGGTGGTGGTGGGGTTCAGACAGAGGCAGCGGTGGTGGGGGGTTCAGTCAGAGGCAGCGGTGGTGGTGGGGTTCAGACAGAGGCAGCAGTGGTGGGGAGGTTCAGTCAGAGGCAGCGGTGGTGGAGGGGGTTCAGACAGAGGCAGCGGTGGTGGTGGGGTTCAGACAGAGGCAGCAGTGGTGGTGGGGTTCAGACAGAGGCAGTGGTGGTGGGGGGGGTTCAGACAGAGGCAGCGGTGGTGGGGGGTTCAGTCAGAGGCAGCGGTGGTGGAGGGGGTTCAGACAGAGGCAGCGGTGGTGGTGGGGTTCAGACAGAGGCAGCGGTGGTGGTGGGGTTCAGACAGAGGCCGCGGTGGTGGGGGGGTTCAGTCAGAGGCAGCGGTGGTGGAGGGGGTTCAGACAGAGGCAGCGGTGGTGGTGGGGTTCAGACAGAGGCAGCAGTGGTGGTGGGGTTCAGACAGAGGCAGCGGTGGTGGTGGGGTTCAGACAGAGGCAGCGGTGGTGGGGAGGATCAGTCAGAGGCAGCGGTGGTGGTGGGGTTCAGTCAGAGGCAGCAGTGCTGGGGAGGTTCAGTCAGAGGCAGCGGTGGTGGTGGGGTTCAGACAGAGGCAGCAGTGGTGGTGGGGTTCAGACAGAGGCAGCGGTGGTGGTGGGGTTCAGACAGAGGCAGCGGTGGTGGGGAGGATCAGTCAGAGGCAGCGGTGGTGGTGGGGTTTAGTCAGAGGCAGCAGTGGTGGGGAGGTTCAGTCAGAGGCAGCGGTGGTGGTGGGGTTCAGTCAGAGGCAGCAGTTGTGGGGAGGTTCAGTCAGGGGCAGCGGTGGTGGAGGGGGTTCAGACAGAGGCAGCGGTGGTGGTGGGGTTCAGACAGAGGCAGCGGTGGTGGGGGGGGTTCAGACAGAGGCAGCGGTGGTGGGGGGGTTCAGTCAGAGGCAGCGGTGGTGGTGGGGTTCAGACAGAGGCAGCGATCAAATACCACCAAAAGAAATCTCTTTTTGTGGGAAAAAAAGGACGTCAATTTTGTTTGGGTACAGCGTCGCACAACCACGCAAATGTCAGCTAAAGCGACAGTTCCAGACAGAGGCAGTGGTGATGGTGGTGGGGTTCAGTCAGAGGCAGTGGTGATGGGGAGGGGGGGTTCAGTCAGAGGCAGTGGTGATGGGAAGGAGGGTTCAGTCAGAGGCAGATGTGGTGGTGGTGGGGTTCAGCCAGAGGCAGATGTGGTGGTGGGGGGGTTCGGTCAGAGGCAGCAGTGATGGTGGTGGTAGGTGGGGGGGTTCAGACAGAGGCATTGGGGTTCAGTCAGAGGCAGTGGTGATGGGGAGGAGGGTTCAGTCAGAGGCAGATGTGGTGGTGGGGGGGGTTCAGTCAGAGGCAGCAGTGATGGTGGTGGTAGGTGGGGGGGTTCAGATAGGGGCAATGGCGTTCAGTCAGAGGCAGTGGTGATGGGAAGGAGGGGGTTCAGTCAGAGGCAGTGGTGATGGGGAGAGGGGGTTCAGTCAGAGGCAGATGTGGTGGTGGGGGGGTTCAGTCAGTGGCAGTGGTGATGGTGGTGGGGGGGGGTTTAGTCAGAGGTAGCAGTGATGGTGGTGGTAGGTGGGGGGGTTCATACAGAGGCAGTGGTGATGATGGTGGTGGTGGGGGGTTCAGTCAGAAGCAGTGGTGATGGGGAGGGGGGGGTTCAGTCAGAGGCAATGGTGGTTTAGTCAGAGGCAGCGGTGGTGGTGGGGGGTTTAGTCAGAGGCAGCAGTGGTGGGGGGTTCAGACAGAGGCAGCGGTGGTGGGGGGGTTCAGTCAGAGGCAGCGGTGGTGGTGGGGGGTTCAGTCAGAGGCAGCGGTGGTGGTGGGGGGTTCAGTCAGAGGCAGCAGTGGTGGTGGGGTTCAGTCAGAGGCAGCAGTGGTGGTGGGGTTCAGACAGAGGCAGCAGTGGTGGGGGGTTCAGACAGAGGCAGCGGTGGTGGTGGAGTTCAGACAGAGGCAGCAGTGGCGGTGGGGTTCAGACAGAGGCAGCGGTGGTGGTGGGGTTCAGACAGAGGCAGCGGTGGTGGGGAGGTTCAGTCAGAGGCAGCAGTGGCGGTGGGGTTCAGACAGAGGCAGCAGTGGTGGTGGGGTTCAGACAGAGGCAGCGGTGGTGGTGGGGTTCAGACAGAGGCAGCGGTGGTGGTGGGGTTCAGACAGAGGCAGCAGTGGTGGGGAGGTTCAGTCAGAGGCAGCGGTGGTGGAGGGGGTTCAGACAGAGGCAGCGGTGGTGGTGGGGTTCAGACAGAGGCAGCGGTGGTGGGGGGGGGGTTCAGACAGAGGCAGCGGTGGTGGGGGGGGGGTTCAGACAGAGGCAGCGGTGGTGGGGGGGTTCAGTCAGAGGCAGCGGTGGTGGTGGGGGTTCAGACAGAGGCAGCAGTGGTGGGGGGGTTCAGACAGAGGCAGCGATCAAATACCACCAAAAGAAATCTCTTTTTGTGGGAAAAAAAGGACGTCAATTTTGTTTGGGTACAGCGTCGCACAACCACGCAAATGTCAGCTAAAGCGACAGTTCCAGACAGAGGCAGTGGTGATGGTGGTGGGGTTCAGTCAGAGGCAGTGGTGATGGGGAGGGGGGTTCAGTCAGAGGCAGTGGTGATGGGGAGGAGGGTTCAGTCAGAGGCAGATGTGGTGGTGGTGGGGTTCAGCCAGAGGCAGATGTGGTGGTGGGGGGGTTCGGTCAGAGGCAGCAGTGATGGTGGTGGTAGGTGGGGGGGTTCAGACAGAGGCATTGGGGTTCAGTCAGAGGCAGTGGTGATGGGGAGGAGGGTTCAGTCAGAGGCAGATGTGGTGGTGGGGGGGTTCAGTCAGAAGTAGCAGTGATGGTGGTGGTAGGTGGGGGGGTTCAGACAGGGGCAATGGTGTTCAGTCAGAGGCAGTGGTGATGGGAAGGAGGGGGTTCAGTCAGAGGCAGTGGTGATGGGGAGAGGGGGTTCAGTCAGAGGCAGATGTGGTGGTGGGGGGGTTCAGTCAGTGGCAGTGGTGATGGTGGTGGTGGGGGGGTTTAGTCAGAGGTAGCAGTGATGGTGGTGGTAGGTGGGGGGGTTCATACAGAGGCAGTGGTGATGATGGTGGTGGTGGGGGGTTCAGTCAGAAGCAGTGGTGATGGGGAGGGGGGGGTTCAGTCAGAGGCAATGGTGGTTTAGTCAGAGGCAGCGGTGGTGGTGGGGGGTTCAGTCAGAGGCAGCAGTGGTGGTGGGGTTCAGACAGAGGCAACGGTGGTGGGGGGGTTCAGTCAGAGGCAGCGGTGGTGGTGGGGGGTTCAGTCAGAGGCAGTGGTGGTGGGGGTTCAGTCAGAGGCAGCAGTGGTGGTGGGGTTCAGACAGAGGCAGCGGTGGTGGGGGGGTTCAGTCAGAGGCAGCGGTGGTGGTGGGGGTTCAGACAGAGGCAGCAGTGGTGGGGAGGTTCAGTCAGAGGCAGCAGTGGTGGTGGGGTTCAGACAGAGGCAGCGGTGGTGGTGGGGTTCAGACAGAGGCAGCGGTGGTGGTGGGGTTCAGACAGAGGCAGCGGTGGTGGTGGGGTTCAGACAGAGGCTGCGGTGGTGGGGGGGTTCAGTCAGAGGCAGCGGTGGTGGGGGGTTCAGACAGAGGCAGCGGTGGTGGGGGGGTTCAGACAGAGGCAGCAGTGGTGGGGAGGTTCAGTCAGAGGCAGCGGTGGTGGTGGGGTTCAGACAGAGGCAGCAGTGGTGGTGGGGTTCAGACAGAGGCAGCGGTGGTGGAGGGGGTTCAGACAGAGGCAGCAATGGTGGTGGGGTTCAGACAGAGGCAGCGGTGGTGGAGGGGGTTCAGACAGAGGCAGCGGTGGTGGAGGGGGTTCAGACAGAGGCAGCGGTGGTGGTGGGGTTCAGACAGAGGCAGCGGTGGTGGTGGGGGGGTTCAGACAGAGGCAGCGGTGGTGGGGAGGTTCAGACAGAGGCAGCGGTGGTGGGGGGGTTCAGACAGAGGCAGCAGTGGTGGGGGGGGTTCAGACAGAGGCAGCGATCAAATACCACCAAAAGAAATCTCTTTTTGTGGGAATAAAAGGACGTCAATTTTGTTTGGGTACAGCGTCGCACAACCACGCAAATGTCAGCTAAAGCGACAGTTCCGTATTGCAAAAAATGGGCTGGTCATTAAGGGGGAAAATCTTCCAGGGCTGAAGTGGTTAAATTGCTGAAAGGCGATTTTACATTGTGGAACCATGCTGCAACTGAGTTTGGCTCGCAGTTGCAGTGCAGTCACATTGATCTTAACGGGCGAGTCTGGTGCCGTCTGTCAAACTCTGTACCCCAAATTAAAATTGGTTTGGGTGCAGCATGTAGCTGCCGAAATGAAAAAGCCCTAAAAGCATCATCTCTTCAAGTGTGATCTGAACTACAAGCACATGTAAAAATATCTTGTTTCATTTGGATGACGGACCTCCTTCCTGTGCAACTGCCAGACTCACAAACTTCTCTGCAGCAAGTTGTTGTGTTGCTCTGTATCTGTGAAAGCAGTGTTTACCATTATTATTCCTTATTGTACTGGTTAGGTAGGTACTGTGGAAGGATCAACAGGTAAATTTCTGTATTTGCCATCGTTTTTTAAGAGAGAAAACATAGGGAATTGTGCAGAGATGTAGTAAATATGCTGTTTGCCCTGACATGCATTTTATGACACGTCAAGAACTTCTCAACTAGGGTTCCTCCAGAGGTTGCTAGGAGTTGCTTGAGCGATGAGCAATTTCTGCCTCTCAGATAAGTTCCCACTGACACCATCGATCTTTTTAGCTATCTGTAAGGGGAGAACTCTTCCCAATAACCATCACACTAATGTATCATGAGCTGTCTCAGTAGCTACAATACAGAAGAGAGGTAACAATCTGCAATAAAGTTAAATTGGTTGTAAACCTCACAAATGGAACCTAAACAAAGCACACATACAGGTGCATCTCAGAAAATGTGAATATCAAAAAGTTAATTTATTTCAGTAATTCAATTCAAAAAAGTGAAACTCATATATTTTATACAGAGGTGTTACACACAGAGTGATAAATTACAAGCTTTTCTTTCATTTAATTTTGATGATTATGACTTACAGCTACAGAAATGATGACTTACTGAAAAGTATGTCCATGTACAGTATAGTATGCACTCAATACTTGGTCGGAGCTCCTTTTGCATGAATTACTGCATCAATGCGGCGTGGCATGGAGGCGATCAGCCTGCTGAGGTGTTATGGAAGCCTAGGTTGCTTTGATAGCGACCTTCAGCTTGTCTGCATTGTTGGGTCTGGTGTCTGTCATCTTCCTCTTGACAATGCCCCACAGATTCTCTATGGGGGTTTAGGTCAGGTGAGTTTTCTGACCAATCAAGCACTTTGATACCCTGATCATTAAACCAGATATTGGTACTTTTGGTAGTGTGGGGAGGTGCCAAGTCCTGCTGGAAAATAAAATCAACATCTCCATAAAGCTGGTCAGCAGAGGGAAGCATGAAGTGCTTTAGAATTTTCTGGTACAGGGCTGCACTGACTTTGGACTTGATAAAGCACAGTGGACCAATTGTGAAGGCGGCCACCTTCACAATTAAATCACTGCATGTGGTGGATATCACTAGTGTCAGATACAGTAATCTAAAGAGGCAAAGGAAACACCATGCTAAATTATTTTTTTGGTCTGAGGATTTTGTTTTTGGAATTCTATAGTCACTATTGAATTTCTACAACAGAAGCGCCATTTTGGACATTTTATTTCTTGGATTTTTTACACCTTTATATATGTTATGTATATGAAGTTAATTTAATAGTTGCATGGAGTTTGCTTGGCAATCAAACACTTAAAGAGGAAGTAAACCCTGGTGGGTTTTACTTCCTCTTTGTTCCCTGCAAAGTAAAAGCATAATGGGTTAGTATGTCACAATGTCACTGCTGTCCCACGCGTCCATCTTCAACCCCTCTTCTTTCCGGGGCCGTGGACTCCAGCTCTGTTACTGGCCGGAGTCGCGTGACGTCACTGCCACACATACTCGCGGGAGCTGACGGTCACAGCACAGACACTACAGAAACGGTCCTTTCTTCAGTGCATATGCGCCGATGATGTCGGCGCAAGCGTATATGGCAAATATCTCCTAAACCATACAGATTTAAGAGAGATTTCCAGTACCTACAGTTAAGCCTTATTATAGGCTTACCTGTAGGGAAAAGTGGTTGTACAGGGTTTACAACCACTTTAAAGCACTATTAATGTATAGATGCACTATACCCTTCTATTTATATATGAATTTATAAAATTATAATAAGAATGTATATGAATTGATATTAGATAGCACTATGAGCACTTTAAAAATTGGAAGTACCTTATATGATTTGAGTTGAATAGTATCTATCCCATTTTTTGGTTTTGAGAAGATATACACAATATTATTTCTGTGAAACGGATCCACTATTATCTAGCTATATTTACTCTCATTAAGATAGTCAGCTAAATAAAAGCAAAGTGCCACATTAAATAGCTTTGTTAACCTTGAGGCACTGTATATGTGGATATATATGAATTTGTAACACACAGCATGGAGGGCACTGTATAAGATTAGAAGCACTTCACTGGATTGGATTTGACGAATACAATCTTGATTTTTGCTGTCATAGTCCATCCGAGTACCTGAGTACCCATCTGCAGCCCATCAGAGTACCCGAGTACCTATCTGCAGCCCATGCCTCATAGAATATACATTGGGGTGTTTGCTTTCCAAAATGGGGTCATTTTGTGGCTAATTCCACTGTCCTGGTGCTCAAGAACCTTCAAAAGTGTGATAGGTAGGAATGAAATGAGATAATTTATGCTCCTAGAACGCCTGAAGGTACTACTTCAATGTTGGGCCTCTGTATGTGGCCAGGCTGTGTAAAAGTCTCATACATGTGGTATCGCCATACTCGGGAAGAGTAGCAGAATGTATTTTGGGGTGTAATTTTGCTATATACATGCTATGTGTTAGAAATATCTTATAAATTGGCAACTTTGTGTAAAAAAAAAAATTGCGGTTTTATTTTTGTTTACACATTTTTCAAAAACTTCTGGAAAAAATGAACCGTTCAAAAGACTCATTATGCCTCATAGATTATACGTTGGGGTGTTTGCTTTCCAAAATGGGATCATTTTGTGGGCAATTCCATTGTCCTGGTGCTCCAGGGACTTCAAAAGTGTAACAGGTGGCTGAGAAATAAGATGTGTAATTTATCTTCGTAGAACGCCTGAAGGTGCTACTTCAATGTTTGGGCCTTTGTATGTGGGTAGGCTGTGTAAAAGAACAAAATATTACAGCGCACACATGCAAAAAAGACATTTACCTCCAGCAAGGCTAATTTAAAACACCTAGACATTTTCAAAAAACATTATCAAAAAATATGGGGATTTGGTCACACCATATTGCTATATGGTGCTTAAGCCCACTTACTGCGACAAAGTACCCCATGATTAGAGGGTCCTACACTATCCATAGATTGGGAGATCCTGCTTCTCTGAACCATGGGAGAAATACACTCCTCTATATGGGAGAACTTGAAGTCTCCACCCATGACACAGGTTGACACTAATGAGAGGTACACAGTGAGGGAGTGGGGTGCTCTGCACCCAAAAAGATTTGGTCAGAAATCCTTTTGGGTGCGGAGCACCCCACTCCCTTATTGTGTACCTCTCATTAGTGTCCACCTGTGTCATGGGTGGAGACCTCAAGTTCTCCCATATAGAGGAGTGTATTTCTCCCATATGGATAGTATGGATAGTGTAGGACCCACTAATCATGGGGTACTTTGTTGCAGTAAGTGGGCTTAAGCACCATATAGCAATATGGTGTGACCAAATCCCCATATTTTTTGATAATGTTTTTTTGAAAATGTCTAGGTGTTTCAAATTAGCCTTGCTGGAGGTAAATGTCTTTTTTGCATGTATACGCTGTAATATTTTGTTCTGTTGTATGGTCTTATGGCTGCACCATCTTTAATGCATCCATCTTTAATGCATTTTTTAGGGTGTGCCCCCCAAATATCTTGTTTGTCAGGCTGTGTAAAAGTCTCACATGTGGTATCACCATGCTCGGGATAAGTAGCAGAATGTATTTTGGGGTGTAATTTGTTGTATGCATATGTTGTGTGTGAGAAATAACCTGATAATATGACAATTTTGTAAGAAAAAAAAATCTTCATTTTGCAAAGAATTGTGGGAAAAAATTACAACTAAAAAAAAACTCACCATGCTACTTAATACTGTACCTTAGAATGTCTACTTTCTAAAAAGGGGTAATTTGGGGGGTATTTGTACTTGTTAGTGTCTCAAGAAATGAGATACACCTGATGTAGTGAAGGCCTGATCAGATGTGATTCATTTTCAGTGATTGGCACAATAGATTGTAGACTCTATAACTTTCACAAAGACCAAATAATATCCACTAATTTGGGTTATTTTTACCAAAGCTATATAGCAGTGTAAATTTTGACCAAAATGTATGAAGAAAAATTACTAATTTGCAAAATTTTATGACAGCAACAAAGAAAAAGGCACAAAATTTACGTTTTTTTATTTATAGAACAAAAAATAAAAAATCCACTAGTGAATAAATACCATCAAAAGAAAGCTCTATTTGTGTGAAAAAAAGGACGCAAATTTCATATGAGTACAGTGTTGCCTGACTGAGCAATTGTCATTTAAAGTGTGAGAGCGCTGAAAGCTGAAGATTGGTCTGGGCAGGAAGGCGGTGTAAGTGCACTGTATTGAGGTGGTTAACAATGACCTTTTGTGGAGGGTGTCAATGACTATCTTCTGGACAACTGTCAAGTCAGCAGTCTTCCCCATGCATGTGTAACCTACTGAACCAGATTAAGAGACCACTTAAAAGCTCAGGAAACATTTACAGGTGTTTTGAGTTGATTAGCTGATTAGAGTGTGACGCCATGATTCTACAATATTGAACTTTTCACAATATTCTAATTTTCTGAGATACAGAATTTTTGGTTTTCACTAGCTGTAAGCCATTATCATCAAAATAAAAAGAAAAAAATTCTTGAAATATATCATGCTATGTGTAATGAATTTATATTATATACACGTTTCATTTTTTGAATTGAATTACTGAAATAAATTAACTTTTTGATGATATTAGGATTTTTTCTACAGCTTACCTGTAAAATCCTTTTCTTGGAGTACTTACTGGGACAGAGAGCAGCCATAATAACTAACTGGGTTATACGCCAGGTGAATTGACACTGGCAAACCAAAAAGACAGGAAGTCCTCCCCTATATAACCCCTCCTACACAGGAAGTACCTCAGTTTTGTAGCAAGCAATAAACTTCCCAGACAAGAAGGGAGGGATCTCTGTGTCCTGTGATGTACTCCAAGAAAGGGATTTTACAGGTAAGCTGTAGAAAAAATCCTAATTAATTTATCGTACATCACTGGACACAGAACAGCCATAATAACTAACTGGGACGTCCCCTAGCAATGCTTTTTGAGGGGAGGGAACCCATTATGACTAAAGAAACACCATCAGAACAACAGGATCTACTGTATATTGCTGCCTGCAGTACACTGCGTCCAAATGCAACATCCTCCTGAGTCCTAACATTCACTTGATAAAACCTAGTGAATATATGCACAAAAGACCAGGTAGCAGCCTTGCAAATCTGAGCCATCGATGCTTGATGATGAATTTGAGTAAAAACACAACCTCTGAAATCACTCCTTGCAACCTTAGCTAATCTATTGCTTGAAGAAAAGACCTCTTTTTTACCGGGTCTGTGGGGACGTTGGACTTAAAGAACCGAGGGGGGGATAGCTCCTGGAATTCTATTTTGTACCCCTGAGAGACGGTAGAAACAACCCACCTGTCTCGGATCACTTCTTTCCAGGCGTTTGAGAACTCTAATGGCCCCAGCCCCACCCACGTGAGTGGGGGCGCCTCTTCATAAGGAGGGCTTGGCACTGACTTTAGGGGGTCTCTCGGCCCAGGGCTTTTTCTGCCCCTGGCCTTGGGGCTTTCCCCTAGACCTGGACGGCTGAGGATGTCGATACTGCCTGAAATTAGAAGTGCTGGGTACTGAAGCACTAGACACCTTAAAGGAAGGTCTATATAATATACTTATCCAGGTCCTCTCCAAATAGCCACTCCCCCTGAAAGGGGAAGCCAGCTAATAGTCTTTTGCAGGGTAGTTCCGCAAACCAGTTTTTTAACCAAAGAATCCTGCGCATGTGTACTGACAGCAGGACCAACCGGGACACCTGTTGCATGGAATCCTTAAGGGCATCTACTGCGAAACATAAGGCCCAAGGCAATTCTGCCAAATCCTCCGCTGATACTCTTTGATCGTGAACAATCTTAGCTACCCGCTTCACCTGGTCCTTAAAAGACTGACAGATACCAATAGCTGCCACTGCCAGTTGTGCAGCAGACCCGGCAATAGCAAATTAAGTCTTTAATAAAGACTCCCATTTCTTATCTGATGGATCTTTAAACACCTGGGCATTATCTACAGGACAGGTAAGACTCATATTCACAGAGGAAATGGCAGCGTCCACAGATGGCATACTCCATTTTCTTATAAACTTTTCCTCCATAGGGTACAAAAGTGCAAACCTTTTAGGAGGGATAAAAAGTTTATCAGGGTGATCCCAGTCAGCATACACAATCTGCTCTAGCAAGGGATGCAATTGAAACGACTGTGAAGTCTGTGGAGGCCGCAGAGATCCTAAAGAAAAGGAAACCTCAGGGACCTCTACAGGCGGCAATTTAAATCCTGATCGGACCATCCCCGTGAGGGGCTGGATTAGCCATCTCTGGGATTGAGAGGCTGATAACAGTTCTTCAGAACCTGACTCCTCGGAAGTGGAGTCTGTGGCCTGACCTTCTTCCCGGTCATTTACTACCACTTCTTCCACCTCTTCTGCCCAATCCTGTTCCAATGCAGGTGGGGGCTCAGGTGAAGGGGTTCTATCCCATTTCCTTCCACCTTGGGAAACTGAAGCAATTATACCTGCTATTTTTCCCTCCAGCCCAGCTAAAGCTGATTCTAAATCTTCCTTTGTGATGTAGGTTGAGGCAGAAGCATTAGCTGTTGCTACAATGCCTGACAACCATAATGGCTCAGACTGGCCAGTTGCCTTAGGTCTTTCAGGCGAGTTAAACATAGCAGATGTAAGGCTAGCATCCTCCAATACTGATGGTGGTGCTTTTGCACCCATTCTTCTTCCAGAAATCATGCCTGAGACAAAAACTTGAGGTAATAAAAAACCCCACTTTATGCACTTCGACCCCCTGAATATGGGGCCACTCCCTTGGACCTGTAAAGCACCCTGCCGAAACAACTTTGGGATCCTTTTTCTTACCGAGGGTCCGGATACCAGGGTCCAGCACCCGAAGGGTCACATTACAGGCAATACCTCGTAATCTTCTTGTGTAAACGAGGTTTGGGTACCATCCATTTTAGTGTATCACAGTCCGGATGGATCCGATTATATAGCCCTTTAAATCCTTCAAGATCTGTTCCAGGATCATTCTTTTTGCTAGACCATGGAGAGCTTCACCAACCATGACCATCACCTTACAAGACACTGGCGAAAAAACTGAGGTACTTCCTGTGTAGAAGAGGTTATATAGGGGAGGACTTCCTGTCCTTTTGGTTTGCCAGTGTCCATTCACCTATAGGTGGCGTATAACCCAGTTAGTTTTTATGGCTGCTCTGTGTCCCGTGATGTACGATAAAGATATTCTAATTTTTTGAGATGCACCTGTATATCTGTAGCGTTTACTATTCTATCTCCAAAGCTAAGCCAAAGCAAAGTGTTGTTTCTCTCTGGTGCTTCCTGCCTCTGTTATCAGCATGAGTCACTTCTGGCAAGTTTTCCAAACACATGAGATAAAATTTGTGTCGGGGAGGAGAGCTCAGCACACAGTTTGTCTATTCACAATACAGTTTCTATGCTGTGTGTGGAGGGGGGTGTGTCCCTTTCCTCTAATCATCTTATACACACTGTAACTGCAGCTCAATGCCCCCTCCTCTGTGCTTTTATCTAGGATTTTATCTAAAACCAGCCCTTTTGAAGGGATGTACAAAAGAGAAGACTGCAGATTAACAAGTAAAACGTATGTAGGAGGATTTGTTAAATACAATCTGAGGCTATTCATTTCACTGGGTATATGGGAGGGTTTACAACCACTTTAATAAAAATCTTTTGATGCTTATGTGACCTACAGAGTATATTTTTCTCAACAAAAGTGGAGTTTCACAAGGTCCAATATCAACAAATGAGAAAGAAATGCAGCATTGATAAAGGTCCCAGAATAGCTGTAATTTATTCACAAATTGAAGCTATGTCCGTGTATGACATACAACAAATCTAAAATAGAAAATACATATTTTTACATACCTTTTGTAAGTCCAAGATTTTACATGATTAAAACAGAACTCCAAATGCATCACTAAGGACCTTGTATATACAGTTATGTGAAAAAGTAAGTGCACTGCATGAAAATTGTTGCATTTTTAAACATATCTCAACAGGCAAACAGATCTCAAGTCAAATAGTGCTACAAGTAAATGTGACATACTTGAACAAATGACAAAGTGCATCCTTTTCATGATCTAAATTAAAAGAAATATGCAGAGTTGTCATGTTGGAAAAGTACATACCCCCTACATCTACTACTACTACAAATATGTGAAATGAAAAGCTGTTTGATTAGAACCTCCTTAGGAAGCACGTAGGTGGAACTTATCTTATTTAACCATTTCAGCTCCAAAAGGTTTTACCACCCTCATAACCAGGCCATTTTTTGCTATTCAGCACTGTTCTATTTTAACTGGCAATTGCGCAATTATGCAACACTGTACACAAATAACATTTTTATCATTTTTTTTTCACACAAATAGACCTTTATTTTGCTGGTATTTGATCATCACTGGGTTTTTTTTGTGATATATAAATGAAAAAATATTTTCTATTTTCTGTCATAAAACATATCCAATAAAATCAAATTTTATCATAAATGTAGGACAAAATGTATTCTGCTTTATGTCTTTGCTAAAAAAAAATCCCAATAAGTGTATATTAATTGGTGTGAAAGTTAGTGTTTACAAACTGTGGGATATATACATGAAAATGTATCAATTTTGATATACTGACGGCCTGTCATATCTCGAGGCCCCAAAATGCCAGAACAGTACAAATTCCCCCCCCCGAATGGCCCCTTTTTGGAAAGTAGACAGTCTGAGGCATTTAGTAAGAGGCATGGCAATTTTTTTGAAGTTGTAATTTTTTGTCACAATTTTTTTTAAAAAATAAAGAAATTGAATAAAATTTGTTTTTTTACATAATGTCACCAGTGCAGTACAGCATCATCATATGACTAGTGTGGCAGTGATCAGGGACACTGACTGGTGACAGCATTTATAAAAAAAAAAAAGTTATAAGAAAAAAAAAAATTCTAAATAATTTTGTACTCAATTTTTTTAACTTTGTTTCATTTGACACAATTTTTTTTTACATACTTTCATAGTAGTAGTATTAGTAGTAGTCACTAGTAGTTTGGTGTCACCATAGTACCACTGTACTACTCTGGGGGGTGATCAGGGTTTTTTTTTTTTTTTTACACTTTGGTGTTACAATGAAGATCATTTTAACAAGTTTTCAACTGTCATGAATGGGTTACATTCATGCTTGTTGTGATCTCTAGTTATCTGTGATTGGCTACAGCTAATCACAAGGTACAGGGTGCCCTGATTGACCCAGGTACCATGTGATAACTGTGGGCCAATCACAGCATAGTCAACACAGCTGTTATGAATTCATTCATTCATACCAGCTGTGTTGACATAGTGATTACATGATTACTGGGCCCCGATTACCAGGATTTGCAATCTGCTGTGCTCAGCAGGCACAGCGGTCCTGGGGGGGGGGGGGGACGCACGCAGCCCAAGCAGGAAAAATTATTTACATATACATGTGATTTATCCTGAAAGTACCGACCTGCTGCAGTATATGTTCTGTGGCTGGCCAGCAAGTGGTTATACACTTGTTCTCTTTTGCTAATGAGATGTGCGGTGTCATGCCAAGATCATAGATAGAGATACATCGAGATAGAGCTATCATAGATAAAGATAGAGCTCTCAGAGGCGGCTACCTAGGAGTCTGGCAAATCATTTTTAAAAGGTCACCATATTATTTGAAATCAATTATTGCACTGTAAATAAAATAATCTACAAGTGGTGTAATTGTGTATTATATGGGTTATTTTTTTACTCTTTTCAAGAGTTGTCCTAATATCTTGTTACATAAAAAATTGCAACTACCAATGTTTTATTCTCAAAGGCCTCAAAAAATTCATAATATTGGGAGGCTTTATTTAATTTTCAGAGCTAAAATTTTCATTGTAACACAGGTGGAAGAAAACGCAAAAACATGGATAATCTTTATATTGAATTAACTATACATTCTGTATCATATCAAAGTGTGTTTGATGAGAACCTGAGACTATTTGTCTCAACGATGAATAGAGAGCTGTGGCCTGTCCTAATCAAGGCCCTGATTTGATTCCCATTTACATTTTGTAGGGTATTTTGAAATGAGCACTTTGTGCAAGGAAACTCACAAACGTCTTGTAACTGAAGGAATTTTTTATTAAGAAGTGGTCAAAACTTTCACAAGTCTACGGCAGCGACGGGAGGGCAGTTTTGCAAAATGTCTACAAAAAGTCAATTCTGCCATAGGGGGTAATACCACCTTTTGACGCCAAGGATGTACTTACGTACATATACAGTACATCATTACAGCATTGATATTTTGTTGAATATTTGAAAAAGGAAAATGTTCTCGTTATTACCCATGTATAACATCTTTATCTGTAGGCACGGTTTTTTAAAAAAGGGTTTACGGCTTTTGCCTGTTCAAATAGGATAACAACTTTATTTCATTTTTTACATATAGTTTTAGTACAAGGAACTGTTGATGCATACTTTCAGCATCCAGTTTGCTATAAAGGTCTGTATTCCAACGTATTTGTTCACAGCAGTTCTAAACATGTTTGGCAGCTAGAAGGAAATATGAGGCTTAGAGGGCCTGAAGACTGAAAGTAGATCTCTGTGTATCATCTCAAGATATCCATTGTAATATCATCTTGTACATCCATTCAGCTTTTTTGCTAATTCTGGTGCGAATGCTTTATTTGCCAATATAATGCACTGCAGTAGCTTTTAAAAAAGCTCTCAATGACCCCAACTTCTTCCAAAAATGAATCTAGACAGTGTGCTTAATAACTGGAATTTGACCCAGTAAGGAACCCCTGCACATGGCGTAGATTGTAAATAGCTAGTGATCCACAAGAGACTTCTGAGGTTGATGTTGAAGAACGCCTGTGCCTTTGGAACAATGTATCCTATAAAGAATTCTCTCTCCCCCATAAGTATAGCCCACCTCATATAATACTTGTCTTCCTCTCGATTCCAACATTTCTCACTGGGCATCCCTAACGGCGTAACACATTTCCTCTAAGTGCCGCAGTCCCACTCATTCCTATGGGAGATCTGTATTCCGCTGGAGGCCGCCATGAGTCAGTCTTTCCCATAGGAATGAATGGGGCAGCAGCTTGCATGCGCATTAAGGGGGGGGGGTGGGAGTGGAGGATTTACTAAAGGATAGCTTATAATCGTGGTACAGTTGCCCTTACAATGCAAGATACCAAGCGCACATACAAACTTTGTGTTTCATTTATTTACTGGCACCAACATGGAGCCCACAAATTGTCACCAACAGAAATGAGCTTCAGTTTCAAACAAAGGGGTACAGATGCCCTTCATTGTGGCATACGGTAAACCAGTAACTGGTAGTAGACTACAGAGATCTGTTCATACAAGATATATAATATCTATAGAGTAGTCACATGACCCATGCAGGCACTTAAAATTCCCCATGTGATGACTACTTCCTCTTCCTCTGTTGTCTCTGCTCTCCCCTCATGTCCTTCTTCATTCTCCCATCCACAACCTTAAACTGCCCCTTGATTCCGGGAGGGCGGCGCACCTTCTTTCCAACACCTTTCTTGGATACCACATATGTCACTTGGCGCTTCTCCTTCCCAAGGCCTGCTTTCTTGTATATACTGCAAATGTAAACAGCAAGAAGTAATAAGTAAACCATTACAGAAATATCAACTGATAAAAGACAGGTGCACTGTAGTCTTAGAGCCCTTTCACACCGGGCCGCCCATAGCGTCAGCGGTAAAACGCCGTTATTCTTAGCGGCGTTTTACCGTCGTATTAGCGGCGCAGAAAGGGTTAAAACCGCCTGCAATGCGCCGCAATAGAGGCGTTTTGCCGGCGGTATCCCAGCGCTGCCCCATTGATTTCAATGGGGAGCAGCGGTGAAGGAGCGGTAAACACACCGCTCCAAAGAAGCTGCTGGCAGGACTTTTTTTCCCGTCCTGCCAGCGCAGCGATCCGGTGTGAAAACCCTCGGGCTTTCACACTGGAGACAATGCTGCAGCTGTTTGAGGGCGGATTGCAGGCGCTATTTTTAACGCTATAGCGCCTGCAAAACGCCCTCGGTGTGAAAGGGGTCTTAATGTCCACAGAGAACATGTTTGGAATTGTCCAAATTAACATTAAAGTAGTAGTAATGTCAGCATTGTAAAAAGTTGCTGACAGGCAGGGTACGTATGACAGAAGAGACCCTATCGGTCTCAAATGCTTCCTCCTACCTGTCAGCCGTGATGCACAGCTCAGCGAACATTTACGGCCCCGATCTGTGCTGCTGCGATGAGACGCCATCTTGGCCCGGCCATTCAAAAGGCCGAAGGCACAAAACCCAAAAGGAAGACCAGGCGAAGATGTAAGCGCCCGGGACCCGCCGGATGGATCACAGCACTGGGGGGCTCGGTTTAATAGGTAAGTGGCATAATATGCCGTGCATACTAGTACATTATTGCATAACCCACAGCAGACTTTACTACCGCTTTAACCTTTTTACCACCAGATTTGTTTTTCTAATTTTTCACAAATCATAAAAATTGAATCTCCTAAAACAAAATTAGGATTTTTATTTTACCTGTAAAACATTTTTCTTGGTGCTCACTACAGGGCTCTTCATATACATGACTACTTGGATTATGTCACCACAGATCAGTTGGCCAAAAGAAGGCAGGAATTCCCCACCCAGGCATAACCCCTCCTAGTTCATGTGCAGCTCAGTTTACATTTCCAGCATGGTGCCCGTGTGCTGGGATGTCTGAACTCCTGCACTTACGTAATTAGCGTTACGTGATCCTGCGCTGGCCAATCAGGACAACCAAAGAAGCTGGGGAGAAGATACTCGCACTGGCAAGGGACCTCACGAACCCCAGACCCTTCCTGGGTAAGTATTTCCAGATTTAGCTCACAGAGACTATATCCACAGCACTGTGGTGCATTAACATGTTGCATGAAAACTGCTCAATGATTTGAAAATGGTTGCCAACAAACTGATAATCAGATCTCCCTATTTTGTAGCAATGTATTGTGTGTTGTGGTGCGCTGTAACGCAGGTGCATTGGTGGAGTGTTGGGGTCGGAGGAAATGACATGCAGCACGTGCATTAAAATGTGCATTTTCTGCCCGCCACGGCAACAATATAAGTTAAAAGAAGGAAAGTTCTTTGGCATTCCCTACATGCAGTTTCTCTCTTGAAGCCGATTTGTGCTGCACTATCAATATATAGTAAATTAAATTGGGGTAGGATAATTTAGGTGTATATATAAAAAAAAAAAAAAAAAACAATGGAACCTTGGATTACGAGCATAATCCGTTCCAGGAAAATGCTTGTAATCCAAAGCACTCGCATATTAAAGCGAGTTTCCCCATAAAAGTCAATGGAAACGAAGATAATTTGTTCCACAGTGACTTCTATTGTATGCAATACCGCATGTGGCCAGAGGTGGGGGGGCCGGAGAGATTCGGAAATGCACGGAGACCATTCGGAGCCGCTCAGATGCACTCGAAAAGCCTCGGAAACACTCCTGAGTATTTCCAAGGGGCTCCGAGTGTCACCGGCGCCCCCACACCTCTGGCAAAATGCGGTACTGCACACTGCAAAGGTTTGAATCTTGCTCTTTTTGCAAAACAACACTCGCAAACCGAGTCAGGATTTTTTAAAAATAATAGCTCGTATTTCAAAATGCTTGTTAACTGCATTACTCGCAATCCGAGGTATTACTGCATATCTGTTTAATGGTGAAGGGTTAGCACCATTGGCAGTTTTTTATTGTTGTGTCCCTGCTGGGGTGATTCCCCCCCACTATTTGTGTTCACAAATATTGTGAGTGGGACTTGTAAATGCAAAACCTTCCCTATCTTATCTAAATTAACCACTTGCCGACCGGGCCATAGCCGAAAGACGGCTGCAGCGCGGTCAGCTAGTTCCGGGTGGACGTCCATGGACGTCCTCCCAGAATACTGCTCTCGCGTGCCCCCTGGGGCGCGCCCCCGAGAACTTCCGTGACCGCCGGGTCCAGAGGACCCGGCGCATCACGGATCACGGTAAACGGCCGCTGATCGCGGGCGTTTACCATGTGATCGCTCCGTCAAATGACGGAGCGATCACATGTCAACAGACCGGCGTCATGTCATGACGCCGGTTCCTCCCTCCCCTCTCTGTACCGATCAGTACAGTGCGAGGGGAGAGGGGGAGGGATCGGATGGCAGCACCGCTGTGGGCTGCATGTGTAGTGCCCACAGCGGTGCTCAGTGACAATTGCAGTCACATCCATCCATCCCTCCATGCTCAGCCATCCCTGCAATATACCCTGCAATACTCTGCATAATACCCTGCAATACTCTGCATAATACCCTGCAATACTCTGCATAATACCCTGCAATACTCTGCATTATACCCTGCAATGCTCTGCATTACACCCTGCATAATACCCTGCATAATACCCTGCAATACTCTGCATTATACGCTGCAATGCTCTGCATTACACCCTGCATAATACCCTGCATAATACCCTGCAATACTCTGCATAATACCCTGCAATACTCGGCATTATACCCTGCAATACTCTGCATTATACCCTGCAATACTCGGCATTATACCCTGCAATACTCTGCATTATACCCTGCAATACTCTGCATAATACCCTGCATAATACTCTGCATTATACCCTGCAATATTCTGCATAATACCCCGCAATACTCTGCATTATACCCTGCAATACTCTGCATTATACCCTGCAATACTCTGCATAATACCCCGCAATACTCTGCATTATACCCTGCAATATTCTGCATAATACCCCGCAATACTCTGCATTATACCCTGCAATACTCTGCATAATACCCCGCAATACTCTGCATTATACCCCGCAATACTCTGCATAATACCCCGCAATACTCTGCATTATACCCGGCACTACTCTGCATTATACCCGGCACTACTCTGCAATATACCCGGCACTACTCTGCAATATGCCCAGCAATACTCTGCAATATACCCTGCACTACTCTGCAATACTCCGCAATTTTTAACCAGCTCCCGCCCACAGTCATATGACGTCCTTGACTTTGAGCGGGGATATCTGAATGATGGGTGCAGCTACAGGCATCATTCAGATATCAGCTTTTTCAGCCGGACATTTCCTACACCATAAGAATGATCATAGCGGCTGTTCCACTGCTTGATCGTTCTTATGGGAGGCGAGAGGGGACGCCCCCCCCCCTTCCCGCCACCCTCCGGTGCTTCTACCGACTCACCGCTACGATCGAAGCCAAGATCGTTTTTTTTTTATATTATTTCAGGCTTCCCAGCCTAGAGGTGAGATGTGGGGTCTTATTGACCCCATATCTCACTGTAAAGAGGACCTGTCATGCCATATTCCTATTACAAGGATGTTTACATTCCTTGTAATAGAAATAAAAGTGATCAAAAATTTTTTTTGGGGGGAAAAAGTGTCAAACTAAAATAAATAAAGTAAAATAAACAATTAAAAAAAAAAATGTTTAAAGCGCCCATGTCTGTGAGCTCGCATGCAGAAGCGAACGCATACGTAAGTCCCGCCCACATATGAAAACGGTGTTCAAACCACATGTGAGGTATCACTGCGAACGTTGGAGCGAGAGCAATAATTTTGGCCCTAGACCTCCTCTGTAACTCAAAACATGTAACCAGTAAAATATTTTAAAGCGTCACCTATGGAGATTTTTAAGTAGCGACGTTTGGCACCATTCCACGAGAGTGTGCAATTTTGAAAGGTGACATGTTGGGTATCTATTTACTCGGCGTAACTTCATCTTTCACATTATGCAAAAACATTGGGCTAACTTTACTGTTTTGTTTTTTTTAAAGCACAAAACTGTTTTTTTTCCCAAAAAAACGCCTTCGAAAAATTGCTGCGCAAATACCGTGCAAGATAAAAAGTTGCAACAACCGCCATTGTATTCTCTAGGGTCTTTGCCAAAAAAAAAAAAAATATATATATATATATATATAATGTTTTGGGGTTCTATGTAATTTTCTAGCAAATCAATTATTATTTTTACATGTAGGAGAGAAATA
Source organism: Aquarana catesbeiana (assembly GCF_042186555.1). Lineage (NCBI taxonomy): Eukaryota > Metazoa > Chordata > Amphibia > Anura > Ranidae > Aquarana > Aquarana catesbeiana. The sequence goes on along the minus strand of NC_133331.1, from coordinate 258,731,220 downwards.
TAAGAATTGGCCTGGGTGCTCCAGAACGCCTGAAGGTGCTCCCTGCATGTTGGGCCTCTGTATGTGGCCACGCTGTGTAAAAGTCTCACACATGTGGTATCGTCGTACTCGGGAGTAATAGCAGAATGTGTTTTGGGGTGTAATTTGTGGTATGCATATGCGGTGTGTGAGAAATAACCTTCTAATATGACAATTTTGTGAAAAAAAAAAATCTTGATTTTGCAAAGAATTGTGGGAAAAGATGACAATTTCAAAAAAACTCACCATGCATCTTTCTAAATACTTTGGAATGTCTTCTTTCCAAAAAGGGGTCATTTGGGGGGTATTTGTACTTTTCTGGCATGTTAGGGTCTCAAGAAATGAGATAGGCCATCAAGTACTTCAGGTGTGATCAATTTTCAGATATTGGCACCATAGCATTTGGACTCTATAACTTTCACAAAGACCAAATAATATCCACCGATTTGTACTTATTTTTACCAAAGGTATGTAGCAGTATAAATTTTGGCCAAAATTTACGAAGAAAAATTACTAATTTGCTAAATTTTATAATAGAAACGAAGAAAAATGCATTTTTTTACCAAATTTTCAGTCTTTTTTCTTTTATAGCGCAAAAAATAAAAAACCCAACGGTGATTAAATACTGCCAAAAGAAAGCTCTATTTGTGTGAAAAAAGGACAAAAATTTCATATGGGTAAAGTGTTGTATGACTGAGTAATTGTCATTCAAAGTGTGAGAGCATCGAAAGCTGAAAATTGGTCTGGTTAGGAAGGGGGTTTAAGTGCCCAGTTGTCAAGTGGTTAATCAATAAAATTAAAAAAAAAAAAAAAGATTTGGGTTTATTATGTAGATTTTAAATCACCCATTATTGGGGGTACAATAAAACCATTATGCATTCTGTAATGAACTCCAAACCATCAGCAACTAAAGAAGTAGAAGGTTTCAGGACTTAGAGCAAAGAGAAGAAAAATAAGAATAGATGGCATCTCTGAAAATGAAGAAAGCACAGCTACTAAGTGGTCAAGGTATTAACTCAGAAGGAACCCAGCAACAATGCATTACTATTACAACTGTATGGTCACAAGTGGGGAGATTTACTAAAACTGGGGCACTCAGAATCACAAGCAGCTGTGCATTGTTGCCAGTTTCTAACTTCAGCTTGTTGAATTAAAGCGGCTGTAACCCTAAAAAAAAAAAAAATTATCCTGTTCCTTTAATCACTTCAGCTCCGGAAGGTTTACCCCCCTTCCTGACCAGGCCATTTTTTGTGACATGGCACTGCGTTACTTTAACTGACATTTGCGCGGTCGTGTAACACTGTACCTAAACAAAATTTATGTCCCTTTTTTGGTGGTATTTGACCACCTCTGCGGTTTTTATTTTTTGTGCTATAAACAAACTTTTTTTAAAAAAAAAAAAAAAACAATATTTTTTACTTTCTGCTATAAAACACATCCAATATATATATATATATATATATATATATATATATATATATATATATATATATATATATATATATATATATATATATATATATATATTTTTTTTTTTTTTAAATCTAATTGCTTCATCAATTTAGGCCAATATCTAGTCTGCTACATATTTTTGGTAAAGTAAAATGCCAATAAGTGTATATTGATTGGTTTGCGCAAAACTTATCGTGTCTACAAACTATGAGGTATTTTTATTTATTTATTTTTTTACTCTTGCTGCACTGACTTGCAGCTATGGATCAATACCCAAGACCCATAGCAGCAAGTCAGTGCAGCAAGAGCAGAGTGCAAGCTTGTGGAACCACAGGTGCCAGCAGACCTACAGCAGCAAAAGCCCATGGAACTGCTCATGACCATAGGAGTGGGAATAATATGAATTGGAGAGCACCCATCCATTGTCTTGGTGAATTATTTGAGATATCCTGGAAGATAAACCCTTGATATTATTGTCTGGGCATAACATATCCAAAGCGTGATTTGACATAATTCTGGTAAGTGCAATCCCTAGGGGAGTGGAATCACGTGGTGCGGTGAAGGTGGATTCTCCATACCCCTGACGATTTCCCATGAACTGTCCTCCAAGCACTTAGACCGGATTTGTCTCACTTGGTGTTTTTTCACTATTGTCATCTAACATATCGTTTTAAAGCACATGCTTTGCCTTTTTAGACTTTTTAGAATGAACTTTATGGCTTATGATGTATTGTAATAATATAGTGACTGCTAGTTATACCAACTTTTTATTACGAGTAATTAACGCTCATATAGATTGAAGCAACAGATAAATGACCCTGCTTACTCTAGTTTGACTGTCACTGTACCAATGACACTGGCAGGCAAGGGGTTAACATCAGGGACGATCAAAGGGTTAAATGCGTGCCAGACATGTGTGTTACTACTGTGGGGGAGGTGCTTCTACTAGAAGAAGGCATAGATCAGTGCCCCTGCTTAGCAGAAACACAGGATCCATGTCTTCTGTAGTGACAGAATGGCGATCTGCCTTGTTTACGTAGGCAGACCGCTGTTCTGCCTGTATACTGAAGCATGGGTGGGTGCCGGTGGACATAAAGTCCGCTGTACCCGCCAATGAGCTATGAGTAAGCACTCAGTCCTGAGTGCGAAACGCGTCAGCTTACCTGTACTTTCTGCATGACAGTCTTGTTGTTTTGATGATCCCATTTTTTCAATAAAGTGAAGTTTTTTGACTACATCCAGTGTGCGGCATCCAAATCTTCTCCTCCATTCAAGCCTACCCGCCAATCAGCTCCCGCTGTGTATAATTACAGCAGGAGCGGGCCGCCGACCGGCGTGTGCCCCAAACCCGGAGGTGCAGGATCACATACCACGTATGCAGAAGAGCCACTTTGCCACTGTATATCTACAGTGTAATTTGTACATATGTAACTTGTCCCTTTCTATCATCTAAAATACCTGGCTGATCCTGCCCACCCCTCTGTAAACTGACCACGTTTATCATGTTGCGGATCAATGATACCATGGTCAGTTTACGTGCCTTCGTCATCCCGCTGTCTCTCCTCTTTCCCCCTCCCTTCCTGCCGGTCAGCTAGTCTCTGTAGATTTGCTCCCCACCCCTCCCCTCTTGCTGATAAAAAAACTTTGTTTTCTTACTAGAATTCCCAGTGTTAGATTAAGTTATTTGCCCCCAGTGTATGTTCTTTATAAAAAAATATGCCGCTTTATACCTTATTTCAGAGTGGCGCTCACGGGACCGCACGCTGCTCTCCTCCCCTCCTCCCAGCTGACGTCAGCGGGGGGATTCTCAGCCCCTCCCACTGTAGTTCTCAGATCGGGGGGAGGAAAGCAGTGGGTGGTCACGTGAGCGCCGAGCGGTGCTCTGAAATAAGGTATAAAGTCACATATTTTTTATAAAGCACATACACATGGGATTTTAGAAAGAACACAAAGTAGTTTTACAACCACCTTAAGCTTTAACAATAAAACCTTGATGCCGATTGGTTGCCATGCACATCTGCACCAGATTCTGCACTCTCCAGTTTTAGTAAATCTCCCCCAATTTTTTAATTATTAACATATATAAATACACTCTCACCCATGTGATTTATTGGGAACACCTGTATACCTGCTTATTCACACAATTCTCTAATCAGCCAATCAAGGCAGCAGCGCAATATATAAAATCGTTCAGATACAGGCCAGGAGCTTCGACTAATGTTCACATCAAACACCCTAATGGGGAAGAATGTGATCTCTTTCATTTTGAATGTGACATGATTGCTGGTGCCAGACAGGCTGGTGTATTTCTTTAGCTGCTGATCTCCTGGGATATTCACACAAAACATCCTCTAGAGTTTATGGAGAATGGTACAGAGAACAAATCATTCAGCAAGCAGCAGTTCTGCGGACGGAAAGGCCATTCTGAAGAGGTCGGAGGTAAATGGCCGGATTGGCAGGAGATGATGGAAAAGCTACAGTAATTCAGCTAACCACTCTTTATGACCGTGGTGAATAGAAAAGCATCTCAGAATGGACAACACATGGAACCACGGGGAGGATGAGCTACAACACCCAAGAGCAGAAAGATGAGGCTGAAGGACGCAGGGTCACCCAAACTAGAAAAATGTAGCCTTGGTCTGATGGATCTCAGTTCCTGCTGAGGAATATTGATGGTAGGCCAATCACCAGATCTGAATTCAATAGAAAATCTTTGGGATGTGATAAGTAGGAGATTCTTCGCATGAATGTACAGCTGACAAATCTTCAGCAATGAAATGAAATCATGTCATCAAGGACCAGAATCTTCAAGAAATGTTTATGAAATGTGTGATCCATGCCACGAAGATTTCAGAGTAAAGGGAAGCCCTGCCCAGTCTTATAGGGCATACACACGGTCGGACTTTGTTCGGACATTCCGACAACAAAATCCTAGGATTTTTTCTGACGGATGTTGGCTCAAACTTGTCTTGCATACACACGGTCACACAAAGTTGTGGGAAAATCCGATCGTTCTGAACGCGGTGACGTAAAACACGTACGTCGGGACTATAAACGGGGCAGTGGCCAATAGCTTTCATCTCTTTATTTATTCTGAGCATGCGTGGCACTTTGTCCGTCGGATTTGTGTACACACGATCGGAATTTCCGACAACGGATTTTGTTGTCAGAAAATTTTATAGCATGCTCTCAAACTTTGTGTGTCGGAAAATCCGATGGAAAATGTCCGATGAAGCCCACACACGGTCGGAATTTCCGACAACACGCTCCGATCGGACATTTTCCATCGGAAAATCCGACCGTGTGTACGGGGCATTAGTATAGTATATTTTTTTATATTAAAGCGGAACTAACAAATTTTTTTTAATCTTTCCATCTATTAAATCTTCTGCCCTTGTTGTTTTACCTTTGGATAGTAAAACATTTTTTTTCTGCCACTAAATACCTTATACAGCCCACTTCCTGTTTCTTATCTGGTCATTAGCCTAGGCTTATGACATCATGCACAGCTCTCTCTCTCACTCTCCTGAGAGTTTGCCAGGAAGGGAGGGGGATGAGTCATAAGAGGGCCAATAAGAGCTGCAGAGCTGGAGGTGTGCCTCTGTGTAAAACCAGGAAGTGAACAGGCAGCAGCTTCAGCTGCCCACAGTTAAAAAGGATGCAGCAAAACCCGTATTTATCGGCATATAACACGTAGAGGCGTATAACACATACCTTCATTTTAGGAGGGAAGTTTCAGAAAAAAAACTTACATTTTAAATAACGAACTTTGAAGCAAAAAAAGGGTCAGTGCCCATCAATGCAGCCTCACCATTGCCCATTTGCAGCCTGATCAATGCCATCTGCAGCCTCACAATTGCCCATCAATGCAGCTTGATCACTGCCCATCTGCAGCCTCACCATTGCCCATCAATGCAGCCTCACAATTGCCCATCAATGCAGCTTGATCAATGCCCATCTGCAGCCTCACCATTGCCATGAATGCAGCCTGATCAGTGCCCATCTGCAGCCTCAATTCAGATTCCTGCTGCCTTAGAGCGGACAGGGAGGGGGGCGGGACAAGCGCTGTCAGAATACATACAGCGACCTGTTTACTCGGCGGCCTCTTTAATACAAAGTCCCGCCTTCTGGACCGGCTTCTATGATAGATAGAACACTGGTCCAATGCCGGCCCAGGAGACGGGACTTCCTTTTACAGAGGCCACTGAGTAAACAGGAGATTCTCACTGTATGTAATCTGATGGCGCTTGTCTCGCCCCCCTCCCCGTTCCCTCCTAGGCAGCCCAAATTGCAGCATCGGCGTATAACACGCACACACTATTTGCACCCGATTTTCAGGGTCAAAAAGTGTGTGTTATACGCCAATGAATACAGTATATAAAATAATATGCAATGTAGTCGGAGGGAAGCTTCAGAATGGCAAATATGTTTTTATTACAAATTATGTGAGCAGACTGCAGTTTCTCTTTAAATGAGAAGTGTGGCCAATTTTTTTTTTGGCCAAACTTCCTTTGTTGGTTACAAAAGATAAAAGTCTTGCGAGCCACAATAATCCTATGCTCAGTATACAAGCAGTAACAAGTTGTTATATACCGAGAATATATCAAAGATAAATATCTAGCAGCAGACGCAGTCCACGTACTTATAACCGTGCAGAGAATATACCATAAGAAGATTTGCGTTGCGCTTGATTAAATATCATACGGGGAAATATCCAAAATCACTTGTGAAAATAATGTCACTGCTCACATATAATGTGCATAATTGTGCAAAAAATATATATATAAAAAAGGTTTGCGTTGTGCTTGATTATATATCATACGGGTTAATATCAAATTCTATTGTAAAATTAAAATAATTTATATCACTCACATGCAATATGCATACAATATATATATAAACCTGTGAACAGTTAAAATATGAAGTGCACACATGCACCTTGAATGGTGCTAAAATATAATTGTGCGTAAATTATATATCAAATGTAGTGACAAAACTTGAAAAAACATGCAATGCTCTTATAACGTGCAACATGCAAATATCTATTGAAATATTAAACATAAAACGCACACTGCGTTTGTAGAGATGCAATCAACAATTCTCATATTAGTGTCCCAAAATAAAAAGTGCTTCCATATCCATAAGAATCAAAAAACTTCCAAATCCTCCAATGTGCTGAATTCCAGTGCCATAAACAACCGTGATGTGCCTCTGTGCCCCCCCACAGTGGTTGCGCTCACCTTGGAGCGTGTGACACAGTGTTTAAATTGTGTCAAAACACGCTGTGTAGCCACCCCCTGGGCTATGTATGGTTAGCTAGATCGATCTCCACTCTGGGTCAGTTTGGCTCCATAGACATCATTCATAAAAACGAAAAGAGACTATATAGTGTAATCCAATTTAAAGTATTTATTCGAACGACAATTTTCCCACAAAAGGGTTACTCACATTTCCTTGGTGCTATTGCGCACCAAACAATCCAAAGCTCTGAAGGGTATACCGAATGGTCTGCCGCGGGGTATGCGCTTCTCCCGGCTCAGCTGCTCACTGCTCAGCTGTTCGCTGCTCACTCCGTCCTGGCCCCTCCCCTACGCGTGTTCGACACAGGGAGTCACGTGTCTTCATCAGGGGGATCCCGCGTCGAACACGCGTAGGGGAGGGGCCAGGACGGAGTGAGCAGCGAACAGCTGAGCAGTGAGCAGCTGAGCCGGGAGAAGCGCATACCCCGCGGCAGACCATTCGATATACCCTTCAGAGCTTTGGATTGTTTGGTGCGCAATAGCACCAAGGAAATGTGAGTAACCCTTTTGTGGGAAAATTGTCGTTCGAATAAATACTTTAAATTGGATTACACTATATAGTCTCTTTTCGTTTTTATGAATGATGTCTATGGAGCCAAACTGACCCAGAGTGGAGATCGATCTAGCTAACCATACATAGCCCAGGGGGTGGCTACACAGCGTGTTTTGACACAATTTAAACACTGTGTCACACGCTCCAAGGTGAGCGCAACCACTGTGGGGGGGCACAGAGGCACATCACGGTTGTTTATGGCACTGGAATTCAGCACATTGGAGGATTTGGAAGTTTTTTGATTCTTATGGATATGGAAGCACTTTTTATTTTGGGACACTAATATGAGAATTGTTGATTGCATCTCTACAAACGCAGTGTGCGTTTTATGTTTAATATTTCAATAGATATTTGCATGTTGCACGTTATAAGAGCATTGCATGTTTTTTCAAGTTTTGTCACTACATTTGATATATAATTTACGCACAATTATATTTTAACACCATTCAAGGTGCATGTGTGCACTTCATATTTTAACTGTTCACAGGTTTATATATATATTGTATGCATATTGCATGTGAGTGATATAAATTATTTTAATTTTACAATAGAATTTGATATTAACCCGTATGATATATAATCAAGCACAACGCAAACCTTTTTTATATATATATTTTTTGCACAATTATGCACATTATATGTGAGCAGTGACATTACTTTCACAAGTGATTTTGGATATTTCCCCGTATGATATTTAATCAAGCGCAACGCAAATCTTCTTGTGGTATATTCTTTTGTTGGTTATGAGTAAACTTAATGTTGTGCTTCTGTAACCTAGAGTCAGCTTTTAGTGGGCTATAGCTCGCTGTTCAGGTTCTGAAAGGAGCCCAACCATATTGTCGAGGTCAACAAGACAACGGCGGCGCTAAAGGGGTATTAAATGATCAAACCATATGATAATGAACACAGTAAAACAATACGCAAATAATGTCCATATTTCAAAAGTCCATAGTTGTGGATTCGCTATGTCAAGCACCAGTGGCAGCACCCTTAGAGTAAAGCAAAGACTCTGCAATATCAAAGGGGAACACAGAGGGTCGTCCATGTGTTCCCCTTTTATATTGTCGAGGTCCACCAAGCTGCCTGATTGACAGCTGGTTCTCAGTGTGCAGCTGAGACCCGAAGCCAGCTGTGTCCATCCCTTCTCCAGCCCAGCACGCCAGTGAGCACTGGAGGGGCAGAGTGGAGAGCTGTGACTAGCAGCTCTTTCATGCACAGTACTCCATCTCAGAGCTGATGTGGGACAGCTGCGATGAGTATAAAGGTTTGTTTTCAATTCCCATACTTCTCCTTTAAACAATTCCCCAAGAAAGTCACCCACCTGCGAAGATGAGATGCTTTTTCTCTCTCTGAAATGTCTACGGTGTTAACCACTGCTTCTGCTTTTTTCTTGGCTTGCTCCATCTTTTTTAGCATCTACAGAATAAACATTAAAAAAAAATAAAAATGTTACTTATGCACGTAATCCTTTTATTTCCCAGCAACTCAAGGCCACAGGCAGAGCTGATCCTGCCAATGAGCACGGTGATAAGGTATTCACTATGCATCAGTGGCATTGTGTTAGTATAATCACTGGGAAAACAGCACAGAGAATCAGAATCTGCATCCCAGTAATATATGTTGTCAAATCTGGACACAATCTGAAGGGTTGGAACTTGCTGCAACAGTAAGACATAATAAGAGGTGGCAGCGCTGCAGATAAATTCCAGGTAATCCACTAAATGTAAAGTCTTACTACACATAAACATCAAAAGATTCTGTTCAGCCAGTGTGATCAGTCTTGGAGAATCTATGTCTGGGGGGGGGTAAATTATCCCCAAAAAGGTTGCTCTAAATACAGGAAAAAGTCACAACGGGTGCCTGGGAACAAATCCACAGAAGAGAAGAAGAATGGACCACACGGTTATGAGTCCCCAATAGTATATGTCCTTATACAGTGCTGTGAAAAAAGTATTTGCACCCTTCCTGTTTTTGTTTTTTTTTATTTATTTTCATATTTGTCACACTTAAATGATTCAGATCATCAAACAAGGATTCTGTATTTACTCAAGTTATCTTTGTGTAATATTAAAATGTGTTTTAATGATCTGAATCATTTCAGTGCAACAAATCTGCAAAAAAAATAAAAACAAAATCAGGAAGGGGGCAAATACTTTTTCACAGCACTGTATATGCCAATGTGTTTCAGAGGCTTTCACATGCTCCCCTTCAACATGGCTAATAAAAAAAATACATTTTTAAAATAGATGTGTATATTTTATACTAGATGCACATTTTTATATTTATTCTTTTAAAAAAATGTAAACTTTTTGATGAAGAGGTATGTAAAAGCCCTTGAAACATGGTGTATATGATATAAGGAGATATATATTCTATTTTAGGCTTATACACAGTGTAGCGCTCCATAATCCTTTTCTGCTGACACTTTATTGATCGTCACACTACTGAGATCCTGCCCGGAATCTTTCTTCCAAGACCATCCCCTCCAGACCCCAAAAACATGCTAGATGGATAGCACTGTACAATGCAATAGAGCCTGGGTGGATAACAGTGCTAGCACTATCATTCCAAGCCATATCTTTGCTGTACAGATTTCAAGTTATTAAAGGGTAAGTTCACCTTCACAGAAAAATCTGTAAGGTGAACTTTAACAGGACCCCTCCTCACCCAACCCCCCCAGGTCCCACTGACCTAGACCGCAGGAAACTACCGTTCTGATCCCCGGTATATCCACGTCAGAAATCTGGGGCTTAGAAATCCCCTTGGCATCCACATGGTTTCTTCCCAGTTGACAGGATGGGCTATGCAGCTTCTGATTGGTCGTCTCCGCCCATGTGACGGTGCTGACCAATTAGAATGTTCCGAAATGTCCCATCTGACGAGGTACATTTTGGACATTCAGCTGAGGGGATTTCTAAGCCCTGGACTCCTGACATGGACATATCGGGGCTAAGAACGGGAGATCGCCCGCAGCCCAGGTTAGCAGGACCGAGGGGGGGAGAAGAAGGTTGATGGGGGTTAGGAGGGGGTCCTGTGTAAGTGCACCTTACAGATTATTTTTCTTTAATGTAGTATTTCAAATGTATATTTAATGCCAGCTAACTGGACTGGGTGAATTGTTGTTTCACTGTCAGCTTGGCCCGAGGCCACCTGTCATTCCAATCATAATTACAAGACATCTCACCCTTCTTCGCTTCCTGGCTTTTGCTTCAGCCACTTTCTTGATTGGTCGAGCGTTCAGCTCTCGTTGCCTTTGGCGGTATTCCTCCATTGTCTGACGGTCCACAGGAACCTGGACATTGCGATGCTTGCGTTCCTCAGAAATAAACCAGTCTGGGAGTTCGTCTTCATCATCATTAAAAGCACGCCTGTGGAGAGGTGGAAAACGAAGATGAGGAGAATGTAACTAAAATGAGGATAAAATACAAAGTCACAATTTCTATCTTTTTATTACGCGATAAAGTGGGAAAGGGGTTAAACTCTCCATTCAATTCATACTCCGTAATCTGGAAAACTCTCTATAGGATTGAACATTCAGAGATTTTGACAAGTGACTCAAGTTTCTTTTCCAATAGTTTTTATTGAAAGTATTTCAGAGTACAAAAAGGCAAAAAATAGGATTTTTTAAAACAGCTTACCTGTAAAATCCTTTTCTTTCGAAGGACATCACGGGACACAGAGCCACAGTAATTACTGATGGGTTATATAGGTATCACTGGTGATTGGACACTGGCACACCCTATCAGGAAGTTCAACCCCCTATATAATCCCTCCCCCTTGCAGGGATACCTCAGTTTTGTAGCCAAGCAATATAGTGTATTAGAAGAGGGGCGGGACCTCTGTGTCCTGTGATGTCCATCGAAAGAAAAGGATTTTACAGGTAAGCTGTTTTAAAAAGTCCTATTTTCTTTATCGAACATCACGGGACACAGAGCCACAGTAATTACTGATAAGAAATGTCCCAGAGCAATGCTACCTGAGGGGGGGGAACCACGACCAAGTAGGGTGCAATCAGACCTGAGGACCCTGTACCGCTGCCTGCAGCACACTACGCCCAAAGGCGATATCGTCATGCCTTCTCACATCCACCTGATAGAATCTGGTGAATGTATGAACTGAAGACCAGGTTGCGGCCTTGCAGATTTGAGCCATAGAGGCCTGGTGATGCACTGCCCAAGAAGCACCAATAGCCCTTGTGGAATGTGCCCTGATCTGAAACGGAGGAATCTTCTGTTTCAAACCGTAAGCTTAAATGATCAACTGTCAAATCCATTTAGAAATGGTAGCTTTTGACGCTGCCTGTCCTCTATTGGGACCCTCTGGCAGCACAAACAAAACATCCGTCTTGCGGATCTGAGTAGTTGCCCCTAGATAGGCCTTAACTGCTCTTACTACATCCAACGAATGTAGAGATCTCTCTTCCGGAGAACAGGGATCTGGAAAAAAGGAAGGTAGAACAATGTCTTGGTTTAAATGAAAATCAGAAACCACCTTCGGTAAAAAACTAGGATGAGGGCGTAGTACCACTCTATCCTTGTGTATAATCAAATAAGGCTCCTTACAGGAAAGAGCTGCTAATTCTGATACTCTTCTAGCAGAAGAGATGGCCACCAGAAAAATTAATTTCCTTGTCAACAAGACCAAAGGAATCTGACTTATTGGTTCAAAAGGCTGTTTCTGTAACACAGCCAGAACCAAATTCAAGTCCCAGGGGTTTAGGGGCGCTTTAACCGGAGGATTAAGACGCATCACCCCCTGCATAAAGTTTCGGACCAAAGAATGCGAAGCAAGTGGCCGCTGAAATAATACTAATAAAGCAGAGACCTGGCCCTTGATGGTACTCAAGGCCAACTTCATCTCTAATCCCATCTGTAGAAAATCAAGGATTCTACCTATGACATATTTCCTGGGATGCCAACCTCTGGATTCACACCAGGTTATATAAGCCTTTCCAGACTCTATGATAAATCATCCTGGAAGCTGGCTTCCTTGCATTAATCAAGGTAGATATCACAGGACCTGAGAGCCCACGACTCTTCAGAACGTGGGTCTCAATAGCCAAACCGTCAAATTTAGCGTTTGTAAGGCAGGATGGAACACTGGACCTTGAGATAACAGGTCTGGGCGTACCGGTAGGGTCCACGGGGAACCCACCGTCATCCTTACTATTTCTGCATACCAAGTCCTTCTGGGCCAAGCGGGGGCAACCAGAAGTACCGTCTTGCTTTCCTGCATGATCCTGCGAAGGAGTCGTGGCAGTAGCAGAATAGGCGGGAATGCGTAAATCAGTGAGAACCGATGCCACGGAATCACCAACGCATCTGTCCCGCATGCAAGAGGATCTTTTGTCCTTGCCACAAATCTATCTTTTTGTTGAATCGGGATGCAAAGAGATCTACATCTGGAACCCCCCATCTTTGGCATATGGCCCAAAAGACGTCGGGATGCAGAGACCATTCCCCTGGAAGTAACTGCTGGCGACTTAGATAGTCCGCCTGCCAATTTTCTATTCCCGGGATGAAAACTGCCGATATGCATGGCACATGCATCTCTGCCCAGACTAAGATCTGGTTCACCTCTTTTTGAGCAGCTCGGCTCCGGGTGCCTCCCTGATGATTGACATAAGCCACTGCTGTGGCATTGTCGGACTGGATCCTGACCGGACAACCCTGTAGCCTGATAGTCCAGGCTTTTAGAGCTAGATGTATCGCCCGGATCTCCAGAATGTTGATGGGTAAGGTCCTCTCTGTCTTGGACCATACCTCTTGGACCGCAGCCTGTTCCAGAACTGCTCCCCAACCTGACAGACTGGCATCTGTTGTTACCACCGTCCAGGTAACCGGTAGAAAGGATTTCCCCTTCTGCAGGTTTTCGGGTATGAGCCACCAATTGAGGCTCTGACGCACCGCATGCGACAGGTGCATCGGAAAGTCTAATGCCTGAACCTTCTTGTTCCAGGTCGACAGAATACTGTGTTGCAGCATTCTTGAGTGAAACTGAGCATAGGGAACTGCTTCGAATGAAGACACCATCTTCCCTAGTAGCCTCATACAAAGGCGGACTGAGGGACCCTTCTTGGTCCTTACTGTCAGAATCAGCTCTCTCAAAGCAGTGATCTTTGCCTGGGGTAGAAATATCTTCTCCTGGCTTGTATCTATAATCAGACCTAAATACTCCAGTCTTCTTACTGGTTTTAGGAAAGACTTTTCTAAGTTGAGGATCCAACCCAGGTGTTCTAGATACCTGACCGTGGTCCTCAAGTTTCCCTTCAAAGAGGCTACCGACCGGTCTATCAAGAGCAGGTCGTCTAGGTATGCTATGACAGCTATACCCTGAGCCCTTAATCTGGCCAGAGGAGGAGCCAAGATCTTTGTGAACACTCGAGGTGCAGTGGCTATCCCGAAAGGCAGAGCCACAAACTGGAAATGGCGCCCTCCTACCTCGAAGCGCAGAAACTTCTGATGAGCAGGAAAAATGGGCACATGCAGATATGCATCTCTGATGTCTATTGATGCCAGAAATTCTCCTCCCTGCAGGGTGGGAACTACTGTTCGAATTGATTCCATGCGGAAGGATTGAATCCTTAGGAATCGGTTCAGATCCCTTAAGTCCAGAATGGGCCTGACATCCCCATTTGGCTTTTGGACCGTAAAAAGGTTGGAATAGAAGCCCAATCCCTGGTCCTTTGCGGGAACTATCATAATGACCTCCTGCGACAAAAGTCGCTCTAACGCTAGAAGGAGCGACTGCTTCTTCTCTGGGTCTCTGGGAACATTTGATCTGAGGAACCGAGGAGAGGGGAATTCCTGAAACTCCAGCTTTTACCCTAAGGTTACCGTGGAGATTACCCATCTGTCCTGGAAGTCCTCCTGCCAGAGCTCTGAGAACTGTCGCAGTCTTCCCCCCACTCGAGTGAGCGGGGGCGCCCCCTCATGCAGAGGTCTTAGTGTTTTGCCTAGTAGGCTTCTTTCCCCAGGACTTCTTTTGTCCCTGGGGTTGACTCTTGTCTCTGGACCCCGATGGAGGCGGCCGTCGAGACTGCCTGGAGGCTGAAGCCCCCGGCGCTGGGGAAAGAGTCCGTTTGAAAGAGGGACGCTTACTCTTCTTCTTGACAGGTAAGAGAGTGCTTTTCCCACAAGAGATTCTCTTGATATAGTTATCCAAGTCCTCTCCAAACAACCTTGCACCACGAAATGGAAACCCAGCCAGTAGCTTCTTACATGGTGCTTCGGCTGACCAATTTTTCAACCATAGGATTCTACATATATGCACCAACCCCAGTGAAAGACGGGAGGTTTGCACGATAGAATCTCTAATGGCGTCAACCACAAAGCATAAGGCCCCTGGAAGGTTAGCAAACCCCTGGGCCTGCTGTTCAGGTAATACTTTGATGACCTGCTTAACATGGTCTCTTAAGTATTGACAGACTCCAATCGCTGCTACTGCAGGTTGGGCCACTGATCCTGCTAAGGAGAAAACATCCTTCAATAGGGATTCCATCCTTTTATCTACAGGATCCCTGAGCATCTGAGCATTGTCTACAGGACAAGTCAGGCTATTATTTACGGAGGAAATGGCGGCATCAATAGCCGGTACTCCCCACATTTTAATAAACTTTTCTTCCATCAGATAAAGTGTTGAAAACTTTCTCGGCGGAAAAAAACGTTTGTCTGGGTGATCCCACTCAGAATAAATAAGCTTTTCAAGTAAAGTATGAACAGGAAAAGCATGTGCTGCTTGGAAAGGTTTCAGTGACCCCAAAGCAGAAGAGGATTCTTTAGCAGTTTCAGGTATGGGCAACTTAAATGTGGAGCGGACCAATCCAGTGAGGATCTGCACTAAGACTTTCTCCTCTTGGGAAGTCGCAGAGGGTCCCTCTCCACCTGAATCCTCGGAAGAGGAATCATCCGTCCCATCCCGATCCTCTGAAAGGGATTCATCTCCTTTATCCCAGAGCTCCTCTGTCTGAGGGTCTTGGGGAACAGAGGAAAGCCTAGTGCGTTTTCTTCCACTGAGTGAAGACGTAATCACGGCCATTAATCTTTCCTCTAGACCATTAATGGTTGAGGAAAAAACCTCTTGTGTAATATATACAGGGGCTGAAGTGCCAGAAGCAGGTGTAGCCCCTGACCCCGATGGCTCTCCCTGGCTAGCCGTCCCTGGCCCATCTTTAGGGGGGGAGGATGCTGCCGACAGGGGGCCCTCAGAACCTGAACGAGATCCCCTAGTGTCTCTGGTTCCTGGGGTGCTTGAACCTCTTCTACCCATAGTGCAAAGCAACAAGGTGTGAGGTATACAAATGAACACTGCCCGCTGAGCGATGTAGTCTGGCTAAAAGCCTTGCTACCCAATGCTCAGTCTGGTGTTACTTCAGTAAATGCTGCCTAGGAGAATGCCTGTGTCCCACCTTACATGCGACCGTCAGCTCTGTGTCTCTCAGAAGGCTGAGTGCACCTGTACAGAGTGCCTTTAATAGCCTGCAGCTGGCCTGAGTGGGAGTCTAAGCACCTGTGCTGACGTCCCGCCCCCTCCTCTACCGCCCCCCCCCCTCGAGTTTTGAAAAAAACGAGCGCTTCCCGCGCTGCCGACTCTCCTGTCATGCTTCCGGAGAAAGGCTGGGGATGGGGGGGGGGAGGGAGGGAGGCTGGTAACAAGATCTGCCTGAACGGCTATCTTGAGAGATGGTGGCCATTAGGCCGCAGAGCCCGGGTGGTATAACCACTTTCTAGACCCCTGTGGCCCCTCTCTAGCCGGGGGGGAACATTCAAACATGAGAAATCCCCCTTTCCACCTTACCTGTTTGCAGCCTGCTTGACGCTGGGACATAAACAGCGATTACAACACCTGAGACAGAGTCAGCATGTGTAGGTTTGTGCTCTTGGCAGCCCCCGGTGGTCACAATAGGCATAGCATGCATTTACCTTAAAGGAGAAAAGCCACTAGAATTCAAAAATTCTGTGGAATCTCCTCTTACCTTATCCAGCCGCAGGGTGCTGTTTACACAGACCCAATCTTCACCTCTCACGGTGGGCTCCGTTTGAAAAAACCATCAGAGACTGGAGCCCCCATCAGTAGGGGGATCCAACAGTTCTGGGACCGTAAAGCACCTCGCCAGAAATTAGGAAGTTTAAAGCCATTTTCTGATCTGCGGGGTCCAGCTCTCTAAAAAGAGAAGCATTACGGGTAAAACCTTGTTTCTTCGGACACGAGGCCCGGGTACCATTCAATTCGGCCATGAAAAGACACTTTGAATGGATCCGGTTCGCCTGGCTTTCCCCAGTATAGGATCTTAGGATATTCCCTTTGAAGCTCAGCACAGGACATCTTTACACGTCCATCACCTAAGACACTGGCGTAAAAACTGAGGTATCCCTGCAAGGGGGAGGGATTATATAGGGGGTTGAACTTCCTGATAGGGTGTGCCAGTGTCCAATCACCAGTGATACCTATATAACCCATCAGTAATTACTGTTGCTCTGTGTCCCGTGATGTTCGAGAAAGAAATGAGTATTATTAGAACGGTGCAGTGGCAAATAATGCCATAAACTGAGCAAGTCTTGGTCATGCAAAGCGTAGACAGTATATGTATATAGATCCACAGTAAAACAAAACATCACAAAAGTAACCCAAACACATAAAACAATATGATGTCAGGTTATCACAGTACTGGACATTAAGTCTACACTGTGTTTTCTATTCCAAAAGGGTTGGAGAAAGTCAAGTATGATAATGCAATGCTGTGCTCTGAGTTCCAGAGAGTTGGGGACCAGGTTCAAAGGCCTGCACCTGATCAGCATGAGAAAAGATGGCGAAAAGAAGAAAGAGGAAAGAAGCAGGGAAACAAAGAGAAAAAAGGAGAGCAGATCCCCCCAGACCCAGCCAGCCGTCCCCTAGGGCACCACAAGTAACCCGGGACATTGAAGATATTTAATCCAGGGGTTCCAAACTTTTTCAAAACTAGTTGTTTATCCCGCAACATACCTGACAAATTTTCATGAAGCATAATCCAAGATATTTTGTGTTCGGCCAACACAAGGTTAACCGTTGGGGATTTTCGCTATAGTGCTTTTTGGGTACAATATAAAAGGCAAGGACTCTCAAATGTCTGGAAATCTCTTCCGAGAGGTCGGTAAATAGCGCTGTCTTAACTTGTCCAGGTATATTAGCCCCAGTAAACGAGTAAAGAAGATTAAATATCTTGGTCCAAAATCTTTGGACCTTCGGATAGGACCACCAGATATGAAACATATTTCCTTCCTGCCCGCGAAACAGAGGGGGGAGGCATCGGGGTAGATTCTGACTAGCCTTGCCAGGACAAGGTACCACCGGGACAACACTTTATAGTTCGCCTCCATCAATGTAGTATTAAGAATCCCCTTGTGCACCATAGTCAATCAGCGGGTCCACTCCTCCTCCCCAGGTCTGTCTCCAAGGTTATCTGATAGAACTTACTAACGGAATGGGAAAATAGGGAATACAGTTATGAGATGCCCCCCACTATTCATGGACCCCTCAAGCATTTGTTCTTATAAAGGCTTCTCTAAGCTATGTTCGCCGTGTCCCAACTAAGCGCCTGCAAGTATTGGGCGATTTGGCAAAAATGGAATGTTTCCAAGGGGGGCATCACCAGGGTCTGAAGAAAATAGGAGGGCAGTCTAAAGCCCTTGTGGTCTATGAAATGCGATATTCTATGCGACTCTGAAGCTTCATGTGATTAGGGACAGGTTAGTATAAAACGTGCAGGGGGGTTTAGACCAAGATATAAGAAAAGTGTAACTGCATCACAAACACATTTCTCAGCACACTTACCAAGCAGCCTGCAAACAAACCAAATTGGCCCCTGTCTAACAATTCGCATTAAAAACAGAGGGTTTCATTGCACACATTTGCAAATACATGTGGAAGCTGCAGTGCCCACACCAAGGCTCTTCTGTACACTGGAGTCCTAACTCTATATTTCTGAGTCTCCAAGTTGGAGCACAAATATAAGAATGGATAAATTAAGGGCAGGTTTGCCTGGAGGGAGCCCGCCCCTTCTTAAAGGCACAGGGACACACTGCTCAGCAAGAGCACTATGGCAGCTGAAGTCATCCAATGTGTCCCCATGCCAAATCTGCTAACAAGCTATAAAAAAAGATGGCAACCGTCCCATTTTATAACTAGTCTTTGCAGCAAGGTGCACATGGAAGGACAACGCACATCACAAATGAAAAATTCCCAGCACACTTTACTAGTGTGGGGCAGTGGCGTGGGCATTACAGCTTCCAAATATATTTGCAAATGTGTGCAACAAAACCCTCTGTTTTAGTGTGAATTGTTAGTCAATTTGATTAGTTTGCAGGTTAGCTGGCAAGTGTGCTAGGAAATCGTTTGTTTGTTTGTTTGTGATGTGCACCTTACTGCAAAGGCTAGTTATAAATTGGGATGGTTGCTATCTTTTTTGTATAGCTGTTGGGTTTAACTGCACAATACTTGTGTTAACCTATTTTTCATCCTTTATTGCAGGGGTCCCAAAACTTTATAAACAAGGGGCCAGTTTACTGTTCTTCAGACTTTAGGGGGGCCAAACTGTGGCCATTGGGAGTAGAAAAAGTCCAGACGTCAGCGGGGAAAAAACAATGCCCCATCTTTTGTGTCAGTGGGAGGAACTGTGCCCCATCGCTGGTGTCAGTGGGAGGAACTGTGCCCCATCGCTGGTGTCAGTGGGAGGAACTGTGCCCCATCGCTGGTGTCAGTGGGAGGAATTGTGCCCCATCGCTGGTGTCAGTGGGAGGAATTGTGCCCCATCGCTGGTGTCAGTGGGAGGAATTGTGCCCCATCGCTGGTGTCAGTGGGAGGAATTGTGCCCCATCGCTGGTGTCAGTGGGAGGAATTGTGCCCCATCGCTGGTGTCAGTGGGAGGAATTGTGCCCCATCGCTGGTGTCAGTGGGAGGAATTGTGCCCCATCGCTGGTGTCAGTGGGAGGAATTGTGCCCCATCGCTGGTGCCAGTGGGAGGAATTGTGCCCCATCGCTGGTGCCAGTGGGAGGAATTGTGCCCCATCGCTGGTGTCAGTGGGAGGAAATGTGCCCCATCGCTGGTGTCAGTGGGAGGAACTGTGCCCCATCGCTGGTGTCAGTGGGAGGAACTGTGCCCCATCGCTGGTGTCAGTGGGAGGAACTGTGCCCCATCGCTGGTGTCAGTGGGAGGAACTGTGCCCCATCGCTGGTGTCAGTGGGAGGAACTGTGCCCCATCGCTGGTGTCAGTGGGAGGAACTGTGCCCCATCGCTGGTGTCAGTGGGAGGAACTGTGCCCCATCGCTGGTGTCAGTGGGAGGAACTGTGCCCCATCGCTGGTGTCAGTGGGAGGAACTGTGCCCCATCGCTGGTGTCAGTGGGAGGAACTGTGCCCCATCGCTGGTGTCAGTGGGAGGAACTGTGCCCCATCGCTGGTGTCAGTGGGAGGAACTGTGCCCCATCGCTGGTGTCAGTGGGAGGAACTGTGCCCCATCGCTGGTGTCAGTGGGAGGAACTGTGCCCCATCGCTGGTGTCAGTGGGAGGAACTGTGCCCCATCGCTGGTGTCAGTGGGAGGAACTGTGCCCCATCGCTGGTGTCAGTGGGAGGAACTGTGCCCCATCGCTGGTGTCAGTGGGAGGAACTGTGCCCCATCGCTGGTGTCAGTGGGAGGAACTGTGCCCCATCGCTGGTGTCAGTGGGAGGAACTGTGCCCCATCGCTGGTGTCAGTGGGAGGAACTGTGCCCCATCGCTGGTGTCAGTGGGAGGAACTGTGCCCCATCGCTGGTGTCAGTGGGAGGAACTGTGCCCCATCGCTGGTGTCAGTGGGAGGAACTGTGCCCCATCGCTGGTGTCAGTGGGAGGAACTGTGCCCCATCGCTGGTGTCAGTGGGAGGAACTGTGCCCCATCGCTGGTGTCAGTGGGAGGAATTGTGCCCCATCGCTGGTGTCAGTGGGAGGAATTGTGCCCCATCGCTGGTGTCAGTGGGAGGAACTGTGCCCCATCGCTGGTGTCAGTGGGAGAAATTGTGCCCCATCATTGGTACCAGTGGGAGAAATTGTGCCCCACCGTTGGTTCCAGTGGGAGGAATTGTGCCCCATTGCTGGTGTCAGTGGGAGGAATTGTACCCCAATGTTGGTGTCAGTGGGAGGAATTGTGCCCCTTCACTGCCGTTAGTGGAGGGGGAAATTATGCCCCATTGTTGGTATCAGTGGATGAAATAGTGCCCCAAGGGCTGTATAAAAGCAAGCAGAGGGCTGCAGTTTGGAGACCACTGCTTTACTGCATCACAGTGTTGCAGATCTCCAGCATCTTTGAAGCCCCTTTCTGCCTACATGCACTCCAGTGATGACTGCATGCCTTTTTTCAGGGCAATCATCCTTATAGGGACAAGAGTGAACAGTGCCTGCACAATGAGTGTTGAAACAGCCACATGTAGTCTCCACTGGAAGCCTGTGTGACATGGTGACAATACAGGAGCACAATTTGGAGACATAGAATTGTCATCCTCTAATAGGAAGTGTCTGAACAACAGCTTGGCAGAAACAACAGGTATGATTTAAAAACATTGAAAACGACTTTACATGAAAGCATGTATGAGATTTAGGAATTGCTTTATTCCTCTGTTTGCCCAGATGACTTTTATCAGCAGACAGCAATTCATAGGAAATGTAAAAATGTACTCTTGTCACAGGAGCGAGAGGTGAAAGTTCTCTATGGGGATATCTGCTGCAGTAACAACTATAAAAGAGGTGAATATTCCTCGTGTTTTAGTGATTTCCTGTAAATTGCAGTCGTAGGCATTCCTGCACCAGTAGACTCAGGACTGTCACCCAAGTATTACATTATAGGGGTAGGCGTACCACAGCTAGAGTGCCAAGGTTGCCTATCCCTGCTCCCCTGGCAGCTAAAATCAAGGTTATCTAGGGAGATGTGGGGATAGGCACAGCAGCTGGAGAAGCATGGACGATAATTAGAAACTCCCAGAAGAGGAGAGGACTATGATGTGCAGCAGGAGCGTGGAGCAGGGGGGCTGTGCAAGGCAATTCAAAGGCACATTGTAAATGAATAAAAATAATTTACGGAAAGGAAAAATCCTGCCAGAAAGTATATAAAATATTTGATTTGTCTGTGCTTTTATCTGCAATTTTTAGGTTGGCGACAACAATGGACCGTGGTTTAGCTATTATGCAGAGTGTTTTACAGTGAGTTGCTATTGACCATATAGGAATATATACCAGACGGGTCAAACACAAAGAAGTACTGACTTGTTAAATGAGTGGTCTATCAGGTCTCTGGAGGCTTTCTTAGATGTGGCAATAATAGTTCCAATGGCCAGACCTTCTGGATCCAGGACACGAGATCGTTTTACTGCAAAAAAAAAAACCTGAGGTGAGCAACAACTATCTTCAGAAAAAAGCTTTGTGTAAAAATGTACGTTCTCCAAAAGATTCCCATGGCTAGAATAGGGAAAGGAGAAAGTGAAACTAATAATGGTTTCACTTTCCCTATTCTACTCACGGTTTTTGGTCTATATGTCACCTTTCGACACATTCACGCCTTTATCCTTGTCTCATCTGGTTATGGGCTCCTCTGACTTTTTTCACTTTTGACACTAGCATATATCTACTACAAAATGTACTTATATTTGCAAAAGTTGAGCCCATTGATCACTATTTAGCTACAATTCCTTTTGGAGATTTCACATGTGCTCCCCGGCTTCTTCCACATGCCTCCTCCACAGCTCCCGTGGCAGACATTCCTTACAGTCCTTGTCCTCTGGTCTCATATACAGTTGACGTGAGTATTTCCAGCGTTGTCATTTTGGTCCCTTTTACTTTACAACCTCTCCCCATTATTTGGGTATACTAATAGATTTGGTCATTTATATTTACATTTTTATAGTGCTGTTGCATCCGCCCCTGAAGAGTCGGTATTATCCCACGAAACACGTTGGGCTTACACAGATGCACCACGTCCTACAGATGGTTCTACATACATTTTAATATGTTATATTCTAGACCTTTTATCAGACCATCTTGTTCTTTAAAGGGATTTTTTGACATGGAGGATAGCCTCCCATATCATGTTATTTGTGCTACATTGATGGTTTGCAGCATGTTATTTTCATGTTTGATATTTTATGTATGTACTTCCTGTAATACACCTGGATACGGACAGTTACAGGAGAAATAAATATACGTTTTTCAAACACACCTACTATTAGCCTTGATATATATGCCTCTTTAAAAGTCCCAACACAAAACTAGAGATGGAGGCGCATGTTCTCATGCGTCTCATCTAAAGTCCCAAACCTCTCCTAGCTTGTGTGTTTAGTATGATATAAACTAGAACCCAATTTTAAGATACGGACCTGGACGTTCTACTGGAACCACTTCAAAGTCATCTGTCTCCTCGTTTGTTCTTTTTCCAAGATTCTTCTTTAAAGTCTTTATATGCCTACATGACATACACATGGAGAAGACATTATAGGTACAAACTGTCTTGTGTAACAAACATAACTCGAAGCGGACCTATCGCACCATCTTACCCTTCGTCATCACTACTATCGCTATCAGAGTCACTGGAGTCCTCAGTAGCTGCAGTCTGATTAGACACCTCCGCAGATGTTTCAGGACCTCTGGACTGTGTTTCTGTGTTGACCTCTGTTGTGGTTTCCTCAGATTGGCGTTTTTTCTTTCTGTCTTTCTTCTTTTCTTGTGACTTTGTTTCTATACATTGACAATTGGGTGTTACTAAAGTAATGACTAATTCATGAGGTCTTAATGTGATTTTTAACCTCAGACATGAAATATGAACAAAGCATATCCCTCTATAGTGTGTACTTGTCTCAATTAAGAGCACTAAGTGTCATTTCTGTCCACTGCCTTGTGCCCTTCAGCCACTCAAATCACTACTGGTAAAGAAGGAATTGACAGTTGAAAATTTTCATACCAAGATGATGCCTGCAGGTGCAGAGGCACCATCCTGAAATAACCACTTCAACCTGAGGACATCATATGACGTCATATGGGCAGGAAGTGCTTAATCACCACTAGGCTTTTTATTTTTTTCTACATAAACTACAGTGGGGAAAATAATTACCATATTTATCGGCGTATAACACGCACCCTAGGGAAGTTTCAGGAAAAAAAAACTATTTTTTTAATTAAACCACTTTGATGCAAAATAATGGTCAGTGAGCATCAATGCAGCCTGATTAGTGCCCATCTACAGCCTCAATGCAGCCTAATCTGTGCCCATCTGCAGCTTCAGTGCAGCCTGATCTGCACCCACCTCCCCCATCAATGCAGCTCACCATCTCTCATAGGAAACCGCTGAGCCGTCATCTCCCGTTTACTCGACTCTCAGTCGGCAGTCACATACACAGTCCCGCCTCCACCATCTGCATTGGACCAGCTCCTGTGATAGACAGAACACTGGTCCAATGCCGGAGGTGGAGGCGGGACTGTGTGTGTCATGTGAGAGTCGCGTTGGAGCCGATTGGAGATGAGATGATGGCTCAGTGAATTCCGGTGGCACTCGTCCCCCTCCGAGGTACGCTGTCGGCGTATAACACGCACCCGCGATTTCCCCCCTATTTTCAGGGGGGGAAAGGGTGTGTTATACGCCGATAAATACGGTATTTGATCCCCTGCAGATTTTGTAAGTTTGCCCGCTTACAAAGAAATGAAGGGTCTATAATTTTTAATCATAGGTGTATTTTAAATGATAGAGACAGAATATCAACCAGAAAACCAGAAGAAACACATGATACAAATTGAGTTGCAGTTCAGTGAGTAAAAAAGTATTTGATCCCCAAGCAAAACATGACTTGTAGTTGGTGACCAGATTTGCACACATCTCAGGAGGGATTTTGGTCCACTCTTCTTTACAGATCTTCTCTATATCTTTAAGGCCACTTTCACACTAAGGCGCTTTGCAGGCGTTT
This sequence comes from Aquarana catesbeiana, assembly GCF_042186555.1. Classification (NCBI taxonomy): domain Eukaryota; kingdom Metazoa; phylum Chordata; class Amphibia; order Anura; family Ranidae; genus Aquarana; species Aquarana catesbeiana. The sequence continues at coordinate 258,706,947 of NC_133331.1, read as the reverse complement.
TAGCGCTAAAAACAGCGCCTTCTCCTGTCACTTCAGTGTAAAAGCCGAGTGCTTTCACACTGGAGCAGTGCGCTTGCAGGACGCTAGAAAAAGTCCTGCAAGCAGCGTCTTTGGGACCGTTTTGGAGCGCTGTATACAACGCTCCTAAACCGCCCTGCCCATTGAAATGAATGGGCAGCGGTGCCAAAGCACCTGCAAAGCGATTCGTCAGCGGCGCTACACGGGAGTAATTAACCCCGTTTTCGGGCGCTAGCAGGGGTTAAAAGCGCCCCACTAGCAGCGAAAAGCGCAGCTAAAACAACGGTAAAGCACCGCTAACACTAGCGGCGCTTTACCGCCATTACTCTCACCACCCCAGTGTGAAAGTGGCCTAAGGTTTCTTGGCTGTCGCTTGGCAACTCAAAGTTTCTGCTCCCTCTATACATTTTCTATAGGATTAAGGTCTGGAGACTGACTAGGCCACTCCATGACCTTAATGTTCTTCTTCAGCCACTCCTTTGTTGCCATAGCAGTATGTTTTGGGTCATTGTCATGTTGAAAGACCCATCCATGACCATCTTCAGTGTTCTGGCTGAGGGAAGAGGTATTCATCCACCATTTTTCCAATACATGGCCCATTTCATTGGCCCCTCTGTGCGGCAAAGTCGACCCTGTACCTTTAGCAGAGAAACAGCCCGAAAGCATAATGTTTCCACCTCTGTGCTTGACTGTAGGGATTGTGTTCTTAGGGTCATAGTCAGCATTTTTCTTCTTCTAAACACGGCGAGTCAAGTTAATGTCAAAGAGCTCAATTCTGGTCTCATCTGAACACACCACTTTCTCTCAATCCTTCTTTGAATAATTTAGATGTTCATTGACAAACGTCAGACGGGCCTGTACATGTGCCTTCTTGAGGAGGGGGATCTTCCGGGCGCTGTAGGATTTGAATCCATTGGGGGTATTGTGTTAACAATGGTTTGTTTGGCGACTGTGGTCCCAAATGCTTTGAGATCATTCACAAGCTCCTCCTGTGTAGTTCTGGGCTGATCCCTCACTTTTATCACGATCCTCAAGTCAGGAACCATGAATCAGACAGAGACAAAAAATGCAGTAAAAATCACACCATTTAATATAGTGGTAAAAATGTTACATATAGTAAACGTAGTTGAAACATAGCCAGGGTTCGGTAACCAAATCGGGTAGTCAGAACAAGCCAGGAAATCAGGGAGCTAGAGATCAGAGTAGTCAAAGCAGCAGATAGGATCAGGACCACAAGGGACGTCAGCCAGGCAAGTCTTCAACAGGAACACAGCAGAGTCTCTAGATATGTTGACCAAGGCGAAGACACAGAAGTCTAATCCAGGCAGCTTAAATATCCAGCAGGGCTTTATAACGAGCAGGATATGATCAACAGGTGAGTCACTGTGGAATGATGAGTACTGGCACTTAACCGACAGCTGAGCAGCCTGAGCTCTGAGAAAGGGAGGGCTGAGCCCAGCTCTAACACCTCCTTACCCCATGAGGTGAAATCTTGCATTGAGTTCCAGACCGAGGGCGATTGATAGTTATTTTGTATTTCTTCCATTTGCAAATAATTGCTGCAACAGTTGTCTCTTCCTCACCAAGCTTCTTGCTGATGGTCTTGTAGCCCATTCCAGCCTTGTGCAGGTCTATAATCTTGTCCATGACATCCTTTGACAGCTCTTTGGTCTTGCCCATGATGGCGGGTTTTAATGGAAGAAAGATTCTGTGGACAGGTGTCTTTTATACACATAATGAGCTGTCATTAGGAGCACCTTCTTAAATTGTTTACATAATACCATGTGATCGCTATGGTTAATCATATCAAACACATGATACCCCTGGCACTCACAGTGGCCAGGTACCAAGCACCGTGAACTCGCACCAATGTGCTCCCCAAGGGGCACGCTAGTGCACATGTGCTAGGCAAGGCAGGGGTACATCTCTTAGCCTGTAGCTACTGCCAACCTGCAGTAAATGTACTGTGGACGGGCGGACAAGTGGTTAATGCAGGTCTGTATTTATTATTACATGTATATTTTATAGCAAACAATGTACACTGATGAGCCATAACCCACCTAATATTAAGTAGGTCCCCCTTTTCCTCCATAACAGTTCTGATCCATCGAGGCATGGACACCACTAGACCTCTGAAGCCATGCTGTGGTATCTGACACCAAGTCCTCAGTAGAAGATCCTTTAAGTCCTGTAACTTGTGAGGTGGGGCCTCCATGAATAGGACTTGTTTTTCCAGCAAGTTTTTCTTTTTGATCTTTTGATGAGCCATTCATTACTTTTTAATATTTTTGACAGCAGTTCTCCTTTAAGTATGTATAGGACATTTCTAGTGGCCAATAAAGAACAAACTGTGAATGAAGAATGACCAATTGCCATTTAACAGTTGCAGCCAATTAACTGTTCTTAATTTTGTGGTTGTGTTGTCCGTTGGGTTATTCTCACAGAGAAAAGCAGAAAATGTCTCTGTAGGAAGACTAGCAGATGTGATGTCTGTACATAATCACCAAGTCCCCGACTATTATTGGTTGAGTTGGTCTGTAGGATCTCTTTGATAAAATACAATGCTGTTATGAGCCTAGTTTCCAGTACTCTACCTTTTTTGGTATCCTGTAAAATTTTTGCCTGCTTAAGTTCCATCTCCTCATCAGCATCAGATTGTAGTACAGATGAGAAAATTCCCTGAAAAAAAAAAAAAAAAAAAGCCACTAAACATAACATGATCAAAACAAAATATGAACAGCTGGTAAATCTGTGGAGTCAATTATTCCTGAAGGTAAACAACGACCTTGATGTCAGGAGGGACTCTGATGGGGACCCCGATTTAAGAATGGATTTCAATAACTCTGATGTAAGGGGGGTTTCCAATAAGGATAAGGAGCCTGATTTAAAGAAGGCGACTCCAATAAGGACCCTGATGTAAAGGGGGGACCACTCCGATAAGGACCCTGATGTAAAGGGGGGACCACTCCGATAAGGACCCTGATGTAGGGGGGGGGGGGGGCAATGACTCTGATAAGGACCCTGATGTAAAGGGGGGGGACCACTCCGATAAGGACCCTGATGTGGGGGGGTGGGGGCTCCGATAAGGACCCTGATGAAAGGGGCGACTCCATGATGCAAGGGAGGACTCTGATGGGAACTTTGATGTAAGAGAGGGCTCCAATTGGGACCCTAATGTAGGGGGGGAGTCTCTGATTGGGGCCCAGATGTAAGGGGGAAATCTTTTGTTGGTTTGCCATGTGCGTTGCCCTTCCATGTGCACCTTGCTGCAAAGGCCAGTTATAGGTTGGGGTGGTTGCCATTTTTTCAATACAGTTGGTTGAATTGGGTGCAGGGAGGCAATGGATGCCTTCGCTGCCATTGTTCTTTTGCTGGGTTTCATGTTGGTCTCTGTGCCGTTAAGGAGGAGTGGGCTCCCTTCAGGAGTACCTGCCCTGAAAGTGTTAATAAACCCAGGACCCTGCATTCACTATATCTGGTCTCCCACAGTACACAGAACATGGAAATGCAATAGTTTTTGTAAATATAAACTGCTAAATACCTTTTCTCATCAGCAGTATATAGCAGTCTTGTGACTTCCATCAGTGTCTGTTTAAAGCTTGTAGGAGGAGTTTCCATACTGCACTGAGCTGTCCTATCAGGATCAAGGGCCCTTGACCCTCTGTCTGGACAGTGTTGATAGTACATGTGATCAGCACAGGACCAGTCCCAAGAAAATAAACTCTCTTGCAGTACACATGAAACTGAGCATGTGCAGCCTGACACCATAGAATCTGTCTTATCCGGACATGTTCTGGAGTCAGTGGAAGAGGAGGATCTGTGCATACAGGATCAAGTAGACTTTTTACACAATGCAGAACATTAACCCCTTGGGTTCCACAGTGAGTATAACAAGCATGCTTTACTGCATATACAGACTGATTTCACTGTTGTAGGTTTAGTAACACTTTAATCTATCCATTCTTATATGTGCTCCTACTATGGAGACTCTGGAAATTTTAGAGTTAGGACCACAGAATATACACAGGTCCCTTGTAGTGGACACTGCAGCTTACACATATATTTGCAAAAGTGGGCAAACAAAACCCTCTGTTTTTTATGTAAACCGTTGGACAGGATCAATTCAGTTGTTTTGCATGCTGGCTGGTAAGTGTGCTGGGAAATCTTTTGTTTTTTTATGATGTGGGGGAAGGGGGGCTTTCATGGGGACCTTGATGTAAAAGGGACTCTGATATAAGGGGGGACTCCGATGTGGACTGTAAGGTGGGTTGCTCTGATGGGGACCCTGATGTAAGGGGGAATCTGATGGGCTCAAGTTTTTTAAGTTTTTTGCTTTATTTTACTGAAATTCTCTTTGTTCTGAGTCATATCATGCTGATTACAAAAGAGCCCCAACTAAAACATATTTACAAATTTGATTATAAATCTGTTTTTCTTTTTGGGGGGGGGGGGGGGCGCCAAATATTTGTAACATATTCGGTGTGGCGCTTGAACTGAAACGTTTAGAGACCCCTGCCTTAAATTTTAGGCAAACACTAACGACAGACTTCTCTGATTCGCTGCCTTTTGGTCTGGTAAATATACCATTGAAAAGGATTTAGAGATTTTGTGACTTCCTGTGCTCTCTGTACACAAGGAGGGTTAGTTTGGGACATGTATTCCCTGTTTGATAGTCTGGCTCACCAACATGCGCATGCTGAGCGCCACTGTACCCTGGCAGATGACAGCAAGGGAAACAAGAGAACGTCATACCACTGCATGATACATAGGAAAACTGGTACTTATAGACTTCTTTTTATCCTCGGGGTTTGGGGAGGCAATAATCCGTTTAGTTTCTATAGAGTTCCATTTAAGGAATCTTTCAAGTAGCCAAACATAGAGTTTTATGGAAGACTTCTGACTCACCTTTCCAAACCACAAATTTGTATCTCTTTGTTCACGCTCAGATTTATCCTCTAGGGACAGCAGCAGAGGATTTGTTGTTTCTTCATCCTCCTCGTGTGTTTGCTGATCTGCTCTTGGAACCCTGAGAACAGAGAAAGGATTGTTGATCCTGTAATTCTATCTACCAGCATGTATCAGTGCAAATATCAGTAAAATAAAACCTTTAAAGCCTAAATAAACCTGCTGGCCATGGATTGAAATTCAGCCTGTTCAGCAGGGACCAGCCAAATTTGATCCATGCACACCCTGGCAGAAATGGTGGCATTTTGGCAATGATATTGAAAATATGACTGATCATGCCAAAAACTCATATTTAAGGATAGTGATCACATAAAGCCATTTATTATCACATTATCATCACTCACAGAAATCGCCCAAATGGCCCTGATCAAAAGTTTCCATCCCCTGGAATGTTTGGCCTTTGGTACAGACACGCACACAGGTTAAAATGGCAATTAAAAATGATCTTCCCACATCTGTGGCTTTTTAAATTGCAAGTAGTGTCCGTGTATAAATAGTTTGTTAGCGCTCACGTAGATGCACTAAGCAGGCTAGAAACTGAGCCATTGGGAGCAAAAAAGAACTGTCATAAGATCTGCGTAACAAGGTAATGGATCTTTATAAAGAGAGCAAAGGATATAAAAAGATATCCAAAGTCTTGAATATGCCAGTCAGTACTGTTCAATCACTAATTAAGAAGTGGAAAATTCAGGGATCTCTTGATACCAAGTCAAGGTCAGGTAGACCAAAAAAGATTGCAGCCACAACTGCTAGAAGAACTGTTCGGGATAAAAAAAAAAAAAAAAAACCTCAGGAGAAATACAGGCTGCCATGGAAAAAGAATTTGGTTGTTTCAAGAGAGCACAATACAAAAATACTGGAACAAAAATGAGCTGTATTGTCGAGTTAGCAAAAAGAAACTTTTACTGAGCCAATGTAAAAAATACAGGTTACAATATGTCCAACAACACCTTGACACGCCTCACAGCTTCTGGCATACTGTAATCTGACGAGAGCAAAATAGAGCTTTATGGTCACAGCCATAAGCGCTATGTGTGGACAGGAGTCAACAGCGACAAGAATGCCACCCCCAACTGTGAAGCATGGTGGTGGCTCACTGATGTTTTGGGGAGGGGGGAGTTGAGCTCTAAAGGCACAGGGAATCTTGTTAAAAATTGATGGCAAGATGAATGCAGCATGTTATCAGAAAATACTGGTAGACAATTTGGCCCAAAAAGCTGCTTATGGGATGCTCTTGGACTTTCCAGCACAACAATGACCCTAAGCAGAAGGCCAAGTTGACCCTCCAGTGGTTACAGCAAAAGAAGGTGAAGATTCTGGAGTGGCCATCACAGTCTCCTGACATTAAAATCATCAAGACATTCTGGGAAATTCTCAAACGTGCAGTTTATGCAAGAAGACCTAAGACTTTGCATGACCTGGAGACATTTTGCCAAGACGAATGGGCAGCTCTACCACCTGCAAGAATTTGGAGCCTCATAGACAACTATTACAAAAGACTGCACGCTGTCATTGATGCTAAAGGGGGCAACGCACAGTAGGGCTGAAATGATTAATCGATAATAATCGATAATGAAAATCGTTGTCAACGATTTTCATTATCGATTAGTTGGTCTAACGGCACGCACCTTCCTCCCTGCCAGTCCTGCCTCCGTCGCAGTGTTAGAATCCCGTGTACAAGCAGGTGCAAAAACGCTGGATTCACTGGGCAGGTATGTGTTTTGAAGAGAGCTTAACAATACAATGGGAAAAAAAAAAAAAAAGAGAGGGAGTACTCTCTTTAAGGCCCCTATTTCATCTTTGCGTTTCCAATTGTGCAGCAAATCACACAGCAAACGCACATCGTGCTTGAGTTGCCATTGAATGTTAGTGGCACCCCAAGCGTCGGTAGCAGGTGTGTATCTTGTCATGTGGCAAACGCGCTGCAAATGTCCCAAAAAGCGGGGTAAAAAAAAAAAAAAAACATGCCATACTCCGCTCCAAAAAAAAGTACAGGAGCTTCTTTGGTGCGTTTGTCATCCGTAGGGCAGTTCATTCAAGTGAATGGGCCGCCCTATGCGCAATAACGCGTGAAACATGCACCAAAAAATGCATGCAGGAATGCCAGTTCCCGCTATACAGAGATATGTGAATGGAGCCTAACTTGCACTAAAGGGAAGATTGAAATGTAAGCAAGCAATTTGTTTAGCGCTATATCATAAACATGCCAAATAACTTAATATCGCTAAAAATAAATAAATATGCAGATATGCTAAACTAACTTTGGTCAAATATACTACATTTATGTGTTTTAATTAGGAGAAATATTATGTATATAAAAATGAAGGAGGCACATCTTACCTTTTCCCCTGTTTATTCTGCAGATTTTTCTCATGCTTTCTCACTTCCTCCACATCATCCTCATCCAGATCGCTGGCAAGGGATATCTCATCATCCTCCAGGTTCTCATCGTCTGACAAAACAACATCTCCGTCGTCATAGGCGGAGTCTGACACAAGGGCGTCTGCAGCAGACATGTCTCCGTGTGACAACGTCTGCAAAAGCTAAAAAAAAAGGAGAGGGCATATATGCTAGGACTCTTATCCAATAAGCAAAGGTGTATTCAAAGTGCATTAATACATACCAATTAGCATTCCCAAATGACTGCAACAATATAACAAAAATGAAAGCTGAAGGCCAGGCAAACAGCTTAATATACAGATAAAATACATATATATGGGAGCAGTGGTACATGCCAAAAGGATGTTTTTATATTCTATTTCTATTCACATCTCTGCCATACAGCATTAGAGCTGTTTAGCTGCGGAAGGGATCTGATTTTTCTCTGCGGCAGTTTCCCTTTCACTTACACTATGTGACTGGGCAGTGAAAGAAGGAGCAGACTGACAAGTTCATCCCTCCACATTCTGATCACTCCTCTTAGGAGCATGCTCCTTGCCCAGCAATACAATTGACTGGCTCCCTGTGCTGCTTCTTTCTCCCTAACTATAAGCTCTGTTGTTTCAGTAGACTGCAAAAGGCTATTACCAAGTCAAATTCAGGTTCTCACACTGCTTGCAGTGTACAATACATTTACTATGTGCAGTAAGCTGCTCATTTGTCTTTTTTTTTTCCTTTACAGCACACTATATCCCTTGTGGCTCCTATATTCAAAAATGATATGCAAAAAATGACCACAATGCATGAACCCTATACAGTGGAACCTTGAATTACGAGCATAATCCATTCCAGGAGACTGCTTGTAATCTAAAGCACTCACATATCAAAGCGAGTTTCCCCATAGAAGTCAATGGAAACAAAGATACCGTAATTGGTTCTGCATTGACTTCTATTACATGCAACACCGCATGTGGCCAGAGGTGGGGGAAGGGGGCGCCGCAGAGCCTCGGAAATACTCGGGGACAGCTCAGAAACGGAGTTCTGCGTGTCCCCGGCGCCCCCGCACCTCTGGCCAAATGCGGTACTGCACCGCCCATTAGCTTGAATTCTGCTCGTTTTGCGAGACAACACTTGCAAAATAAGTCAGAATTAAAAAAAAAAAAGTTGCTCGTTTTTCAAAACGCTCGTTACCCGCGTTACTCATAAACCAAGGTTCCACTGTACACAGAATGGCTGTTTTTTTTTGTTGTTTTTAGGTAAGCCTATCTAGTGCTGGGGAAAATCCATTTTACCTTCAGGACAACTTGCGTTCTACATATTGGGGTTGATTTACAAAATTGAAATAGACTGTGCACTCTTGCAAGTGCAGTTGCACTCATTTTCAACAGAGCTTAGTAAATGGGGTAAAGCTTCACTTTGTAAAGAATACCCAATCAGGTGCAAGGAAAATAAAAAAAATTGCATTTTTGCTTGCATATGATTGGATGATGGAAATCAACAGAGCTTTACAACATTCGTGAAGCTCTGGGGAAACTGGGTGCATCTGCACTTGCAAAATTATTGCACAGTCTATATACCTTTAGTAAATCAAATCCAAAGGCTCAACAAAAAGTCATGACATTTTTTTTTGGGAGGATTTTGATCCATTCAGCCTCCAAAGCATCACACCATTTCACCATCACCAGCCAGGGCCGATTTTAAATGCAACTGAATGTTGATGTCCTTTTGAGTAACCTTTGCCTTTAGTGTCAGATGATAAAACTAAATAGTAGCCCATATGATCTGATTTATATGCAAAGACTTTTCAGTTATACAGACAAAGATGGTTTCATGATTCCAGAGCTATAAAGAGCATGCTGGCTATGGATGAGCTCAGGAGTGTTCGGATACTGGGTCCAATGTTTGCCAGTACTATCCCACCATTTATAATCAGCCAAGGCATTCCACACCCTGCAGCCGTACAAATGCATGGACTTAGGGAGGGGAATGCCTCAGCTGTTTATGATTGGCGGTCCACACTGACAGCTTCCCAGCAGGATAACTCAGGCGGGTCCAGACTAGTATCCAAACATGCCGGAACTCATGCCCAATGCTGGTGTCATTCAACCCAGAAGACTGGGGACATCTCGTGACAATAGGAGATCACTGGGCACAGGGGGTGGCAGCTCTGGATTGAATAAATTAGCTTCGGAGTTGAGCTTCGAGCATTTGATTTGTGCTCACCTCTCTTTTCCCAATTGTTTTAAGGGAGAACATCCCAGTATCCCCATCATCGGCTATGGAAACACCTGGAAGATCCATTTTGAGTTCCATTCGAACTCTTTGCTTGCGCTGCACTTTCAGTAACTGCTTCTTCTTCCTAAAAAGAAAAAAAAAAGTAAGAAAAAAAAAACTTTGACAATATACGTTACATTAGGAAAACACCCCCCTTCATCCTCCCTGTACCCAGCTTGCTGTGGAATACATAAGAGGTATAGTTATAGCAGATATCAATAGTGCTGAAGATCTGGGGAACTGAAACAGAAGAAAAGAAGAAATCACAGAGAGGGGGAAACAAAAAGAAAGAAAGAGGTGCTAAAAGTAGGTGATATCAGTCAATGTCTGCCGTCTCTGCCTCCACCTTCACAGCACTAAAGCAAACCAATACTTGGAGAAATTCAGCTTTAATATTTCATACAACTGCTTTTCTTCAAAGTGTTTGTTACCAACATTTCATATTCCCGATATGTGTCTGCTGTACCATGTACTTGTATGAGAAAGTATCCTGTTCTCTTTGTATTGCTTCCTTTGTGGGAAATCCCTGTGAGTCCCCTTGCTTTTCTATTAAAAACTGACCACACTAAGCAGGAGAGCACAGTGTGGTCAGTTCTCTAGCTATGCTGGGAACTCAGCCTGCTCTCCTCCAATGATCAGACTTGTCCTTACACGCCTCCGCTGCCCAGCCATTCACTGGGAAGCTCAGTGTGCTGCTGCTGCTTCTCCTCCCCCTAGCTCTTATGCACCTGAGAACAGAGGGAATGTGGTCACTTATTATAAATACCTTTTTTATGTTTATAATGTTTTTAACCTTGTTTTACAAGGTGATCGTTTACAATCACTTTAAACCCAAGAAAAAAAAGTTTCCATTTATTTTCACCTGGTAATCCTGCCAGTTACGCACTTCCTGTCCTAGGGTGACAACGCTTACCTTCTGTATTCTAAGGAAAAGCATAACTGTCACCCCAGGACAGGAGTTCAAAACATTTTCCCCTCTCAATAACAGAGTAGAGGGTGGTGTTGTCCTCAGAGATAACGATGAGCAATGTTACAGGTAAAAAGTTAGCAGAAACAGAGAGCACAAGCATTGAACAGCTCACAAGATTTTTGGCAGGATCAACAGGTATTCATTAGCTCTTATTAAAGTGATAACAAATGACATTCAAAGGTATATTTAAAACTAAAGTCAAAACTTTTTTATTTCATTTTGGATAGGGTGTAGGAGGGTTAAATATAGGGGAAGGGTTATATTGGGGAGATTTCCCTTGACTTCCTGTCCTAAGCCAAAGCAGGAAGTGAAAGGAAATCCTTCCAAAGTGAAGAAATCCTTGGTTGTCACCAGAACTAGTGTCATTTGAAAGATTTCCCTTCTATTACTGTTCTGTAGAAAGCCAATAATAGTAAACATGAAAAAAAGAGAGAGGGTGAAAACCTGATAAGATTGCCGATCACACGCCACAGTTATACTGCAGCAGAGTGGCTCGGCTGCGCGAATCGCCGTACTAGTAGTGCGGTGCTTCATGCAGTAGCTTCTGTGGGCACACATGCGTGCCGATTGGCCGACGGGGGAGCCAATCAGTGGGTCCGGCGGACTCAATGTCCGCCGGCCGCTCACGATCGCTCCCCGCAGAGACAGATCGGGGATCTGCAAAAGTAAACAAGGCAGATCTCCGTTCCGTCCTGCTATGCAGGAAGACGGATCTCTGTGTTATCCCAGGCAGCCCATCCCCCATACAGTTAGTAAACACTCCCAGGGAACACAGTTAACCTCTTGATCGCCCCTGATTTAACCCCTTCCCTGCCAGTGTCATTAGTACAATCTTGGTGCATATTTTTAGCACCGATTACTGTAATAATGTCACCGTTTCTCAAAATAAGTGTCAAAAAAGTCAGTTAGGTGTCCGATCTGTCCGCTGCAATGTCGCAGTCCCGCTGATCACCTCCATTACTAGTAAAAAAAAATAAAAAATATAATAATAAAAATGCCATAAACCTATCCCCTATTTTGTAGACACTATAAGTTTTGCGCAAATCAATCAATATACGCTTAATGGGTTTTTTTTTACCCAAAAATATGTAGCAGAATACATATTGGCCTAAACTGATGAAGAAATTCGATTTACAAAAAAAATGTATTGGATATGTTTTATAGCAGAAAATAAAAAATATTGTTTTTTTTTTTCAAAATTGATGGTCTTTTTTTGTTTATAGCGCAAAAAATAAAATCCGCAGAGGTGACCGAATACCACCAAAAGAAAGCTCTATTTTTTTGGGGGGGGGGACATCATTTTTATTTTGGTACAGCGTCACACGAACCGCACAATTGTCAGTGTCGCATTGCAAAAAATGGCCTGGTCATGAAGGGGGTAAATCCTTCCGGAGCTGAAGTGGTTAAAGAGATGGAAAATTCAAGGGAATTAAAGATGGCAGCCCGGAGCCATCTTCCATTGACTGGCTTCATTACCAAGTTCTGATGTGGAACAAATATGCAGGATAGGAACTTTGATGTCCATGGCTGAATACTTGTTTCGGATCAATGGAAGACAAAATAGCAAAGCCAGGCTAAGGATGGCCAGAATGGACAAAGCATTAACCCTTTCGCTGCCAGCTCCATGCGCCGTAAGGACCTGACGGGGGGGGGGGGGGGGGGGGGGGTGTTTACACACATTCCTGGTGGCTATAACCATAAATGAAAGCATTCAAGCAGCTGTGCTACCCCCAACTGCTTCCACACACCCCTGGTAATGGTGCCCCTGTGTGCCCCCCGCTATGTATCAAGGCTCCGCTTGCCCCTCTAAAGGCCTGTTACTGACATATCGGGTGCCGCCAGGTAGAGGGGAGGGAGCAGAGCAGACACACGTCCGCTCTTCTTCCCTCCTTGTTGCTAACCTGGAAAGCAACGTCTATGACCTCACTTCCAGGTCCGCCTCTCGGTGTCCCTGTCCAGCATTGCCGGGAAATAATTTAATGTAATGCAATCTGCATTGCATTATATGCAGTGGAGCACAGGGACGTCATCTGTGATCTTTTAGACCCTGGATGTCTCATTAAAGAGAACCTGTCACCAGAAAATCATCACGCAAGGGACTTCTTGTCCCCTATGTAATGAAAAAAAAATAAAGTAAAAAAAAAAAAAATTCAAATTGTAAAAAAATGTAAGTTTCACCCAACCACATAAAATCCACTCTCCCAAAAAACGTTTGCGGTGCACCACCCATATACACACTTATGAACATAAGCACACACATCAGGGCGCCTATGCGTGAAGACGCCGATTGCAATACACGTTACATGTTCTTAGTAAAAGTTCCCTAAGCCTTTGCGGTCATATCATGTTATATGAAAAATTGTAACAACCACAATTTTATTCTCTAGGGTTTCTGCTTTCAGAAAATATATAATGTTTTGGGGGGTTATGTCATCTTCAGACCTAAAATTATTTTTCAAGCATTGTTCCCCAGTCAACAATTAAACTTTCTTTTAACCTTTTGAGTGTTGCCAGCTCTTCAGCTTTTAGTTCAGCCAACTTCCTGTCCAGCTGCTGATTCTCATCCTCCTCTTCTTTGTCCTCTTCTTTGTCCTCAGCTTCTAAGCCGCCTTCTTCCTCTTCACCAGAGCTGAGACTGAAAACAAGAAGTATGGTTAGACAATCTGCTTTATTTATTATCTGAAAGGAGACCTGTCTGCATTGCCCTACAAGCAAATTAAAGCCCAACTCCAGGCTAAATTCTTTTTCTTTAAAAGGATTCCAGGTATGAATATTATTTTCCATAGTTGCATAGATCCAGCTTGGACCATTGCATCTATGTGGTATCCCTCTAAAAGCTGGAAATCACTCTACAAAACACAACTACTCCAGTGATCTCCACTAGCGTGTGGGTCCCATTGCTGAGCGGCTGCCCTGCTGCATTGTGAACACAGGAGGTCACCATTCTGATCTTCTCAATGAATGCAAAGAGTTCTCAGACTGGACTAGGTGGGGAGGTGTCATCACGCTCTCCAACTTCTTGCCCACCATGTAAGAAGAATAATTCAGAAGCGAGAATAAGTTTTAACTTAATGTGGATAAAAGCAACGCAAACATTAAATCGATAGAAGTCAAGTACTCACTTCACCTCCTCCATAGAATCTTTAGATTGTTCTTTTAGCTTCTTGGCAAGATGTCTACGCAACTTAGACCTCCAACTCAGGAGTGACCTGCATGGACAAAGGGTATAGTTCACAAGTAGATTCAAGCAAAGGGACAAAAAAGGGAAGAGAAGTAAATCAGGCCAAATAATACCTGAGCTCCTTGCGCCCAAGGACTTTGATATCCTTACAGCATTCTTTGATATCAGCGGTGGTTAATGCATGGTTCTCAAGATCTTTGTCATCTATTACGATCTGAAGCAGAAAAAGGACTACAACAGTTGGTTTTCATTCACATGATTATTGCTTGCTTGTTTCCTAAAAACTCTTCTATGTCCACCAAACTTTGACAACCATGCCCAGCACAACAGATTCTCATTCTTTAAAGTTCAACTTCAGACAAATAAATGTTTTTCCCATTGTTTTCTCTAGGAGAGCCTATACACAGAGCCTATACTCCCCTGATCCTTCGATACCCTGGAAAAAGGTACTCCCCCTACATCCAGCAGTGTACTTTTCCAGACGTCTTCACATCCACAGCCAGTCTATGGGCATGCTGATGTCCGGAACAGTCCACCACACAAAACGGCTTGTAAAGGGGGCAGGAGCCGAAGGGACCGGTCTTGCGCTGGGAGTATCAGAGAATTAGGTGAGTATATGTCGGCTCTCTGGACTCCTAGACAAAAACGAGCAGTACACGATCTGTAGCGAATCTTAGGATTGTCATTTTCCCATTATTGGCTGTGTATTGGACACCTTTGTTCCTTATCCCTATTCCTTAACAGAATATTTTTGGAACAAAGGAAAAAAAAACACTAGCATTTAACCCATGCAGTGCGGGCTCAGTCCCACTACATGGGAACAAAAAACTTTTTGCCCGGAGCTCAGGTTTAACTCGACCATGGCGAGTTTAGAAGATAATTTCAGATTGTCATTTTAGGCCAAGTTTGGCCAGATCGTACAAGTGACCAGCACCAAATCCACCTCAGGCCTTTTTCTAGAGGGATCAGTATGAGTTCCTCAGCTAGAAGGCTCTCCCATATGAACACCACATACAGGACTTTCTCCAGGATCATCCAACACCAAGCACTCATCTACAAACACCCACAACACACTTTTCCAGGGAAGTTCCATTAAAGTTTTCTTCAGTTCTTCTTAGGTTTCAGCTTTATAAATACATTTTGCACAAAGCTTTACATAGTTAGGTTAAAAAAAAAGATGCAATACCATCTAGTTCAACCAGTAGGCAAAAAAAAAGTAAACATCCAAATACAGAACTATATACCCACAGCTTATCCAGAGGAAGGCAAAAAAACACCTATAAAGCATGGTCAAATCTGCTCCAGTGAGGGGAAAAAAAAAGAAAGAAAACAATCCTTCTGGATCTCTGGAAGGCAATCGTATATTCCCTGTTAGTATCCAGTTATATATTTTTTTGCATTTAGGAATGCATCCAGCTCCTATCTCCTGAGCTGGAATTACGTTTTCATCTGCTGTATATTTGAAGTTGTAAATAGTAGTAACACAAGGCTCCTAAGGACACAGGTCTAAAATTCTCACAGACACATAAGATCCTACAACATAACAAAGTTACTACACACAATAAAGGAAGGCCATCTCTAATATAGTGGTGGCCCTTGAGAGGCTCACAATGTAATTGATGCAGATATGTCCTTGGATCAAGATCACACATTAGAATCATATTGTCCACCTGGGAATCTTGGCAACAGCTTGTCTCTGGCGTATGGGTAGGTAAGTCTTAACTAGCAAGGAGTAAGGATCTTAGCTAGCATATATTGTCTGCAGCCGCGGTGAGCGAATGGTCAAGCAATGTAAAGGGCATAAAAGCAGTTTGGGCCCAGAATGACTCATTTTTACTGTTCTACATACAGTATGTTCATGCCATCTAGCTACTTACAAATCACATGCAGTATCTCGTATCTCCAAGAAAACTTGGCTTGATCCCTGCTATATCTCACCATTCACTCCTGCTAGTTGGTTTTACAACCCCGGGCAAAAATTATGGAATCACCAGTCCCTGAGGATGTTCCTTCAGTTGTTTATTGTTGTAGAAAAAAAGCAGATCACAGACATGGCCAAAACTAAAGGCATTTCAAATGGCAACTTTCTGGCTTTAAGAAACACTAAAAGAAATCAAGAAAAATAATTGTGGTGGCCAGTAACAGTTAGATTTAAAGCACAGGCACAGGTAATAAATTATGGAATCACTCAACTCTGAGGAAAAAATTATGGAATTACCCTGTAAAATTTCATTACAAACACTAACACCTGCATCAGATTAAATCTGCTTGTTAGTATGTAGGTAAAAAGGAGTGATCACACCTTGGAGAGCTGTTGCAACAAGTGGACTGACATGAAGCATGGCTCCAACGCCAGAGATGTCAATTGAAAAAAAGGAGAGGATTATCAAACTCCTTAAAGAGGGTAAATCATCACGCAGTGTTGCACAAGATGTTGGTTGTTCACAGTCGGCTGTGTCTAAAACATGGACCAAATACAAACAACATGGGAAGGTGGTTAAAGGCAAGCATACTGGTAGACCAAGGAAGACATCAAAGCGTCAAGACAGAAAACTTAAAGCAATAAGCCTTGAAAACAGAAAATGTACAACAAAACAAATGAGGAACAAATGGGAGGAAACTGGAGTCAACATCTGTGACCGAACTGTAAGAAACCGCCTAAAGGAAATGGGATTTACATACAGAAAAGCTAAAAGAAAGCCATCTCTAACACCTAAACACAAAAAAACAAGGTTACAATGGGCTAAGGAAAGGCAATCGTGGACTGTGGATGATTGGATTTCTGTCTTGACGCTTTGATGTCTTCCTTGGTCTACCAGTATGCTTGCCTTTAACCACCTTCCCGTGTTGTTTGTATTTGGTCCATGTTTTAGACACAGCCGACTGTGAACAACCAACATCTTGTGCAACACTGCGTGATGATTTACCCTCTTTAAGGAGTTTGATAATCCTCTCCTTTTTTTCAATTGACATCTCTGGTGTTGGAGCCATGCTTCATGTCAGTCCACTTGTTGCAACAGCTCTCCAAGGTGTGATCCCTCCTTTTTACCTACATACTAACAAGCAGATTTAATCTGATGCAGGTGTTAGTGTTTGTAATGAAAATTTACAGGGCGATTCCATAATTTTTTCCTCAGAATTGAGTGATTCCATAATTTATTCCCTGTGCTTGTTCTATAAATCTGTTACTGACCACCACAATTATTTTTCTTGATTTCTTTTAGTGTTTCTTAAAGCCAGAAAGTTGCCATTTGAAATGCCTTTAGTTTTTGGCCATGTCTGTGATCTGCTTTTTTTCTACAACAATAAACAACTGAAGGAACATCCTCAGGGACTGGTGATTCCATAATTTTTGCCAGGGGTTGTACAATCTTTAGAGTGGCTGACACCATCTCCTGTGACATAAAATGCTAAGTCTCAACTTAAATCCCTTCAACATCCTTATTGGAGCAGAAAAAAGTGAAGGCCTTTGCTCTATTCCTGTCCCTCTATGTGGATTCCCAGTACTCCCTTGGAGCTCTCTTTGTCCATTTAGCCCCGTGGAACAGCACAGCCATCATACCTGCCCCCTTAACATTAATAACTTTCACAATATTAAATTGCATCCAAACAATTGGACATACCCATATGCATAATACCTAGATTTGAGTTCACAATGATTAAATTCATACCTCGCCGATCCTGGCAAGAAAGTCTACAGGATTGGGAGATTTGAGGAAGTCCACGAGAGGTGCTTTTTGGTAAAGTGTTCCTTCTTCATATCCTTCTGCCTGTGGGGAGAAAGAAAATTAACCACTTGACAACTGGGCACTTAAACCCCCTTCCTAACCAGACCAATTTTCAGCTTTCGGTGCTCTCACACTTTGAATGACAATTACTCAGTCATGCAATACTGTACCCATATGAAATTTATGTCCTTTTTTTCACACAAACAGAGCTTTCTTTTGGTGATATTTAATCACCACTGGGTTTTTTATTTTTTGTGCTATAGATCAAAAAAGACTGAAAATTCGAATAAAAAAAAAAAAAATTCTTTGATTCTGTTAAAATTTATTGCAGAGTATTGGCAGAGTATTGGCAGAGTTTTGCAGTGTTGCAGAGTATTGCACGGTGTTGCAGAGTATTGCACGGTGTTGCAGAGTATTGCACGGTGTTGCAGAGTATTGCACGGTGTTGCAGAGTATAGCACAGTGTTGCAGAGTATAGCACAGTGTTGCAGAGTATAGCACAGTGTTGCAGAGTATAGCACAGTGTTGCAGAGTATAGCACAGTGTTGCAGAGTATAGCACAGTGTTGCAGAGTATAGCACAGTATTGCAGTATTGCAGAGTATTGCAGTGTTGCAGAGTATTGCCATTATTTATATTGAGCAGCGCTGTGGGCACTAAACATCCAGCCCACAGCGTTGCCATCTCTCCCCCTCTCCCCTCGCACTGTACCAATCGGTACAGAGAGGGGAGGGAGGAACCGGGGTCATGACGTGAACATCATTTGACGGAACGATCACGTGGTAAACGGCCGTGATCAGCGGCTATTTACCATGATCTGTGACCCGGCGGTCACGGATGTTCCCGGGTGCGCACCCCAGGGGGCAAGCGGGAGCAACATTCTGGAATGACGTCCATGGACGTCCACCCAGAACTAGCCGACCGCGCTGTTACCGTCTTTCGGCAATGGCCCGGTCGGCAAGTGGTTAAAATGAGCTCACAGCTGGTTTCTGCCAAGGCCTCTACAGAACCAGATTTTAAATTTTTCCTCCTGAGCTCCTGCAGATAGAGAAATATGCTGTATTGACAGCGGTGACACCTTGTTCAGCCCCAGCCCTTTATTATCACTAAAGTACAGTGTGCAGAGCTAGGCATGGCCATTCTCTCACCAGTGCCAGCCTCTAAGCATCAGCAAGGGTGACAACGCTGCCACAATTTCACTGTAGAAAGAAAAGCATTGCCTCCCTATCAAGGTAGTGTCTGTCCAATGGTTCCTCTACCAGGATCAATAGGTATTTACCAAATGTTCCAGGGGCCTCAAAAATAAGGGATCATAATGTTAACTGATAAAACTGCAGCACCGGAGGTTGCCGGCAAGATATCTGGCAAGAAGCAACGGGTATTTTTATTTTTTCACTTATCAAACAAATATAACAAAATGCTTTTAGTTGTATATTAAAGAGGAACTGCAGTCTGTTCACATAATTTGTAATAAAAACATCTTTGCCATTCTAAAGCGTCCCTCCGACCACTTTGCATATTATTTTATATATATATTGGGATTCTGTACTTGCCAAATATATTGCTGAATTCTCCCTCCACTAAGTCTGGCTGCGACCATTTTAACTGTGAGCAGCTGAAGCTACTGCCTGTTCACTTCCTGGATTTCCAAAGACACACAGAGGCACACCTCAAGCCCTGCAGCTCTCATTGGCCCTCTTATGACTCATCCCCCTCCCTTCCTGGCAAACTCTCACCAGAGTTAGAGAGAGAGCTGTGCATGATGTCATAAGCATAGACTAATGGCCAGACAAGAAACAGGAAGTGGACTGTATAAGGTATTTACTGGCAGAAAAAAAATCTATCCAAAGTTAAAACAACAAGGGCAGAAGATTTAATAGATGGAAAGTTGAAAAAATTACTGAAGGTCCGCTTTAATAAGAGAAATTCATTGTTCGGGTTTACCTACACATTAAATCTGCAGTTTAGGTATGAGTATTTTTGCATAGTTACATTGGTCCAGCGTGCACCAATGAAATGCAAGTACGTATGTGCTATACCTGGCCAATCCCCATAGAAGCTGGAAATCATTGTAGTAGGCAGTGATTGCCGCTGGCTTCTGGGTCCAGTCCCGATTGATGCCCTGCTGCTTTGTGAACACAGGAAGTCCCTCACTTGGCACAGGTACCATTCCAATAACATTTTGCATTTTCTCAATGAATGCAAAACATTCATTAGGTGAGGTAGAGAGGCAGGGAGGTGACCGCTTGTCAACATCACTGTTTTTCTATTGCAGTTAATTCTACCAACATAGGGAAAAAAATTAGATTGCCCAATCTGGACTCCAATTCTGTGACTGTTTCTTATGTGCTGGAATTAGTAAGTCTAGTCTAAATCATATAAGCAAAAAAACTTAATGGCTCCACCATCTAGTACCAAAAAGCATAGTCCAACAAAAGTTAAAAGGAAGATAGAGTAGTAGCAGATACACCCGGAAAAGGAACTCACCTTGGGCTTCTTATGGGATACCAGCTGAGAGACAGTTTGCACAGGAGTATCCACATTCTTAAAGGCAAACTTAGGATCAAAGAAACGACTGTCGATTTTATCAGGAGCC
Source organism: Aquarana catesbeiana (assembly GCF_042186555.1). Taxonomy (NCBI): domain Eukaryota; kingdom Metazoa; phylum Chordata; class Amphibia; order Anura; family Ranidae; genus Aquarana; species Aquarana catesbeiana. Next base: position 258,686,837 of record NC_133331.1, on the reverse strand, counting down.
AAGTATCCTAAAAGAAAAAAAAAAATGTATAATAGCTCGGAAGCGTTACACGTGAACCTTTCGGACTTGGACCTAGGCACGATTCAGACTTCGTTTTCCTTTAAATGGAGCACTCAGTTGCTCCCATATCTTGGTATCAAACTCACCTCTGACATTGCAAACCTGTATCTGGTTAACTGTACTCCCCTCTATGGTTCCATCCAACGTGACCTAAAGAACTGGCAAGCACAGGCACTTTCTTGAATGGGTAGAATAGAGGCCGTCAAGATGACGGTTCTTCCTTCAATACTCATCAGTCTTTTTCCAGAAATTGCAGTCTATGATCTATAAATTTATATGGAGTAACGGGGGATGTCGAGTGGCCCGTTCTACTTTATACTTACCCAAGGGGAGAGCAGGACTTGGAGTCCCTCACTCCTTGCGGTATTATAGAGCCGCCCAGTTGGTCCAGCTATACCAAATTTTTGCTACGACATATCAGCCTGACTGGGTTCGGGTGGAGGCCCAGGCTAGTCCGACGCTTCCCCTAGATCTTTTGATGTTGCTTCCTTCAAGGGAGCGCCGGGCGATTTTGAGTCCCTCCTTGTCGCACTCCTTGCGCCTCTGGGATGTGGCATGCAAGCTACACCCTTTAAAATCCCACCATTCCCCGGTGCCCCCCCCCTCTTTAATAATACCCACTTCCCCCAGGGCAGCAAATTCAAGTTTACATTGTGGACTGACAATGGCCTTTCCAGAATAGTGCACTTTATCGATCACAAAGGGATTAGACAGTCTTCTTATTTTAGGGAAACACTAGATGCCTCCCATGGAGACCTACCAGCTGTGTCAAATTACACATTTTCTGCAGACCCTGCACAAGGACCAAACTGACATAACCACCAGGACTTTATTTGAAAATAAATGTATATGAGGCCCCATCTCACGGTTGGGAATTACTGAGCTATACGCCATATTTAATAGCCAAGGTAATAAACCCTCCAACAAGACAGCCTGGGAATCGGATCTGGGGGAGACTGTTGAGGAGGAGGTGTGGACAAAATGGGCGACCATGGTGCACAAGGGTATTCTCAATACTTCCCTAGTTGAGGCAAATTATAAGGTGCCATCTTGCTGGTATCTCGTTCTGACTAGGCTGGCAAAAATATATCCTGGTACCTCACCCCTTTGCTTTAGGGGATGCGGGCAAGAGGGTGACAGGTTTCATGTCTGGTGGTCCTGCCTGAAGGTAAGACCTTTCTGGATTAGAATGTTCAATTTTAGCCACTCAGTGATGGGTTAGACCCCAAAACTGCATTGTTTGCCGACATGTCGGAGGAGTTCCCCCAGACACCTTCGAACTCTTATCTTTTTTATCTTGCTAGCGGCCAAAATAACTATTGCTAGAGCATGCAAATCCCCCGTGCTTAATGTCCCATGGGTGAAACACAAAATATGTTGGGATTATGATCAATGAAATATTGACCAGTATCCATAACGATAAACAAGCTAGGTTTGATAAAGTGTGGAACCCCTGGACTAGATATCTCCAAGCTCCCTAGGCGCTGGGGCACCTTGTGGACTGAGGCTCGGACTGAGGGGACCAACTCAAGTCTCTTCTAACTTTCTTTCTTCTCTTCTGTTTTTGTTATGTTACTTAAATTTTCAAATGGATGCTGATGAGAGAGGATGAAGCCTCTTTAATGTTAGTCGCTCTAGGAGCTTGAGGCATTGTGTTAGAAGGCACTGAAATAACCCTCGACTAGTAATGTTTCCCTAAATCTCCACGTTATCGAGATATGTGGATTCACAGCTTATCTTAACAAAGCTTCATAAATCCTTCCATTTCCTGAAGTTTTATAAAAGGTGGCTGATACCACAGGCCTCATTGCCCTAGTCATAAGGTTGTTATATTGGATAGAACCTGTATATTAGGCCTGACCTTATTACCCTACATATATTCTGGTTACAATACAATAATGCCATTGATCACTTCAGAGAGCGCATCCTCTTGTTGACAATTTTTCCAATACTGTATGTATTTTATACAGTGTTTAAAAATCTGCAATAAAAATGATTGAAATAAAAAAAAGAAAAAAAATGTATAATAGTTCACTATAAAATGATCCTACTTAAACGCTTCCCGACCGGCTCCCGACGATATACGTCGGCAGAATGGCACGGCTGGGCAAATCGACGTACCTGTATGTCCATTTGAATTCCCCGCCGTGCCAATGCGTGCGCGCCGGGAGCTCCGTGAGTCGGGTCGCGGGTCCCGCGGACTCGATCGCCGCGGGGATACCCGCGATCACCTCACGGAGAGGACGAATGGGGAGATGCTGATGTAAACAGCATCTCCCCGTTCTGCCTAGTGAAAAGTGCTCTGGTTAGGAAGGGGGTAAATCCTTCCGGGGCTGAAGCGGTTAAAAAGTGGTTGTAAACCCTTACATACACTGAGTTAAAGCGTTTGTTAACCTTTAAAAAAAAATAAAACAAAATAAATAATATGGATCCTGTCCCTTTAACCACTTAAGGACCAAGCCTCTTTTTGAGATTTGTTGTTTACAAGTTAAAATGATTATTTTTTGCTAGAAAATGACTTAGAACCCCCAAACATTATATTATTTTTTTTTTTCAGACACCCTAGAGAATAAAGAAATAAACATGAAATCCATAGGTTGTAAAAGCCCAATGCGTAGCAAGTCCAAAAGTTAAATGAATAGAAGCCAAATGTTCATAACATCCTCTTGACTTTAAGAGTGAAAACAACTCGTGACGAAAGTTTACAAGTAGATAGTCCATCACTAGTCAGATGAAGGCTTACCAGAATGTTTGAACGCAAAAGGGCGTATGCCCAGTGAGTCAAACAGGCTTGTAGTTGTGTACACCAAAGATAAAGTATTCAAATCTGGTGACCTTTGATAAATGAATCAGGTAATCCCACAAGTCTTCAAATGGCTCTCAAGGGTAGTAACCTCCAAGGTAGGTAGTCATGGAGCAAGATGGATAGATTCTCCCATGCATTCATATACTGTATATAGTTGGAGAGTACAACAAAATGTCACATAGCGTGATTCCATAAAAAATATTGGATATTTATTAAAGTTAAAAACTCACATTTGAGAAGATAAACAGTGCTTTTGGTACATGTATAATGGCAGCAGTGAAGCCCATCCCTTTCCAACTATATATATGAACGCATGGAAGAATCTATCCATCTTGCTCCATTTTTTTTTCCCTTAATGTGACTACAAATAAATAAAAAAACACCCTCGTTTTGTGGCACTTTCAAAGCGCTTTTAAGGTGCTTCGGAAGTGCTACCCATTCATTTTAATAGGCAGGGGCGTTTTTGGAGCGCTTTTTACAGCACCCCAAAGATGCTGCTTGCAGGACTTTTGCTAACATCCTGCAAGCGCACTGCCCAGTGTGAAAGCACTCATGCAAATGAATGGGAGGCAGTTTTCAGGCGCTATTTCTAGTGCTAAAACGCCTGAAAACTGCCTCAGTGTGAAAGGAGTATTATAAAAAAAAAATGCAGTATACACTAGATTTCAGAGTGCCGATCAGCGCTCACGTGACCGGACGGCTCTCTTCTCCTCCCCTTCCGACTGATGTCAGCAGGGGATCCTCGGCCCACCTGCTCTAGCTGTCAGATGGGGAGAGGAAAGAACGGCCGGTCACGTGAGTGCCGATTGGCACTCTGAAATCTGGTACCATACGGCATTATTTTTTTATAAATGACACACACAGGGTCACCTGTCATTAGGAGACAGTGAGGATAGTATAAACAGGTCAGATTGCTTAACAACCACTTTAAGTGACTGGCCTCAGGTGATACACAGACTTGAAACAAATTCTGGCCCAAAGTAGGTGTTTAAACCAGCCTTTCTCAACCTTTTTGCCCTGAAAAAACCCTTGAAATAATTTATTTCAGCTATAACCAATTAATTGGCAGTCAGTGGGCATATTGCCCCTTCCATTAGTGGCTAGTAGGAATACCCCTTACAGTGATGGTCAGAATGTCACCCTTACAGACAGCTAATAAGATCACTGTTGTCATGCAACTGGTTCTGCCAAATAGCATTGGCCCTGGAACTATGCAGCATCATCAGATGGGAGGTCAATCAGCCACAGCTCCAGGAACCCCTTGCAACCTCTGGAGAAACTATAAAGGTTCCATGGAACCCTGGCTGAAAATGGCTGGTTTAAACTAATGTCATTCCTGGAGTTCCACTTCAAATTTTACAATATTATCAAAGACAAGAACTCACAGGATACACACTATAATTTCTCTTGAAGGAAAGATGAAAAGGGAAACGATCTATTGTATTTTCTTATAGGTTCTTCACTCACCTTGACACACAACAAAGATTTCAGCACTCTCACTTCGAGATGCCTGGGGCTTTGTGGAAGTCACCTTCTTGAAAAAGTTCTTGAGGATCCACAGAAGGGATTGATAATCGGAAGAACGGAAAATCTTTGTGACGAACCAGCCTCCTTTAGAGAGGCAGTCACAGGCCAACCGAAGAGCCATAAGAGACAGATGCACTGAAATACAGACAAAAGTGTATAAGAAAAAAAAAAAAAGAAGGAATGTTCACTATAGGACAACCTTTTGAACTGTCTGTGCTCCCAATTCATAAAGATCCATAATCCTGATACATCCCAAACAGAATTATTTAGGTAAACTTTTTTAAAACATGTCTGAAACAGAAGGTCTTAGGACGACATCAAAGCACTGTATGGTGACGGTCACAATGAGATTTCCAAATCATGTACTAGACATGAAAAAGGGAGCATTTCTGAGACATTTTCTGTCATTAGGCCTACAGTGATTTTTATTAACGTGGGCCTAAACTCAAAAAGTATAGATTTGCTATGCTATAGAGTACATTTAAGAATGTTTATTGTGCCTAAACAGTACCTGGAAATGTACCTTTTGTTTTGAATTTCTCCTGAAAAATAGCAGTGTACTTCCTGGCATGTGTACCTAGGCACTCCTGTGTCTACAGCCTCATAGAGATCTGCTGGTCTCAGTTGACCGGGAGTGAGATTTGGTGATGTCACAACTGTGCTTCTCACTGTTCTTCTTGCTGGAGGCTCCGACATAAGGAAGCAAAGCCCTGCCTCTACCAAGATGGCTGCCTCCACACAGAAACAAAGTGCAGAATAAGACATAGTGGGGTTTATTTACTAAAGCTGGAGAATCAGGCTCACTTCTGCATAGAAACCAAACAGCTTCTAGGTTTTATTGCCAAAGCTTAACCATTTTAAGTCCACCCCAATATATATATATATATATATATATATATATATATATATATATATATATATATATATATATATATATATATATATACGCAATTCTGCAATTCCGCCTGCAGGGGATGCGCGCGCGCCACCGGCAGGCCGCTTCTGTGATTATTCACAGCATAAGCCGATCTGAGGGTGCGGGGCACTGAATGTCCGCCGACAACTTGGTGACCGTTGTTAATAAACACAGAACTGAGATCTGCCTATGTAAGCTACATAAAAAAACATGGCATAAATATATCCCATAGTTTGTAGACACTATTACGTTCGCAATCAATATACGATTTTTTTTTTTTTACCAAAATCATGAAGCAGAATACATAGTTAGTCAGGTTTAAAAAAAGACACAAGTCCATCTAGTTCAACCAAAAAAAATAATATCATACAATCCCATATACAAAATCCTATACCCATAGGCAAAAAAAAAACAGCAAAGCATGATCCAATTTGCTACAGCAGGGAAAAAAAAATTCCCTGAGAGAGAAGCAGATTTTCCCTGGCTCAACTTTACCTACAAATGTCAGTACCCAATTATTTTCTGTACATTTAGGAAATAATACAGGCCTTTCTTAAAGCAATCTACTGAGCTGGCCAGAACCACCTCTGGAGGGAGTCTATTCCACATTTTCTCAGCTCTTACTTTGAAGAAACCTTTTTATGTTTCGAGATGAAATCTCTTTTCCTCTAGGCGTAAAGAGTGCCCCCTTGTCCTCTGTGATGAGCTTGAAGTAAATAACTCAACACCAAGTTCACTATATGGACCCCTTATATATTTGTACATGTTGATCATATCTCCCCCTTATTCTCCTCTTCTCAAGAGTGAAAAAATTCAGTTCCTCTAATCTTTCCTCATAGCTGAGCTCCTCCATGCCTCTTATCAGTTTGGTTGCCCTTCTCTGCACTTTCTCCAGTTCCCCGATATCCTTTTTGAGAACTGGTGCCCAAAACTGAACTGCATATGATGTCTTCCTAATAATTTGTACAGGGGCAAAATGATTCTGTCTCTGGAGTCCATACCTCTCTTAATACAAGAAAGGACTTTGCTCGCTTTGGAAACCGCGGCTTGGCATTGCATGTTATTATTGAGCTTATGATCTACAAAAACCCCCAGAACCTTCTCCACTATGGATTCCCCCAGTATGTATGATGCATGCATATTCTTAGCCCTCAACTGCATAACTTTACATTTATCAACATTAAACCTCATCTGCCACATAGTCGCCCAATCAGACAGAGCATTGAGGTCGGCTTGTAAACTGGAGACATCCTGTAAGGACGTTATTCCACTTCATAGCTTGGTGTCATCTGCAAAGACTGAAATGGTACTTTTAATTCCAGACCCAATATCATTTATAAAGATAATAAAAAGTAAGGGTCCCGACATTGAACCTTGGGGTACACCACTGATAACCTTAAACCATTCAGAGTAAGAATCATTAACCACTACTCTCTGAATTCTGTCTTCTAGTCAATTTTCTATCCATTTACAAACTAATATTTCCAAGCCTGTAGACTTTACCTTACACATTAGCCGTGTGTGGGGAACTGTATCGAACGCTTTTGCAAAATCCAAATATACCACGTCCACAGCCACCCCTCTGTCCAAGGTTTTACTTACCTCTACATATTGGCCTAAATTTATGAAGAAATTTGATTTATTTAATTTGTTTATTGGATATGTTTAGAGCATAAAGTAAAATATATTGGTTTTTTTTTTTCAAAATTGTCGTTTTTTTATTTTGTTTATAGCGCAAAAAATAAAAAACCCAGTGGTGATCACATACCACCAAAAGAAAACTCTATTTGTGGAAAAGAGGACATACATTTTTTTGGGTACAGCGTTGCATGACTGCGCAATTGTCAGTTAAAGTAACGCAAAAAAAAAAAATGCCCTGGTCATGAAGGGGAGGGGGTATATGGATAATTGATGCGGAGGTTAGAAGCGGATTGGTTTCTATGCAGAAGTGAGCCCGATTTTGCACTATTCAGCTCTAGTAAAGAAAACCCAGTAAGTCATTAATGGGGATAGATCAGCTGCAGGGAGACCACGGGTTATACTGGTGACTACACTTTTGCTCTCTGTCTGCCTTTTTTGGGGCACAGCTTCCAAAGTAAAGGTCTTCTTTAAGGCTAATCTTGTACATGTGGCTTAGTTGCTGCACTTTTCAGAAGCGTTTCATGAGCGGTGACGATATGGTGCTTCCTCACCACGTTTTATCCCACAAATGCAGCACCAACACATTGAAACTGGGTGCATTTCATGCATTTGCAAAGTGTCCCCATTTGCTTGGTGTTCGGCAGCAGTACTACCTACTGAACACAACAAGTTTTTGACGCTGGCATGAAGCAAGGCATTGTGACATGTGAACACCTGTCTGTAGCCTAAGAGAAAGGGGGCCCTAGAAACACAGTTCAGAGTGTTTTTACCACCCCACCTGCAAGCTGTATGAGCCAAAACAAGACAAACCTTGTGTGAATGCATCATGGGTCCAGTTTGCTCCCACGTTCGGTGCTCCGTCATTTAATACCACATCAGCTTTCCATGTCTGAAGTTGCTTCTTTATCACCTTTTAAGGTAGGAAATGAGAATATTTATTATCATTTATAGTATAGCCTAATTTACCTTTTATAACAGATAAAAATCCGGTAACATTCGTTGTTTGTATTTTTTACAGCAGCCGTGAAATGTGACAGAATTCTAGAGGACACAGGTGGAGAGAAGGTGAGAGCTAAGCAGACAATGCACGCTGTCAAAATCAGGATAGAAATACCTGGGATGTAGTAGTTGTAATCAAATAAAATATGCTGCTCATTAGACAAACTCAAACTTAAAGGCTAAGTTCACTTTTTTTTTTTTCTAAATTCCAGCTCCCCTATGCACCAATATAGCATTCATATACTTTTTTTTTTTGCAAAAATATCAAAGCTTTCCATAAAATCTACACGTACCTTACTGTCCTCCATCCAGGATTCCAAACGTATCTACTGCTTCTGTCTTATTCCCTTACAGACTGTAGGTCATGACACAGGAAGGAGTTGACCAGCTGACCTCATTAGCACACACCCTGAATCCTCCACCCTCCCATTCCCAGGTGCAGTTTTTAAATGAAATGCAATCAGTGATCACCCTTCTCACTAAATATACAATCAGATTGTATAGTGTATGGCCACATTTATACACCTAAAATTACTAGTTGCGCTTTCAGTACCATTAATTGGTAACGGCACACCAAACACAGAAACAAACACACATTTTACCATGTGAAAAAACGAGTGGCAAATGCTGCAAAACGCACAGTAAAAAAAACACGCAACCCACAAAACGCCATCACGTCCCATAAGCCACATATAGCACAGACAATTGAAATCAACAGGCTGCCCTATGCGTGTCATAGGAAAACAAGCAACAAAATGTTCAGTCCCACTATGCTAGATGTGAATGGGGCCTGAAAGTGAAATTGGTGCGGTAACACAAGAACAATGAGGTTCCATTCACATCTGTGCGTTTCCTTGCATTTCAGAAATGCGCTGCACCAAAAAACGCAGTAAAAAACGCACCAAGCTGAGCTCTAAAAAAGAGTTCTGAAGCTTCTTTGGGGTGATTGCTGTGTGTAGGGCGGCCCATTCAGGTGGATGGGCTTCCCTATGTGTGATGAGTAAAAATGCTCCAAAACGTGTCCCCCCTCGCTAAAAAAAATAAATAAAAAAATACACATGTGGGAATACGAGTTCACCTAATGCAGAGATGCAAGTGTTTCTGTCCACCCCCTTCTATGTACTTGTATAAAGATGGACTTACACTATGCAATCTGATTGTATATTTAGTGAGAAGGGTGATCACTAATTGATTGCATTTCATTTAAAAAACGTGCAGCTGGGAGTGGGTGGGTAGATGATGCAGGGTATGTGCTAATGAGGTCAGCTGGTCAACTCCTTCCTGTGTCATAACCTATAGTTTGTAAGGAAGTAAGACAGAAGCAATAGATACGTTTGGAATCATGGATGGAGGACAGTAAGGTACGCGTGTGTAGATTTTATGGAAAGCTTTGATATTTTTGCAAAAAAAGTACATGAATACTATATTGGTGCATAAGAGAGCTGGAATTTAGCCAACAAAAAAAAAAAGGTGAACTTAGCCTTTAACTTTATAATAAACAGAAATGCAAATAAAGTATATTCAGGGTATTTTTTTTTTTTTAAACAGCCAAATGAAGGCCCCATATGTGCTACAAAAACAGTTTAAAATAGTTTTGGTATGCCCAGCTAGTTAAAGGCTAATGTGGAGTAAACCGGAGCATATCAGATCTTCATAAACTGGTCTTATGACAAAGGTTTTGAGTGCTCTGGGACTTTAAAAGAGAAAGTACGAGATTTTTTCCAGAATCATATTTATCTAGGTGGATGCAGCATCGGTCCAATGCTGCATCTATCTCCCGGCGCCTCTACACTGAGAACTGAGCGATTGAACACCGCCGATGGCTCAGTTCTCACATCTCCCCTAGCAGAGAGCTGTAGACTGTCAGTCACAGCTCTCCGCTCTTCTTCCTCTTCGCTCACTGGAGCACTGAGCTGTGGATGTCGGGGAGCGGCCGTCTCAGCCTCTGGTTGAAACAGGTGTCAGTCCAGGCAGCTGGCGGATCCAGACTCCCATTGTCGGGATGACGTCGGCAGAGAGCGGACTTGAGCCCGCTCTCGGCTGAAAACGAGTCACAGGAGTGCAAAACTAATTGCATTCCTGTGATCCATAGGAGAAGTCCTGCCAAATGAGCTCAGGCTGGACTTCTCCTTTAATCTTTTTTAGGCCTACCAGTTCTTTAAAATGTTAAATTATAAATAAAATCTATTGTTTGCCTATGCTGTCACATTCCAGGAAAGGCCGTTATCGTTTGAGATCGTTCTTTAAAAAAATAGCTGCAGCCTCCCTGGTTATCACACTGCTGATCACTGCATTGCTGGCAGAGGTTCAGTGTGGACAAATGCAACAAATTAGACCTTGTTATCTGTCACCAATGTAGGATGAAGGTTTGTCATGCTCTCCCAGTTCATTTACCTGTCGGCAGGACTCGCTAGTGATGTCGTCCTGTACAGTCACAACATTAGGAATGGGTTTAATAGGCACAAGGTCAACTCCTTAATAAAAGAAAAAGAAAAAAATAACCCATTTAAATAGAGATATGAGTAGTTTATACTTCCCTTCCTTTAGCAACCATGCCAATCTGTTCAGCTGCCGATAGTAAAGGGCTATTTATGGGTAAGCTATGAGTGACTGGAGTCTCACAGAGGGCTATGGACTTATGGCAAAGTGATGTCACATGGAGTGAATCTCATGCTTCTCCATACATACTTTAAGGCTACGTTCACATCTGCGATTTAGGTCGGTTCAAATTGCAGCGGCAGGAATCAGAAATTTCTGGTGCGGTTCTCTGCGCAGCCAGCAATTACCTGCGGTGATCACTGTTGGCCACTGTTTGTTTGGACAGCAGCAAATAGCTGTGGCCACTGATGACCCCTCATTATAGTGAAATAGTGAATGGGGCTGGCGGCAGCACCTAGGCGCTCACAGCCACAGCAAGAACTGGATTCCTACTGCAACAATTTGCACTGGCCTGAATATGAATGAAGCCTAACGCCCACTATACATGTTGCAATCTGACTGTACAATCTTGTACAATGTACTGTAATATGAGGACCTACCCAAACTATACAATCTTGTTTTACTTTTTTCATTTATACCTTTATCATTTTAAATCTCTTCTGATCGTATTGAGACATTTGTCCCTTGCATCCTTGTATTTTTGGATGGATTTTTTGATCATGTTGCTGATAGTTCTTTATTATTGATTCCTATCATATTAATTAAAAATCTCCCCTTTTTTTCCTATTTTTTTTATTTCGATTTTAAAACCTAAGTAAGTAACTAATTCATACGACTATGAGATACCCAATTCATTCTTGTTGTATATTGCGGTTTTCACTTATTCAGCTCTTTCTTGTATATATATATATATATATATATATATATATATATATATATATATCATTTTTTTTATTTATTTATATATTCAGCTCTCTTTCTTGTATGTATGTATGTATGTATATATATATAATTTGTTTTCTTCCCTTTTTCTACTCTCCCATCACTATTCATCCTTCTTTTTTCTTTCTAGAGTTAATTAGCATATCCCCATTGGATCCTAAATTCCTTCTATATCTCAGACTCCCTCCACCCCATGCTCTGAATTTATTTATTTTAAGTGAGTACTCCTTTTTTTTTATTATCCATTTTCCTTTTCCTTATATTTTCCTTTTTTTGCTTTATCACCTTGGCATTTTACTGCTATTTAGTTGCCATTATATTTTTCTATATGGTTAACTCTACAAATATACTTATATTTCAAACATTTAATTTTCTTTCTTTTTCTTTGACGCACTCGCAGCCTGGTCACACTGTGTGTCTTCTGTGGCTGCACAGGGCCCCTTTCATTTGGGTCAACTGGTTCTCTGTGGCGGTGGCCGCCTCTAGGTCTGGCACGGTAGGTTCACCTTCCTTAGGGGCGGGCATTGGCAGGAGGTGTATATATATCTTTATATTCTATGATACTTATGTTTTGTATATTTTGTACTTATTTCACTTTCCTATTTTGTACAGTTTTTACGCTTTTTTGATTCGTATATCCCCTGATGAAGCTAATGCAAAACATGTCAGGTTAATATATGAAAAAGCAACTCCTGTCAAAGCTGAATATCCACCAAATGACCACCTTCACTATGAATTGTTGATTATTTGTGAACAAAGTGGCCCTGTTGTGTTTGAACTATAATCTCATTAAAATTATTATATATATTTTTAAATCAATGGTTTTCATTATTATTTGTAAGCACCGCAACAATCCCTCTTCCCTCTCTTCACTCCATTAATTAACTATTTGGGATGAGGTGCCAATTATTTGGGTCTTCTACCCCTAGCCGGACATACTTTACATAAGAAATATACAATCAATCGTTATCCAGTCAAGCTGGCCCTTTCACTACATAGTTCTTGGTAGATCTATAGAACCTTGCACCACCTAACTGTAACTTATTTAAAGAAATAGAAGGAACACACTTGTTTTACTCACCTATGATAAGACTGGATACTGGCATAAACTTTGAAGCAACCTGGAGCCTAAAAGATGAAGAGAAATTAACAGAAACTGGATTCTTGAAGAGTCACTATTAACAAAATAAGCAAAATGACACTACTTAATAAGATGTTATAGATTCTCTTATGAGTCTGTGTGGACAGGTGTCTCTCAGCTTTTTGCATTTTGGCATTACAAGGTTTCCCCATTCCTATTTGCAAAACTGCTCACGCTCTGTCGGGCAGCATAGGGATTGTGAGTTAACAGCCTTTTTGTATGTCCAGAAACAAATTCTCTATTAAATTGTGGGTGTTTGAATGTGATGGTATAGAGTTCCAGTGATGTTACAAGGGTTGTACCCCACCTTCAGTCCTATTTGTTGAAGATGTGGTATGGTCAGGGGCTCGCTGGTCCACATCTTCTGGTCATATCTGCGGATCCAGTCCTTTTGCCATGATGTGTGTTCTCCGATCTATGACCTTACTGGCCTGTCTTTTGACCAGAATCCAGTGGCATGCCTCCTACATCTCAGCCCTTTGTCCAAAAGGTGGTACAAAAATTCCTCAATGAGACACCTTATCAATGCGGCCAGGGCGTGCACATCAGTGCTTTGGAAATCCCCAGTGCCACCCATGGTGCAATGGTGGATAAAATCTTTAAATTACATAATGCGAATGGAGGACCTCAGCTCTTCTCTGAGAAGACAGGAATCCAGCTTCCGTAAGACATGGTTTTATTGGACCTGGTTTACCTTCACAAAAGAAGATTCTGTGAACCACTCGCACCCAGATGTCGCAAAAATAAAGAATAAAAAATGTATGTAAAGCTAAATCTATTTTTACGCATGTTCAGCATCATACTATAAAGTTTTCTGCTACAAAGTTTCCTACTTTGAGATCCTCCCAATAGAAGTACTTCCTGTTGAAGGCTGTCAATGCTAAGCCTCTGCCTCTCAACAGCTTTGTCAAAGCCTGCTGTGTGTACTTCTGCAGTTGGGCTGCCTATCAGGTCTGCAGAAGGGATGATCAGAATTGATAAGCAGTTCAATGGCCATCTGAAGAAGCAAGCATGGCAGGCAAGGCTTGCACAGCCTGCCTATTGGAAAGCTCTAGCTTTGACAGCAGGGGCAAGGTGCTATGTTGGATCGCTACAGCAAGACTTGTACACAGTACAGTGGTCCAGCTCTGAAGCAGCTGACAGGCCACAGTAGCAGTTTATAGACATTCTAATTACTTTCAGAACCCTGAATTACACAGTTCATTTTTTTTCAGGAGGGTACAACTGGGCTTTAATAATCTGCTGTCATCTGCATAACACATACACTGTTTCCCCAAAAATAAGACCTAGCGTGATTGTCGGTGATGGCTGCAATATAAGCCCTACCCCCCAAATAAGCCCTAGTTAAAGTCCTTGTAGGTCTTATTTTCAGGGTAGGGCTTATTTTCGGGGAAACAGGGTAGGGCTTATTTGGGGGGTAGGGCTTATATTACAGCCATCACTGACACTCACGCTAGGTCTTATTTTGGGGGAAACAGGGTATGTGCAGCGGCAAAAGGGTGGGCTTTAACTGCACATATGCATTACAAGGCAGCCAATGTTTCTGTGCTGAGAGCATGCTCACTGCACGCTCCCAGCACAGAGACTGAGCTGTCAAAGAGAGCTCTCAGCCCGGACTAAAGATAGGTACCGGCTCCTGATCATGTGACCACTGTCACAGCCAATCACAGTAGTCACACAATATCAGAACTGCTACACAACACGTAATGTAAAGCCAATCATTCTGTTTCCTTCCATCCTGACACATAAAAACTCTCACTTACCATCCCCCAGGGGCAGCACACAGATCAACAAGCGCTCGAGCTCTCTGCAGGAACTGAAATTTTCTGTTCAGCTGAATAAGCTTAAAGGCCGAACGGGAACGATACCCTAAAAAAGAACGTAAAAAAACGCTTTAAAAGAAACCCTCGGGGCTGGAGAGGATTGTTAGCTAAAGGCTAAAAGAAATGTCTATATAGACAAAATGTAGAACTTGTTATTTGAGATGTCTCTATTTAGCAACACAAAAACAGTCCCCATCCCACCACAGCCAACACATTTTACAGCCTCCTGTCTTTGAGAAAGCCCTTTTGGGTGAAACATGTCAGGTGGAGGCCGATTGAGTGACGTCACTGCACACACCTGCTGCCTTGATTCATGGTTGTGCTTGGATGAGTTGGATTATACGTTGTGTACTTTACTGCTGCTATTCTAAGTGCATTATCCCATTATTAAACATGTTTTAAAGCTTATTGCACCATGAGGCTACTCATTTTCTTTTATATATGTGGATACTGTGGCTGTGAATACCATTCAATCTGGTCTTTTGATGATCCATGCTGGGTGGATGATCCTTTGAGCAGAGTGGTTTTACTACACATGACAGTCTGCACTGATGATCCATTCTGGATGGACGGAGTGTTACCTTTCTCATGTGCACATTTAGTGCATCTCCAGTACTGAGATCTATTATATTTGGTGAGCCGTCTGGTTTCACTCAAGCACTGGAGTACTTTATTGGAATATTCTTTTGGCACTGTGAACATTTTTCATCACTGGATTTTATTGATTAATAATTGGGACTTTTTATTCTTCATTAAAGTGTTACTAAACCCAGTAATATGAAAATAGTTCCCCCCCCCCCCCTGTATCCACAGCTTATAAATCTTTTTACATTAAAATACTGCCACTATATACCCTTTTGGCTGATCTGTATACAATGGTCAAGTGATAAACTGCAGGGTCCACCCGAGTGCTGAGTGTTCAGGTAGGAGGAGATTTACACTATAGCCTGTGTCCTCATTCTGTTATGGGAGGCGGATCATCCATCAATCAAGATGTGACATCCCACCCACTGTGTTATTGTCTACTGGCCATGGAGGAGGAGGGAGGGACTGAGCTGTCATTTAGGATCTGTATACACACCCACATGTGTGATGTCAATATCATGTGACCTGGAAAGCTCAGCTCAACAAGGAAATGTTCTCTCCAGCAACAGAGACCAAACTGAGCATTTGCAGCTTTACTACTCTGACTGTGTCTTATCTGGCCTTGCCAAGAGAGACCCTGCAGGAGGGGGAGGATCTGTCCATACAGGATTAAAGAGCCTTTTTACACAATACAGTAAAACCTTGGATTGCGAGCATAATTAGTTCCAGAAACATGCTTGTAATCCAAAGCACTTGTATATCAAAGCGAATTTCCCCATAAGAAATAATGGAAACGTAAATGATTCATTTCACAACCATTTATTCATAAGTCCATTAGGTTAAAGATTATAGCAATGTGACCAGGTTGTGTAACCATAAAATGATGGACATTTTATGGTTACACAACCTGGTCACATTGCTATAATGGCTTATGGCAGCCTCCACAAGGGGATTAGAAGCAAAATCCAGCATGAGCTACAGAGTATAAAAGAGAAGAGAGGCGCCTCTAAGTGTAGCAATATGGTTACATTTAATGAAGGTAAAACATTTAGCAACTCACATGGTTGGTGATTAAAATAGGCACATCTAAGTATGCAGGCACCCGGGGTAAAGCTGTCCACATAGACCATCCTCCTCACCGCCGGCTCTTACCGCTGTCAGTCTGCAATCGTGACCGGGAAGACTACCCTGCAGTAGAGCGATTGAACTGCTGGTGGAGCGCAGTGTGGAAGGGACGACGCCGATGGCGGTGTGGAGGATGGTCTATGTGAACAGCTTTACCCCGGATGCCTGCATACTTAGATGTGCCTGTTTTAATCATCAACCATGTGAGTTGCTAAATGTTGTACCTTCATTAAATGTAACCATATTGCTACACTTAGAGGCGCCTCTCTTCTCTTTTATACTCAGTTGTGATATGACGCTACTTGTATATCAAGACATCGCTTGTATATCAAGTCAAAATTTATTTAAACATTTAGCTCGTCTTGCAAAACGCTCTCAAACCAAGTTACTCTCAAACCAAGGTTTTACTGTACAGAGGATTAACCCCTTGAGTTCCACAGTGAGTATAGCAAGCATGCTATTCTGCATATACAGACAGATTTTACTGTTGTGGGTTTAGTAACACTTTAACTTCATTTTGTGGGACTATGTTACATACAAGATTATTCATTTTTTGATTATTTTTATGATTGAGTTACATACTTTCTGCACTTTTATTTATTGAACATTTTGTTATATATACCGTATTTATCAGCGTATAACACGTACCCCAAGTTTAGGAGGGAATTTTAAGGAAAAAAACTTTTAGGAGGGAAGTTTAAGGAAAAAAAACTTACATTTAAATGCCTATCAATGCAGCGTTATCGTGTCCATCTGCAGCCTTGTCAGTGCAGCCTTGCCCCAGTGTCCAGTGCAGCCTTGTCAGTGCAGCCTTGCCCCAGTGGTCAGTGCAGCCTTGCCCCCAGTGTACATTACATGATCGCCGCCGACATACACAAGTTTAGTGTGTAGTTTTAAATATGGCGCCGCGGAGTTCGGAGGGACTCGGCGGAGCTGAACGAGCGCCACCGAGAACCCAGTGACTGGGCGGAGCCGAGATACACATAGCCGAGGGTTCTCGGCTCTTCTCGGCGCCGTTCACAGTCACGCCCAGTCCCTATGATGGACATAACACAGGTCCAATGGCGGGACTGGGCGTGACTGTGAACGGCGCCGAGAAGAGCCGAGAACCCTCGGCTATGTGTATCTCGGCTCCGCCCAGTCACTGTGTTCTCGGCGGCGCTTGTTCAGCGCCGCCGAGTCCCTCCGAACTCCGCGGCGCCATGTTTAAAACTACACGCTATGTGAATGTCGGCGGCGATCGCTCCGATAGATCACAAAATAGCGGGGATCGGCGTATAAAACACACCCACTATTTTCCCCTGATTTAAAGGGGAAAAAAGTGCGTGTTATACGCCGATAAATACGGTATTTATTTGCGTTGTTTGGGCCTTTGTTATATATATATATATATATATATATATTTAGAACTCTTTTGCATGTTATATATTTTTTTACTTTTTTGAGTCATGTTTATATCATGTTGATGTTTTTTCTTGATTTGTATTTATTCATATGGTTGATTTAGTAGGTGAGTGCACCTGTCTTTCTTAATAACACATTTTACAGATAACACATATTCTAACTACAGATGCCACCTTATGGGGTATAGTCAAGGCAAAACCTCAAAATACAATAGAACTCTTTATAAATGGTATCTGGATGGAGTCCAGCAACAGGCACATTTGAAAGCTTGGTACCTCTCTCTATTATGCTTTTTAAAAACAAAAATGTAATAATTGATAAAAGAACAGGCAGGGTAGAGAACAATGGTTCTTTATAAAATAATGCACTTGCAGTATACTGTGACAAAATGCAAGTGAAAATAAATGAACAGAAGGAGAGATGGCAGTGTGCAGATGCTGAATGCTTATAAATGGACTGCATCCATCTCCACTTCATATCAAAAAAACCCTCTTCAAGCAGAAATTAAAGTGGAACTAAAGGCAGCAAAACCTACTTTAGTTCCAATTGTCTGATGCTCGTATCTGCATCTTCTACCCAGCTATTTCTGTGTCCCAGTCTTCTGCCCTCTTGATTGGCTAGGGCAGGATGATGTCACTCCTGCACATACGTGGGAGTCACTTCCGGCACTATTTAGGAAAAGTGCGCATGCGCAGCTTCATTAACATTCTGCAGAGGACTGCTGTGAGCAGGCAGGTAAGCCTTTGCAGGTCTCTTCTGCAATAACGAGTCTGCCCGTTGGCAAGGGAAAAAAAAATGCCTTTAGTTCCACTTTAAAGCCCCCCTGCCTACCCCCCTCACCTGTTTTTGCTGGGTTCCCAAAAATAACATACCTACCCAGTGGATCCCACGTTGTCCTGCAGCAATCCACTGCTCAGGTGTCAGAACCTCTGTCCTGCACTGCCATCTCGGGCCTCTTCTAGGTTTAGGAAACCCGGCCATTGCTGTAACCTCCTGGGATATGTGGATTATTGTGATCCTGAATATGTGGAATATGTGATAATTCCGAGAGGGGTTGCTGGAGCCATTAAGGAGGTGAAATGGGTACAATGTCCCAAGAAGAGAATTATCCTCACTTTGGGGGATTTCCTTTCATTTCCTGTTCCATCTGCAGGATAGGAAGTGCAGGAAAATCTTCCCAACAAAAATATACCACAAGAGGTTTAACCCTTTACTACTCCATCCAAAACGAAAACAACATTTTTCGGCCACACAAACACTTTAGGCCTCCCTGTGATTTTACTGCAATATAAAAAGAAAACCACCAAAGAGTGAAGCACACATCTCTGGTCTTTAATCACATTTTAAACTTCTGATACTGGCTTAATATTATATGTAGGCAACAACTTAAAACCAGGTCCTGTGACTCCATAAAGAGTCTGCAGTTCTGCTTACCTGTCTCTTTAGCCAAATGATAGAATTTATCCTTTCGACCTTTTCCTACTTTCCCTTTTTTGCCCATTGTGAGAGGTGGAAGTCTGTTCTAATTTCCTTTATCTTGTCAATGTCTAGAGAAGAAAAAACAAAAAGGAAAATAAGTCTGCAGTCCATTTGTATTCCTGTAAAAGACCGTCAGACTATGTTAGCAGATGTGACCGACTATACCATGCAGGCTGTCTTCTTCCTTCCCTCCCTGCTCTGTGACTCCCTGACATAGAAGGATCATGTACATATCAGGCAGGACACTAGGTATGGGATGTGGTCTCCTCTGAGTCACTGATCGGCTTAGTACTGAAGAATGGATTAGGATGATATCCCCAGAACATACATGTTTAAAACTTCAGCAATGCCAACTCTCGTAGTTTTGATATAAAGCAGAAAATGATCAAAATGCAATATTTCACATTAGTTTATCCTATTCAACATGCCTCCAGTCCAGTGCCCTTTATATACAGCGAGGTAAATGATAGGTGGGTATATGAAGGCTTTTCAGACATCAGGTCTTGTTTAACCTGTGAGAAAGTCACAGATTAAGTGAAGAAACGCGTCAGTGGGCCACCACGTGACATCATAATGCCTGCAGCTGTGCAGCGGCCATTTTTACATATCCTCTCCGGATGTCCATGCTAAAGGTGGAACTGTTTGTTACTGTGTATTTGTGCTAGTTACCTTGCGCACGGTACTCAGTGCATTTATTTGTGAATATCTTTTCATCTCTATTCAATAAATGATTTTATATGAACTTATTACACTATGGGAAGTCTTCTGTTTCATTACCATTGCTGAGTGACACACAGCCAAAAGCATTGTTTTGGATACCTGCTCCTTGGAGGATTGCTGCAATCACATATACACAGGTGTCAGGGACAGCTTGTTTTGACTATACCTGTGTGTAGGTCGATTGTTGAGGTAAGTGGCAAGGGAGATGGGTGGTGGACACACAGTGGTGGAGCACGGTTGCACGTTATATCATTGTGCACAAGATTTGAATTTGGGCACTGACATAGGAATTTATAGATAGGCAACTCCTATCCTCATATTGATTAGTGGTTCCAAATTAATAATAACTACTGCAGTAGGGAACTGACACAAAAGATACGCTCAGCATCTTACCAAATAACTGTTCTGCTTTATTAGGCTTGATTCACACCTATGCAATTTTAGTGCTTTTTGCATTTTGCAGATTTGCACTATAGAACGTATTGCATAGGAAACCATGGTAAATGGACTGTAGTGCAAATCTGCAAAATGCAAAAAGCACTAAAAATGCATAGGTGTGAATCCAGCCTCATAACGCAATTGAAGGTTTTTATACACATAATTACGTAGGTATCACATTAATATTACAATTGTACATTTATGGTAACAAGGGGCGTAACATAGGCAGGCTTATTCTAATCGGGACTCGAAAGAATGCAAACATGTACTGAAAACATTATTAGTGCCGTGTGCACAGTGAGGGCAGAGTTATATACAGAACTTACAAATTTCCTTTACAGGCACGTCGGATACTATATGTTACTCATGCATTACTGATGCATGACATTTCTACTTAAACTGACTTTTTTATTTAACTGTGTGTGTTTAGCATATTACTTTTTCATTATGTTGTGGCATAATTATTATGCATTTGTATGGGGATTATATATATGTGACAGCATGAGGTATTTTTAGGAGATTTATTTATATATTTGACATTTGTTATTTCATTTATATACATATTTTTGTACAGTGGTGTTCGCTTTTACTTTTTTATGCTATTTTGGATTGATAATAACAGAAATCCTGGTGTCAAGCCTTATAGCACTTCTGGTGAAGCTTCAAAATGGTCAAGTGCGAATAAGACATCCCCCTTAATGCAAGCAATATATTACTAAATTTGTTTCAAAAAGATGGAAGAAAGGAAAAATAAGCACAAGGCAAGGATGTGCCCTTTGCTGCATAATCAGTGCTATAATTTGATAATATCTCCTAAATGGGAGGTGTGGGTCTGTTCTGATCAGAGATGGGATTGGTCATCCTCCAATCAATCTCTATCCAAAAGCTAAAACTGTACTACCTTTTTTTTTGGAGGTTGAGGAAATGCTTCCTTTTGCCTGCAGCGTAGTGATATAATCTCTGCCTAGAATAAGGAATTGACTGCAGCTCAAGGGTGGCTTTGTGAAAATAAAAAGTGGAGCTTTTCTGAAAAATGCTACTGTAGCTGTATCAGGAATTACCTGACAGGTCCACTTTAAAATGTTGTCCTTTTTTTTTTTGCTCAAGGGCTCATTCAAGATGTTCATACTTCAGGAACTTTTAGGGCCCAGTCTCATACAATCTAGGAGCCAGCTAAAAAAGTTAGGAGTCAATTTTTTTTAACCTCTTCAGCCCCGAGCCTCGTTTTGAGATTTGTTGTTTACAATATATATATATTTTTCAGACACCCTAGAGAATAAAATGGCGGTCATTGCAATACTTTATGTCACACCGTATTTGCGCAGCGGTCTTACAAGCGCAATTTTTTGAGAAAAAATACACTTTTTTGAGTTAAAAAATTAGACAACAGTAAAGTTAGCCCAACTAGCTATTAACTACTGTGAAAGAAAATGTTACGCCGAGTAAATTGATACCCAACATGTCACGCTTTAAAATTGTGCCCGCTCGTGGAATGGCGACAAACTTTGTCCCTTAAAAATCTCCACAGGCGACGTTTAAACATTTCTACAGATTACCAGTTTTGAGTTACAGAGAAGGAATTATTGCTCTCGCTCTAACGAATGTGGCGATACCTCACATGTGTGGTTTGAACACCATTTTTCATATGCAGGCGCGACTTACGTAAACGTTCGCTTCTGCGCGTGAGCTCGGCGGGACGGGGCGCTTAAAAAAATATTTTTTCTTATTTATTTTACCTTTTAAAAAAATGTTTGGGTTACTTTTATTTCTAATACAAGGACTGTAAATGTCCCTTGTAATAGAAAAAAAGCACGACAGGACCTCCTAAATGTGAGATCTGGGGTCAAACAGACCTCAGATCTCATATTTACACTAAAATGCAATAAAAAAAATAAAATGTCATTAAAAAAAAAAAAAATTCCCCTTTAATAGCATTGGGCGGAAGTGATGTTTGATATCGCTTCCGCACGCCAATGCTATGGAGCCGAGCGGGGGCCATCTTTACCTCACTCAGCATCCAGGCAGTGAGGGGAACGGACACGATCGTCTGCGCTGCTACCGATGGCTCCGGTAAGCGGTGGAGAGGACCGGAGCACGGCGAGAGGGGGTGCCCTCTCCCACCACCAATAAAAGTGATCTTGCAGCGAATCCACCGCAGAGACCACTTTTATCCTAAAGAGAAACGCACGTCGTTCCTAAAATACCGGGGTTATGGCAGCTAGCACGTCTAAATGTGAATATACTGGGCACATATTTTACGCAGGATCTTCTGCCAATGATACCCTGCGTTTCATACAGAAAATAAATACACCCATGCTTAGGTTGCAGTTTTGCTTTAAAAGAGAAGGGTTTTTTTTTTTTTTTCTTCAGTTTTATACTTACCTAGGGGATGCAGCATCTGTCCCCCGGCACCTCTACAGTGAGAGCCGAGCGATCGAACATCGCTGATGGCTCAGATCTCACAGATCGCCCGAGCAGAGAGCTGCTGACTGTCAGTCACAGCTCTTTGCTTTGCCCCCCCCCTCCATGCTCCCTGGAGCACTGAGCTGTGGAGGGGCGGCGGAGCGGCCGACTTCAGTCCACTTTCTGCTGAAAACGGGTCACAGGACTGTAAAACGAATTGCATTCCTGTGACCCATAGGAGAAGCCCAGCTATACGAGCTCAGGCTGGACTTCTTTTTAACCCCTTCTGGGCCAAGCCCCTGCATCCCTTTAACCACTTGACCTCTGGAAGATTTACTCCCCATCATGACCAGGCCATTTGTGCAATAAGGCACTGCGTTAATTTAACTGACAATTGTGTGGTCATGTGACGTTGTACCCAGATAAAATTGATGTCCTTATTTGTCCCACAAATAGAGCTTTTTTTGGTGGTATTTGATCCCCTCTGGGGGTTTTTATTTTTTGCGCTCTAAATAAAAAAAGATAATTTCAAAGAAAACAAAACAATATTTTTTACTTTCTGCCATAAAACAGTGTATATTGATTGGTTTACGCAAACGTTATAGCGTCTGCAAACTATGGTATATATTTATGGAATTTTTTTTTTTTTTTCTATATACTAGTACTGATCAGTGACTTATAGCGGGACTGCAATATTGCACAATCAGACACTAAGACCCCTTTCACACTGGGGCGGGGTCGGTGGTAAAGCGCCGCTATTGTAAGCGGCGCTTTACTGTCAGTATTCGGCCACTAGCGGGGCGGTTTTACCCCCGCTAGCGGCCGAGAAAGGGTTAAAAAACACCGCAAAGCGCCTCTGCCGGCGGTATAGCCGCGCTGTCCCATTGATTTCAATGGGCAGGAGCGGTGAAGGAGTGGTGTATACCCTGCTCCGAAGATGCTGCTAGCAGGACTTTTTTTCCCGTCCTGCTAGCGCACCGCTCCGGTGTGAAATCCCTCGGGGCTTTCACACTGGAGAGACTGCAGCGGCTGTTTCGGGTCGGTTTGCAGGCGCTATTATTACCGCAATAGCACCTGCAAACCGCCCCAGTGTGAAAGGGCCCTTACTTACGCTTTTGACAGTTTGTGGGAATCAGTGACACGAATACCATGATCAGTGCTAAAAATATACACTGTCACTGTTCTGATACTGGCTGGGAAGGGGTTAAACATCTAGGGTGATCAAAGGGTAAGGCTTCATGTACACTAGCAGCTTAAACTTGTGTTTAGGAGCTTTTGGCATTTTTTTGCCAAAGTTCCTAAACTCAACTCCATAAAAGCCTGTGTGCCCATGTACACATAGGCTTTCCCAGAGTCTATGAGCTGCTGCGGTTCAATGAGCTTCAACCTCCCTCTCCTGAACATGAAAGAATCACGTTCAGAATAGGAGTGCAGGACCCCCTGTGCAGATTCGCATCGGAGATAAGTGAACCGGCTCCATAGAGAACCGGTCAAAATCTCCTGCTATTGCGAATTGGATGCAGAGAACCCACATCCAATTCACAATGGTGTCCACCCAGCCTTACTGTGTGCCTAGCCAGTGTTTTTGTGTACTATGTGTGCTGCTTTTCCTGGAGGAAGCGATGGATTTTATTACCTGCTTTTCAGAGACACAAAATCCATCCCTTCCCCCCTGTCAGAATGGAGATTTGCTTTGTTTACATAGGCAGAGCTCCATTCTGAATCTCTGCCCGATCGGCGGGCACTGGCGGACATCCAGTGGCCGGCATCCGCAGATCGGCTTCTGCTGTGATTAATCACAGCAGAAGCAGCCCGATGGTGGAGCACGTGCACGCCCCCTGTAGACGGAGGTGCAGAATCACCTATATACATATAACTAATTGCATTCCTGTGACCCATAGGAGAAGCCCAGCTATACGAGCTCAGGCTGGACTTCTTTTTAACCCCTTCTGGGCCAAGCCCCTGCGTCCCTTTAACCACTTGACCTCTGGAAGATTTACTCCCCATCATGACCAGGCCATTTGTGCAATAAGGCACTGCGTTAATTTAACTGACAATTGTGTGGTCATGTGACGCTGTACCCAGATAAAATTGATGTCCTTATTTGTCCCACAAATAGAGCTTTTTTTGGTGGTATTTGATCCCCTCTGGGGGTTTTTATTTTTTGCGCTCTAAACAAAAAAAGATAATTTCAAAGAAAACAAAACAATATTTTTTACTTTCTGCCATAAAACAGTGTATATTGATTGGTTTATGCAAACTTTATAGCGTCTACAAACTATGGTATATATTTATGGAATTTTTTATTTTTTTTTCTATATACTAGTACTGATCAGTGACATACCGTAGCAGGACTGCAATATTGCACAATCAGACACTAAGGCCCCTTTCACACTGGAGCGGGGGCGGCGTCGGCGGTAAAGCGTCGCTTTACCGTCAGTATTCGTGACGACAGTGCTGCCCATCAGTGTCACCTAGCAGTGCCCACAGTGCCGACCATCAGTGCCATCTATCAGTGGTACCTATCAGTGCCCTACAGTGTCATCTTATCAGTGGCCATCAGTGCCTATCAATGAAGGAGAAAAAATACCTGTTTGCAAAATTTTATAACAAACTATCTAACATGATTTTTTTTTTTTTTTTTCAAAATTTTCCATCTTTTTTGTTTGTTTAGCAAAAAATAAAAACCCGAGCTGTGATTAAATACCACCAAAAGAAATCTCTATTTGTGGGGGAAAATGACACAAATTTCATTTGTGTACAGTGTTGTATGACCGCGTAATTGTCATTCAAAGTGTGAGAGCGCTGAAAGCTGAAAATTGGTCTGGGCACGAGGGGGTTTTGGTGCCCGGTAAGCAAGAGGTTAAAGCCCACCCTTCTGCGGCCGCACATGTGCGTTATATGGGCAGCAACAGGTTAAAGACAATCAAAAGCGAACTTGTGATTGTATTTTTTTACTTAGCAGCCTGTATAGAAGTCACACACACACTGCTACTGAAGATCGTGTTCAGAATTAGACACTATGGCTGGGGCTCAGGGACAAATCCTGAACAGACAGGCCGAGCACTCCCAGCACTCCCATACGAAAGTAAAACCCTCCTGTATTCATCAGAGAACTCCCTGGTGTCCCCCAACATATATTCCACACACATCCTCCTCCACCACCGATCATCTACTCACCCACCATATACAGCACACGGCTCACGTGTAGAACTCGCCACCGCTCACTTCCGGGAGTCGCCGGGTGATGACGTCAATCCCCGCGGCCGTGTTGGTTGTGGTGGATTCAGACAGGAGAAGTATGGTGACTGTCTGCTGAATTGTGCGAATTGTAGTGGATGATAAATATACAGAGGCAGTGTGTTGTGATTCCATACATTGCAGTCTATGTAGAAGCTGCACAGCTAAGAACTGGATTGGAATCTCTCCCAACTGTTCTCTTTTGTTCCTGAGTTGTCTCCATTCATTGATCTGATGTACAGACTTCTAGAAATGAATGTGCAATTCACAATCCAAGTCTAGATTTATATTACATGTTCCTATGAAGCTGAATGAGAAACAATGGATATACTTGGTGAGGCTGAACAGACATCCCAACCTGCAAAAACTCATTTCAGAGAGATGGCGCAGACCAACCATCCAACTCAACACAACTAGAGGACGATCGAATCCTCAGTATACAGGGGCTTACTTCTCAGAGATATTATAGGAACACTCCAACCACCATGACCACTTAAGGGATTTGAAGTGGTCATTCTGGTAGGAGTCAGTATGTGAAATGCAGCCTTACCAGTGCCAATGAAATGCAGCCTGATCAGTGCCCATGAAATGCAGCCTTACCAATACCAATGAAATTCAACCTGATCAGTGCCAATGAAATGCAGCTTTACCAGTGCCAATGAAATGCAGCCTTACCAGTACCAATGAAATTCAACCTGATCAGTGTCAGTGCAATGCAGCCTTATCAGTGCCAATGAAATGCAGCCTGATCGGTGCCCATGATATGCAGCCTTACCAGCGCCAATAAAATTCAGCCTGATCAGTGCCAATGAAATGCAGCCTTACCAGTTCCAATGAAATGCAGTCTTACAAGTGCCAATGAAATGCAGCCTGATCAGTGCTAATAAAATTCAGCCTTACCAGTTCCAATGAAATGCAGTCTTACCAGTGCCAATGAAATGCAGCCTTACCAGTGCCAATTAAATGCAGTCTTACCAGTGCCAATGAAATGCAGCCTTTCCAATGCCAATGAAATGCAGCCTTACCAGTGCCAATGAAATGCAGCCTTACCAGTGCCAATGAAATGCAGCCTTTCCAATGCCAATGAAATGCAGCCTTACCAGTGCCAATGAAATGCAGCCTTACCAGTGCCAATGAAATGCAGTCTTACCAGTGCCAATGAAATGCAGTCTTACCAGTGCCAATGAAATTCAGCTTTACCAGTTCCAATGAAATGCAGCCTGATCACACAGAGCTCTGTCACGGAACTTTGATTTGAATATCCCGATGGCCACTGTAACAATGTCCGGCCTCCTATGATACACGTCACACTGATTCAATGTCCCACCATTGGTGTTCCGTCTATCTAGGAGGCGGGACATTGTTACAGTCCTCCTCTTCACACAGAATGGTCTTCCCTGGCGAGGACGTCATCACATCCGCTGGCCACCATGGTGGCTGTACTCTATTTGTTACTCCTTGGTCTGTTTTAGTCCTGGTGGAAGTCTTTCAATAAACCTGTTGGACGGATGTTGATGTGCAGCTAATTTTTCTCACTTGGCCTACATGTTCACATTTGCGAGCCGGAGCTAGCACCCAGCCCTTCCTTTCTGGTGGATTATATGACCTACCTGGAGCAGTGATCTGTAATTTATCCTGCCCTGTCTTCTGTCTGTGGATGAGTGACAGGCTCAGCCGGGATATCTCCCTGCACTCCCGGGTGTCCGAGAGCCGCAGTCAAATGCGGGAGACTCCCACACCTCACGGGAGACTTGGGATGCCTGAGTTGAATAATGACCCCTGTCCATCCAGTTCAACCTCTGTGTGTGTGTAATGTGTGTGTGTGTTTTCCACATCACTACACACACATCTAAAAGGTGTTTTAGCATGTAATTACATTCTCCACTGACACCACCAACTGTGAAAGGGAGTTCCACGTCATTATCACTCTGACAGTAAATAACTCCTTACACAGTTTAAATTTGAACAGTATTCAGCTTCATTGTGTGGACATGTGTCTTCTTTAGAGATCCAAGATTAAATAGATTTCTCCCAATGATAGTTATTTAAATTATATTCCCTCCTAAAGTGGAACTTTAGTAAAAAAATTAAGTCCTGCTAGATCACTTCAGGCTGTCCCCTTTTGCATGTATAGCTATGGGTAACATTAAAAATAAGTCCCTATACTGTGTAAAATACAGTAATACTGTCTCACCCCGCTCTGCACATGCCCAGTTGCTCTCTATTTTTAGGCACTGCTGAAAGCCTTAAAGCAGAATGAAACCCTCCTATCCTTTACAGCCAAGGAAACTGCTTCTGTTTGATCTGCAACTGCCACACATGTGATCAGTTATGACACCAGACGTTTGATAGTTTGGTTGAGGACACAATCAAATGTGACAGTTTGCATTTCCAGCATTCCAGGAATGTATGTTTTTTGAAATGGGTAAATCGAAGGGTTTAGTTCCGCTTTATGATTTACTGCTGTTGCTTTGGGCTTCAGCAAAATGGCAACCTCCGACAAGAAGAATCAGGAGCAATGCTGGAGGCAATTTAGAGCGCACACTCATTTTTGAAGCAGAATTACTAACGTAATTATAGTAGGCCCAATTGTAACCCATAACAGAGGGTGCGCCCCACTGGGCCTTTAGGGATTGACTTTCCCTCTGGGGAATTACTGCCCTGGACCTGTAGAGCACCCTGCCAGCAAGTTCACTTAGTACACTGTACCCTGGAGATCGCTGCCCACAGCATCCCGCACTGACTGGCAGCATTCCAGGCTGTCCTCAGTCTTGCATATTCATTCTGGGTACTGCTACCAATCTGGATAAAGCCAATTCACATGAAGGTGGCAGCATAACCCAGTAGTTATGGATAGAAAGTCAATGTGTCTTGCAACAAATGATTAATAAAATGTATTTACCTCTTTTTATGGTAAATACAGCTGGGAAGCCATATTTTTCCTGTACCCTGCTAGGCAGTACTGCAGTCGGTAGAAGGGATTGAGCAAGGCTTTTCCTTATCATTTGTCTAAGCTTCTGTGCTGATTGCCAATGTGCCGACACTCTAAAGTGGTGCGAGTAGAGCCAGACTTAGTTTTTTTACTGATAGAAGCATCCCTGGTGCAAACATCTGAGCAACTACTATAGCAGCAAGGGTGACAACGCTGCAGGGATTTCACTGTAGATGGAAGAGCATTGTCACCCTGTAACAGAAGGCAGAAACATTTTTTTTTGCGAAATCAACTACCCCGAAAAGTGTGTAGTCAGTGTATCTGCATAATTAATATGGGAGTTCCTGTAACCCCCGCAGGGAGTAGTAGATGAGGCAGATCTCAGTAGGTAGTGCAGACAGCATTGTCTCCTGTACCTGGATAAAGCTAGATACTTCAAGGCCCACCCTTGGATGCTTAGGTCTTGGCTGAATTCAAAGAACTATATAATAGCCCTATGCTGCCAATAAAGGGTCAGACCTTAAAAGTTTACTCCCGTGATGAACACAGAGGAGCTGATGGCTGCATGTCTCAGTACGAGACGGTTAGAAGACGCTTAGAACTGCTGAGACAGATGGTCCTGGATGGGCTGTGCAGCTTCCTGGACATTGGGACTCTGCTCTTCCCGCAACTACTGTATATGTGGTCTGGACACTGCACCCATGAATGACCTCTGCCCGCCGTACCTCCTTTTCCCTCCCACACGGCCTGGACTTCCTCAGCTGCAGCCACTGTTGGCTGGCGAGTCCCTTAACCCTTGCTGTGACTGTTACAGTCCACCCTATGCCAAGTGCTCATATTGCTACCAGTTTCCCTTGTGCTGTCTCATCTCCTGTCCCACGCCATGCCTATTGTTGCCCTGTGAACAGTTTCCCTCTTGCTGTGTTATACTTCCTCTCCATGGACAATTATTCTTTGCTGTGCCAAACCCTGCTCAGATCTCTGCATGGTCTGCTGGATCTAACCCTTGCTGTGCATTCTGGTCATCTTGTGGACCAATTTCCCCTTTGCTGTCCCATATTGGCATCTTAAGGATCATGAGGATCTGGCTCCTCCTTGATAGCAAATGTATGCCACTGTTCTGGTCAACTGAATTTAGATTAGAGCAGTGGTCATCAACCCTGTCCTCAGGACCCACTAACAGGCCAGGTTTTATGTATTACCTTGGGGAGATGCAGACTAGAATACTGCAAATCACTGAGCAGCAAATGATATCACCTGTGATGTATTTCAGTTATCTTGCAAACCTGGCCTGTTAGTGGGCCCTGAGGACAGGGTTGATGACCACTGGAGGGTAGATGACCCTCCAGCTTGGAGATCCAGCATTGCTAATATAACCACATCACCCCTTGTTCCAAAATGTTTGTTTGGGAGATGAGATTCTTCTGATGTCCAAGTCCCCTGTACCCACAGGGGGCCCAAGACTCCTTCCCAACCAAACAAGCTGGCATCTATTGCGAGGATCTTCCAGAAGTCAGGAGGAAAGGACTTGACTCCAAAGCTACATTCCTAAGCCACCAAGCCACGAAAGACAACACTCTGTCAAGGGCTGGATTGACCGTGGACTATTTCCCCTTGGCTGTTCCATATTGCCATCCTGAGGATTGTTCTCCCTTGCTGTACCTTTTGGTCCTCCTGTGAACCATTTCCCTGTCGCTGTGCCCTATTGCCGTTCTGTAGGCTCTTTTTCAGTGCTGTGATACATTGTTGCTCGGGGGGGTCATTTCTCTGTGTTGTGTCCTACTGCCACCCTCCCTGTACAGTCAATTTCCCCAATTATGGCCCACACATATGGATCCTTGTGATTCGCCTCCGTGTGCGCTCTCTCTGTGCTCCTAGTTCGTCACACACCCTATCATAGGAAGGTTGTATCCAATGGTACTACTGGCTGTAACGGGAATTTCCAAAATGTTCCAGATGGTAAAAGGTGAAGGAGAGGGTCTAGTCTTACTGGCACTCATCATATACCATTTGTGATTTTATAGTTTGACCAAAGTTCTACTTAAAAACATTTTTTTGAACAAAACATTTTTATGCCTCAACAGCTCAAACATGATTAATAATTGAAGTAAAATACACAGATCTTTAAGTTGGGAAAGGAAGGAGCTTTATTAAAAAGAACTAAACGCTATAAAAGTGACGGTAGACAATATGTACAAATAAAGGCGAACACTCAGCGCAATCCACTTTGTGAGCTTCCTGCACTTGGGTGCTCAGGACTGTGTCGGCTCTAGAAAACAAAAAAAAAAAATTAATAAGGATTAACAATAATAAAAGATGTTGTATGTAAACCCAACATTTCCTATTCCTGATATATACCTGCTGTACCATGTACTTGTATGAAAAAGTACCCTATTCTCGGTCTCTCAATGTGACACAACTGACTGACGGGGTATAACCCGCTCTTACTCTGTCCAAAATGAAAGCCCTTAGTTACACTTTCAGCTTTTCAGGCTGACTGATGTCCAGAATTATTCAATCCACTTTCTCTGAGCCCTGGCATCTGTTTGTCATTCTACTTTCTCCTTCTATTAGTATACTCCTGCTCAGCAAGTGAACAAAACTAGATCCTTGTGCTGCTTCTTCCTCTCCCACTGAGCTCTGCTATACAGGGACTGCAAGAATCTTTTGAAATCAAGTCAACATAGGATTTTTTTTTTGTCGCTGTAAAATTCTTGGGAGTCCATTGGGGATACAAAGTCCTATAGTATCATGTGATTATGCTGTCTACAGGTTGATTTGGACACTGGGACAAAAATATTGTAGGCCAGTCCAGGATAACCCATTATGCCTCAGTTTTATGGTAAAGCAATACCAAGAGCTTGATCATAAAAATGGAGGAATGGGACCGGTGTCCCTCAATGGACTCCAAAAAAAGGATTTCACAATAAAATATGAAAATATTTTGTCCTTGTCCATTGAGCGATACAAAAAAAAAAAAAAAAAAAAAAAAAAAAAAGAACTGGGGCCTGTTCCACGATTCAGCGCCAGATCTTTACCCCTGTGTGCAGCTACCGGCTTCCAGCAAATCTTATAGGACCAGCGTGGGCGTCTTTGGTTATTTCAGTTTGCATTTAGTCTTGTGTACATCCTGTGACCCCTGCTCCTGTGTCCCCCCGGTCTGTTTCCTGCTTCAGCAAACCTACGTACCCTTGCCTGCTTCCGTTTCCAATGACCCCTGTGATTTCATACACCTCCACTCATTCCCTGTGTGTTAGCATTACCCACTGATGGGCAAGTTCTGCGCTTCAGCATTGCTAAGGGCTCTCTCCAACACACCAACTGTTTTCAGCAGTTGCCTGCTCAGGTAAGTTGGAGGGACACAACCCAGACATCACCTGCAACCAAACCCGTCTCCACCATCAAGCGCTCTAGTGAAGACAAAACAGTGCCTTAGACTGCGTCTCTGCACTTTTAAAGGTTCTTACGTCCTCACTCTTACTTCCACAGTCGTGTGGGCACCCTGGGTTCCCTCCACCACTGCCTTCAGGTATCCAGGACATCCCAAACTCCTCACATAGTCACACATGTCTCCCCCATGGGCAAAGCAACTGCAAATTATTAAAAAGTAGCTTGATGCCAAAGAGACCAAGAGGAACTTTTAGCTCTAAAAAGGAGTGTCCCTTAACATGTTAGGGTGGCACCTGATCCTTGAGACTGAATAATAGTCTGAGCTACTGAGAAATTGTCGAATGAGAAGTGGATTCACAGGGATCATCAGGAATGACCAGCAGAGAAGATCTTTCTGAAGGAAGCTGGACAAGATTGCAAAAGCAAATACTTGACCCTTAAATGGTGCTTACGGCTAATTGCTTGTCCAGATCCATTTTTAAAAAAAAAAAAAAAAAAAAAAAAAGGCATGTATTTGTCCCATGGAGAACATTCTAGGGTGTAAGCCTCTCGCCTCACACCAAAGTATACTTTCCACCTACAGTAATAAATCTTGTGAGAAGCAGACTAGTTTCTAAAATTATGGGAATACCCAATTCAGGGATGTCTGCCCCTCAGATTATGGGCTCCAAGTAAATGTGCCGCTACCATTTAAAATGCGTGTGTACATACACTGTCAAAAAGTGCTCAATATCTGTGACAACCCATAAAAAAAAAAAAAAATCATATATCAAAGTCCATGAATGCAAATGTGCTCTGTGCTTATCAATAAATCAACTACAATGCCTTTAAACCAGCGACAGTGAAGCAAGATAGCAAATCATAATATCTGGAAGAGCCCAATGAGCACCCGACAGGAGTCACATCAGGTCAAAGAACCTCATCCTCAGACTCAGCCTGGACCAATCTGAAGCTATGAGGATTACCGGAATGCCTGTCCAGGCAGACAAGGAAGGGGTTTCATGGGAAGGAAAGGTAGATTATTGTTTACTGATCCAACGGAGCCACCAAAGCATTCACCGCTTCTACTTGAGGATCTCTGTATCTAAAAACAAAGCTGTTGATCCTGGGAGGTTCACATCTAACATCCCCCACCTGTGACACTCCTTTGGGTTTAGGCACTGCCAGCCAAGTCTGCTTGCCAATTCTCCACGTCTGGGACGTAAAAGGCAAAGAAGGCTGGAATGTAAAGATCTGCCCTGGACAGAATCCATACGATCGGGTTCAGGCAAGTAAAAGGGGGGCTCTGGGGCACTACAGATGGTTTTTCACCTTAATGCAAAAAAGCATTACGTTGAAAAACCCAGAGCATTTACAACCCCTTTAAGGTCTGGAGTAAAACTGAGACTGGGATTGCCTCGGAGAGGGCTACCATCAGCCCCAGGACTCTCATGCAGAAGCAAAGAATCAGGTATGAGTCTGGAAGTGAAGTATCTGAGGCAGAAAATCTTTGGCTGTTTTTAGGACTAGACCTAAAATATTGCAAGTCTGTTCCAGTGCAAACTTTCTGAAGGTTCGGGATACATCCAAACCTAAAGGTCAGGGCTACACTGCCTGCCAAATCCTGTCCGGAACTTCCTCCCCCACTATGAAGTGGTCAAGACCTCTTAGCTCCACAATGGGAATACCCTGAGCTGCAATAAGGCTAGTACTGGGAGGCCACCACTTTTGGTGAACAGCCATGGGGAACAGAGCTCTAGAAAGGGCCTCCAGTTGCTTATCGGTGGGGTCCTAAAAACAGGTGCATTTTACATTGGGATGGTGGAAGCTATAAGATGGGATACTGCTATAGCCACAGAACGGGCAGCCTATTTTTTTTTAACAAAGTCTTCCCCAAACGCGTACAGAACTAATAGGCGCTTGGAAGGTACAAACATCTTGTCAGGGTGTTGCCAGTCTCCATTAAGGAAGATGGAAAACAGCAGGTGCACCAGAAGGGTCTTAGGAGCTCTAAAGAATTATAGACCAGGGGCAGCATTTGGTGAGGCTACAGGCGATTCTCACGTTTCAAAGTAGAGTGAAACGTAACAGCACTCAGCGGGCCAAAATAACACGGTAGGCTCCCGATGATCTTCCCAAACAGCCTACTCCATAAAAGCGAGTCTGTAAAGACCAGGTACACTCTGAAGCAATGCCACAACTCTGGACCTGGAAAGCTAGACTTGATGTCTGCAAAAGTGCCACAAGTCGAACACTGTGCCCGAAGACAACGACCAGAAGGGTCCAGGTAAGGCACTTTAAAAAGTCAAACTGAGCAAAGGCTGACCCAGAGAGCTGCAATGTAGAAACCAGCCCAAGCAAAGATGTGGCACTAAATCTATATTGAAGGGAAAAAAAAAAAAAAAGCGTTGTTAGGCATACTGCCAATATATTCTGGGTTGGCCTACAATTTTTTTTGGTTTGCCAGTGTACAATCCTCCTGTAGATGGCACCATAATTGAATATAGGACTGTGTCCCCCTTAGTTTACAGGAAAGAAAATTTGAGTGCTTGCAATAAAAAAAAAAAATTAAAATGTGACATAACCTGTAAAAATTTGTATGACCGCAAATATATTATTTTAATTCAGTGGTATTATGGATACAGAATTCATTACTAGGCAAATGGTCAAAATAAAAAACAGCAGAAGCAACACCAAGATGCCAAAAAACATTTGGATGTCCTTATAGCTATAGATATGGACAAACAATAACCTTTCTAAGCCTCAAAAGGTAATCTATAAATGTATTAGCTATAAGCTCAGAGTAAAAGGCCTATACACTATACACCAACAATTGCCATCATGTCAAAAAGGTCAGAGGAATATATTTTCGCTCTCAAAAATTCCAAAACATTAGTTGCAGAGAAATATTAGTTTCTCATTTGGTATATGTTGGTGGTAAAGATCCAGAAAAGTGTTGTATGGTATCTTCTCGCAACAGCCATGTGGTGATTGGACTTGTTGCGCTCAAACGGATGCGCTAGTGTCAAAAATCCGATCTCCAACCCAGTCATCAGAACAGACGGGTTCATATAATCTAAGGCCACTTCAGAAGACAGAACCTCTCCTCCCAGCATGTGAGGTGCCGCCTCCAGAGTTGATTGGTCAAGGGGTTAGAATCCAACCCACACCTCCATAAAATGAGAAGCATGAGATATGAATGGGGTGATTTGTACAGAGCCTGTTCTAAACAAGACAAATTGCTGGACGTCGACATGCTCCCACCAGCGGATAAAATACCACCAAAAGTTTATTTCTGACTTTTCGCCCCATTTCATAGTGAATAGCCAAAGTCTCTGTTCCTTTTGTATTTTTACAATTGTCATCTTTGTACATATATTTCTATACACTGCTCACCTTTGGGTTAATAAATCATAAAAAAAATTAATAAGTGGCTTCTGTGTACCAAGCTAAGGCGTATGCACAAAGAGATTGTTGCATTGTTTTACCAGGTCTGTATGCTCGGTCTAAGCTCATTGTTAATCTGTAAACAACTGTTGTGTGCGACAGATTGCTTGCAGATTAAGCATAAGAGTGTAAAGTAGCAGATCTGTCAGACAGAGATCTGTGCACGCATGTGTATGGTTGCATAGCAGACAAACCACCTAGGTGCTGGCAAGCTATTGTAAGTAGTGTCTGGTGTGCATGGGCACTGGGAAACGTGATTAACAAAGGTTTTAGCTTGCAAAGATAGCTTGAGGAATCCCAGCAGTGTGTACCAATTGGTAGACTGCACCCAAACTTACAGTACACCAGTTTTCATATAAAATGTGTATCTGCCAGTGTGTGCACAGCCAGTGAGATTTGGGTGAAGTCTTCCACCAGTGGTGGCTTGGGGTATTGCAGGCTATGACAAGTATATAACAGTTGGCTATACCTTTCCAGGGCAAATTCTGCGCTCATTCCCTTCTACACCCAACAAGGTCCTCACCTCAATAAGCTACTTGCCACAAGCCTAACTAGAGGTAGCCGTGGCAGTTTTTACAGCTATTACCTGTGTCAGGACTGGAAACTTGGGGTTCTTGTGACATTCTGCCAGCGGGCTGATTTTTTTGGATGAAGAACAATGGGCAGCAATACCATGTTGTGTCGGCTGGCCTTCCTGTACCCTAGGTACACTTATTCATGACAAATTATTAATGGTACAGAGGTATAGAATTGTGCTTTTTCTATTTGCCTAGAGTCCAGAGTTAACAACTTAGGCATTGCTCAGTCACCTTCTTTTTCTTTTTGTCTTTCTTCTTTCGCCTTCTTTCTGGGTCGTCTTCCCTCTGTTTCTTCTTCTTTTTTCTGTGATCAGAGTCTGACGGTGTTTCTAGAACATGGAGAGAGACAACCTGTCAGTGACATGACTTGTACAGTCCTGTGGATCCCCCTAATCCATGCTCTATACTGACCTGGGGGAGCTGGCTCTTGTGTTCTGCTCTGTTTGTGCTTTTTGTTTTTCTTTTTTGGCGGTTGTATGTGCATTAGTCGACACTGCTCTGGAAGCTATAAATGAAAATACAAAAGAATAAATTCTAATACAATGGAAGGATGTTTAACATATTTGACCACCTCTTTCCTTTGCTGAAGTAATATGCAGCCCAATATTGGAAATCCTGTAAAAAAAACACTGCACCCAGCCCATCCCACAATTCTATTTAAGCTTGCATAAAAGCAGGGGTGGTGACGGGTGCAGGACACCATATGACGTCCACCCAGGATGGGAGAGCTCCGGCTCAGTCGTTTTACAATAGGCCAGGCAGGAAGCAGTTAAACAAAATAGCAATTTATAAGAACTACCTAAGCTTTCACTAACATCACACAAAGGCAAATTTCTCTCTCTCTCTTTTTCAAGCCTCACAAAACTTCAGCATCTGCAGAGACACTACTATTACAGCCAAATCCTGAGCCAATGTCCTTATTGGCCTGTCACTATGATGGACTGCCTTAGTGGCCAATAGAAATGTGGAATAGTTTTCACACTTTTTGTTGCTATCCCTTGCGGCATAGGATAAACACTAACATTCTGATCGCCACTGTGAATGGTGTAGTGGCCCAGCACCCCTCCGGAACCTGGGAGCAATACCTCACCCCACCCCTCACGTCCCCATCCAATAATCAAAATACTTTTCTATTCTGGTCCTCCACTGTTTACCCATCATCCTTGTTTATCTCTCTACATCTTGATATAGCCTTAGATATTCCACTAAAAGTAAATCTAAAGCCTGGTACACAATAGGAATTTTTTCTATTCAACCCAGTGGGTCGAACGAAATATAACAAAGTCAGATCTGGCCGGAGCCGCTGTACTTACGATCTGACTTTAGTACAGCAATCTTCCCCGCTGAGCTGTTGAGTTCTGACAGGGGGACGCCCCCCCCCCAGCCAGGACATGCCGATCAGAGTTTCCAGCCATTGGCTGAGAGCCCTGATGGGGAGCCAGTCGGCTGTTGGTTTTCCAGTATGCTCGGCCATCTTCTGTTGGACCAGCTGCCATACACACGCGCCGAATGCTGGCCATTTTTTATTAAACCGGCCTGGCATTCGGCCCGTATGTACGGGCCTTAAACACAAGAATAAAAAATGTAATATGTTGCAACTTACCAGAAAAAAATAAAAATAAATAAAAACCTTGTAAATAAGGTTTACAAATAATAAAATACCGGACCTCCAGCACTGACTGTATGTAATGGCAAGGGGTGCGCTGCAGGGTATATGGATGCTGGGGGATTTATTTTTGTAGGGAAGGGTTATATTGTTGCTGAAGAAGTCTGTTGCTGCTAGTGGGGGGGGGGGGGGTTCCTACTGTTGCTGGGGGTGGGTCTTATATTGTGGGGGTGTCAGGAGAGATCAACTGTTGAGGGAGGAAAGTAGTGTTGGTGGCTGCCAGAGAGTCTATAGATGCTGGCTGCAAGGAGATCTGTTGTTGCTGCCGAGAGTCTATTGTTGTGGGCGGTCCATTGTTGTTAGGGAATCAATAGTTGCTGGCGGGGCAATATTGTTATTGCCAAATTCCAGTCAAATTACCTAGCACCACAAAATGATACTGGTTTCTGTATTCTCTAAAAGGGGCAATGCTGGGAGGTGGAAAAGGGGAGTTCATGCACCTATTCTAAAAAGCCATGGTTATCACCCTAGGGCAGGGAGTGTGGAGAGAGAAAGAAGAAAGAAGAAAGAAGAAAGAAGAAAGAAGAAAGAAGAAAGAAGAAAGAAGAAAGAAGAAAGAAGAAAGAAAGCTTAAAAACAATGCAGCAACCACATCTAAGGGCTGGTAAGCCGCAATTTATTACATTTTTGGTTTTGGGTTTAGATACTTTAATACAACACAATTGCTGCAGAGCTTCCCACATCCAACCTTCAAAACCCAATTTACTTTTGCCTAAGAAATGTACAGGAGAGGAGGGATGGAGCAAGCACCACCATGAAATCAGGCAGGGTCATGAAGGCTGCCAATATGTACAAGGCCTTCTTCTAACGAGCCTTGAAGTACACACACACACAAGTCTTACCGGGCCAGCGTGAAGTCTGAATCCAGTCAGTAGTGCTCCAGTTAAAGGTGTGAAGGAATTTCCACAAATTGGAGGCTTTTCAATTAGAGAGCGAAGACTGCTATTGTCCTGAGCACCGGGAGTGTCGATCATACCTAACAAAGACAGGTAAACCATTAGAAGGTCTATTGCACCCACTCATTATAAGAATTCCAAATACACTTCCCAACATAAGGATGTACTTGTCATGTACTGTAGATTCATGGCTGCATGCTTTACAGTCACCCAGAGAAAACCTGATTTACATTTCATCTGCAAAGTTGATTGGGGAAACAGAGCTGAGCCTAGAATTGGGCTTCAAGTTCATAAGATTTACAAGATACAGCATATTTTAACCTATTTTTAAGATGTCAAGCGTAGGGAATTTCTTAAGAGGTTGTAAACCCTTCTATACACCAAGTGAAGTGACTGGCCTCAGGTGATATACAGAGATTAAACAAATCCTCTTACATACGCTGTACCTGTTTATCTGCAGTCTTCTCTACATCCAAAGTGCTGAATTAATAAGCTTGTCTGAGAATTCAGACAAAAGGAGTCAGAGAGCTGAAGTTACTCTCTGCAGAGCTCAGCTCTGAGAGATGATTGGACGGAAGGGACACACCCCCCTTCACACAGCTCACAGGAACAGAGCTGAGGCTGTCAATCTGCTGGAGGTCCCTCCCCTGTCACCATTTATCTCTTGGTGTCAGGAAAACTTATCAGAAGTGACTCATGGATTGAGACAAGTGCACACTATAGAGCAGGGATATGCAATTAGTGGACCTCCAGCTGTTGCAAAACTACAAGTCCCACAACAGCTGGAGGTCCGCTAATTGCATATAGAGGGCTATGCTTTATCCATATTTAAGGTTTGAGATTTACAACCACTTTAAGGTTTTGTAAACCCTTGATTAAAAAAAAAAAAAAAAAAAAAAAAAAAAACCAAAAAACGCCAATACTTACCTGCTCTATGCAAAAAAACCCTGATCCTCTTCTTCTAGGGTCCCCTGCCAGCAATCCAAGCCCCTCTTCTTCATCGACTGCCCCCACAGAAAGCTGCTTTTCATGGGGGCACCTGTGCAGTCTTGCTCTCGAGTCCCACTGCTGCAATCAATCTGCTCAACAAGGAGCGACAGTGCCTGGAGCAGTAGCACATCGTTGGATCGGATTGGGCCAAGGTAAGAAAGGGGGAGGGGAGATGCAGCACAGAAGGATTTTCACCTTAATGCATTAAGGTGAAAAACCTTAATACTTTATACCCCCTTTAAATTAAAAGGCATAAAGTGGAGTTCCACCCACTTTTACAACTCTTCAGCATCTCTCACTAAACTGTGCACTGTAAACTAATTGGATATTTTTTTATTTTTTTTCTCAGCACCTACTGTATATCTGCTGTATTCATTTTTCACTTCCTCCTCCCTGGCCGCGGCCCATCGCATCATTTCCTGTTTGCAATGCCTTCTGGGAAGGGGCGGCAATTTCCTCTGAAACTGCCGTCGCTACGGAAACCTGACCTGAAACCTATTACACTGCTTGTGCTGCACTGAGCATGTGCGAGATCTGCAAGGATGAGATCCTGGAAGAAATACAGTCTGGCTTCAGATGCCCACACTTAAGATGGCCACGGCCTGCTGTAAGTTTATAAAATAACAAACTACTGCTATAAACGAACAAAACAGACCTTAGTTTACAGACTAACCTTACTAGAATACATTAAGCTTGTGTATTATAGGGGTATTTTTATTTAAAAAGTATAATTTCGGCCGGAACACCACTTTAAGACTTTATAACCCCTTTAAATTAAAAGGCTTAACAGCCATGTAGTAATCTGATGCCCAAATGAGACATATTAGTCCAATATAAAGGATGATGTCCAATTTATCTTGCACTACAGCATTTTCCTTTTCATATATCAGCATAGTGCTGCAGCTCTTTGACACACAGAAGAACCAGTACTCTTCACAGATTAGACTTAAGAGTTCTGTCTTAGACCCCATACACACTATTAGATTTTCTGCAGATTTTTGTCTTCAGATTTACCAAAACCATATAATAGGAGGTCAAACCTTAAGAGTTTCAATCTGTATACAATCAGGCAGGCCCTTACACTACATGGTTTTGGTAAATCTGAAGACAAAAATCTGCAGAAAATCTAATCATGTGTATGGAGGCCTTACCACAGATTCAGATATGATTGGCTGTGACATGCCAACAATCATGAAGATCCCTGATCTGAACTGAAGCTGTCATTTGCTATTCCTGGTTGAGTTTCACTGTAATAGTCATTCTAATGCCGCGTACACACGGTCGGACTTTTCATCTACAAAAGTCCGACAGCCTGTCCGACAGACTTTCGGCGGACTTGCGGCGGACTTTCTAACGAACAGACTTGCCTACACACGACCACACAAAAGTCCGACGGATTTGTACGTGATGACGTACACCGGACTAAAATAAGGAAGTTCATAGCCAGTAGCTGCCCTAGCGTGGGTTTTTGTCCGTAGGACTAGCATACAGACGAGCGGACTTCGGGGTCCGTCGTAGTTACGACGTAAAGATTTGAAGCATGCTTCAAATCTAAAGTACGTCGGATTTGAGGCTAAAAAAGTACGTTGAAAGTCCGGAGAAGCCCACACACGATCGGATTACCAGCCAGCTTTAGTCCGTCCGCGTCCGTTGGACTTTTGTAGCTGAAAAGTCCGACCGTGTGTACGCGGCATAAGGCTCAGCACTTCTATTACAATGTAGCTGTACAATAAACATTCCATCAATCAAATCTTTATAATATAATGACCTACATAATCAGGCAGGCCATTGCACTACAAACGTTTTGTTAGATTGCACAGATTGTAATGTAGCTCCTGATTCTGACACCTCAGGGACCCTCCCACAGATCATTTGTAACCAATAGAAAATCACTCTTCATGTAATCATTTATTGGCCTCACTCACTTTGTGCTGCAGGAGACGTCTTGTGTTCTTTATCTTATTGTACAAAATCACAAAACTTTATTATTCTGAGAACACATTCATTTTATTACCTGGAAGATCTGGAAGGAAATTACTGAGCTTTTCTTTTACTTTTTTACCGCAGAATTTACTGAACGCATGTTCTAAATTGTAATGTAATATAAGATTGA
This sequence comes from Aquarana catesbeiana, assembly GCF_042186555.1. Lineage (NCBI taxonomy): Eukaryota > Metazoa > Chordata > Amphibia > Anura > Ranidae > Aquarana > Aquarana catesbeiana. The sequence goes on along the minus strand of NC_133331.1, from coordinate 258,645,158 downwards.
CACTGCCTGTGAGGTCAGAGAGCCCTGGAGGAGGAAGAGAAAAAAAAAGTAAATAGACGTGTAAAGAAACCAAATACAACACGAGCGTCACAGAGCACATCATACTTCACAGAGCACATCATACTTCACAGAGCACATCATACTTCACAGAGCACATCATACTTCACAGAGCACATCATACTTCACAGAGTACATCATACTTCACAGAGCACATCATACTTCACAGAGCACATCATACTTCACAGAGCACATCATACTTCACAGAGCACATCATACTTCACAGAGCACATCATACTTCACAGAGCACATCATACTTCACAGAGCACATCATACTTCACAGAGCACATCATACTTCACAGAGCACATCATACTTCACAGAGCACATCATACTTCACAGAGCACATCATACTTCACAGAGCACATCATACTTCACAGAGCACATCATACTTCACAGAGCACATCATACTTCACAGAGCACATCATACTTCACAGAGCACATCATACTTCACAGAGTACATCACAGAGCGACCCTCAGACTATGGCCTGCTGATAACCGCTGGCTACGGACAAATATCTGACTGGATTTTTTTTACTGCAGTATCCCCCCCCTCCCCCCCCCCATAGTCCGGACATTGGAGGTCTCCCCCCCCCCCATAGTCCGGACATTGGAGGTCTCCCCCCCCCCCCCCCCCCATAGTCCGGACATTGGAGGTCTCCCCCCCCCCATAGTCCGGACATTGGAGGTCTCCCCCCCCCCCCATAGTCCGGACATTGGAGGTCTCCCCCCCCCCCCATAGTCCGGACATTGGAGGTCTCCCCCCCCCCCCATAGTCCGGACATTGGAGGTCTCCCCCCCCCCCCATAGTCCGGACATTGGAGGTCTCCCCCCCCCCCCATAGTCCGGACATTGGAGGTCTCCCCCCCCCCATAGTCCGTACACTGGAGGTCTCTCTCTCTATAGTCCGTACACTGGAGGTCTCTCTCTCTATAGTCCGTACACTGGAGGTCTCTCTCTCTATAGTCCGTACATTGGAGGTCTCTCTCTCTATAGTCCGTACATTGGAGGTCTCTCCCCCCCATACTCCGTACATTGGAGGTCTCTCTCTCTCTATAGTCCGTACATTGGAGGTCTCCCCCCCCCCATACTCCGTACATTGGAGGTCTCTCTCTCTCTATACTCCGTACATTGGAGGTCTCTCTCTCTCTATACTCCGTACATTGGAGGTCTCTCTCTCTCTATACTCCGTACATTGGAGGTCTCTCTCTCTCTCTATACTCCGTACATTGGAGGTCTCTCTCTCTCTCTATACTCCGTACATTGGAGGTCTCTCTCTCTCTCTATACTCCGTACATTGGAGGTCTCTCTCTCTCTCTATACTCCGTACATTGGAGGTCTCTCTCTCTCTATACTCCGTACATTGGAGGTCTCTCTCTCTCAATACTCCGTACATTGGAGGTCTCTCTCTCTCTATACTCCGTACATTGGAGGTCTCTCTCTCTCTATACTCCGTACATTGGAGGTCTCTCTCTCTCTATACTCCGTACATTGGAGGTCTCTCTCTCTCTATAGTCCGTACACTGGAGGTCTCTCTCGCTCTATACTCCGTACATTGGAGGTCTCTGCCCCCCATAGTCCGTACATTGGAGGTCTCTCTCTCTCTATACTCCGTACATTGGAGGTCTCTCTCTCTCTATACTCCGTACATTGGAGGTCTCTCTCTCTCTATACTCCGTACATTGGAGGTCTCTCTCTCTCAATACTCCGTACATTGGAGGTCTCTCTCTCTCTATACTCCGTACATTGGAGGTCTCTCTCTCTCTATACTCCGTACATTGGAGGTCTCTCTCTCTCTATAGTCCGTACATTGGAGGTCTCTCTCTCTCTATACTCCGTACATTGGAGGTCTCTCTCTCTCTATACTCCGTACATTGGAGGTCTCTCCCCCCCATAGTCCGTACATTGGAGGTCTCTCTCTCTCTATAGTCCGTACATTGGAGGTCTCTCTCTCTCTATAGTCCGTACATTGGAGGTCTCTCTCTCTCTATAGTCCGTACATTGGAGGTCTCTCTCTCTCTATACTCCGTACATTGGAGGTCTCTCTCTCTCTCTATACTCCGTACATTGGAGGTCTCTCTCTCTCTATACTCCGTACATTGGAGGTCTCTCTCTCTCTATACTCCGTACATTGGAGGTCTCTCTCTCTCTATACTCCGTACATTGGAGGTCTCTCTCTCTCTCTATACTCCGTACATTGGAGGTCTCTCTCTCTCTATACTCCGTACATTGGAGGTCTCTCCCCCCCATAGTCCGTACATTGGAGGTCTCTCTCTCTCTATAGTCCGTACATTGGAGGTCTCTCTCTCTCTATAGTCCGTACATTGGAGGTCTCTCTCTCTCTATACTCCGTACATTGGAGGTCTCTCTCTCTCTATACTCCGTACATTGGAGGTCTCTCTCTCTCTCTATACTCCGTACATTGGAGGTCTCTCTCTCTCTATACTCCGTACATTGGAGGTCTCTCTCTCTCTATACTCCGTACATTGGAGGTCTCTCTCTCTCTATACTCCGTACATTGGAGGTCTCTCTCTCTCTATACTCCGGACACTGGAGGTCTCTCTCTCTCTATACTCCGTACATTGGAGGTCTCTCTCTCTCTATACTCCGTACATTGGAGGTCTCTCCCCCCCATAGTCCGTACATTGGAGGTCTCTCTCTCTCTATAGTCCGTACATTGGAGGTCTCTCTCTCTCTATAGTCCGTACATTGGAGGTCTCTCTCTCTCTATAGTCCGTACATTGGAGGTCTCTCTCTCTCTATACTCCGTACATTGGAGGTCTCTCTCTCTCTCTATACTCCGTACATTGGAGGTCTCTCTCTCTCTATACTCCGTACATTGGAGGTCTCTCTCTCTCTATACTCCGTACATTGGAGGTCTCTCTCTCTCTATACTCCGTACATTGGAGGTCTCTCTCTCTCTCTATACTCCGTACATTGGAGGTCTCTCTCTCTCTATACTCCGTACATTGGAGGTCTCTCTCTCTCTATACTCCGTACATTGGAGGTCTCTCCCCCCCATAGTCCGTACATTGGAGGTCTCTCCCCCCCATAGTCCGTACATTGGAGGTCTCTCCCCCCCATAGTCCGTACATTGGAGGTCTCTCCCCCCCATAGTCCGTACATTGGAGGTCTCTCCCCCCCATAGTCCGTACATTGGAGGTCTCTCTCTCTCTATAGTCCATACATTGGAGGTCTCTCTCTCTCTCAGCACTCACCGGGCGGCTCTTTGATGAGATAGAAGGGTCCGGAGCTCCTCCTGGCCGCCTCTTCCCCCCCGGGCACAGCGGAGGAGAGGGTGGGTGGAGGAGGTAGGGGAGGGACGGATGAGTTGGGAGGTCCGGACACTGACAGAGGCTTCCCCGGTCCGAAGCCGCCCGGAACCACCGGCGGGGCCCCCGGAGGACCGGAGGGGAGGGAAGGCGGCGGCTCTGAGGGGACGAAGAGCGACGAGAACGGCTCCATGATCTCGCCCGACTAACCAACCAATCACATATCTCCTCCTTCCTCTCACCACCCAATGGGAACGCATGGCTAAAACCAGCCCTCTTCCAGAGTAGCTGCCAATGATTGGCTCATCGGGAAGATAATATGGGGCACCTCACGTGGTTCCTACTACCCACCAATAGGAACGTGAGGCTGAAGACACACCTCCTAACATAGCATCCGTCACTGATTTGTTTACAGTGCTATGGAGGCGGGACGTCTAAAAAAGCTGCCCAATCACAGCAGAAGTCTGCAGCTTCAGCCCAGTTATTGGTTGTCCCCTGAACCCTGTTTGGTCTGAGGGATTGGACGTCTCGATGCCGGAGAAAGGGGCGGATCTAAGTGTTGCCCTCTGATGACCCTGGTTGGCGGTGACGAATTTGCCAGCCATGATCTATATTGGACAGTGTGGATGACAAGGGGCGTGGCTGTGTGGTCTACTCGCTCTGATTGGGTGGAGTACGGCATCAATGATTGGTCGGGGAGGGGGTTGTACGGTCTCTCATTCAGTGAAGAACTGACCATGGCGGTGATCGCTCCTCTCCTGGCTCTCATCTATGGGGCGCCCGGCCTGTGGCGATGGGTGTCCCAGCCGTACTACCTCCTGTCGGCGCTGCTCTCCGCCTCCTTCGTCATGGTCAGGAAGATCCCTCCGGTGTGCACGGCGCTGCCCAGCCAGAGGGAGGACGGCAACCCCTGTGACTTTGATTGGGTGAGAGGGGATACGAGGGGAGGGAGCGCGGGGGCGGTCCTTTGGGGAGTAGGTGGGGCTGTTCCGCACTTACAGCGTGCGAGCGAGAAAAGCGGCTCCGCCCCCTCTGACATCATCTCACACCTCCACCTCTCACCATACAAGGTCACATTGTACACCCTCAGAAGGTTGTCAATAAAGTTTGTTGATCAGACGGCCCAAAATGTGAGCAGTCCAGGGAATATGGAGCTCTGCAGGCCTTTGCCCTATTTAAAGTCGTATTAACCACTGGAAGACCGTCCCCCCCACACACACACACATATATATATATATATATATATACCGTGGCAGAGCGCCCCTCCTGTGCCAAATCACGTACCTGTATCATGTGATTTCGTACACGGGGTCTGGGACGCACGTTCCGCCAATGACCCTCTGTGATTGGACCGCAGCAGGACCCACCCATCGTTCCCAACAGAGGCAGAACTATGTAAACAAGGAAGATCACCGTTCTGCCAGAGAGGAAAATGGAGATCTTGTGTTTCTGCTAAGCAGGAACATGGATCTCTGTATTTTCCCCAGTCAGACCATCCCCCACACTTAGAAAGCACCCCCTAGGGACACACTTAACCCTTTGGTTGCCTTCGATGTTAACCCCTTTGTAACCAGTGTCATTTATACAGTGATAGTGCATGTTTTTAGCACTGACCACTTTATTGGTGTCACTGGTCCCTCAAAAGTGTCAGTTAGGTGTGTGATTTGTTCACCGCAATCCCACTAAAAATCGCTGTTTGCCGCCATTACTAGGAAACAAATTAAAAGTCCATAAATCTATCCCCTGTTTTGTAGATGTGATCACTTCTGCGCAAACCAATCAAAATGCGCTTATTGATTTTTTATTTTATTTTTTTCTTATTTATTTTTTTTTACCAAAAACATGTAGCAGAATATATATTGGCTTCAATTGATGAATACATTTTTTGGGGGGAAGATTTTAGAGCAAGAAAGAAGAAAAGTGTATGTATGTATGTATGTATATATGTATATATATATATATATATATATATATATATATATATATGTGTAAGGAAAAAATGTAAAAGTTGCGCCAGCTCTTGGATGGAAGTGAAGCAGCCAACACAGCAATATGACCGTTGCAAAGTGAAAGTTGGAGTGAAGAAGTGTGGCGCTAATGGGTAGTGGGACTCCTGTCGCTAAAACAGGTAGAAAAAGTGGTTAGGAGAGAGTGAAAACTCCTTTAGTGTAAAAGTGTTTGTAAGGTATACATAAAAATATATATTGGGTAATAAACACAGTACAAGTGAAAACCCAGTATGTGTTAAAGAATATAAAAAACTCAGTAAAAAAGAAAATTTAAAAGAAACTAGTTAAGAAACAATCAAAAATATATGGTACAGCAAATACATATCAATGCAAGGTGAGCTGAGTGTGTTAATCCACAGAATTGGAGTTCAATGGAGGTGGTAGATCAGAAAAAGAGCACCGGTATCCCTAAGGGGAAAAAATACAAAAAATATATATACAGAGGAACTCAAAAGTCTTTTAAATGGCAAGATGGGATAGTCTCATTCAATCCCACAGGTAATTAGATGTGAACTGTCTTCTCAAGAGGTAACCTGAGGGTTATTGGGAAAGGACCCGACCAATGTGTTGGATCTTGGCTCAAATGGATAATTCCCACCAGGAGACAGGAAGAAGCAACTTCCCGGGAAGTAGAGAGGAGAAGTTGCTGGAAGAGGCAGCAGACGAGGAAACGGTGATCTGCTGATCGGAACCATACCCTGGGGATCCCGGACTCCAAATCGGTGCTTCGTATGAGGACTGCTGACAAGATGGTTTACAAGTTCTCCCACACACCTTTACCCCACACCGTTTAACGGTACAGGCTCGTTTGACTCACCGCTACGGCCCGTGAGTCCACCGGATCTGGTAAGGGCATTCTTTTGCTTTTTGCTTCTTCCTGTCTCCTGGTGGGAATTATCCATTTGAGCCAAGATCCAACACATTGGTCGGGTCCTTTCCCAATAACCCTCAGGTTACCTCTTGAGAAGACAGTTCACATCTAATTACCTGTGGGATTGAATGAGACTATCCCATCTTGCCATTTAAAAGACTTTTGAGTTCCTCTGTATATATATTTTTTGTATTTTTTCCCCTTAGGGATACCGGTGCTCTTTTTCTGATCTACCACCTCCATTGAACTCCAATTCTGTGGATTAACACACTCAGCTCACCTTGCATTGATATGTATTTGCTGTACCATATATTTTTGATTGTTTCTTAACTAGTTTCTTTTAAATTTTCTTTTTTACTGAGTTTTTTATATTCTTTAACACATACTGGGTTTTCACTTGTACTGTGTTTATTACCCAATATATATTTTTATGTATACCTTACAAACACTTTTACACTAAAGGAGTTTTCACTCTCTCCTAACCACTTTTTCTACCTGTTTTAGCGACAGGAGTCCCACTACCCATTAGCGCCACATATATATATATATATATATATATATATATATATATATATATATATATATATATATATATAGTGGGGATCAGCGACTTATGGCGGGACTGCGGCCAATCTGACTATATATACACACACACACTGGGGATGGAAAGTATTCAGACCCCCTTAAATTTTTCACTCTTTGTTATATTGCAGCCATTTGCTAAAATCATTTAAGTTCATTTTTGTCCTCATTAATGTACACACAGCACCCCATATTGACAGAAAAACACAGAATTGTTGACATTTTTGCAGATTTATTAAAAAAGAAAAACTGAAATATCACATGGTCCTAAGTATTCAGACCCTTTGCTCAGTATTTAGTAGAAGTACCCTTTTGATCTAATACAGCCATAAGTCTTTTTGGGAAAGATGCAACAAGTTTTTCACACCTGGATTTGGGGATCCTCTGCCATTCCTCCTTGCAGATCCTCTCCAGTTCTGTCAGGTTGGTTGGTAAACGTTGGTGAACAGCCATTTTTAGGTCTCTCCAGAGATGCTCAATTGGGTTTAAGTCAGGGCTCTGGCTGGACCATTCAAGAACAGTCACGGAGTTGTTGTGAAGCCACTCCTTAATTATTTTAGCTGTGTGCTTAGGGTCATTGTCTTGTTGGAAGGTAAAACCTTCGGCCCAGTCTGAGGTCCTGAGCACTCTGGAGAAGGTTTTCATCCAGGATATCCCTGTACTTGGCCGCATTCATCTTTCCATCGATTGCAACCAGTCATCCTGTCCCTGCAGCTGAAAAACATCCCCACAGCATGATGCTGCCACCACCATGCTTCACTGTTGGGACTGTATTGGACAGGTGATGAGCAGTGCCTGGTTTTCTCCACACATACCGCTTAGAATTAAGGCCAAAAAGTTCTATCTTGGTCTCATCAGACCAGAGAATCTTATTTCTCACCATCTTGGAGTCCTTCAGGTGTTTTTTAGTAAACTCCATGCGTGCTTTCATGTGTCTTGCACTGAGGAGAGGCTTCCGTCGTTCCACTCTGCCATAAAGCCCCGACTGGTGGAGGGCTGCAGTGATGGTTGACTTTCTACCACTTTCTCCCATCTCCCAACTGCATCTCTGGAGCTCAGCCACAGTGATCTTTGGGTTCTTCTTTACCTCTCTCACCAAGGCTCTTCTCCCCGGATAGCTCAGTTTGACCGGACGGCCAGCTCTAGGAAGGGTTCTGGTCATCCCAAACGTCTTCCATTTAAGGATTATGGAGGCCACTGTGCTCTTAGGAACCTTAATTGCAGCAGAAATGTTTTTGTAACCTTGGCCAGATCTGTGCCTTGCCACAATTCTGTGTGTGTGTGTGTGTGTGTGTGTGTGTGTGTGTGTAATTTTTTTTTTTTTTTTTTTTTTTTTTTTTTTTTCAAAATCGTTCCCCTTTTTTTGTTTTTTTAGCACAAAAAATAAAAACCAGAGAGGTGATCAAATACCACCAAAAGAAAGCTCTATTTGTGGGGGAAAAAAAGGACATCAATTTTATTTGGGTACGTCGCACAACTGCGCAATTGTCAGTTAACCACTCCCATGCAGGCCAATTCTGACATTTCTCTCCTACATGTAAAATTCATAATTTTTTTTGCTAGAATATTACATAGAAACCCCAAACATTATTTGTTTTTTTTAGCAGAGACCCTAGAGAATACAATGGCGGTAGTTGCAACTTTTTATCTCGCACGGTATTTGCGCAGCAATTTTTTGAACACTTCTTCTTCTTTTTTTTTTTTTTTTTTTTGATGCTTTAAAAAGGGGAAAAAAAAAACAACACAGTAAGGTTAGCACAATTTTTTTTGCATATTGTCAAAGATGAAGTTACGTCGAGTAAATAGATATCTAACACGTCACGCTTCAAAATTGCACATGCCCGTGGAATGGCACCGAAGTTCGGCACTTAAAAATCTCCATAGGCAACGCTTCAAAATATTTTTTTTTTTTTTTTTATTGTTAATTTTACTTTGCTTTTTTCAGTTGGACACTTCAAAACTTTTTTTTTTTAATCACTTTTATTCCTAAACATCCCTTGTAATAGGAATATGGCATGATTGGTCCCCACATCTAACCTCTAGGCTGGGAAGCCTGAAATAAAAAAGAAAAAAAAATAATGAAACGATCTTGGCTTCCCAGCCGAGGCGGCGCCATTCATTTGAATGCAGAGGCCGGTCCCCTCTCGCCGCCCGTAAGAACGATCAAGCGGCGGAACAGCCATGAAAGGAATCGCCGGCTTAAAAACGCAATATCTGATTGATGCTTGTAGCTGCACCCATCATTCAGATATCCCCACAAAGTCAAGGACATCATATTAAGAGGTTAAAATAACGCAGTGCCATAATGCAAAAAATGGCCTGATCATGAAGGGGGGGTAAAACTTCTGGGGCCTCCTGACAGCCTCCCCTCCACAATTCTCTGTATTTGTTTCCTTTCCCCCGCTGCCCCCATGGTTGTCTCTGTACAGATCTGTACACTTGGAAGCTCCATAGGCGGCCTCGGAAGCTGTGCAGAAGGATAATCTGTGCCACGGCTCTGTTATTGTTCTGTGCGGTCATGTGACGGCACTGGCCAATAGGGTGGTCTTCTTTTGTCCCGGAAGTAAGAAGAGTCTCTCATTGGCCAGTGTAGTCACATGACTGTGCTAAGGAATAACCAAGAGCTGTGGTGCAGATTATACTTCCAGGGCCTCCTATGGAGTTCTCCAGTGTTCGGATCAGGACAGCGGCCATTGTGGGCGGCGGAGGATTGAAAACAAACAGAATAAGTGCGGAGGGGAAAGGAGGAGCAGGAAGTTGTTAAAGGGGAACTTCACTCACTCACTCGACATTGATTTTTTTTTTTAATCCTTAGCATTAGTAAATGGATAGGAACATATATTATATTTGTTTGTTATCCCCTTGGCGCTGGTCGCCGTCAGCCCTTTAAGGGGTTTGCTATGCCGGGAGGTGGGGCTTATGACCACGTGATTGCCTGTCACGGCGGTCATATGATCAGAAAACTTTCCGTGAGCCGCTGGTTGCTGTGCTAGGAGCTCTTCGCACAGCACTGTAGGTGCTAATGCATGCAAATATGGGACCGCTTGGTGCCGAGGGGCCGCATGTTTGTATACGCTTGGCGCAGAGAGGTTAAACATTTCTTCAGTTATTTCCTGGTTTCCAGGCCTAGTTAAACAATGTCATATATCCCAGGAGTTTTCAGGAAACAAGGGGGTTTTCTCAGCTAAGCACGCCCTCTCTTGCTTGCATGCCTGAGCTAAGGGCAGATGGATTCCATGAAGTAAATGCTACAGGAATCATTTGCCCTTACTCGAGATGACCACAGCCAGTAATGCTAGGGGGGTGTTTTTCAAAGTGATTTCTTAATAAAATAAAGCATGGACATGGATGGGTGGGGGCGTTTGCTTTGAATATTAAAAATGAATTAAATAGTGTTTTTGGTGTAGTTCCACTTTAAGAAAGAAGTATTACAAAGATGGAGATGCCTTTTTAGGCTGCTGCCATAACCACTGGCCTGGGTCTCCTGCAGGGGCGTTGCTAGGTCTACAAAAGATCTATCTATCTATCTATCTATCTATCTATCTATCTAATTACATCAGGGTCCCCAGAGAGCCTCCCCCCCCTTAGATCAGGTTCCCCAGAGAGCCTCCCCCCCTTAGATCAGGGTCCCCAGAAAGCCCCCCCCCCTTAGATCAGGGTCCCCAGAAAGTCTCCCCTCCCTTAGATCAGGGCCCCCAGAAAGCCTCCCCTCCCTTAGATCAGGGCCCCCAGAGAGCCCCCCCCCCCCTTAGATCAGGGCCCCCAGAGAGCCTCCCCCCCCTCCCTTAGATCAGGGCCCCCAGAGAGCCTCCCCCCCTCCCTTAGATCAGGGCCCCCAGAGAGCCTTCCCCCCTCCCTTAGATCAGGGCCCCCAGAGAGTCCCTCCCCCCCCCCTCCCTTAGATCAGGGCCCCCAGAGAGCCCCCCCCCCTCCCTTAGATCAGGGCCCCCAGAGAGCCTTCCCCCCTCCCTTAGATCAGGGCCCCCAGAGAGTCCCTCCCCCCCCCTCCCTTAGATCAGGGCCCCCAGAGAGCCCCCCCCCCCCTTAGATCAGGGCCCCCAGAGAGCTTATCACGTCACCTGCCACCAGATGTGGATTGTTACATACAGAGAGGCTAGGGTATATAGAAGAGAGGCTGGGTGTATACAGAGTTCTCCCCCCATGGTCTGCACTCACCTGCTCAGGAGCTCTGTGTGAGAAACTTCCTCCCGACTCTATGATATGGGCGGAGCAAGGAGGAGACTCGTTCTCACACTCGTCTCCCTTCTCTGGATGTCAGTGAAGCACGGAGTGCAAACAGCAAACAGCACTGTGTCAGGCATCCCAGGACACTCTCATGGTAGGGCTGGCCCTGGACTCGGGGCTCCAGCCTTAATAGCCACCCCTTAACGACGCCACTGGTCTCCTGTATCACAGTGTCTCCTTTCTCGTGAAGTGTCCTACTTTTTTTTTTTACCAAGGTACAATGGTGCAGATACTCTTTAAAGCGTAACTTCTGCCCTTGTCTTAAGTTTGGATAGTAAAACTTTTTTTTTTTCTGCCAGTAAATACCTTTATACAGCCCACTTTCTGTTTCTTGTCTGGTCATTATCCTAGGCTTATGACATCATGCACATATAGATAGATAGAGAGAGAGTTTTCCAGGGAGGGGAGCTGCAGGCAGCAGCTTCAGCTACCCACAGTTAAAATGTTTCCGGCCAGACTTAGTGGAGGGAGATTTCTGCAGCATATTTGGCAAGTACAGAATCACAATATATATAAAATAATATGCAAAGTGGTTGGAGGGAAGCTTCAGAATGGCAAATATGTTTTTATTACAAATTATGTGAGCAGACTGCAGTTCCTCTTTAACCACTTCAGATCCGGCCATTGCCAAATGACGGCAACAGCGCGGATCTACATTGCCGGTGTCTTGCCGAGAAAGTTCCCTCGGCGGATAAGTCGTCCCCCCCCTCTGTACTGCGCAGGCGCAGCACCTGTGCAGTACGAACTACTATCAGCCGCCGGAGATAGCCAAAGCACAAAATCTACAATCAGCTGTACACGGCGCCTGCGCCCTGGGTCCAGGTTCCTTCCCCACCATCCAAGTGGACCTAGAGGGGGAATAAAAAAGTGCCGAGCGAAGCGAGGCCGTGCCCAGCGAAGTAAGCCCGCAAGGGGCCCTCTTACGGGCGCCGTGTACAGCTGATTTTCCCCTATTCATCTTCGGCTATTTCCGCCAGTAGAGGGGGGTCCTTATCCGCCGAGCGGAATTTTCTCGGCGGAACACCGGGACTACGTCTATTGACGGCATCCTGTGCACAAGCGGCCTGCGTGCCCCCTGCAGGGCGCGCGCGGCGCGCTCGGTGATCAGCGAGTCTATGAGACTCGCTTGATCACAGATCAGAGTAAGGGGTCGGTCCCGACCCCTTACCACATGATCAGATGTCAGCCAAATGACAGCTGATCATGTGATGTAAACAGAGCCGGTAATTGGCTATTTTTCCTCCTCGCGCTGACAGCGTAAGGAGGAAAAAAAAACCCGATCACCGGCGGCCGTGATCAGGACATCAGTCCCGATCACGACAATCATCTGCCCCCTGCCAGTGACACAGCATAGGCAGCAGTACCGCCCATCAGTACCCATCAGTGCCCACAGTGTCACCCATCAGTGCCCACATCAGTGCAACAGTGCTGCACATAAGTGCCACCTACCAGTGCCCATCCGTGCCCCCCATCCGTGCCACCCATCGGCGCCCATCAGTGCCGCCTTATCTGTCCCCATCAGTGCCGCCTTATCTGTGCCCATCAGTGCCGCCTTATCTGTGCCCATCAGTGCCGCCTTATCTGTGCCCATCAGTGCCGCCTTATCTGTGCCCATCAGTGCCGCCTTAACTGCCCATCAGTGCCGCCTTAACTGTGCCGCCTATCAGTGCCCACCAGTGCCGCTTCATCAGTGCATATCAATGAAGGAGAAAAATTACCTGTTTGCAAAATTTTATAACAAACTATTAAACATGATTTTTTTTTTTTTTTTTCAAAAATTTCCAAATTTTTTTGTTTGTTTAGCAAAAAATAAAAACCCCAGCTGTGATTAAATACCACCAAAAGAAAGCTCTATTTGTGGGAAAAAAAATGATAAAAATTTCATTTGTGTACAGCGTTGTATGACCGCGCAATTGTCATTCAAAATGCGACAGCGCTGAAAGCTCAAAATTGGTCTGGACAGGAGGGGGGGTTTAAGTGCCCAGTAAGCAAGTGATTAAACAGGAACACAGGCAAAGATTAAAAAAAATTGAAGAAGCTACATACTCAGTGATTATGGTCTCATTTAAACAATCCGCATTCTGATCGCTCTTCAGAGAGTATTGGCCAGGTGGTGAGGAGGCATTGTATCTCCTCCTTACTGCCTGCATTAAGGTATATGTAACCCCTCACCTTGTAAAACATCCCAATCAGTTTAAAATATAAAAGAAAGATTAAAACATTTGTGTATCCTATAAAAACTTTATTTATGTTTTTTTTTGTTTTGTTTTTTATAAGTGATCACATACCCTTTGTTCTCAGCTGCATAAGGAGCTCATAGAGCTGGGGGAAGGAGAACAGCAGGACACTGATCTTCCCAGTGAATGGCTGTGCAGAGGGGGCATGTCAGGACAAGTGTGATCATTGGAGGAGAGCAGGCTGTGTTCCCAGCCCAGGTGGAGAACTGACGATGCTTTTTACTTCCATGCCTAGAGGGGTCAGTTTTTAAAATGAATGTAGAGGGACTGGCAGGAACACCGGGGATTTCACATAAAGGAAGCAATACACAGAACAGGAAACTTTCTCATACATGGTACAGCAGGTATATATCAGGAATCTGAAGTGTTGGGTTTACGTTTTCTTTAACCCCCTAAATGCCAGATGTCTGTGTTTGTTCACCTTTAACATTTTTTTTTCTGTAAAGGAGAACTTACACTTAAAGCATTACAAATACACAAAACACATTCTATTTATGAAGAATGACTGAGAGCGCGGCTGTAGAGTTCCCAGACTGCGGCCGCCTTCATCTCACGTGTTCCACACTGCCATCAGGATCCGGGTTTCTGGTTTAATTCCTGATTGAACCGGTAGAGTCAGCCACGCGTGTCTCTTATAGTGTTCACAACTTTGTAGTTATAGGTATAGAAAGTCCTTCCAATATCAATGGAAGAAGTGTTATGTATGGGATGGATTCTGCACGATGTAAGAAAAAAAAAAATCCCCAAAAATTTGTATATTGATTTGCGTGAGTTTTTATATCTCTATCAACTTTTTTTTTTTTTTTTTTTTTTTTAAATTTATATATAATACTAGTAATGGTGGTGCTCAGCGACTTATGGAGGGACTGCGGCCAATCTGACACTTTGTGGGAACTGACATTACCAGTGACACTAATACAATGATCAGTGCTAATAATATACACTGGCTGGGAAGGGGTTAACATCTGGGGAAATTAAAGGGTTAAATGTGTGCCTAACTATGTTTACAATGTGTTTGTGTGCTGATTTTACTAACCAGTGCTGGTTTTTATTCCCTGCTTTGCATGGAAATAAAAACCAGCATGTCGCAGCTTTTAGAAGAGAGCTTTGTGTTTACATGGACAAAAGTCTCTCCTGTCACTTGCTCCAACGCTTGGCGGGTCCCGGCCATTAATCACTGGCTGGGAAGTAGGGATCGACCGATTATCAGCGGGCGATATTCACTTTTTTTGACTTATCGTATCGGGCACAAACGTGCCTGATATTACTGATATTGCTTCAAGGAGTTTTACCGGGGGAGCTGCAGGCTTATCACCCCGGTACTGTTCTTTAGGCCCTTTTCACACCGGGGCAGGAGGTGCGTCGGCGGTAAAGCGCCGCTATTTTTAGTGGCGCTTTACAGTGGTTTTAGCGGCGGTATTCAGCCGCTACTGGGGCAGTTTTACCAGTGGGGCAGTTTAAAGGGTTAAAAACCACTGCAAAGCGCCTCTGCAGTATAGCTGCGCTGCCCCATTGTTTTCAATGTGAAGGAGCGGTATACACACCGCTCCAAAGATGCTGCTAGCAGGACTTTTTTTTTTTTCCCGTCCTGCCAGCGCACCGCTCCAGTGTGAAGGCCCTCGGGGCTTTCACACTGGAGACACAGCAGCGGCACTTTCAGGGCACTTTGCAGGCGCTATTTTTAGCGCTGTAGCGCCTGCAAAGCGCCCCAGTGTGAAAGGGGGTCTTAGAGCAGACAGGCGGCTTTATTGTAATAACAACTGATGTGGCTCTGCAGCAGCTCGGCTGTTATTACAAGCAGTGGGATTGGACATTCCCCCCTCCCGCCACCCCTCACCCGTCCCAACCTGAGGCTCGAGCTACCAGCCGCCACGCCCGCCGGCTGGCCGAAGACCCCAACAAAGTCGATGCTTCATTCAGGTCTTGGATCTAGTAACCTGGAAGCCATATCATGATATCACGGCAGTTTTAAAAAATATAAAGTATTAAACGCCGATCTTGACGCTTTGAATACTTTTAAGTGCAGAGGAGGGGTTTGGAGTCTTATAGACCCCCCCCCAGAGTACCTGTCACTGCCTATTACTGTCACAAGGGATGTTTACACATTCCTTGTGACAGCAATAACCCGTGAAAAAAAAGTGTAAAACATTTTTATTTATTTTAAATGTACTAAATATCGGCAGACAATATCGGCCTGAGAGGTGGCCGAAATATCGGTATCGAATCGGCCCTGAAAAAAAAATAAAAAGATATCGGCCGATCCCTACTGGGGACCGGTGGTGATATATATAATTTATTAGCTCCTGTCATTTAGAGGCAGGTGTAGAACTAAGCTGAAGACAAGGAAAGCGGGATCTGTGCTGATCTTTTAGAAAAATATATTAATTACACTCACCGGCCACTTTATTAGGTACACCTTGCTAGTACTGGGTTGAACCCCTTTTCCCTTCAGAACTGCCTTAATTCTTCATGGCATAGATTCCACAATTATATTATTCGGCATGCACTGTAGCAGTAAAACTACAATGCATGGTCGGGAGGGATAAAATATACAATGGACTCTTCAAAGGCGGCAGAGCCATACACTGCTTGAGTTTTGTCTGAGTCAGCCGAAATCTGAGCAATGTATGGCCAGGTTTACTCTATATAAAGACTCGTCTGCTGGCAGCTGTAAGGGGGAGAAAGTGAAGCCTCCATCCCCCTACACTGCACCAATGCTTCTTAGATATGCATTTAAAAGGCACCTTTATTTTATCAAGATAGTATCAAGTTTTGCTTTTTTATTATTTTTTTTTTTTTTTTTTTTTTTTAACATAAGAAAAATTTATATCAAGTTAATTTATAAAAAGCTAAACTTGAGATAATATATATAATATAATATACACACACACAGTGGGGACGGAAAGTATTCAGACCCCCTTAAATTTTTCACTCTTTGTTATATTGCAGCCATTTGCTAAAATCATTTAAGTTCATTTTTTTTTCCTCATTAATGTATACACAGCACCCCATATTGACAGAAAAACACAGAATTGTTGACATTTATTAAAAAAGAAACACTTAAATATCACATGGTCCTAAGTATTCAGACCCTTTGCTCAGTATTTAGTAGAAGCACCCTTTTGATCTAATACAGCCATGAGTCTTTTTGGGAAAGATGCAACAAGTTTTTCACACCTGGATTTGGGGATCCTCTGCCATTCCTCCTTGCAGATCCTCTCCAGTTCTGTCAGGTTGGATGGTAAACGTTGGTGGACAGCCGTTTTTAGGTCTCTCCAGAGATGCTCAATTGGGTTTAAGTCAGGGCTCTGGCTGGGCCATTCAAGAACAGTCACGGAGTTGTTGTGAAGCCACTCCTTTGTTATTTTAGCTGTGTGCTTAGGGTCATTGTCTTGTTGGGAGATAAACCTTCGGCCCAGTCTGAGGTCCTGAGCACTCTGGAAAAGGTTTTCATCCAGGATATCCCTGTACTTGGCCGCATTCATCTTTCCCTCGATTGCAACCAGTCGTCCTGTCCCTGCAGCTGAAAAACACCCCCATAGCATGATGCTGCCACCACCATGCTTCACTGTTGGGACCGTATTGGACAGGTGATGAGCAGTGCCTGGTTTTCTCCACACATACCGCTTAGAATTACGGCCAAAATGTTCATCAGACCAGAGAATCTTATTTCTCACCATCTTGGAGTCCTTCAGGTGTTTTTTTAGCAAACTCCATGCAGGCTTTCATGTGTCTTGCACTGAGGAGAGGCTTCCGTCGGGCCACTTTGCCATAAAGCCCCGACTGGTGGAGGGCTGCAGTAATGGTTGACTTTCTACAACTTTCTCCCAACTGCATCTCTGGAGCTCAGCCACAGTGATCTTTGGGTTCTTCTTTACCTCTCTGACCAAGGCTCTTCTCCTCCGATAGCTCAGTTTGGCCGGACGGCCAGCTCTAGGAAGGGTTCTGGACGTCCCAAACGTCTTCCATTTAAGGATTATGGAGGCCACTATGCTCTTAGGAACCTTAAGTGCAGCAGAAATTTTTTGTAACCTTGGCCAGATCTGTGCCTTGCCACAATTCTGTCTCTGAGCTCTTCAGGCAGTTCCTTTGACCTCATGATTCTCATTTGCTCTGACATGCACTGTGAGCTGTAAGGTCTTATATAGACAGGTGTGTGGCTTTCCTAATCAAGTCCAATCAGTATAATCAAACACAGCTGGACTCAAATGAAGGTGTAGAACCATCTCAAGGATGATCAGAAGAAATGGACAGCACCTGAGTTAAATATATGAGTGTCACAGCAAAGGGTCTGAATACTTAGGACCATGTGATATTTCAGTTTTTCTTTTTTAATAAATCTGCAAAAATGTCAACAATTCTGTGTTTTTCTGTCAATATGGGGTGCTGTGTGTACATTAATGAGGAAAATAAATGATTTTATCAAATGGCTGCAATATAACAAAGAGTGAAAAATTTAAGGGGGTCTGAAAACTCTCCGTCCTCACTGTGTGTGTGGTTATATATATATATACAGGTGTATATTGCAGGCCTATAATACACCGCTCAGCACCAAAGAAAAAATTACTGTTCAAGAGTGACCACAATTGACAACAGCACAACTTGCATAAAAATTCAACAAACACCCAATTTGTTTACACAAAAAAAGTGGAGATCTAACTAAGCAGCCATTTAAAAAATAGATAAGTAAACTGAAGAAGTAGTATAAAAACATATAAACAGTCAATTGCTGAACTGTGATAATAATATACTAAAAACAGCGCTGGTGTTGAGCAAAATAAAATAAACGAACATGTGGCCAACTTCACAAGAAAGTCCTTAGGAGCAGTGAAGAATATTAATAATAAAGCAGTGGTTCAGAGAGTATTAATAGGTGATCCTACAGAAAGTCTCAGTGTGCACCTTCCACCGTTCAGTCCAATTCCATCATGTGAGAACACACTCCCCTCAGGGGGTTAAACTCGCCAGAGCTAAAAGATAAGCCTCCAAGGGAAGAAAACCTCTGAGCCAAGACTGCTATCAACACGTTCCAGGAGATTTGACAGATGATACGGGCTCCAAAAAAGGATCATAGACAGAAGAGAAGTGCACATAGCATAATCTTGTTTATTAAATAACTACCCATCACATCACAAAACCACCCTCCATATATACGTACAAAACACAGCAGTCAAAAGAGCAATAGAAGTGTATACACTGTGCACTTCACCGTATGGAGATCAGCTGGTTCCGTCTGTATCCCAAGGAGCGATGGCAATCACTTCCTTGTTCCGGATCCAACTGTGGTGGAGCGCACGCGTCGTGTAGGTCACGTTCTGACGCGTTTCGTCATATCCTGACTTCAACAGAGGGCGTCTGTTGAAGTCAGGATATGACGAAACGCGTGTCAAACGCCTGCTCTTATTGCCAGTGTGAACTCAGCCTAAGACTGCTTTTGCACCGATGCACGTCCGTTTAACCAAACCACGGGTGCAGCTGAGTGCACTTGTGGGTAAGCTGCACTTTGCTTTCTATCTTATGCTGCAGGTTTGGTATGCTTTCTGAAAGGCCACCGAAACTCCTGCGTTCAGGAGGTTTAGTGCCATTTCAGAAAGAGCACCAAACCTGCAAGTTTTAATAGAAGTCTATGGCTCAGTGCAGCTAACCTGCAGGAAAGCAGTGGGTACACCGTACTGCACCCAGGGATCAGAGTGTAAGCGGTCTAATTTGCTCATTATAAAAGTGCAGTGTATGTGATGTTTAATACAATGACCTTTTACTCTTTCATCTCCTCCTGATATCTCCTCCTCTTGATATCGCTCTCCAGGCTGCTAGAAAGATCCCAGGTGAAGTGCAGTTGGTATCACTCCATCTGGAAGCATCAGCTTACACGGCTCCTGCTCCCACCATGGCTGCCTGCTTCCTCCACTGCCAGCGCCGGGTCAATACACTGATGCTTTGGGATGGCAGTGGCAACCCGTTAATTGCAATTTGGGCTGGCCAATCCATCATCCCAGAGCATGAGCATTTGCTTCCCTGGTTTGAGATTGAGGGCCACAGGTTGAACACCCTTGCACAAGAGCATAAACGGCCTTTTTTTTTTTTTTTTTTTTTTATTCATTATACATTTTGCTGTACACATTTAAAGAAGGATCTCTCATGTTCTGACTTTATTTTTTTTGCCAGAGAGAAGTAGAGATATTGATGTTCCTCAGCGCCATTGTTATGATGAAGAACAGACGAAGCAGTAAGTATGTGTCATATGTAAGGTAGTATGTCCTTATCACAGAATGCCTTGCTGGAGCTCATTCTGCAACCCCCAGCACCACCCATTACATATTATGGTCTTATGGCCCTGTCTCTACTGTTAAGAACTTTTCTTTTATAAAGGATGAATGTATGCAGCGCTAAAAACATTAAATTATAAAGTAAGAGTCCATAGTGTTAAAACGGAGTCCTTGCTCAGGGAAACAGCTGGAACCACCCACGGTGTAGACAGACACACAATAAGGTGAGCATGAAATTATCCTCCACCGAATATCAACACACCGGGCCTTTTATCAAAGAAAATGGATTACTGAGTTACAGGCGGTCAAACAAGCGTGATATGTCCACAGCGCAACTTCAATTGGATCACAGATGGCTGGATCTTGTAGTATTTTGTTAGATAAAAGCAGGCATGTCAGAAGCTACAATCTGTCATGGATATCAATTATTTCCAACCAGAAAGATGGCCGCGGTTGGCACGTTACAGCGTCATGATGTCAGAGCTCCACCCTACGCAACGTTTCGTCCAATAGGAACGTCAGCGGGGGCGAGGAACACCCTCGTCGGCGGGGGCGAGGGTGGAGCTCTGACGTCATGACGCTGTAACGTGCCAACCACAACCATCTTTGTGGTTGGAAACAATTTGATATCCATGACAGATTGTAGCTTCTGACATGCCTGCTTTTATCTAATGAAATACTACAAGATCCAGCCATCTATGATCCAATTGAAGTGGCGCTGTGGATATATCACACTTGTTTGACCACCTGTAACTCAGTGGTCCATTTTTCTTTGGTAAGAGGCCGGTGTGTTGATGTTCGGTGGAGGATAATTTCATGCTCACCTTATTGTTTCTCTGTCTACACCGTGGGTGGTTCCAGCTGTTTCCTTGAACAAGGACTGTTTTAAAACTATGGACTCTTACTTTATAATTGTATGTTTTTAGCGCTGCATATATTCATCTTTTATGCTTTTTATTGTTACCATACAATTTATGCCAGCTGCTTTATTAATGTTAGCGCAGTGATTAATCTTGAATTTATAATTTATTTCTTTTATACCCCCTGGGACCCTCAAAGCCAAACTCCAGCCAACCTGCCCCCCTTTTTTTTTTTTTTTTTTTTTTTGGCCCCGCTTACCTGAAGGTGGTGTCTGCACATTTCAGCTACTTGCCCATCCAGTGGATCCAGCTTTGTCCCGCTGAGATCCTCTCATCCCGGCCGCAGCTCCATCCTGTGCCACCATGTTCTCTCAGACATCCTCAAGAGGCCCGCTGGCTCTTCCGTGTTCAGTGGGCAGGCCTTTCGATGATGCACGATAGTCCCGCCCCCTCCTCCTTTCCTTTAAAGTGATTGTAAACCTTTGTGTTTTATTTTTTTTAAATAACAAACATGTCATACTTGCCTCCACTGTGCAGCTCATTTTGCACAGAGTGGCCCCGATCCTCCTCTTCTGGGGTCCCTCGGCGGCTCCTCGAATACGATGACCCCCTAGGAGAAGCGTTCTCCCAGGGGGTTACCGTGCGGTCGCACTCCCGAGTCCAGTATTTGCGTCCATAGACACGAATGCCGAACCCAGCCCCGCCCCTCAGTGCCCGCACCATTGAATTTGATTGACAGCAGCGGGAGCTGGAACCCCGTGCAGAGAGGGTGAGCGCATCTCCGCCGAGGGAATGAATGGCTCAGGTAAGTAAAAAGGGGGGGGCCGGTCACTGCCAGAAGTTTTTTTACCTTAATGCATAGGATGCATTAAGGTGAAAAAACACGAGGGTTTACAACCCCTTTAAATGAAAGGCTTTGCCTCCTGGGATATGTGACGTACATATCCTGGGAGGCACAGCGGGCAGAGTGTGCACATCATTTGCCTAAGGCCATAGGGAGGACTATTCCTGCAGAGGAGGGTTGGAGAGGCTGGGTTGTCCTCAGGAGGGTGAAGGTCCACTTAACCACTTAAGCCCCGGACCATTTGGCTGGCCAAAGACCAGAGCACGACTTGCAATTCGGCACTGCGTCGCTTTAACCGACAATTGCGGTGTCGTGCGACGTTGCTCCCAAACAAAATTGACGTCCTTTTTTTCCCACAAATAGAGCTTTCTTTTGGTGGTATTTGATCGCCTCTGCGGATTTTTATTTCTTGCGCTATAAACAAAAAAATGGCGACAATTTTGAAAAAAACGCATAATTTTTTATTTTTCACCTCTGGTGGCAACTTAACATTTTTGGGTTTACCCAACCTTTCATTCCTGATGACTTTTGATGGACATTTAGAGAAGGTGAATGTCTCTGATGGGGCACGGACCGTTGTCCCCCACAGTACATCTTTTTCTCCACAAGATGTCCCCAGTCTTTTGGGTTCCAAGACAACCAGAGGCAAAAATGATGCCCCCCGACACAATCAGTGGGCAGCACTGTCAACAGACACAACCTATTCAAGTGAACGGGGCTGTGCCACAACTGAGAGACAAATGCTAGTCCCGAGGTTGTGCCATGATATTCCTGTTGAAAAACTCAGTTCGGCTCTCAAAAAAAACCCCGAAAAAAAGGAATTCAGTATCACCTCCTGACTGCCTGTCAGCTGCACCTGCACCCCTCTAGGGCTGCAACCAACGATTATTTTCATAATCAATTAGTTGGCCGATTATTGTTTCGAATAATCGGTTAATAACCTTACAAAAAGTGTGGTGTATAATTTAATTAATATGTAAAGTTAAAAAAAGGCAATTTATTCTTAAATATTCTTAAATATCTCTATGCAGTGGTAAAATATAAATGACCAACTATATAACCGTATATACTCGAGTATAAGCCGAGTTTTTCAGCACATTTTTTTTTTTTTTTTTTTGTGCTGAAAATGCCCTCCTCAGCTTATACTCAAGTCAAGCGCTTTTCTGCAGCAGAGAATGACATTTTCCGAACCGATTTTAACACTACAACATATCTAAAGCTGGGGTTCCTAGCACCCCCAATATATGGGGCCCCAAAGTCGGTTCGGAAAATGTCATTCTCTGCTGCAGAAAAGTGCTTGACATTTTTCCGAACCGACTTTGGGGCCCCGTATCTTGGGGCCACTTGGTGCTTGGATATGTTGTAGTGCTAGTTCCACTGGGTTTGCACACCAAATTTGGGGTTCCTAGCACCAAGTGGGCCTGAGATACGGGGCCCTTAAGTCGGTCAACTGTGACCATCTGCAGCAATGTCATTTCGGGACCCTTTGGGTTCAGAGACCCCAAATTTTGGCTGCAGATAGGGGGCATCTAGGAACCCTTAACTACTGAGTTTGAAGTTCGGGGGACCTATGGCTGCAAATGGGCACAGTGAGGCTGCAAATGGGAATTGTTGACCCTCTTTTGCACTTACAGTAGCTGCACATTTCTCACCCTCGTCTTATACTCGAGTCAATAAGTTTTCCTAGTTTTTTGTGGTAAAATTAGGTGCCTCGGCTTATATTCGGGTCGGCTTATACTCGAGTATATACGGTATATGGTTAGGGAGCAAAATCTCTAATCTACTCTGAGAATAACAGACAGAAGAGATATACTGTATATACTATTAGAAGAGATATACTGTGTATATACTATTAGAGGAGATGTACTGTATATACTGTTAGAGGAGGTATATAATATTAGAGGAGATATATACTGTATTTTCTATTAGAGGAGATGTACTGTATATACTGTTAGAGGAGGTATATAATATTAGAGGAGATATATACTGTATATACTATTAGAGGTTGAATCTGGGAAATGTCATCAGACTCGGATCAAAAAAAAAAAAAAATGTAAAGACTGTTTTGCAGATTTTCAAACAGAACTGTAATATATTATATGCTGGCCATACAAGAACAATGTCTTCCTTCAAAAAAAAATGTAATTTTAAAAACATTGGCTTGATTTTCTAATCGTTAGTGGGGTCAAATCGACGTTTTCAACCACAGTGATGGGAAAATTTAGAACTAATAGAAAACTTTTTGGTCAGACAGTGGATGTGGTTTTTCGTTCAAAAATGACATTCATTTTATTACAGAATGCTAAAAACAAGTGAAATTTTCAAACAACATTCTTTCATTCAGCGAATGTACAAAGATTTTTCGTCTGAATATTCTCATCTGAAAATTGATCGGTGTGGCCAGCATAAGGCTCGGTACACACCTATTCAGTTTGCTTTTCATCTGTTTCTGCAGTGCTTTTTGCTGTGCGTTTTGATTTTAGCAAACGTGATTTTGCTGCGATTTGCATTTTTATTTAATCTTTTTTTTGGCCAAATTGTTGTTGGGCAGATTAAAAAAAAGACAAATTGCTGCAAAAACGCACTACATGCTTTTTCTGCAGCTTCTCCATTAAAATATATTGAACCAAAAAAGCACTGGTTTGCGTTGGAAAAAAGTCCCTGACCCTTTCCAAATACACAGCGGCTGAAAAAAAGCATAGGATGCGAACGTGTCCCATAGGAAACCATGTAAATGAACTGTAGTGCGTTTCTACAAAAAGCACCAAAAAAACACATAGATGTGAACCCAGGCCTAAGACGTTTAGTAACATAATGGGGTTAAAAAAAACTCAAATTAACCCTTTTATAGTACAAAAAGAGCAAATCACTACTGTAAGGGGTTAATTTTTTATACTGTGGAACAGTGAAAGTAATATTTACAGTAGCGATTTATTTGTTCTTTTGTACTAGAACGGGCTAATTTTTTAGTTTTTTTTTTTTTTTTTATAACCCCATTATGTTATTGGCCGATTAATCGATCATGAAAATGGTAATCGATTAATTTCATAGTCCATTAGTTGTCGATTTAATCAATTAGTAGTTTCGGCCCTACACCCCTTGCTTTTCAGAGAGCAGTGCAGGTGTAAACTAAGCCCAAGTGTGTTACTGGCAGAGTTTTTAAGTTCTAATCGAGAAGAAAGTCTGAAAAATAACGAGGCCACCACATCTAAGGAGCGATAAGCTGCAGGTTTTGTTCTCGGGGTTAGGTAGACTTTTTAGGTACTGCAGCCTCTTGTTGTTTGCAGATATTGCTCTAATGACTTTATTTCTCCGCCGTTCTGATTTCAGTTACAATTGAACAGCATGTTGGGAACATCTTCATGTTCAGTAAGGTTGCCAATACGATTTTGTTCTTCCGCTTGGACCTGCGTATGGGCTTGCTGTACGTCACACTGTGCCTAGGTGAGTGCTTTGTACTTTGGGGTGGAGGGGATTCCATTTATGTAAGCTGGATGTGAAATCCGGCACCTCTGGGGTTGGCCCTCTGAAATTGCAGCTTTCTCTCCATCTTACACGTTTCTTGCTCAGTACAATGTAATGTGAAATAAGCGCAGAATCTAGCAGTCTACTGTTATTATTAAAGTGTTATTAAACGCAGGACCCTGCATTCACTAGATCTGGTCTCCCACAGAACACAATTATTTTAGTATATATAATCGGCTAAATACCTTTTTATCAGCAGTTGGAGTAGTCTTATGACTTTCAGTGTCTGGTTAAAGCTTGTAGGAGGAGTTTTCATTCTCCTCTGACTGTCCTATGAGGCTGCAGGACCCCTGACCTTCTGTCTGGACAATGCTGATTGGCCCTGTGCGGATCACATGCACCCTCCCAAAAAAAAAAAACTCTAGCAATACTGAGCATGTGCAGAGTGCCTCCAACGGCTCTGTACTATCAGGAGATGGATTGAGGACAGTAGAAGGGGAGGATTAACCCCTTAGGTTCCACAGTGAGTAGAACAAGCATGCTTTACTGCATATACAGACTGATTTTACTGTTGAGGGTTTAGTAACACTTTAACCTCTACAATACATAAATGAAACCATACAGTATGAATGTTCCTTATTCGTTTTTTTTCTCTCTTCCTTTTTGTAGTTTTTCTCATGACATGTAAGCCTCCGCTGTATATGGGTCCTGAACATATCAAGTATTTTAATGACAAAACAATAGAGGTAAACTTGATTTAAATTGTTATATTTAAAGTAGATGTTATTCCAATTTAGCTGCAAAAGTGAAAATATTACTTAAGACGGGTCTAGGCAACCTCGGCCCTCCAGCTGTTTTGAAACTACAAGTCCCATGAGACATTGCAAGACCCTGACAATCACAGGCATGACTCCTAGATGCTGAGGCATCATGGGATTTGTAGTTTCACCACAGCTGGAGTGCCGAGGTTGCCTACCCCTGTCTTAAGAGACATTGGAGATGTGTACAAAACAGAGTCTTTACATCACTTCACTTATCCTTTACTGCCTTTCATATCCTCAGGAGGAGATACAATCCGATCGTCGGGTCACGTGGCTGGTGGAGTTCTTTGCTAACTGGTCATCCGAGTGCCAGTCCTTTGCACCCATCTATGCCGAGCTGTCTTTGAAGTATGTGTTTTTTTTTTTTGGTTTTTTTTTTTATATCTTAATTTCATATCGGTTTGTTCAGTCCTGTAATTTACTGATTGGCTTTTCAAAAAAAGCACTGCAAAACACCAGCGGTCCAATCCATTATATCAGGGATATGCAATTAGCGGACCTCCAGCTGTTGCAAAACTACAAGTCCCATCATGCCTCTGCCTCTGGGTGTCATGCTTGTGGCTGTCAGAGTCTTGCTATGCCTCATGGGACTTGTAGTTCTACAACAGCTGGAGGTCTGCTAATTGCATATCCTGGCTTTATATGATCCCTGCAGTTTGAAGTTTTCCTATATTGATTGGAAATGGCAGGTTTAAACTCCAACTTGTTCCCCTCACTGGCCGTATTTAATACTTTTTATGTTTAACACTTACCTTTTTTGAGGTCTCCAGGCCGATCACATGACTCTGCACGATCCTCTACTACTTTGCCTGGCTGGGCAGCCCTTACTGATTTGTGAGAGCAGGGATGACCTCCGCATAGCTCTCTACATTTAGTGCGCAGTAAATTCAGGGCACCATGGTGATGTCCCGGGGGGGGAGGGGAGGTAAGTTCATGGTGTCCTGTACTCACATTAGGCCCTCCATCTTCCAAGTTAAAAGATGCTGGGTGTCATTCAGCTGAGAAGATGGAGGACATCTTGTGGCCAATAAATGGTACTGCAGGGAACAGACCTGTAATGAATGTGCAGATTTTCAGTTCAAGCAAGCAGTACGAATACCAGCAATTCAGGCTGAGATGAGGGAGAGAAGGCAGAAAGGAGGAGTGAGAAATCAAATCCGTGACTGTGTGTATGCAGACAGATCTGTTTATTACTTGTTATAGTAATAAAAGTATTTAAAAAAAAAAAAAAAGGAAAGAAATGTGAAAATAGAAAAATAAAAGTAAAACAAACAATAACAAAAAATATTTAAAGCACCCCCGTCTCCACGTACTCGTGCGCAGAAGCTAATGCAAACATAGGTCACGCCCACATGTGTGAACTACTTTTAAACCACACATGCGAGGCATCGCTGTGAACATTGGAGTGAGACCAATAATTCTAGCGCTAAACGTCCTCTGTAACTATAAACGTGTAACCTGTAAAAAAAAATTTAAAGCGTCACCTATGGGTATATTTTTAAGTACTGAAGTTTGGTGCCATTCCACGAGTGTGCGCAATTTTAATTTAAAGCATGACATGTTGGGTATCTAAAAAAATTGGTCTAATGTTACTTTTTTTTCTTTTTGTTTTTTTGCATGAAACTTAAACTTTGAAAAATTAATGCGCAAAAAGTTGCAATGACCACCATTTTATTCCTTAGGGCAGTGATGGCGAACCTTGGCACCCCAGATGTTTTGGAACTACATTTCCCATGATCCTCATGCACTCTGCAGTGTAGCTGAGCCTCATGGGAAATGTAGTTCCAAAACATCTGGGGTGCCAAGGTTCGCCATTACTGCCCTAGGGTCTCTGCTAAAAAAACAACAAAAAATACATATATAATGTTTGGGGGTTCTGAGTAATTTTCTAGCAAAAAAAAAAAGATTTTTACACGTAGGAGCGAAGTGCCAGAATTGGCCTGGGTAGCAGGTTTATGGATAGCGGGAGGAGCGGGCAGGGTTTTGTACATGGCTTCCTGACAACATCACAGCACCCTGCCTACGGCTAGGTACACACTTGTGCGGCTCTGCCAGCCGTGTTTTGTGTGTGCACAGCAGCCCATTCGTTTGAACAAGCTGCTGTGCCCCCTGAAAGTGCTGGACAAAGGTCCCTGCACCTTTTCTGAAAATTTAGCTATCACAGAAACTGCAAGAGCAGTGCGATTTCCAGTGCATGAGGGTGGCCTTAGGATTAATGGCACCGCCACTTATCTTTTTTCCGGCGGCTGCAGGAACAGGTGCGATCCCACAGCAGCAATCACTCGCACAAGTGTGACGTTAACCTTCGTGCTCCTCTCAAGAGCTCTCAGCCTTGATGCAAACAGTCGGCAGACTCTTGGGAGGAGTTATATAAACTTTTATATTGATGAGTGGATGTCGATCTTGAGGAGTGGCCGTTCCGAAGTAGTGTATTTGCATGCAGACCCCCTTAGGTAACGCCTACATGTGATATTAACCCTCGATGATTTAAAAAAAACTGAAATCCAATGAAAAAGGGGCGGGCCAGGGACAGTCGGGGCTAGGGGTAGGAAATGGCTAGATGAAGCTGGATGTCCTCCATGCAAGAAATGAGGCGGGCTTTATCTGACTTGCCATAGCTTCTAATGCACGCTGTGAGAAGCTAAGTGTGCAGTGAGAATTTTCAGTACAAGATGGGAACCTGTACAGCTGTGCCAAGACTGAAGATGAGGCTGGAGTCCAGATTTAATGTATCTCCTAAAGTTAGCCTAACAGGAACCTATCCCCGGAATCTAACCCCAACGCTACCCCCCATTGTGCTGCATGCATGGCTTGTCCTGTGCCAGGAGTCTGTGCATTTTAGCAGGTAGGTCATCACACTGCATAGGGGTCAGTATATGTTATTGCTATGACAGATCCATCTTTGGGGGGGCGGTGGGGGATGTATGGTTGAGTTTCATTTATTAATTCTTGTATCTTGCCGTGTTTCATAGGTACAACTGTGCTGGTCTGAAATTTGGGAAGGTTGACGTAGGCCGGTATCCTGATGTCAGCACAAAGTAAGGATCATTCCACAAGGTTTCTTGCAGTGTACATGTTTTGGTGGATATATGTGTGTAATGTACAATGAGCACTAAACTCTTCTTAAAAGATATTGTAGGACTTTGAGGATATATTTAAGTCATAGGCACATATCTAGGTGCATTCATACACAATGGAATGAAAATGCATTACTACAGTGGTAAATAGGGCTGAGATCGGGTGTGTTTCTGATGTGGCCTTCAGGAAGCTATCACCGGTGTCTATCATGAACTCACCGCTCCTCCACTGCTGCGCTGTGATACCGCCGGCAAAACGCCACTCCGGCAGCGTTTTGCGGGCGGATTTAACCCCTTTACGGCTGCTAGCCCCCCCGTTAAGCCCCCCGTGCTAGCGGCCGAATAGCGGCTCTAAAAATAGCACCGCTTTACCGCTGACGCCCTGGCGCCGGCAGTGTGAAAGGGGTCTTAAGGATAAGAGGGTTTAATTCTGCTTTAAGGCTGTCAGCAGATCTGCTTCTAAAGTTTCGGCACAGTCCCGAAAAATGGAGAGCAACTGAGCATGTGCAGAGCAGGGTGCGACAGTGTATTACTGGATTTTAAACAAAATAGGCTCTTATTTTTAATTTTTTACATAGCTATACCTGCAAAAGCTGCCAGCCTGAAGTGATCTAGCGGGACCTAATTTTCTAAATAAAGTTCCACTCTAAGTTTAATAGATAATTAATAAAATAAAAAATATTGCTTATATAATGCAGTGTGTTTAGAATGGGACTCCAACTGCTGCTAATTCTATTGACTGTTTTTATTACCTGTTGAGCCTGCAAGTAAATATCTTGGCTTCCGCTTCTGTCTATCTTCTCCCCAACAATGACGGTTACAAAGATTTCCATAGATCAAATAACAGTAACACAGACGTTCATACAATGGCAAGCCGTTATTATTGTCAGGATCCACCCTGATGCCTGACTGGCAGCTGGCTTGGCCTCTCTGCGAACCTATGGGAGACTGAGCGTGCCACTCTCGCCCCCTGCACAGCCCAATCCTCCAGTTAGTGCTGGAGAGGCAGAGCAGAGAGCTGAAAATCGAGAGCTGAGTGACCAGCGGTCTTTGATCGATCAGTTCTCAGGCTTAGGGACGGCAGGGATCAAATGCAGCATCCACCTAGATGAGTGAGTGATTGTTTGTTTGTTTTTTGTTTGTTTTTTTTTTTTTGTTTCCCACATTTATTTAACTATACATTGAATTTTTTTTTTTTTATAGCTGTATAAATTGTGCATCTTAGTTTTTTTTTTTTTTTTTTTTTTTTTATGTTTTAGGTATGGTGTTAGTACCTCACCGCTTTCCAAGCAGCTCCCTACACTCATCCTCTTTCAAGGTGGGAAGGAGGTATTGCGTCGACCACAGGTTGATAAAAAGGGGCGTGCCGTATCTTGGAGTTTCACTCAGGTAACCAGACAAATTTTTGTAAACTTTATCCTTAAAACTGAACTTGTTTAGCTTAGGGCAGTGATGGCGAACCTTGGCACCCCAGATGTTTTGGAACTTTGTTTCCCATGATGCTCAACTACACTGCAGAGTGCATAAGGATCATGGGAAATATAGTTCCAAAACATCTGGGGTGCCAAGGTTCACCATCACTGGGTTAGGGGAACATGGTCGCAAAGAATACATGCTTTATTTCACAGGCCCTTATACAGTGTAGGGTCGCTGCTCCTGCATTGTATGAGATGACATTCACAATGTGACAGCCATGGGGCCGGTTATGTGATGGGAAGGAAGCCTTTGGGGGGCAAGGAGTAAGAGAAATCATTTTCCTTAACTTTTTGCCCTCTAGTTTTAAAGTAGCATCGGAACATTACCATCCTGGGGAAGGAGGGTGGCGGCTAAAGAGGGAGCTTTAATGTCCAACTCAGAATTTTGGAATTCTGTACCTTCCCCATTCCTGAAGGTTCCCCAAACTGCATGGGATGTGGGTATGAACACTCACCAGCCACTTTATTAGGTACACCTGTTCAATTGCTTGGTAACACAAATTGATAACCAACTGCGTGATGCTATCATGTCAGTATGGACCAAAATCTCTGAGGAACATCTTGTGGAATCTATGCCATGAAGAGTTAAGGCAGTTCTGAAGGGAAAAGGGGTTCAATCCAGTACTAGCAAGGTGTACCTAATAAAGTGGCCAGGGAGTGTAAAAAAAAAAAATATATATAT
Source organism: Aquarana catesbeiana (assembly GCF_042186555.1). Lineage (NCBI taxonomy): Eukaryota > Metazoa > Chordata > Amphibia > Anura > Ranidae > Aquarana > Aquarana catesbeiana. The sequence goes on along the minus strand of NC_133331.1, from coordinate 258,614,397 downwards.
ATATATATATATATATATATATATATATATATATATATATATATATATATATATATATATATATATATATACATACATACATACATACATACATACATACATACATACATACATACATACAATTACAAAATTTTTTATCTCATTTTCATAGTGTGAATGGAGCCCAAAAAGAGATGTTCTAGATCAGTGGTTCTCAACCTTTCTAGTGCCGTGACCCCTTGATAAAATTTCCCAAGTTGTGGGGACCCCTAACAGTAAAATTAGTTTCGTAGCGTGGCTTGTCGGCACCCAAGGCAAGACAAGTAATTTTCGCCCCTAACCTACGGACATTTAGCGCTCCCTGAATCCCTTCCACTCATACAGTATTAAAATCCCTTATGGTACATTTTAGGATGCGCCACTCTTTCTTTGCTCTCCTTTCTTTCCCTTTTATCTCTCACTATCCTAATCTCCTGTACCCCCCATCCCTCTCTCTAGCTGTTTTTCTTCTTTATCTTATTCTTTCTCTCCTTTTTTCTTTGTTCCTCCCGCTCTTTTCCTCTCCGTTCCATGTATTCTCTATTTTTTATTCCTTCTCTTACTCCTTGGTGGGGGGGAATGGGATGAGTGGCAGTGCTGGCGTGGAGTTGAGATCAGTGGCAGTGCTGGGGGCAGTTCTGATCATCCAACTTAGGTGCTCTTGATCAAGGTCATCTGCTGATCTGAGAACTGTAGTGGGGACTTTTAATGGCAACTATAATCACAGGTAGTGTTACTCACTGTGTCTCAGACTTTGTGGTGTCTCGTAGCAGTGACACCTATGCCGAAAGCAGGAGATGGGGTCTCCTCCAGCCCCTCCCACTTCACATTCCTCACCAGTCAGCTGACTGCTATTCTCTGCCCCCCAGCCATGCCGTGAACTAAAAAGGCAGCTGCGAAGAGGCTGAGTGGGCAGCTGTGGGCTCCAGGGACAGCCCTGCTGGGTGGCTGCAAAAAGGGTGGGAGAGTGGTGCGGGCTTCACAATTAGCCCAGGATTCGGTGACCCCTGGCAAATCATCATTCGACCCCCAGGTTGAGAACCACTGTTCTACATAGTAGTTGCTGGTTTTGCTTCAGGTTTTTTTTTTTTTTTTTTTTTTCTAAAAGATCAGCACAGATCCCACTTTCCTTGTCTTCAGCTTAGTTCTATTGCATTTTTCCTTCTAGGAAAATGTCATCCGAGAGTTCAATCTAAATGAACTTTACCAGAAATCAAAGAAGTTTGGAAAGAATCAAGAAGAGCCTCAGCAAGAGTCGGAGATAGCTGAAATAGACAATGCTCCAAAAGAAAGCAAGAAGGACCAATAACCTCCCTGGGAATGTCATGGAGCTTTCGCAGAGGGAGATGTAAATAGGATACAAACTGACACTCCATCAGTATTGCCTTCTGCAAGCTGTCTCATCCTATCCAAAATACTGGACACCTTCATTAACATCTGCCTGCAGCTGTCCCCATCTTAGGATACAATTCTACTCCAATGATCCTTCTTTTTCTTTTTTTTTTCTTCCCTTTTAAAGGCCCTGATATGGAAATTGTCCTGAGTACCCCTCTACTGTAGCCTCATTCATTACTATGTCTTTCACAGAAAGATTTGGTGAAGGGTAATGAGTTTTCATTAAGATATTTCAATACAGAAGACCCACTTTTTGTTAATGGCCTTCCTTTGTATTAGATGGAATGACATATGTGGGTAGTTTGCACTACAGGACATTGTCCATGTTAATATGTTTGATGTCCTGCATTAACATCACTGCTAATTGTACTTATGGGGTATCCCTGTTAGAAAATACATCATGACAAGTTAGCGTTTTATCAATAAATCGCATATAAAATAGATCTAGATGATGTATTTTTATCATTTTAAAAACCATGTGTATTTTATACATAATAAAATGAATGATCCCGCATTGAAGGGGAGGGGGATCCACAAGGTTGGTCACATGACACACTGATTTCCCCCTTCCTTTGAGGATCTTCTCCTGGCAAATGGGTGGTCCTTGATGAAGAGAGGTGCTGACATCACTGCATACTGTGATTGAGGGGCAAGGTAAGGAAGCTCCCCCGGGGGGGGGGGGGGGGGGGGGGGTCCATGCTGCCATTCCTTAGTGTAGATGTAGAATCCCTTCCCAGTTGATTTTTCAAACAGAAGAAAGTTGCTAGCAAACCAGGCAGAAGCTTTAGGGTCCTTTTACAAGGGCGGTCCGATCGGACCCTCCATTCACCCCTATGGAGCGGCGGATGTCAGCAGTGACCTGTCCGGTACAGTCCTGTCTGCCAAATCCAGACGGATGGAAACCCTATTTCACATCGGTCTGGCAGATCGGGTGAGAACAGACAGGCACCCTGTTTTCCCCATAGGGGGGAGCAGGACTCTGCACAGTGAGCGGACACGGACCTGTCATCCACCTGCTCAGCGGGTATTAGCGGAGCGATTCCCCCACTTAGCAAAGCGGACTGCCTGTGTGAAAGGATCCTTTAAAGGGTCTGCTGTCATTTCTCTTTTTTGGGGGCCCCCCAAGGTGGGTTATGCTATACATTAAACAGACCTGTCAAACTGAGCTCTGCGCTTCAAACGACTTGTGGGTCACAGGCACTTCCATCTTCACCCAGTCTTCCTTTGCGGGCCTTCAGCCACTTGATTGGCCGGGTCATTATGATGTCACATCGCAGCGTCATAGATTGGGGCTGTAAATTCACTAAGCTGCGCATGTGCAGCTCCGTGTACATGACGGCAATTATTTTTAATGGCTGAAGAGACTGTGTCTTCTGCAATAAATAGCTAACCTAACAATTTTTTGGTAAACGACATTTTAGCTCCACTTTACTGTTTAAAATGGGAGTATAGGATTGAGATTTGATTAACACAAGAAAGAATGACTGACCAAAATCAGAAATCCTTTGACAGGTATAAAGTAAATGAATTTAGCTGGAGTTTCACTTTAATGGACCATGCCTGCTGATCTTGTGTGCACAGTTTCTGGTCTATTCATCTGTCTCTTGGGCAGAGCTGACACCACTCCATCCACAGAAAATCTGTGTTGTCAGCTCACAACAGGACTTGGGAGCTGACTGCCATTTCCTTGCAGATCAACATCTATTTTTTTTTTTTTTTTTTGTCCGTGCATGGTCTTTAAATGAACGAAACATAGTAAATGTGCTTGTGTTGCATGGATAATGCTCTTGTACCTGCTCCACTTTTTCAGGCAAAAGTTAAAGCGCCTAGATTTTTGTGGTGGAACAGACTTTTTGTCTTTTCTTCTATAAAAGCTTTTTCCGCACCTGCTAACCTTTTTCCTAATTTATATGGCTCAGTGTACATTCCCAGCATAAGAAATGTCTGGGTACCTGGCCAGTGTTAACTCTAAGTTTTATGTCATCATGGGCTGACCAGTAGAGAAGACTGGCTAAAGACAGGACACCAGACCCAGAAGGAAAGACCAGGAGAAGATGGTAGATGAAGGGGATCAAGGACGTTGTATTGCTGGAGAAGTGCACTCTAGGTAGTACTGTAAGTCCGCTGTAATGTGCAAGAGCTCTGGGGGCACCTATTCGCTAAAGTTCCACATAAAACATAACCCTCAGCTTCACCCCAGATGACTCCCTTCCCCCTTATGCTCCTCAGCAGTCATTTTATGTCTTCTGGTGGTTCACATGATGTACTGGTTCTCCTCTGCAGGAAAGCTCCAGCTTGACAGATGTTTTGACTTGTTAAAACCTCCTAGGGCAGTGATGGCAAACCTTGGCACCCCAGATGTTTTGGAACTAAATTTCCCATGATGCTCTGGCACTCTGCAGTGTAGTTGAGCATCATGGGAAATGTAGTTTCAAAACATCTGGGGTGCCAAGGTTCGCCATCACTGCCCTAGGGGATGTTAACAAGAAATATGCTGAAGTTGGGCTTTAAGCAAAAGAGCCGGCATGATCTAATCATATCACACCTGAAACCCCCCCAAATTTTCTTTTTTTTTTTTAGAGGTGCAGTGACTGGTAAGTCAGTCTGAGTAGAGAAACTGGCATCTCACACAACACTAAAATTCATGGGTATACCCTGCATGTAGAAAATTGATATCCATATAAATGTCTTCCAATCCAGCCAATAACAGATGTATTGACTATGGTTTGCCTCTAACATCCAATCACTCTTGTACTATCCAATCCCAGGGAAGAATTCTTAACACTGGTTCAATTTCCTTCTCAATTACTACTATTAGGAGATGAGGAACACCTATCATGAAAAATGTGAGTCTGCCGTCACTGAAAATTACAAATTTCTAGCAGTCTCTGGTTTTCCTGAGTCACAAACCTGGTGCAAATTTGCAACAATTGACATCAGAATTTCCAGTCTCCGATCTTGATTTAGGTCAATGGCTAAACACTGAAACTGAGGATGAGCATGACAGAAGTTAGGTCTTTGTATTTTTCTTCCAGCAGGTTTTATTTAAAGGCAGTAAATGGACAGCACAAATACTGTAAAGATGGGGAAAATGCATTTTCAGATTAGTTTAAGTTAATACATTTGTTTAGTCATATTTTTTATGTTAGAATGATTTGTTTTTGAAATTGGTTGTGTTTCATATATTCGTTATTTTAAAATTGATTTGAAAGACGGCTATATTTGTTCTATTTTATTCTTTTCTATTCCTTTATTTTCTATTTTGTTTTATTCTATAAAGCAGCTGAAGTAGTAATCCTCCTATTTCACTTTTTATACCTTACTTTATTTATTGCGATATGTTTCCATTTCAAATTGGGGATCATTTTGTTTTGTTATTTATTTTGGATCAGTTGAAATTCATGACCGTTGTGATTCGGATACATCCAGATAACAAAAAATTTAGTCGAATTTCATTATAAATCGAAATTCAATCTCACGTCTAAAATATTGTACCTACACTTGGTTGATGGCTTTTGTGAACGTACAAGGTGCAATCATTCTACAGAATAAGGCTGGGTTCACACTGCTGCGATGTTAGACATAATTCACACCGCACTGCTGTGCACATCACATGCAATGTCTGTTTAATGCAAGTTCAGCCATACGTATTGTATGGCTGAATTTGCATTGCATTTGCACCAAAATGGTGCAGGACCCTTTTTTGGTCCGCACTGGAATCGGATCGCATGGGTATTCACACCAATGCGATCTCATTTTCCTGCACCATTTGACAGTTCGCATTGCTATCTGTGAACGGAGCTGGGGGTGTCATTAACTTTCTATTGACATCCGCAGCAGTTCGCATAGGGCAGTCTGAACTGCCGGCGAGTCCTATGCGATGTGTTCTGACACATAGTGCCCACTATCGAGAAGTGCTCGGGATGTACTGTGCATAAGCCGTACGGAACAGCACAACAGCTGATTTTACGATCAGCTGTTGAGACGGCACCTGTGCATAATAGCCGATGGAAGAAATGTTTGTCAGATCGTGCCTCGTGCTGCCATGGCGTGCTTATGTCGGTGAGGGGCGGATTTGTACATGTTGGATGCGGATTATTAAAAGATGGGCACGCCTCACAGGCGTCCAGGAAAAATAGCAGAATAAAATTTGTTTTGCTGCACTGGCCATCTTTGCAAAATCCACCCCCATCATTGTAGCATTGCCCATCTATTTAAAAATGTTAAAATGCGCAGGATCGTAAAATCAGCTGTTGTGCTATTCCATGCGCGGTACATCCTGGGCACTTCTCGATAGTGGGCACTATCCGATAGAACACTGGCACTAAATGTGTGGCACTCAGATCTTCCAAGCTCTGTTTTAGGACTGTGGATACATTAACCGCTTCTGGACCAGCCCACGTACATATACTGCGGCAGGGTGGCCCGGCTGTGCAAAATAATGTACCTATACATGATTTCGTGCACGCGGTTTAGGGGGGTGCGCCATTCCCGCTGTGATTGGACATAACGGGGGCAATGGCTGCTGCGACCCGCCGATCGGTCACAGGAGAGACGGATCAGCCGTCTGCCTGTGTAAACAAGGCAAACTGTGGATCTGTCAGGAAGGGAAAGATCTTGTAATTCAGCTAAGCTGAATTACAGCTCTCTCTTTTCCTTTAGTGTGACAGAGCCCCACAGTTAGTAAGCACCCCCCCCCAGGGAACCTTTTAACCCTTTGATAGTCCCTGGTGTTAACACCTTCCCTGCAAGTGCCATTTATACAGTAGTATATCTAATTTTTAGCACTGATCACTGTATTTGTGTCACTGGTCCCCAAAAAGTGTCAGATTTGTCCGCCACAATCCCGCTAAAAATCGCAGATCGCCGCCATTACCAGTAAAAATAAATAAAAGTCCCTAAATCTATCCCGTAGTTTGTAGACGCTATATCTTTTGTGCAAACCAATCAATATACACTTCTTGGGATTTTTATATTTACCAAAAATATGTAGAAGAATACATATTGGACTAAACTGGTAGAAATTTTTTTTTTTTTTTTTTACTTTTTTTGGGGATATGTATTCTAGCGGAAAGTAAAAAATAATTTGGGGGTTTTTTTGTTGTTGTTTTAACCCAAAAAATAAAAAATGCAGAGGTGATCAAATACCACCACAAGAAAGTTCTATTTGTGGGGGGGAAAAAAAGGCATCAATTTTATTTGGGTACAGCATTGCACGACCGCGCAATTGTCAGTTAATGCTTCGCAGTGCAGTATTGCAAAAAATGGTCTGATCAGGAAGGGGGTAGAACCTTCTGGAGCTGAAGTGGTTAAAGTAGAGTAGTATACCGAAAAAGGATTAACTATACTTTGATAAAGCATTGTGTAAGCTAAACATTTTCCATGCACTCCTTCAAGTGTCAGCTGGACATCACTGATCTGTAGCAGATTCCTGATGGTGCCAATGGTTTACCATGACTGTACAATGTGTCAGAATGGCTGCTTGTAGTCCCTATGAGAAATGTGACAGGGATGACAATTGGGAGACAGTGGTTACCCCATAACAGGAATTGCCTGAACAATAACCTTTAGGGCAGGATCACCAAGGAGTCTTTTAACAAAAGGTGCAGATAATGTCATTTCAAAAGTTAGCATGTTAAAGCTTATATGGGATTTCACGTTTGGGTTCATATCTACTTAACATCTTTAAAACAAAGAATGTTCTTTCATCTTGCTTATATTAAACCAACACTTCTGTAAGGTACAGTTTTTTTGTTTCTAATTAATCATTTACTTGTTTAGGATAATCCGATTTGTAATTTTGTCAATTTATTGTACAACAGAAAAAAAAACAATTCTGCTATTTGTGTTTTTAGTTAATCTAGTAAATAATAAATCTGAATTTAAAATGTGTTTGGTTCTACTTAAGATAGACCCTGCACTACAAGGCCAGGTCCACTCCTTTGACATTGTTACCTGATGGGAAAGATAGAAAATATTCTTGCCTAAATCCTGCGCAACAGTGTGTGAGTCGGGTGAGATCCTGGGAACTTCAAGCATGCCAAATCTTGCAATATGATGCGCTAAAAATAAAACCTTTAGTGTTAAAACTGCACTTATATTCTAAACATAATAAAAGGCATGAATTGTCAGAGCGGGATGGCTCACTGCATCAAACAGCTCCAGAAACAAAGTGTACATCAGGCTCTACTCTGAAGACTTGAATGCCTCCCAGCGCACTACCCTACGCGTTCTGTCCAAGTGACTTCATTGAAGGAACATAGTGCAGTGTCTTCTGGTGAGATTTGGGATTCCCATTGTTTTTATTATCTCACGGGAAGGATTGTGATGTCACCCTCCCCTAGGAGCCATAGGCTGGAAATAAGTATAATTTCCTTTCCCCCCCTCCCCAAGGTTTTTATTTTTAGTGTAATCTTTTGGAAATTTTATATCAGGAAGCCTTAATTGAGCAGACCTTGCCTCGCAAGGTCTGCTTTAAGGGAGAACACCACACCTAAATTAATAAAATCTTAAGTGAAAAGCTATATACTTGTGACTGCTGCACCTATGGCCAGGAAGTCCCATTCGTGGATGGTGGGATGCAGCAGCTGCACAGACACTGCTTCAGGTCCCAGTTTGACAGCTGTGTGGGCGTATACATGAATGGGACTGCCTGCTCATGGATCATTGACATTTTTGAGGACATGCCCCCCCGGGCACCTCCCTATTAGCCTACCCCACTCCAGTCTCAGTTTTATAGCAAGCAATGCAGAGTAACCCAGGAATGGGGGGGGGGTCCTGTACTGTGCTCCAAGATATGGAATTTACATTCAAATTCCTCTTATCTTAAAGTGGATGTACCCTCAATTTTTTTTTTTTTTTTTTTATGTCATAATGTAGAGTATAAGATTTCCTATCATTTGAGCCCAGTCTTGCCACAAAGACTTAATCCAGCTCCGAGCAATCCTCTTATTGTTCAGTGAGATAAATCTTGACAAACAGAAAAACTTTGTCAAATCCTCCCCCTTGCTGTGAGTGACAGGTGATTTATATATCTCGGTCACCAGCCTAAGAGACATGCATTATTCCCACCCCCACTCCTTTCTTCAGCAGCTTTGCAAGGATTGGCTGTTCCACACCTCAGCATGATTTGGCATGCTGAAGTCATGTGGTTACTTTCCTGTCTTTTCACTGGATGTTAGAGATCATAGCAGAAGTTCAGTGTAAGAAATACACAGGAGAAAATGCATATTGACAAGGGGAGTGTAGAGGTGGGCGGGGAGTCTACTGACATCACAACTCCACCCACCGAGCTCCAGACAACAGACCCGCCCACAGAATGTGCAGTTTTTCAGGCCTCATAACAGACAGAGGGGAGACATTTGACAGGTAAAGATACATACAGGAGGCATGTATATCCTTATAGATAACCCCTATTGGCAGTAGTTTAGAAAGGATGACATTGGGTTTACATCCACTTCAACTGTACAGTACACAGGCTGAGTATTCATAGACACTGGGATATCTCCAAGCCATGAATGAGAAGGATGGGCAATAACTAGGCAGACAGAACTGTGACAACAGACCCAGCTTCTGGACCTGTGCAGAGCACACTGGGTTTAAAAAAAATCCACGCTTTATTTTTTACTGAAAATGTATTAATATCACATAGAGCAGTGCTTCTCAGCCCTGCCCTCAAGTACCCCCAACAGGCCATGTTTTGGGAACTTCTCTTAGATAAAAGAGCTGTCCAAAATATCAAGCCATTGATTTGGATCTAAAGCATCTGTGCTAGATAAAAGGAGAACCTGCAAACATGGTCTGTTGGGGGTACTTTGTCAGTGGTTCTCAACCCTGTCCTTGAGGACAAAAAGTCCCCCATGTGATATTATTTGTGATAGGTTGAAGGAAAAAAAACAAAAAACAGACGGCTCTGGTCAGAGCTGCTGTACTAATGTCAGATCGTTAGTAAAGTGGATCCAACCGGAGCTGTCAGTTCTTTTCTCACCTGTTCTTTTGTATTCTGACAGGGGGACGGCCCCCCGCCGAAAACACTCTCGTCAGCGCTCCTAGACATTAGATTCTGTCAGAGCGGCTGTCTTACACACAGGACCAATGTCCAGTCTCCTCTTGGTCTACAATCTTGACCCCGACATCCTTGGACAGCTCTTTGGTCATGGTGGAGAGATTGGAATCTGATTAATTCGGTGGACTGGTGTCTTTTATACAGGTAACAAGCCGAGATTAGGAGCATTCTTAAAGGGAGTGCTCCTAATCTTAGCTCGTTACTTGTATAGAAGACACCTGGGAGCCAGAAATCTTGCAGCATAATAAGGGATCAAATACTTACTTCACTCATTAAAATGCAAATCATCTTTATAACTTTCTTGAAATGCGTTTTTCTGGATATTTTTGTTGTTATTCTGTCTCTCCCTATTAAATGATCAGTCTATAATTTTAATGGTAGGTTTATTTTATTTTGTCAGTGGGCAAACGTACAAAATCAGCAGGGGATCAAATACATTTTCCCCCTCACTATATAGTACTTAACCGCTTGCCGACCAGCGCACGCCAATGTACGTCGGCAGAATGGCGCTGGTAGGCAAAAGGGCGTACAGGTACATCCCCTTTAAGAAGCGGTGTCGTGGGCGCAAGACCTCGGGGGTCCCGCGATTGTGTCACGGAGAGGAAGAACGGGGAGATGCTTTTGTAAACAAAACATTTTCCCGTTCTGCCTAGTGACAGGACAGTGATCACAGCTCTCTCTCTCATGGAGAGCGGTGATCACTGTCCTGTGTGTTGAAGCCCAGCCCTCTAACAGTTAGAATCACTCCCTAGGACACACTTAACCCCTTCACTGCCATTTACACAGTAATCAATGCATTTTTATAGCATCGATCGCTGTATAAATGATAATGGTCCCAAAATTGTGTCAAAAATGTCCGATGTGACCACCATGTCACAGTCCCGGGGGGAGAAAAAAAAATAAATCAATAAAAAAAAAAAAAAAAATTGCAGATCGCCATTACTAATAAAAAAATTAAAATGCCATAAAACTATTCCCCATTTTGTAGATGCTATATATTTTGCGCAAACCAATCAATATACGTTTATTGCGATTTTTTTTTTTACCAGAAATGTGAAGAAGAATATATATCAGCCTAAACTGAGGGAAAAAAAAATTGTTTTTTTTTTAATATATTTATATATTTTTGGGGGATATTTATTATAGCAAAAAGTAAAAAATATTGCCTTTTTTTCAAAATTGTCGCTATTTTTTTGTTTATAGCGCAAAAAATAAAAACCGCAGAGGCGATCAAATACCACCAAAAGAAAGCACTATTTGTGGGAAAAAAAGGACGTCAATTTTGTTTGGGTACAACATCGCACGACCGCGCAATTATCATTTAAAGCGACGCAGTGCCGAATCACAAAAAGTGCTCTGGTCAGGAAGGGGGTTAAATCCTCCGGGGCTGAAGTGGTTAAATATTGGCACTAGTGTTTATACATTTCCTAAAGAACTTGTTTTTGTCCGGCTCCATGCATTGTTTCAAAGAAGGTCATGGATGCATTCCTACATGCACAAAATATAACTGGATATGAACATTTATAGGTAATAATTTATTACTAAATGTTTCAAATCCAGTGTGGATTTTTAACATCCGCACTGGATTTAAAAAGTCTGCACAGCACATCACTCTGCATGTCAAAAGTCCTCACTACACTGGTTAGTTAGGATGATCAAGTCAGGAAGATGGGTTAGTTGGGGTAGAGGGTTCACAGAAAAGGAAGGCCAGTCCAAATGTGCCAAGTTTGATGGTGTGTGGGTGGCAAACTCAGGTGACATCCCTAGATGTCTCCGCTACCTCTAATGGCCAGGAAATAGTAGGGGTGGTGAGGGCAATTCTGGATGGCCTAGACAGTTGGTGGTAATTGGGGATTCTATCATAAGCACTGAAACATTTGTCACAAAGATCCTCTCTACCAAATGGTTTGCTATGTTCCTAGCGCCAGGGTTCCACATGTGGTGGTTAGGTGTAGACAAATTATTGGGAGAGGCTGTTCATAAAATCAATTTCAAGAACTAGGCTGCATGTTGAAAGACCGCCACGCTTATTTTATCTGGAATATTACCTGTTTCATGGCACAATACAGGAAAGGCAGCAGGAGCTTAAGAGAACTGAATGCATGGATAAAGACCTAGTGCAAAAGGGAAAAAGGGATGAATTTAGGTTTCTAAAGCATTCATATATAAAAGTAGTATGGCCATACTTATCCTATGAATTACCAGAGTGCAGGTTGTTCTGCACTCCTGGGACCCATTTTCAGCCAACAGCGGACTAAAGCCCAGCTGTCAATTGACGTCACTTAGCCAGTCCAGGCTTAGGAAAGATCCACCCGGATGCCTGGACTGGCACCTGGTTCAGCCAGATACATGAAGCGGTTTAACCACTTGCCAACCACCGCACGCCGATATACGTCAGCACAATGGCAGCGGTGGGCAAATGGGCGTACCAGTATGTCCCCTTTAAGAGCCAGGGATAGCAGGCGCGCCTGCCCGCAAGACCAGCGGACTCAATGTCCGCCAGTCTCCCGGTGCTCATGTCACGGAGCCTCAGAACGGGGAAGTGCCCATGTAAACAAGGCACTTCCCCGTTCTGCCTACTGACATGACAGAGACCACTGCTCCCTGTCATTGGGAGCAGTGATCGCTGTCATGTAACTAGTAGCCCATTGCCCCCCCCGCGTTAGAATGACTCCCTAGGACACACTTAACCCCTTCATCGCCCCCTAGCGGTTAACCCCTTCACTGCCATTTACAGTGACCATTTAATGACAATGGTTGTGTGTGTGTGTGTGTGTGTGTGTGTGTGTGTGTGTGTGTGTGTGTGTGTGTGTGTGTGTGTGTGTGTGTGTGTGTGTGTGTGTGTGTGTATTTTTTTTTATATTATATAAAAAGCGCAGATCGCCGCCATTAGTGATTATAAAAAAAAAAAAGCAAGCCATAAAACTATAGTGCCTATTTTGTAGACGCAACTTTTGCGCAAACCAATCAATATACGCTTATTGCGATTTTTTTTTTTACCAAAAATATGTAGAAGAATACATATCGGCCTAAACTGAGGAAAAAAAAATATTTTTTAGGGGATATTTATTATAGCAAAAAGTAAAAAAAGTGTTTTTTTTTTTTTTTTCAAAATTGTCGCTTTTTTGGTTTATAGCGCAAAAAAAAAAAAAAAAAAAAAAAAAAAAAAAAAAAAAAAAAAAAATCACACAGGTGATCAAATACCACCAAAACAAAGCTCTATTTGTGGGGGGAAAAAAGGACTTCAATTTTGTTTGGGTGCAACGGCGCACGACCGCGCAATTGTCAGTTAAAGTGACGCAGTGCCGAATCGCAAAAAGTGCTCCGGTCAGGAAGGGTGTAATATCTTCCGGGGCTGAAGCGGTTAAAAAAAAAAATAATGCTAAAAGTGGCATTTCCAGTAATATATACAAGAAAAAAAAGGAATGAATGTCAGGTGCTCATCACACAGGGAAATAAAAAAAATAAAAACAGCAGACAAACTGAAATAAAACAACCAGAGCAGAAAAGCTGCTCCCGAGAGTTGCTGTGGCTGGAAGCAGAGCATCTATTCGTAGATACATAACAAATACAAAATAAAGAAACAAAATACAATAGATAGCTATACAAATGACAGGTTGTAAAAGGATTAAATCTGGAGGCTGTGAGCAACTTTGTACTGTTGAATCGCAATGGAAATTGCACGATTTTGAAGTCGTACAAATGTGAAAGGAGCCTCAGTGATAAACTGACTAGAGGCTGAGCTAGGCTGCCTCCTCTGTCACCCCAAAGCTGTGAACAGAAAACAGGGGCGCCAAGCAGACCATAGTGTAGTAAGCAAATTTATTTTAGTGATTAAAAAAAAAAAAAAAAAAAAAGTAAGTTGCACTCACAAATAATAGATAAAACCGTGTCTCCTAATCAGTGTGCAGTCCAGACATCTGTAGAGATAGAAGACCAGAAGACACAACTGCATGATGTACTCACACTGCTAGGTCAGGTGTAGTCACAAGAGCCCTCAGGAAATGCATTTCTCGAGGAGTGAAACTTACTTTTGCGTACTACACTATGGTCAGCTTGGCGCCCTTCTTTCTTTTCTTTCAAGGCACTGTATCTAATCACATTATATGGGATCATTTATGTTCACAGCTAGAAGCGCTGCACATTTGTAATTTTTTATTTTTTTGCACTGCATTCACTACCTGCATCCCTCCTAACATCCTGCATTTATATCTATAATTTTCTTCTCTTTCTTAAGTTATGCACATCATCCACAAATCCTGCTCGCAAATGGAAACACACTAGTTCAAAATAATAAAATGGCATAAAAAGATGGCACACGCAGAAATTAGATGCTATATGGATAAACAGATGAGCAGACATACCAAAATAAACATAGTACAGAAAACATTTCAAGCATCTTTCACACAACCACTTCACAACTGACAATTTTTTTTTTCTTTTATTTCATTTTTTTTCTTTTCTTTTTTAATGAAATAATAAAAATGAAGGCACCCTTCCCCGTATCTTCCCTGTGTGGAAGGTGGAGGGGTACTTATTGCCTGCTCCCCAGCTGTAAAATAATATCATATATATTTTATCTGTATTTATAAACTTGTGCAGATCACTTTTCTTCTCCAAGAACAGAAAATAAAAAAAAAATTATACAAAACATTAAAAAAAAAAAAAAAAAAAAAAAAAGCTGCACCCCAACTTCCACGCATAAGAAAACGAAAAATCATTTCGGATTGAAAACCAATCACCAGCTGTAAATAAAAGGGTAGGTAATATTCCCTGGAACCTTTATAGAGAATATAGAACATCATTGGCTGTCTGGTGGCAAAAGAATAGTCAAAAAATGGCATTCGGAGCAACCGTGATAAAAGTTGGATGGCGCTCAGTATAAACACTAATTGAATGTTTTTGAGTCCTTTCTCATAAAACCGTATGTGACACTTTAAAAAGATGAGCGGGTGTGGTTTTTAAAAAAAAAAAAAAAAAAATTAAAAAATTAAAATAAAATATAATATTTATATATATTTATAGTGAAACAAAACCCCAAAGGGCGGGGGACTGGAGGACACAGGAGGGCTCCTGGATTGGCAGTCGGAGATTCTGACACGATGATGGGTCGCTTGGACCGTCCTTGTGTCTGAAATGTTCTCGTATTTTTATTTTTTTTTTCATACAGAGATCTCATATGTGGTTCCGCCCACACCTGACACAGTTTTTACACCTCCTGGGCGTGAAGGGCTGACTGGTGGGGAGACAGAAGCTTGGCCGTTGCTGCGGGAGTGCACCGACTTTGCAGGAGACTCATCCCTAGGAGGACACAAAAAAAAAAAAAAATTCATGAGGAAAACTCTGTAAGATAACAAGCTGACATGTTTACTAAAATGAAACAAACAAATCCAAGTAGGAAAAAATAGCCCATGTAAGGTGGCTGGCACGGGGGGGGGGGTGGTTTTTATGCAGCAACGTCTCTTCCAGCTGCTTGTAAAAGTGATCCAGTGGCTAGTTAGCCACTCGGATTGCTTAAACAAGAGAGCTGACCAATGGCTCTAAACACTGCCGCTTGCAGGCAGCAGGGCTAAATGTTAAGAAAACAAAGCAAAAAAACTTCCCTCCCAGCGCCTGAAACTGACTGTCCTGGGCGTCAGAATATAGGAATTGAACATCCCTGTGAAAGCAAGTATTGACTTGTCTGTAAATTCCATACCTTGAAGTACAGTACCGGATGCCAGTAACCTAGTCATACACCATGGGTTATAGCTCTGTACTTAGGCGATTGGAAAGGGGCAAGCTTTTTTGAGGACACGTCCCCCCCGGGTACTTCCACTATTTCCTTGGATTTATCCTTGGCCTTGTTTATAACCGTTAGCCTTCCAATGCTTCTTACTGTGATAGCCAGCTATAGCTGGGGCCAAGTGACGTACCCTTTTTTGTATCACTGTTGTGTTTTATGGTCAGGCAATACATTGACACCTTTGTAGCCATTGTGCTATATGCTGGGTGTCAGGTGTGCCCCTGTACCTTTAAGAAGGGGTGGCTCCCCTTCAGTCCACCTGCTCCCACCTACCCATCAGAATGCATGTGCCTCCATTGTGGGGACACTTATAAGTTAGTGTTAGGTACCACAGATAACAGGGGGCCTTGATGAGGCTCTGTGGCTTACGCATGCATTTGCAAATGTGTACAGACTAAACCCTGCTTTTAATGCATACTGTTGGACAGGTTTATCTGGTTGTCTGCGGGTTGGTCGGTAAGTTAAGCTTGTTTTTTTTCCTTGTCTTTATCCTTGGCCTGGTTTATAACTACTTCCACTATAACCCTATCCGACTCCGTGAGTCTTCAGTTTTGTAGCAGGCAATGCAGAGTAACAAGGTGAGTTTAGAGAGGTTGGTCTGTGTCCTCTACTGTACTCCAAGATATAAAAGCAGAGGAAGTGTTTGTTTTAGAGCATAAGCTCTAGTGATCAAATTCCTTATTCACCTAGAAAATTGTGGATTTAAAAAAAGGTGGGGTGTCCCTTGTGAGGAACCAAGGAGAGGACAAACAGGGAATCTGTTGAATGGAAGAAGTTGCTTTTAGATGCATACACTCTAATGGCTCTGACAACATCCAGGCAGTGTAGAGAGACTACCTTTGGATGCTTAGGAGCAGGATTCATAAGGTTGTCAGAATAATGTCCTCACTGAGATGGAATGCTGAGACCACCTTTAGAAGGATGTCAAGTATGAGGGGAGGGTTCTTTGCAGGAAAGAGTCACTAGTTCTGAGATATGTCTAACAGACAGGATAGCCACCAGAAAGGCTGGTTTGCTAGTAAAGACCCCATCAGGACCTGATGGGTTCTAATTGTGTGTTTTGTTTTTTTTTTTTGCAAGGTAGAAAGAGCTAAGGCCCCTGGGTGCTGTAATTGGAGGGCCTAATATGAGAAGCAACTTGAATAAAGATTTTTATGAGGAAACATTAAGCTAGAGGCCTCCGGAAATGGATGGCGAAGGCCAAAACTTGCCCTTTAAGGATGTTGAGCTAGATTTTGGACAAGACCCGATTGTACGAGGGCCAGAATGCAGGGTATAGAGAAATCCCTGGGACTGAATTGACTGTGCTCACATCAGATGAAGTGAGACTTCCAGGTACGATAATAAATATTCCTGGATGTGTCATTTTTTGCCTTCAGCAAGGTAGGACTGAAACTCAAAAACCCTGCTATCCTGAGTCATGCCGTTATAGCCAATGACTGTAAAGCAGGGTGGAATAGAGGGCCTTGAGATAGCAGATACAGTCTGTTGGGAAAAAGCCAGGGGTCGTCAAGAACTCTGAGCTGTGTACCAGGTTCTTCTGGGCTAGTTTGGTTTCAGAATAATCACTGAACTGTCTTCCTCTCCCACTTAATTTTGTGGAGCAGGTGAGGTAGAATGTTCAGTGGAGGCAAGGCATACATTAGCCTAAACTGAGACCAGGGGATAACTAGAGAATCTGATGCCAGAGGATCCCTGGTTCTGCGTACACAGGCAACTTCTTGTTGCATCTGAAGGCTAGGATGTACACTTTAGGAGTCCTCCATTTTTGGCATATCAGACTGAATACATCTGGATTAAAGTGACTGTTCCCCTTTGTCCAGGTAGTGTTAGCTGAGATAATCCACCTGCCAATTGTCCACTCCTGGGATGTGGATTGCATGAATCGCTGTACAGCGAGTTTTTGTCCATGAGAGATTCTGGTTTACTTCCTTCAAGGCAGCCAGGCTTCTGACCCCTTGATGGATGATATAAGCTACTCTGGTTCCATTTTCTGTCTACACCCAAATTGGGTGTGCTTTTACAAGGGGGGTCCAATGCTTTTGGCTCCCTACCTTGACCATATTCCCTGAACTGTCAAGGATTGCACGACTCCTCCCCACCCTGACAAACTTCTATCTGCTGTAAGAAATTTGCAGTTGGAGAAGGAAGGATTTTTCCCCTGTCTGAGTTGAAGTGGTGGTCTACCAAGACCAGGTATTTGTTGTTTGGGAAACAGAAGCATGGGTAGATCCAGGAAACTGCTTTTTCAATGCTAGTAGAATGTTTAGTTGGACAGCTCTTGAATGGAATTGGGTGAAGGTTACTGTCTCAAAAGGAGGCAACCATTAGGCTCACAAATCTCACTGTGGGATTTCTTTTCAATCGCCGTTGTCCAGAATGAGCTCTTACAGAAAGACCCTTGCCTGAAAAATGTCTTGAATTAGACATGGAGAGCAGATTTTATTTAAGTTGGCCACATAGCCAAAGGCCTGAAGCAGTTGAATCGTGTTTTGGACATTTACTGAAGTTGTGAAGGGCCTGTATCCTTCAGGAGATTTTAAGTCCAGGATAGGATGGATATTTCTGTTGGATTTTGGTCACGTGAACAGATTTATGTAAAATTCCCTGAACCTGCCCTGTGGCAGTACTGGTACAACAGGTGGTTCAGAGGCTTTTGGAAATCTGACTGCCCTTGGACAGTTTCCGGTTGATTTGACAGAAGAAAGTGACAAGGAGGTAAGAGTTTTAAGCTCTAACCTCTGGAAACCACCAATTGAACCCACAAGTCTGGAACATCTGGGTTGCAAACTCTAATAGACGCCCCCCCCACTCTTAGGAGTGAGGGTGCCTATTCATTTTCATGAGCCAAGCCATGTGTCAAAAGGAAGGGCTGAAGCCTAGACAGAGCAAGGAGGTGCTCTGCAGTTGGAGGAGCTAAGATAACCTGAAGGAGGGTTGCATTACCTTTCTCGGAGGAAGAAAAACTTTTACCACCTGTGATTTCTTTAATGAATTGATCAAGTGCCTCACCGAATAGGTGTCTTCCTTGAAAGGGTATATATGTGAGGCGTCCCTTATAAGTCAGTTCTGCTGTCCAAGGTGTTAACCAGAGAATCATGTGCATATGAATAGAGAAAAGAGCAATTCTCGATATTTGTTTCATGACATGTTCCGGGGGCATCAACACAGAAAAAAAGAAGAAGGAAGTAGTTGTTGTAATAGGATGGAGGACGAAAAAAATGAAGTAGTTGTAATTATTCTTCAAAATGTCCGATACTGAAAATCAGGGTCATGTTGGTTGGTCATTGTCTTGATTCAGGTAATTGAGGTTTCACATACTCAAATAGCAACCTAAGCTGGTTGCAGGGCTTTCAGGGTAAAGAGAGCCTTTAAAAATGGATAGAGTTTAGAAAAGATCTTTGGGGGAGTAAAAATCATTTCAGGAGTGGCCCAATCATAGACTGCACATTCTATTTGTTCATGAACTAGGAATGTTTTGCAGGGCTTTAGTGGGTCTCTTTGTGCCTAAAAGGGTGTGGCGAGAAGGAGTCCATCTGTACAATGCCAAGGCTTTTTCAGACAGAGGCAATGAGCTTTTCAAACATCAGCAAGCATACTGCGTGAAGCCTCCTTCCTAGCGACAATGTGGGGAAGAGAGATTTTCTTCAGCTTCCCCGTCCTTTTTATTTCCCTCTAAATCAACATATCAGAGTCCAACTGGGGTTGAGAAACGGGAGTAGAAGAAGCAGGGTGCATCTGAGCTCTGGTCAAAGAGGGAGGAATTAGGGTTGTAATTTGCCCGTGAAAAAGATGCAAAAAATTCTGCTTTTGTCAAACTGGCCACTTGATTTGTGCCTGAAATAAAGTTAGAAATAAAGCTGGTCACACTGAGGCTGCGCGTTGTGCAGGCAGAGTAAATGCCCCACCTGCCATTTAAAGTTGTCTCCCTTTAATCTGGTCTCCACCATAGATACAACTAAGGGTATTCCCCTGTTGTGTAATGTGTAGAGTAGTGTGTGGGAGATAGGTTAAGCGTGTCCAGTAGGGGTATGCAATGACCCAGATGTAGACAGTCCTGTAACAAATCCTCATGGTGAAAGGGTGGGAGGGAGCATCTGAGTACTTTACAAGGGCTATAGATGTAAGTGGCCTTAAAGTATGTGACCAGTGGTGTGACTTAATACCCGGTCATCAACCTGAGACTGGGCTCTGAGAATATGAACTGTAGTGCCAAGTTTGAAAAATGTACACTTTAAGGTGCATGAATTAAAAACATAGCCCCATATTACACTGTAACAGTCAAATATACAGAGTGACCCTGTCTTACCCGTTCACGATGCTGGACTATTTATAGGGTCCAGGTTTTGCCTGTCACTGTGGGCATACCTTTGAAGGGCTCTTCAGGGACTGGGTTCCATTGTGATGGACTACAGCCCTGGAACTCTTTAGCACCCTACAGTGAACAAAGCATTGCACCAACTGCCAAGGCAAGCACCCCACCTTTTTTTTGGTAGAAACAAAGTTAGGCTGCTACAACTAGCTACTGAGGAACACTGACTTCCAGATTCATAGGTCTGTGTTAAAAAAAAAAAAAAAAGGACCCCCAGAAGTACTCAGAGCCAAGCGCTTCGATGTTTATTCCACAAAAATTCCTCTTTGCTTTCCATACGGTTTAAACTCATTGATTGCCATGACATTTGACATGTCCTCTATAAAAGCCTAACTTCAGGAATACTTTGACTTTCAATTGTTAGCTTTGACCAAGCTGGCCTAAACGATTTCTTTTACTAATCAATGCAGCAGCTGTAAGAGCTGGATAAACTATATGTAGCATCAGCTTCATACAGTATACAGTGCTGTGTTCTAGCAGCAGTAGGGGGATATTCCATCCTGTTACCGGAACAAAATCGAGTCAGGTTGAGCACTTCTCAACCATTCATAGGAAGCCTTGTATTTTTATACGTGAATATAAGACTTCCTCTGATCGGCTGAGGTGGACAGGAAGGCAGATGATGTAACGATCTCTCTACCTCTGCCAATCAGTGGAAACCTTGTATGCAATCATGAAAATACAAGAGTTCCTGGTCAATGGCTGCGCAGCGCTCAGCCTGATTATTTTGTTCCAGGAACGGAATGGGATGTCCCTGCACTGCTGCTGGAACACAGCTCTATATACAATATGTAGCTCATGTTACATAGGTTTATACAGCACTCACAGCCACTACATCGATTAGGAAAAGAAATAGTTTGTTTGGACAAGCTTGGTCCAAACAAACTATATTAAGTCATAGTAGTCATGGAGTTAAGCTGAGCTCCTAACTATATCCTAGTCAGGCAAAGTCTGCGTCCTCATAGCCTTTAAGAAGTTAAACTTACTTTAATGTCAACAAGGGTAAAGCTGCTGCATCTGAATCACCTCCTACCCGGTGATGTGAAATTCGCGGCTTTCCGTAACGAGGAGCGATTGGAGGAGGACAGGCTGGTCGGAGGCGCTCTCGAGCCGACAGGTATGGAGAAGAGTACCCAGCGGTTTCTGGTTCTGTCTCATCCGAAGGGCTCAGTAGGCTCTGGTAAGAAAGACTTCCATTCTGTGTCTGATTTAAACTTTTGTATGAGGTGGATGTTGTTCCTTCTGATGGAAGAGAGGGAAGTTGTGCGGTGGTACCAGTGGCAGAGCGCAAACTGGAGGACCGAGCTGGTGGTGCGTGACAGGAATCCGGCTCTAGGCTGGGCTCTGAGCGAGAACTGGGAGGACGAGATAAGTCAGAGGTGGGCATTGGTGAATCCTGGAGACTGTCCACACGAGAAAGCTGTGTGACAAAGGACAAAGGAAAATCAATGAGGGAATGTTACACAGCAAATGAAGCACAGAAATACAGCAACTTTTTTTCACAGTGTTACTAAACCCAGGAGCCTGCAGCATTCACTATATCTGGTCTCCCGGAGTACATGGAAATGCAATTTTTTTGTAAATTCTCATCAGCAGTATATAGCAGTCTTAGGAGTCTGGTAAAAGCTTGTAGAAGGAGTTTTCATTCTTCTCGGACTGTCCTTTGAGGCTGCAGGACCCCTGACCCTCTTGTCTAGACAGTGCTGATTAGCCCCGTGCTGATCACATGCACCTTCCCAAGGAAAAAAAAAAAAACTCTAGCAATACACACCATAGACTGAGCATGTGTAGAGTGCCCCCAATGCTCTGTTCCATCAGGAGATGGATTGGGGAAGGGGAGGATCAGAGAAGACAGGATCAAAACACCTTTACACACAATGCAGAGAATTAACCCCTTAGGTTCCACAGTGAGTATAACAAGCATGCTTTACTACATATACGGACTGATTTTTCTGTTGTGGGTTTAAGAGCATTTTTAAGTGCATCTGTCATAACTATTTCACTGTCGTAGCCCTGCTCAATGTTTTACCTTGGGTGGTCAAGAAAGATTTTAACCTTTTCATGCATACTAATTGAATTTAAGATACACACTTTAACCACTTCAATACTGGACACTTTCACCCCCTTCCTGCCCAGGCCAATTTTCAGTGCTGTCACACTTTAAATGACAATTGCGTGGTCATGCAACACTGTACCCATATGAAATTTTTATCATTTTTTTTTCACACAAATAGACATTTCCTTTGGTGGTAGTCACCACTGGGTTTTCTATTTTTTGCTAAACAAAAAAGTCTGAAAATCTTAAAAACAAAAAAAACAAAAAAAAAAAAAAAAAAAAAAAAAAGACCACACACACCACGTCCATCTTCGTATTCTGCTAAATTTCCTTGGTGAAAATAAACCAAATCCGTGTATATTATTTAGTCTGTAGGGAGTCTGCAAATTTTTATAATAAATTATATATATATATATATACATACACACACACACACACAAATACATATACACACACAGTATCTCACAAAAGTGAGTACACCTCTCACATTTTTGTAAATATTTTATTATATCTTTTCATGTGACAACACTGAAGAAATGACACTTTGCTACAATGTAAAGTAGTGAGTGTACAGCTTGTATAACAGTGTAAATTTGCTGTCCCCTCAAAATAATTCAACACACAGCCATTCATGTTTAAACCGTTGGCAGCAAGAGTACACCCCTAAGTGAAAATGTCCAAATTGGGTCCAATTAGCCATTTTTCCTCCCCGGTGTCATGTGACTCGTTAGTGTTACAAGGTCTCAGGTGTGAATGGGGAGCAGGTGTGTTAAATTTGGTGTTATCACTCTCACATACTGGTCACTGGAAGTTCAATGTGGAACCTCATGGCAAAGAGCTCTGAGGATCTGAAAAAAAGAATTCTTGCTCTACATAAAGATGTATAAGAAGATTGCCAAGACCCTGAAACTGAGCTGTAGCATGGTGGCCAAGACCATACAGCGGTTGAACAGGACAGGTTCCACTCAGAACAGGCCTCGCCATGGTCGACCAAAGAAGTTGAGTGCATGCGCTCAGCGTCATATCCAGAGGTTGTCTTTGGGAAATAGACGTATGAGTGCTGCCGACATTGCTGCAGAGGTTGAAGGGGGGGGGGGGGGGGTCAGCATGTCAGTGCTCAGAGCATACGCTGCATCAAATTGGTCTGCATGGCTGTTTTCCCCCGAAGGAAGCCTCTTCTAAAGATGATGCACAAGAAAGCCCGCAAACAGTTTGCTGAAGACAAGCTGACTAAGGGCAAGAATTACTGGAACCATGTCCTGTGGTCTGATGAGACCAAGATAAACTTATTTGGTTCAGATGGTGTCAAGCGTGTGTGGTGGCAACCAGGTGAGGAGTACAAAGACAAGTGTGTCTTGCCCACAGTCAAGCATGGTGGTGGGGGTGTCATGGTCTGGGGCTGCATGAGTGCTGCCGGCACTGGGGAGCTACAGTCCATTGAGGGAACCCTGAATGCCAACATGTACTGTGACATACTGAAGCAGTGCATGATCCCCTCTCTTCAGAGACTGGGGCAGTATTCCAACATTATGACGACACTAAACACACCTCCAAGACAACCACTGCCTTGCTGAAGGTAAAGGTGATGGACTGGCCAAGCATGTTTCCAGACCTAAACCCTATTGAGCATCTTTGGGGCATCCTTAAAACAGAAGGTGGAGGAGCGCAAGGTCCCCAACATAAACCAGCTCCGTGATGTCGTCATGGAGGAGTGGAAGAGGACTCCAGTGAAAACCTGTGAAGCTCTGGTGAACTTCATGCCCAAGAGGGTTAAGGCAGTGTTGAAAAATAATGGTGGTCACACAAAATATTGACATTTTGGGCCCAATTTGGACATTTTTACTGTACTCTTTTGTTGCCAGCAGTTTAGACATTAATGGCTGTGTGTTGAGTTATTTTGAGGGGACAGCAAATTTACACTGTTATACAAGCTGTACACTCACTACTTTATATTGTAGCAAAGTGTCATTTCTTCAGTGTTGCACATGAAAAGATAGAATAAAATATTTACAAAAATGTGAGAGGTGTACTCACTTTTATGAGATACTGTATATCTGAAAATTGATCAATCCTGATGTACTGACGACCTCATCTAATTTCTTTAGGCCTGAAAATGCCAGGACAAAATCCCCCAAATTACCCCTTTTTGGAAAGTACACAGTTTAAGTCATTTAGGAAGAGGCATGGCAAGTTTTTTGAAGTTGTAATTTTTTGTCACAATTTTTTGAAAAGTGAGGAAATAAAAAGTTTTTTTTTTCACAATTCATAAAAGTTTTTTACATAGTCACCAGTGCAGTACAGCACCATCATGTGAATGGTGCAGCAGTGATCAGGGACACGGACAGTATGAAAAAAACAAAACAAAAAAAAAACCTTTTTTTCAATTACATTTTATTTTTTTATTCTACATACTGTGTTACCATAGTAAACACTGTACTACTCTGGGGAGGTGATCGGGATTTTTTTTTCCACGCCAGAATTGCTTATACCTGTGAATTTTACAGTTAGCAACCAATTTTGTTCTGAATGAAGACTATTCATTCAAGGTTTTACTATTGTGATTAGCTGCGACTGGCCACAGCTAATCATATGATAAAAATGGGTTGTGATTGGCCTCGTCTGTACTATGTGATCACTGTGACCAATCACAGAGCTCATCACAATAGTACACAATAAAAAAGGCATGAATCAAAGCCTTTCATTGTGTACAATTGTCATGTGATCTGCCACAGTAACCGCATGGTACCGGCAGGGAGACAGTACAGTGATTTAATCAGGCGCGATCCCGGGAGGACATAATATGATGTCCTCCCAGGATAACAGGGCTCCCACTCAGCAGTCATATTAAAATAGGTCAGGGCGGGAGAGTATTAAAGCAAACTCAAGGCAAACAGCAAATATGCAGATAAATTACATAGAAGAGCTGTTTTGTATTTCTGGCCATCCACTTTAGAAATGTACATAGTTTTGCCACACAGCATAGCCCTATCTGGCAGGGAAGGCAATTATTGTTGTGGCAGCTCTGGTTGTTACCATATATTGGGGGGCAATATTAAACAATCTACCACAAACGGAAAACATTTTAAGATTGGCTAATCTTTTGATTGCAATGCTCGCTATGTAAATTTATGTGATCACTTTTTCTTCCTTGCATGGTTCACATTTTCTTCATATGTCCATACCAGGGGCAATTGTTCTTGCTTTTCCTTCTTAATTGTTTTTGGTCTTCTTTATGAAGAGGGTCCAATTCAGCATTTCCCAATATGTCATATCATACAGTTTACAAGTTACACCATCTTTTTATTAGCTGGTTATGTTATTATATTCACTCTCTGCTCCGAATGATTCAGGATCTGGATATATGAACCCATCTCCCTTGGAATTGTGTTACAAGCTTGTTTTAGTTGTACCGTGAACCTTCCTTCTGTTACGCTTATAAATCATATAATAAAAACATATTTCAGCCTTCATTTATAACATGACTTGAAGATTGTGCCAGATTCAGTACATGGGAAGAACTATCAGATGATTAAGAGATAAATCTGTACTCACTTACAATACAAGACAATATTGAGAAGCGACGCTCCACAAATGTGCCCCGACATTTTAATGACTGCCATGCGGGCGACATTCTTGCAGTGCCCAAGTTATTGTGTACTCCCAAGAGGGGTGGGGAGGTTTTTTGTCTTCCATGCAGGAGGGAGGTCTATTGGATTTCCATCTCCAGACCTGCATTCCCGATAGACTCAATTTTGAGTGGGGCGTCACTCATTTTTATGAGTGACCAGCAGTTTGGGGTCTCTATCCAGCATGGAACTCGTTTTTTCAGTGTCTTCCTTGTGGCTATGAGGGTTTCTCATCCAAATATAGTGCTTTTATTAATACTTTGGGTACCTGTAACGGCTGTACTTCTATGTTTTTCTTGTTTGCTTTTATTCTTACTTTCAGTATTTAATCACTATTTATTGGTTTTACATTAACGAAAGAAAAAAAAAAAAAAAAGTCTGTCAAATTTTTTTGCCATGAACCCATACTACTGCTACAATTTGAGAAAATACAGGTAAATGGGTGATGCATGCCAATGTAAAATAGGACAGGGCACTAATGTGGAGCTTTAAATTTGAGATTCTGAGATCTTAACCAGATGTTCATTTAAATATATTAAAAGTGGATGTAAACCTGATTCATGAAATTTGAGCAGGGCACATATATCTGCAGCGTTTTCTAGGGGTGCACCGAATGAAAATTTTGGTGCCGAAACCGAAAATGAAGGATGCACTAGGCCGAAAACCGAAACGGATACCGAAAGCGACAGTTTTTCTTTTAAATATTTATATTTTTATATATAAAATTGTATTATATTCAACTTATCAATATCATCAATTTAAATTAATATGAATTTATTGTTGGCCATTATTGGCATCTTTAGTGCAAGAAAGGTCAAGAAAAATGCAGTCTGCAGTCTCTGACCATCTCTTGTATCATGTCTGCAATCTCTTACTTAAACACACTGCTAATAGTATTAGCAAAATATCCATTTGGTGCACCTCTAGCAGATATGAAACAGGAGATGATCAGAGACTGCAGACATGATACAAGAGATGGTCAGAGACTGCAGACATGATACAAGAGATGGTCAGAGACTGCAGACATTTATACAAGAGATGGTCAGAGACTGCAGACATGATACAAGAGATGGTCAGAGACTGCAGACATGATACAAGAGATGGTCAGAGACTGCAGACATGATACAAGAGATGGTCAGAGACTGCAGACATGATACAAGAGATGGTCAGAGACTGCAGACATGATACAAGAGATCAATGCAGCCTCACCAGTGTCCATCAAATGCAGCCTACCAGTGCCCAGCAGCCTCACCAGTGCCTATCATATGCAGCCAACCAGTGCCCAGCAGCCTCACCAGTGCCTATCATATGCAGCCAACCAATGCCCAGCAGCCTCACCAGTGCCAGTCATATGCAGCCTCACCAGTGCCCATCATATGTAGCCTACCAGTGCCCAGCAGCCTAACCAGTGCCCGTCATATGCAGCCTGCCTGTGCCCAGCAGTCTCACGAATGCCCAAAAGCCTAATCAGTGCCCGTCATATGCAGCCGACCTGTGCCCAGCAGCCCAACTAGTGCCGTCATATGCAGCCTGCCTGTGCCCGGATCAGAGCGGCGATCTCCGCGTGTCACGGAGCTGGATTTGAATTTCCCGGGCCGCAGTAACCATGTCCCGCCTCCTGTGATCACGTCACACTGATTCAATGTCCCAGCATTGGATTAGTGTGCCGTCTATCACAGGAGGCAGGACATTGTTACTACGACCCGGACAATTTAGCTCCGTCACACACGGAGATCGCAGCAAGGAGAGGAGGAGGAAGGGGAGGAGGAGGAAGGGGAGGACTGGGCGCGTCAGGGTGACACTCCCGCAATGAGTGGCAACCAAGGCAGACACCGCCCCCTTTTAGTGTCGGCTGTTTTTTTTTCTTTCTGCCAAATGAAAAGTTTTCAGCTGATAATTGTCGGCCACCAAAACTTCAGTGCAAGTCTAGTGTTATCTCTTATCTCTCAACAGCAATATGTCCCGTAGCTTTCTCCTGCTCTGTTCTTCTGTTATCAGCATGAGAACTTCTGACAAGCTCTCCGACACAGGAGATAAAAGCAGCCAGAGTTTTGTGTTGTGGAGGATGCTATAAATAGATTAGCAGAGCCCTGAACTATTTAATGAACAGATCTTAAAGTCTCTACCTATGAGGAGAGGGAGTGTGTGCCTTTCCTCCAATCAGCTATCTCGGCTGTCTGCCCAGGCTTCATTGCAGTGCTAACCAGGAAGAGAAAATCTCTAACACGATCTGAACTTTCTAAAGAAATTATAAAGCTGAAGACAGCAGATATACATGTAAAACTTATGTAGGGAGATTTGTTACATCTCTGTGTATCATCTGAGGCTGTTCACTGAGTATATGTGAGGGTGTACATCCACTTTAATTAATACCCACAAAGGATAGAAATCCACATGGTGTTCACCCAAATGCCTTTCAAACCCAGTTAATACTTACTGTGCCAGCTATATGTTTTGCTTTTATTTATTTTTTAGAAGTCTTCAGACTGGTCACATGACACACAGGGTCCTCTTTGGTCTTTTATTGGCAGTGAGCCCTGATGATGCAGACAGCAGCTCTGACCAGAAAACATCGGAGCTGCTCTTTGCATCAATACACTGTGAATGAAGGGCATGATGGTGACATCCCCTCTGAAAATGGCCCCATGAATCTCTGCATTCACAGTATGTCATGACTCTTCCAGAATGAATGAGTTGAGCCTCATTCAACATAGAAGTACAGTATGGGACAGTTGCAGATTGAAGGCGGTTATTGGAGCCTGTGCAATTTTTTATAATAAGCTGTTGCCAGGGGACTGTTTTAATTTGCAAAAATACATTTGCCCAAGTTGAGCTTAAAGTAGATAACCAACTTACCTTGGAACAGGGTGGAGGCCCACCACTTCCACTGCTGAACCCGGGCCGATATCTGTACATCGTTGGAGTGGGAGGACTCTCTGTATTCAACAGGGAATTGTCTGGGAATAAACATTATGTCAGACGTCAACAAAACCAAAGTAGAGAAAGACAAGCCCATTACAACTCAAACCAAAAGGTAAAATATATTCACTCAAAATAGTATAATGTCATCAAGTACATTTGTGCAGAGTTTACATACACTTCATTCCTGTCCTGGCTGGATTGGTACAAAGAGCAATGGTCACAGTAAGGGCCATTTCATACCAGTCCATTGATTGGAATTTAAGCGCAGCTGTAAAAACACAGAGCAATGGAAGGACATCTGAAAAACAATAGTTTCCAATGTGTCCTTCTCACACTATAACGCTGCGCATGCATGTCAACGGATGTCGAAATGTACGTCAATGGACGCCAGTGCACGTTAAAATGCAAATAAAATGGATGGAAATGTACATGCATTTTAGCACGTCAGTGTGAATTGGCCCTAAAGCATTTGGAAACCACATGTACTTACTTTCAGGCTGGTGGTCACTGCTATTTCACTAGACTTCAACCAGTCAAGCCAACTCTTGGAACAGAATCTGATGATTTGGACGACCTTTATACCTTTACTATATCCTTCTTTGAATACAACTGCCTCCAGTTACATAACACACCCCTAAATCATAATACGCAGAGTCCCTATTTGCTTTTACAACAGCCAAGACTCTGTAGCCATCCCTAGATTTGCTATAATAGGAAAGAAGGAGCGCCTGGTGCCCAAAGGAATACAAGTTTGATTGTAGATTAAAAGTTGTTTGACAGTAACAACAAGTACAGTACATCAAGCCAATACTTTTCAGGGGAAGGACTCCCCCTTCTTCAGGGCTATCAAACAAACATGAAAAATATGCAAAGAACAGACACAGAAGAAGAACAAGGCATAAAAGGGAAAACTGCAAAAATGCAAAAAGTAATAATGGAAAATACTAAATGAGTGTCAATTAATGTATACTAGTAAGGGAAACGTTTTTTGAATATGAAAAGGACCAGCTAATGAAAAGAACTAACCCAACGGTGAGGAGAGTAACCATAGAAACGGCTATAAGCCACACTGGTCGTAGGAGAGAAGGACGTCTCCAAGTTCCAGTACTGTCTGTTACCGATTATATTACAAGCTCAAATTGGACACCCAATTTTCTAGGAGGGAGAAGGGAGGGTCAAGAGAGCAGAAAAAGTGAGAAAAGACAGAAGAAAGAAGAGTAAATTATTTTTAGAGTTGTTTTTTTTTTATAGTATCATAAAATTTACAATTTTCATATGATCATTTTGCAATTTTTATTTTTTACTTTATTTAATATGTTTTGTTTGATAACCCTGAAGAACAGGTATCCTTTACCCCGAAAACGCAATGTCTTTATACACTTTCATTACTGTCAATAAATACCTATTAATCCACCATCAAACTTTTATTCCTTTGGACACCGGGCGGGCGCTCCTTCCTTCCTATTTTTCCTAGTCTATATATGGGAATGACCATAAAAGGCGAGACCAACAGCAGGCCACACCCCAAAAAGTTCCACTGAAATTATCCAACATTGAGCATAACCTACCGGAAGAACTCTCTCTACCCGCCCACATTATTACCCAACCAGGACTAATGACTGAGCTAGAGAGTCCAGCACAAACTACCTTTACTAGAAGATTTTATTATGTATTCCACCTGGTGATGAATATATAAAATGGGCTTGTAATTTGGCCTAGAGCTACCAATAAAAAAAAAAAAATCAAAAAAAAAAAAAAAAATCACAGCCACCATTTTATTAAAACAGTAATAAAAGTTTTCCATGAATAAGCAATTTAATGTTTGACATGCGTGTCTGTGTTTCATACCTTCCCTCTCCCCGAGGCTTATCGGATGACCTCTCAACCCTGGGTAGCGGCTCAGGTCAGGCTTTGGTGGTGGTGGTGGTTCTGCATCTGCTGATTGAGACTCTGTGAGTTCTAAACTGCTTCGAGACTGCAAAAGAAAAAAAGCCCACAGGATGTAAGATATTACAGAAAATTTTTATAGTCTAGTAAACTGGTCCAAGTTAAAGTGGTTCTAATGTTTTTTACCTTTATGCAATCTATGCATGAAGGTAAAAACCTTCTGTGTGCAGCAGCCCCCCCTAATACTTACCAGAGCCCCATCGCGATCCAGCGATGTGCACGAGGGCCTCGGCTCTTCAGAGACTCTCCCTCTTCATTAGCTGAGATAGCTGCCGTCAATCACATCCACTGAGCCAATGAAAAGAGAGAGGAGGTGGGGCTAAACCACTCATCCGACCCATCCCCTTTCCTGGCCTGCCAGGCTGCATGATCGGATTAGAGTCTGGTATGGATTTTGGGGGGGCCCCCCACGCCATTTTTTTTTTTAAAGGCTTGTTTATATATTACCAGCGCACATGTTCCTGGATTAAAGGCTCCTCTGTAGTGGGTGCTGCAGTGATCACCAGCTGGACACTGGATATAGCACAGATAAATACACATGTTCGCCAGCACACCATGGATCTTGAATTGCAGTCCAAAACTTTTATTGCAGGAAGATCACATCACAACAGGATAAGTGCAACGTTTCGGAGCCACGCAGGACCCCTTCGTCATGCCCCAAGAAGGAGGGGTCGTCGGACGCTGTGATCGAAGCTGAATGGACATCACGGGACAGTTTATTTTTTTGGGACTTGTCCCAAACTGTCTGTCATTTTGAAAATGTTGACACTTTTTTGGTGAACGTGTAGGGGTACAATGTACTCGATACCCATTCACATGGGGGGGGGGGGGGGGGGGCAGGATCTGGGGATTCCCTTGTTAAAGGGGGCTTCCAGATTCCAATAAGCCCCCCACCCGAAGACCCACACAACCACCGGGTAAGGGTTGTTGTTATGAGGCCCTTGTCCCCATCAACACAGGGACAAGGTGTTTTGGGGGGACCCCAAAGCATC
Source organism: Aquarana catesbeiana (assembly GCF_042186555.1). Classification (NCBI taxonomy): domain Eukaryota; kingdom Metazoa; phylum Chordata; class Amphibia; order Anura; family Ranidae; genus Aquarana; species Aquarana catesbeiana. The sequence continues at coordinate 258,583,219 of NC_133331.1, read as the reverse complement.
CTCCCCATGTTGAGGGAATGTGGCCTGGTACGGTTCGGGGGGGGGGGGGTCGCTATCTCCCCCCCCCCCTTTCCTGCGGCCTGCCAGGTTGCATGTTTGGATAAGGGTCTGGTATGGATTTTGGGGGAGACCCCTACGCCATTTTTTTTATTTTGGCGTAGGGTTCCCCTTAATATCTATACCAGACCCAAAGGGCCTGGTAATGGACTGGGAGGGGGAACCCGTGCCATTTTTTCCATGATTTTTATCTATATTGCCAGGACCCAACAATACATTACAGCCACGAGTAGTTTTAAATGACGAGTAAAATGCGCTACTTTACAGGCATACTAAGGACACCCCCACGGCACGATATTTAAAGGAATATTTCTTTTTTATTGTTTCACTTTAAGCATTATTAAAATCACTGCTCCCGAAAAAATAGTAGGTTTTTAAAACTTATTTTTGCATTGATACATGTCCCCTGGGGCAGGACCTGGGACCCCAAACACTTTTTATGACAATAACTTGCATATAAGCCTTTAAAATTAGCACTTTTGGTTTTTCATGCTAGTGTCCCATAGACTTTAACGGCGTTCCGCGGATTTCGAATTTGCCGCGAACGCTGTATATTGTTCGCTGTTCGAACAGGTAAACACGTGGCTAACTGTGCCTTGAGTTCCGGCTAACTGACCTCCCATCTGATGGTGCCTGCATAGTTCCAGGTCCAACACTACTTGACAGAGCCAGGAGCATATCTGCAAGGATATCATTCTGGCCAACCGGTAAGAGGGGCAATTCTTCCCACCTAACACCACCACTGTAAGCGGCATTTTCCCCAATAACCACCAATGAACTAATCTTACCAGGGGTTCCCTGAGACCCAAAAATAATTTCAAGGGTTCCTCTGGAATAACAAGGTTGAGAAAGGCTGGTCTAAGGTAACTGTAGTATGGAAAGCTTTTACTTATGGTTAATATATCTGTCCAATAATGAAAATGTTTTGTCATCTTCACATCATATGCAGAAGATCCTCTGGGAAGTGCCCACATCCTGTACAATCTGGGGTAGGTATACAACCATTTTGATGAAGCCTTTGTGGGGTGTGATAGGTTCTGTGTAATATAAAACAACTGGGCTCCCTATTTTCTACTGCTTTGCTTTCATAAATGTCTCTTTTTTTGGGGGGGATGAAAGCAAACTAAGCAATACATAACTATATATTACATTTATACATATCATTAAGCCCAGTGACCAGCCAAAATACTCCCACACACAGCCTCCAGCTGAGATGTTTGTGTAATGTGCCCTTTAAAACAATGTACCTGGTAGTGTTGAAGAGGACTCTGTATACCATTGTCTAGTATTTTAAGGCCAATCTGACTTTCTGAAATCTCAGGGCGTAAAAATGGGGGAGTTATCGAGAGAACTGATGGATTATGACGTTTTAGGTATCTGAAAAAATTTACAAAAAATAAGGGTTAATATTCATGACCATATCAATCACAGAATAAAGCTTATTTCATCAAGCACAGAGTAATAAAATTATAGCACATAAACAGAAAAGATCTTCCATATTTATTTTTTTTTAATATGGTTGGTTCATCAGAATTTACAGGAATTTACTATTTATTCTACCATATTAAAACAACGCCTACATGTAATGAGGCCAAGTGGTCATTGTCAGCCAGATTACATTTATGGGCTCATTCACACAGGCGCACATCCCCATACAGATTGAAGAGCCCAATGTTTACGTTACTGTTTTAGCACAGAGCGGCATGCAGGCAGCCCATAACAGTGAATGGACGCGCAGTTCAACAGATACACAGGGATGGGTGCATGGACGCTGATGCAGTGCCTGCACATCCACCCATTGGTGATCCTATCAAACTTGGTTGTGTGGATGAGTCTGTACTGTTGATGACTATCAATTCACCAATATAGGCTGCCTGCATACAGCTCAGCGTTCGGACAGAAAAGTAACAAATGGTTTTTCACACTGTATAGGGCTGAATGCCTATGTGAATGGGCCCTAATAGGTAATCGCACCAAAAACAGATTTTCTTTATGTGGTGGATGCTGTAGTAATAAATGCATAGTACTTTCCTGCACTCAGGTGTGCTATCCAACCTACAGCTGCTGTATATTATCCACCAATACCCTGAAAGTGCCCAGTCCCACCTGATCTTGGAATCAAGGCAGGATTGGACCTGGTTAGTACTTGGATTGGAGACTGCGTGACAAGGACTGGAACTACTTATACTGTAGCGAAAGTACATTAGTGAAAAGAAAAAAAAAAAAATCACCACATACATTATGAGTGACTTGCCTTAAAAATTAAGCCTCCAGTGGCATGCTGTCACCGCTGAGAGGGCTCCCATCTTCACCCGAGCTTCTGTTCCGGCTATATGAGTGGCCGAGGGACGCGATGACGTCACTCCCGTGCGAGCACACGGGAGCCGCTGTTTATGGCACGGGCTCTGAAGGCCGGTGTTTCGTCAGATTAGGTGACCTGTTGGATTTTTTAACGGCAGTGACATTCTGTCACGGCCATCTTGGTACACCCGCACTCGTCCACAGTAAGCCAACAGTCAGAAAGCTGCAGCAGACATTTTTTTTTTACACCCACCGGGGGCCTTACATTTCGCACTTATTTTTACCAGTAAACTGAGCTTATATAGTGGAATACAGTGTTTAGAAATCCGTCAGACTGTTTTCATGTTGAATTTTAAAAGCAGTGGTAAGCCTGCTGATCTCACAGGTTTACTGATCTGACAAAACACCTCTGCTTTTACAATTCAACATCAAAACAGTCTGATGGATTTCTTAATACTGTATTTCACTATATAAGCTGAGTTTACTGGTAAAAATAAGTGTGAAATGCAAGACTTCGGTGGGTGTAAAAAGATGTCCGCTGCAGCCTTCTGACTGTAGGCTGTGGACGAGTGCGGGTGTACCAAGATGGCCATGCCAGAACATCACTTCCATTACAAAATTTAACGGGTCGCCTAATCTGACGAAGCACCAGACCTTCAGAGCGCATGCGCCGGTGACGTCACCGACTGCATGCACTCTGAATATCTCCTAAACTGGGCAAGTTTAGTAGCTATCCACAGTACCTACAGCTAAGCCCTATTATAGGCTTACCTTTAGGTAGAAGTGGTAAAACAGAGTTGACTACCACTAACATTTTCATAATATTCTGAACTGTATTTAATCAGAGATTTGAAACATCCCCCAGTCAGAATTTTTGTTCTAAAAAAGAAAAAAAAAAAAAAAAAAAACTTAATACTCACCTTTAAATCGAGGCCTGTCACCTGCAGTACCTCTTTTCCAGCATATAAATAGATTCCAAGGTAATTATCCCTCCAGCCCACTAAGGTGCCCTGCTGGTCAATTAGAGTGAAAATGGCCTCCTACAACAAATGTGGTAAACGCCATAACATGCTGCAATCACATGTATTGGTCCATGTTCCACAGAAAGGTAAATCCTACAGTATACTGCAACCACCAGTACAGGTATAAGTCACACACAGGGGTAAACAGTACAGTATACAACAATGGGGTAAACCCTACATTAGGCTGTAAGCACCTGTATTGGTACAATTCTCAACCTTTAATAATCCATACAGTATATACCGACTGCCTGTACTGGTACACATAAATAAACAACAACATACCTGGGTGGGGACGAGCTACACAAAACATGGCCAACATTTTGACAGCACCCATTACTAAATGGATTCACTCCACCACGGAACTTCCCAGTGACCTTATAAGAGAGGAAAAAAAAAAAATAATAAAGTGACAACAAAAAGAAACTTATCATGTGTAAAATAATCCTATCCAAAAAACAGACAATAGCGAATGGATGGACATGGAATCACTGAGTCCAAAGTTTACTGGACTAATAGTTGACTGACAGCTCCAGTCGGAGCCACTGTACTAACAATCCGACGTTAGTACAGTGATCTCCCCTGCTGGCACTCGGGTCAGCGCTCTCAGCTATTGACTGAGAACAATGATCGGGATCCGGTTGGCTGCTGGTTTTCCAGCATGCTTGTCCGACAGAAGCTGGCCAAAAGGCCAGCTTCCATCGGACTGGCTGACATACACACAGACCAAAAGTAGGCTGTTTTTATTGAACCGGCCGATGCCTCCCAACATTCAGCACGTGTGTTCTAGAATATATATATGCATGATTAATCATTAAAAAATCGTTGATCACGATTCAACCCCCCTCACGATCTTAATACAGCATTTCCCCGATTCATGATAAACAAGTGCAGAGCCTTCTCTGCTCAGAGCTGTTGGAAAAAAAAAAAAAAAAAACTCAGCTAGCAAATGTTAATCAACATCGAAAAGAGAAACAATGGGGTTTATTTACTAAAGGTAAATCCACTTTGCACTACAAGTGAACTTGGAAGTGCAGTCGCTGTAGATCCGATGGGAACATGCAAGGAAAATAAAAAATAGCATTTTTGCTTCTACATGATTGGTGATAAAATCAGCAGAGCTTCCCCTGATTTCAAATCTTCCCCTCAGATTTACAGCGACTGCACTTCCAAGTGCGCTTTCGAGTGCACTTGCAGTGCAGAGTGGATTTGCCTTTAGTAAATCAACCCCACTGTATCTCTCGGTTCTTTTAGATCAAAGGAATGAACTTCGGTCTGTAAGGCTATTTTCACACGAGGCGATCTTCAGGCACTAAAGGGCTAAAAATTGCGCCTGTAAAGCGCCTGAAAAATGCCTCCCCTGCCACCCCAGTGTGAAATCCCGAGTGCTTTCACGCTGAAGCGGTGCGCTTGCAGGACGGGAAAAAAAAAGTCCTGCAAGCAGCATCTTTGGAGCGTTGCAGGAGTGGTGAACACACTGCTCCCTAAACTCTCCTGCCATCAAAATCAATGGCTAGCACTGGCGAAGCGCCCGCAAAGCACTTCGCGGACGTTTTTAACCCTTTTTCGGCCGATAGCAGGGGGGTTAAAACCCCCCGCTAGCAGCCGAAAAGCGCCGCTAAAAATAGCGGCAATTTACCGCCAACGCCCCCCCGCCCCAGTGTGAACGTTCCCTTCATGAGTCAGTTTAACCACTTAAGGACTGGACCTTTTTCTGACACTTGTGGCTTACAAGTTCAAATCTGTATTTTTTGCTAGAAAATTACTTGGAACCCTCAAATAGAAAATTATATATATATATATATATATATATATATATATATATATATATATATATATATATATATATATATATATATATATATATATATATATATATATATATACGATCATTAAAAAATCGTTATCACGATTCAACCCCCCTCACAATCTTAATACAGCATTTCCCCGATTCATGATAAACAAGTGCAGAGTAGTGCATGATATATAATATTAATATATATATATATATATATATATATATAAATAAAATTAGAGAACCTAGAGAATAAAATGGAGATCGTTGCAATATTTTATGTCACATGTTATTTGCACAGCGGTCTTTCAAAATAAATTTTTTTTAAAAGAAAAAATATACTGTATTTTTCGCTCCATAAGACGCACTTTTTTCCCCCCAAAAAAAGGAGGTGAAATGCCTGTGCGTCTTATGGAGCGAATACTGACCAGCCGCCACCATGTAACAATATCAGGCACCACCCCTCTCCTTTCCCCACTATGCCTTCTGGGTCCTGTAGGCTGGCTAGGGTCCATGTCACTGGCACATGCGCAGTGACAATTTTATGGCCCTGCTCGATCAGTGACGTCAGATGCCGATCGAGCGGGGGATAGAAGAGCCCAGCATCTCCAGTGTTTTATCTGCTGGAGTGACCATGCGATGTGTGTACATGGCGACAGGTAACCTAGTCATTCTCAGGTCTTTCTTTATGCAGTGCCGTGCTCACACCCTGTATGGTGAATTTGTTATAAGATGGTGATATTTCCTATGAATTATATATAGACAACTTGGTGACAGGGCAATATTTGTTTGCTGCCTGGAAGCTATCTGGCACACTTGATAGATGCCTATTTTTAGGCATCAGCTTTAAATGGTTGTGCAAGTTACAAATAATAGTATATTAAATTGGGGATGTGGGCATCCTCTCCTGTGCTCCAAATCAGCACTTGGTTCAGAATATTTTTTTTCTTGTTTTCCTCCTCTAAAACCTAGGTGCGTCTTATGGAGCGAAAAATACGGTACTTCAATGAATTAAAAAAAAAAAAAAAAAAAACTAAACAGTAAAGTTAGGCCAATTTTTTTGTAGAATGTGAAAGATGTTACACTGCAAGAGTATATACACACACACACATATATATATACGTATTTGTGTGCCTCCTAGGTGGTCCATATATTTTTATATTCTGTATATGCTATGTACTTGTGGCCTATGTTCTCCATTATAAAAGTATTATAGTGAATGTTGGCACTGCATGAATAAGAGGAATGTAGTGCTGGAAAGTACAGCAATATAAATTAGAAAGCACTGCACCTGCTCGTTAGTAGTGCGACCTCGGGACACCAGGACAATGTGAAATCCTGTAAGTCCTGCAACCGGGAAGAAAAACAAGCCAGCCACACACATCACTGAAATACTGTGCTCTAGTTAAGGTACATAAACTGATGAATAGAAGAAATGCCATCATACTAGAGTTTAAAGCCCAACCCTTCAATCAGCAGGGAGCATGAGCTTTGTTGATTGGACGGCTTTAGATCTTGACTCAGCGGGGGGCTTAGAGCCCACTGCTTCCACACAGAGCAAGGGTCCTTCTCTGCAGCATGCAGACAGGAAACAGGCTTTTCAACTCAAAGCTGCAGCTGCTTGATAAACAGCTGACAGTACAATCTCCTTTAGGTCTTCCAAACAGCTATATGGTGCAGGTGCCAGCTTGCCTGCATATAGATTGCTTAGACAGTTTAGGTCCTCATATTACATAAACTGTACAAAGACTGAGCAGCGAGACTGTCAACTGTATCGTGAGCTTAAGCCTTTATGCACATGGCTGAAAATTGCTGTATAGTGTACAAAACAGCAGTATTTTCTGTGCCCAGAGTGACAGATGCAGTGCACAGCAGCAGCCAGTACAGATCAATAGCAGATGAAGACTCTGAATTTGGGGAGGCGAAAAACAGCTCTGTACACATGCAGCCACTCATCTATATATTGCATCTGTCACATAGAAAATATGGCCGTATTGTATTCTATACAGCCTTTTGGGGCCATGTGCACGTAGTCTAAAGCTGGCCATACACTGACTGAAATTTAAACAATTCAGTAGGCTCAGTGTGTGGCCGTACCTGTGACATGTTGGAATATTTTTTGGTGGTCACCGACGAGTCCCAGTGTTCCAACACAATGTCTCCTTGGAGGGGAATTCCTCCATCCACCTCAATTCCCCCCCCCACAAAAAAAAAGAAGTTTATGGACAGCACAAGACCTTGAACCACCCCAGGGTGGTTGCGTGCTTGGAATTCAGCTAGCGGGGATAGATATAAGTTTGGCTAAGTGACCTGACAAACAATTTACCTCTTGCCTAAAACAGGAGTCAAGTTGCAACCAATAAGATGCTTTCTTTAAAGCGGTTGTAAACTCTCCCCCACAACTTTGTCCCATGTAAATCAGCAGAAAAAACCCTAATGAACACTGCTTGTAGATATCTCCTTACTTGCTTAGTATTGTTGTAATCCTTTTTGTTCTTTAGAATGACGTCACTGAGCATGCCCATATCTCCCATGATTTACGGCACACTCTGTGTGGTTGTCTGTCTATTATCAGGACTTCCTACAGCACAACACTGAAATCCCACGAGACTGCATAATCACTCAGAGCTTCCTACTACACCCCATGTGACATCACATGGAGTGAAAAACCTGGGCATCAGACAGCATTACTGCAGTCTTATCAGCTGAAGCTGATAAGACTGACATAGGCAAACACTAGATAATCGGCACAAGTAAATACTATGAAATAAAACAAGTCAGCTATGAGCAGGGCTGCCATAGAAACGTTGGATTGAGAAGGAGGCTTGGTTAACAGTACAGGAAGTGCTCAATGTAAGGACGGAAATACACTCTACTGTGCACTCCAAGCACAACACTTAAGAAGGCGCTGCCTTACCCCTGGAAACAAGTTTTTTAAAGTTATACTGTAAGTAATATGCGATTTGGGCTGGATTACAGTGGCTATAGATAATTACTTATTATAATGGACTGAATGAAAAGAAGCATCAGAGTGGGAGAGTTTACTTCCTCTTTAAAACTAATATGGGATTGCATAATTCCCAGGGATAGGTAACCAGTAAGGTCAAAGGCTTACAGCTACCTAAAATTTTATTACAATGCCATCAAGGACCTCTTTGACTGAGAGATATCTTGCTGGCTTTAAAGCTTAACTCCAGAGATTCAGCCACTTTGTTCTAGATTACTAGGGGTTAAATCTAACTAGATTATTATCTCTTTAACAACTTGACCACCAGAAGATTTACAGCAGTGTGTTACTTTAACTGACAATTGCGCGGGCGAGTGACACTGTGCCCAAATAAAAGTTATTTTTTTCCCCACACAGAGCTTTCTTTTGGTGGTATTTGATCACCACTGCGATTTGCACTATTTTTTTTTTTTTATAAAACATATCCAATGATTTTTTTTTTTTAATCTAAACTTCATCAATTTAGGCCAATATGTTTTCTGCTACTTTATTTTTTTTGTCAAAGCTTAATTAGAACAAGCTGATGTTAGAAGCTCATTGGCTACCATGTACAGCTGCACCAGATTTTGCACTCTCCAGTTGTAGTAAATTAACCCCATAGAGTGTATGGGGATTTTCTACAACAACACAGATACTGAGCAGACCATTATAAAGGATACGTCACAATTGCTGGGATGTCTCTGAGATGGTCTGAATGCCCCAATGTGTAGAAAAGGCCACAGATGAAGACGCTCATTATGTGCAGCGTGAGGGACACAAGGAATAGGAAGAAGTAGCGATAGTTCCTGCGTCCAATGCAGTTATTGACCCATGGACAGTGGTGATCAAACTCCTATAAGGATAAACAATAAAGAAGGTAATTAGAAAAGAACAGGCACAGTGAAATAGCAATAAAAATAATAAGGTCTGGCTACCAAAAAATATTTTTGCTTTAAGACTGAATCATTCATTGACTTCTTATATCCCTTTCTAGGTCACAAAGCAGCTCTCAATCTGGAACACAAAAGAAAAACTGAGTTCAGGGCATTATAGCCCTGCCCCCTTTTCACAGCACTCAGCGCTCATAGTGTAATGATGGAGAACATGGTGCTGATTTCATCACATTAGTCGCACAATAGACCATTTACTACTAAGAAAAAACAAAAAACAAAAGAAGACCCAGAGGGGGAGATTTACTAAAACTCAAGCACTCAAAATCCAATGTAGCTGTGCATGGTAGCCAACCCGCTTCTAACTTCAGCTTGTTCAATTAAGCTTTGACAATAAAACCTGGAAGCCGATTGGTTTCTATGCACAGCTGCACCAGATTTTGCGCTCTCCAGTATTAGTAAATCCCCCTCCAGTGTGTCATCTGTCTAGAAGACTTTGAGGGGAAAAAAAAAAAAAAAAACATAAAAAAATGCTTGGGTGAAAGCCTGAGAGGAGAGTTCCGAGGGACTCTACAGCACAAAAACAAAATATATCTCATTCTATCTTCTGCATTCACCATGAAAGTGGTAGTAAACCTCCGTTGTTAAAAAAAAACAAAAAACAAAAACAAAACAACATCTGTAAGGCAATTGCATAATGTGCTAGTATGCATTGCATACTAGCACATTATGAAATATTTACCTTGGAGCGAAGCGCTCCAGCGATGTGCCGTCACCGCTTAGAGGGCTGACAACTTCCCCAGGTAATTCTTCCAGATTCATGCTCTCCAGCTGCGTGATTGGCGGGAGCCACGATGAGGTCACTCCTGCACATATGCGCGGGAGCCCTCAGTTCTGGCACGAAGCTCTGAAGGTTCGGCAAAGTATGCCGGACCTTCAGAGCACATGTGCCAGTGAAGTAACTGGCTGCATCCAGGGTGAATATCTACTCAACGATGAATGTTTAGGAGATATTTTACCTACAGGTAAGCCTTATTATAAGCTTACCTGTAGGTAAAAATATAGAGATAGATAGATAGATAGATAGATAGATAGATAGATAGATAGATAGATAGATAGATAGATAGATAGATATTATATCTATATCTCAAAGCAGGCTTTACTACCGCTTTATGTAAAGTAAATGCAGAATCCAGACTAATATTTTATATAGGCTGCAACAGGTGAGCCAGGATGGGAGCGTCGCAGCAGAGAACAACATCCAAAAATACAGTGGGCGATTGAATTAGAGATAATCCAAGCATGAAGGCAAGCGGTTTTTGCTTTGGTCACTTCTCCAGAAGACCTGGGGAGGTTGGTTTACTAAAGACAAATATACTATGCACTGCAAGTGCAGTTGCTCTAGATCTGAGGGGAAGCTCTGCTGATTTCTATCACCCAATCATGTATAAGCAAAAATGTGTTTTATTTTTCTCGCATGTGATTGGGTATTCTTTGCAAAAAGTGAAGCTTTACCTCATTTATCAAGCTCTGAAGCAAATTTACAGTAGATTTGCCTGTAGCGAATCAACCCCATACTGTTTTGGGACACCAGTGTCATGAATTTACCTTGTAATAAATGTTTGCGTGTGTAAACATTTTTACATCAATATAGTGTATATAAAAAAAAAAATTTTTAAAAATACAAGTTCATAAAACACACCTATTTTCACCTGGCGACTCTGCTAGGACACTGTCCTAGGATGACAACGCTCACTCGCTGCACCATAACTATGGAGGAGCAACATTGCCACCCTAGGACAGGAAGTCACTTTTAAAGAAACTCAGTCGCCAAAAGGAAAATGTTCAGTAAGAGCCCTTGCACACTGGGGCGGTTTGTAGGCGCTATTGCGCTAATAATAGTGCCTGCAAACCGCCCCGAAAGTGCCGCTGCTTTCATTCCAGTGTGAAAGCCCCGAGGGCTTGCACACTGGAGCGATGCGCTGGCAGGACGGTAAAAAAAGTCCTGCCAGCAGCATCTTCGGAGCGGTGAAGGAGCGGTGTGTATACCGCTCCTTTACCGCTCCTGCCCATTGAAATCAATGGGACGGCGCGGCTATACCGCCGGCAAAGCGCCTCTGCAGAGGCGCTTTGCGGTGGTATTTAACCCTTTCTCGGCCGCATACCGACGGTAAAACGCCGCTAATAATAGCGGCGTTTTACCGCCGACGCCGCCCCCCGCCCCAGTGTGCAAGGGCTCTTAAGGTTCTCTGCAAAACAAAAAAAAAAAAAACAGGTGTCAGATGTGCCATCAGCAAAGATTTCTATATATTTCTGTGATCTGCATAGATTTGTGATTTCAGGCCCAAAAAATAAAACTGATTATGGGAAAATGCTATTGTTCAATTAAGCAAGTGTTAAGACCAATTGTGCTGCCCTTTAAAACAGCAGGAAAATAATATAGTATTGGTTCAATTTATCTGCTGTAAACCACTTGTGGATAAAAAAGGTAGATCTGGTCAAATACTGGACCCAAGCTTTATAGCAGCTTTGTCGAAAAGCAGCAATGATTGTCTGACCTTTTGATAAAGCTAGCCTATGGCATTTATAGTAACTAAAAATGGAACCCAAGTGGGAAAGGCTACCAACTTCCAAATACAAGATTTGCACCTAAAGAAGGAAACTACCATGGGACAACATTTTAGCTTCACTACAAGAGAGAGACTGCCAAGATCAAGACCCCAATCGCTAATTCAGAGAATCCTGTTCACTAAGGAAAACGTGGACCAGCTGTAACGGGAGCCAAGGGAACAAGTGTATGCCCACTAGATATAAACAAATGCAAATGTTAATTTGCTTAAAAAATTGATAGATCACGTGTGTATGCATGCATGATTGTAGCACTGTGTGTCTTGTATTGAATTCCTGTTTGTATATGCATCATTCTTGTTGGAAAAGCATATTTACAGTACCTTGAATACGTATTCACAACCCTTGAAATTTTCCACAGTTTGTCATGTTACACCCAAAATCGTAAATGTATTTTATTGGGATTGTATGTGATAGACCAACACAAAGTGGCACATAATTGTGAAGTAGAAGAAAAATGATAAATGTTTTCAAAATATTTTACAAATAAATATGTGAAAAAAGTGTGGCGTGCATTTGTAATCAGCCTCTGAATCAATACTTTGTAGAACCACCTTTCACTGCAATTACAGCTGCAAGTCTTTTTGGGGATGTCTCTACCAGCTTTGCACATCTAGAGAGTGAAATTTTTGCCCATCCTTCTTTGCAAAATAGCTCAAGCTCTGTCAGATTGAATGGAGAGCTTCTGTGAACAGCAATTTTCAAGTCTTGCCACAGATTCTCAATTGGATTTAGGTCTGGACTTTGACTGGGCCATTCTAAACACATGAATATTTTTTGATCTAAACCAGGGGGTCTCAAACTCAAATTGCTTAAGGGCCACTGGAAAAGTACACACACAGGCATGTATGCATGCATTATATTATAATATATATTACATACATACACACATATATACACATACATACAAATAACCCCCCCCCCCCCACTTTCACTTGTATAACAGCTCTCAGAATCGCGATGCAACTCCATCATGTCAGCCTGTCAGATGTCCCGTCTGAGGAGATTCAATAGCGAGTGCAATCTACAGCACAGCAGCTGCACACACACTAACTTGGTGACTTACTCTCCATGCTGCTCTCTCGCTTTTGCATGCACCCGAGAGGGCTGGGTCCACTCCCACCACTGATGGGGGCTGACCACACCCCCTCCCCGAGTCCTGCCCAATCTCATTACTAACCAGTAACCTAGCAGCAGCAGGCTCCGTCTCAGCAGGGTAGGAGGAATCAGGTGGCGGCTTCTGCGATTCTCTTTTGAGGGCGCCTGCCTGCTAAAGGTGGCAAGTGTTGCGGGCCGTTTGTAACAGGTACTTCGAGACCCCTGATCTAAACCATTCCATTGTAGCTCTGGCTGTATGTTTAGGGTCGTTGTCTTGCTGGAAGGTGAACTTCCGCCCCAGTCTCATGTCTTTTGCAAACTCTAACAGGTATTCTTCTAAGATTGTCCTGTATTTGGCTTCATCCATCTTCCCATCAACTCTGACCAGTTTCCCTGTCCCTGCTGAAAAAAAGCATCCCCACAACATGATGCTGCCACTATCAAGTTTCACGGTGAGGATGGCGTGTTCAGGGTGATGTGCAGTGTTATTTTTCCCTCACACATAGCATTTTGCTTTTAGGCCAAAGAGTTCAATTTTGGTCTCATCTGACCAGAGCACCTTCTTCCACATGTTTGCTTTTTTTTTTATAACCTAACCCTGCTTTAAACTTCTCCAAAACTTTATTTCTGACCCGTCTGGTGTGTTCCTTGGCCTTCATGATGCCGTTTGTTCACTAAGGTTCTCCAACAAACCTCTGAGGGCTTCACAGAACAGCTGCATTTATATTCAGATTAAAATTACATACAGGTGGACTCTATTTACCAATTAGGTGACTTCTGAAGGCAATTGGTTCCGCTAGATTTTAATTAGGGGTATCAGAGTAAGCCCACATTGGGCTGATTTGGCATGCGATTTGACTTGTCAAATCGGCAATTATTGCCAGCAATAGCATCATCCGAATCAGTGCGGCACCACACCAATTCCCAAAAGTAGTTCCTGTACTACGTTTGGCGACTTCGGAGGCCATTTGAATAGACATCTGTGCATGAACCCGCACAGATGTCTGTCAAATCACTCCCGAAGTCGGACTGCATTGCAGGTTAGTTCAGCTGATTTTTTAACCTGCATTCAGTGCGAACCTAGGCTAAAATCCACACCACACTTTTCTGATCTAAAACCAAGAAATCTTTCGAGCTACCCAAAATCTGTAAATATGCAACACCTCCTATCAGGACAGCTGCTAGCACTGATCACATCCCATACGACCGTGCAAATGCAATAATTTATAGGAGAAATGCTGCGCTATCAGGATGTTAGCATAAGTACCTTGATGCAATGACACTATTTAAAAAATGCATTGACGTGCAAACAATGGTTTGTTATTGTTTTTAACCATAGAGCATGTGATCACAGCATCACAAACCTTATAATCCACAAATGTGTTGAAATGTATAAAGTGCCTCCGTGCTGGTAAAATATGTAAAGTGTTTTCATGCAAACTCCAAAAAATTCATACAAAATAAAATCAAAAACTTCATGTATCAAATATAGTGATCCAAATACATGAAAAAAAAAGATATATTTAAAGTGATTAAGTGAACAAAGGTGCTAAGTGCACACACAATAAGTGTCAACATTTCATATAAATAGTAACATCATTAAATATTGAAGTCCATTCCAAAAATAGTCACAGCTTGTACTGGTGATAATACTCGTGTTCACGCAAGTGCTCCCCGCTTGTGTGTGTACTTGGAGCGTGTGACCTCACAATTAAGTTCAGTCAAAACCCGCTTGTGAACCACCTCTGGCTTCAGTGTCAGTAATGGAGTCCTGGGCTGCTCAGTCCTGCTGCTTCCACACTTGTGTAAAACATAAAAGGGACTTGATGGTGCGATACCGTTTTATAAAATAATTTTATTCATAAACCATAACCCCACTGACAGGGTACTTTATCACCAGTACAAGCTGTGACTATTTTTGGAATGGACTTTAAATATTTAATGATGTTACTATTTATATGAAATGTTGACACTTATTGTGTGTGCACTTGGCACTTTTGATCACTTTAAATATATATTTTTTTGCATGCATTTGGATCACTATATTTGATACATGAATTTTTAGGCGTTTGCACGAAAACACTTTATATAAAATTTATTTTATCAGCACGGAGGCACTTTATACATTTCAAACACATATGTGGATTATAAGTTTTGTGATGCTGTGATCACACGCTCTATGGTTTAAAAAAAAAAAAAAATACTTTGTTTGCACGTCAACACATTTTTTTTCTAGTGTCATTTCATTAAGGCACTTATGCTAACATTTCCCCTATAAACGTCACACTTTTCAGGTATTTATTCATATTAAAAAAAAAAATTGAAAACCATTTATCATTTTCCTTGCACTTCACAATTATGTGCCACTTTGTTGGTCCATCACATAAAATCCCAATAAAATACAATTATGTTTTTGGTTGTAACATGACAAAATTTCAAGGGGTATGAATACTTTTTCAAGGCACTGTATATACTAACGGGGTTGTCCCTTAGGTTTACAGCAAGAATTAGGACAAACAGCCAAAAAAAAAAAAAAAGTTGTCCATTTTCCCTCTTGCAGGGTCTGGTTCCATTCGCTGGCCCAAACATCACTACCTGTCCTTTAGACATTTAGAGGCCAGCTAATGGAATCCGAGAGCAAAGACAAAAGCAACTGCCTGCTGGAGAAGTGTCCTTTATTTTTTTTTTTTTTTCTGTAGTGACAGGGTCACTTTATAAACAGATAGAACACTTCTATACACTACTTTTGTCTGGCAATCATGACTTAATTTGTCACGAACGTAATGAAGAGCCAAAGCTTTTTATATCCAAACACAGTGCGATACTTATACTCTACAACTCACCTCCACACAGTTGTCACAAACACTGCAGTGAGAACAGCGAGGAGGTCTGTAAAAGCGACAAGTTGAGCACCACTTCATGCGAACCTGGACGCCCCTCACTTCCACCGTCTTATATAAGGGAGCCCGGAAGTCATCCTCTTTATCTTCATCCTCTTCAGCTGGGGCAGAACAGAGTTGATGAAAATTCTCATAAGGATCAATTTCAAGAACAGACAGCCTCATAATTTAAATTGAGCGTCTTTCCCTAATTTTGGTTAAATCAGCCCTGTCATCTCCCTAAACATTTGCCTGAAGCAGATCCTTGCAAAGATACAGTATTTAAGCTTTCCAGCAGCCCTGTGGCTTGCGACATAAACTTCAGAATTCAACACTTCACCTAACGTTGGATGCTTTTGTTCCGTGACGTGCTTTGGATCCATCCTTTAGCCTCCACTAGACTGGCATCCAACATTCCCAGAAATGTCAAATACTGGCGATTACCTAAGGAAGCTGCAACATTGCAATACAGTAAAGGTCCGAGACACCAGAGGTCATCAGAGGGGTGAGAATAACACGACTTCTTTTGCAAGGAACTGCTTCGAGGTGACGACACATTCACAATAAAACTACTCCCTTACATGTTATACTTTTCCCAAGAACTGATAAGGTACTAAGGGCTTAAAGGGATTGTTGTTTTTATACATCACTTACAAACATGTTACACTTACCTGCTCTGTTGCAGTGGATTTGCACAGAGCAGCCTAGATCCTCCTCTTCTCGGGTCCCTCTTCTGTGATCCTGGCCCCTCCCTCCTGTTGTGCCCCCATAGCAAGCAGCTTGCTATGGGAGCACCCAAGATGAGTCACAGCTCCCTGCGTAACATTAAGACACTAAGCCCTGACCTGGACCCGCCCCCTCTCTCCCCTGATTGGCTAGCTGACTTTGACTGACAGCAGCAGGAGCCAATGGCGCCTCTGCTGTGTTTCAGCCAATCAGGAAGGAGAATCTGGATGACAGACACTCATGGACAGAGAGGGACCTGAGGTAAGTGTTAGGGCGGCTGCTGCACACAGAAGGCTTTTTATCTAAAAATAAATAAATAAAATAAAGATCCTGTTCCTTAAAAGCATGTTCTACAGCACAGTGCTTGTGCTGTGTAATTTGGCCCCCCTGTAAAACCCGAAATACCTGGCTGATCCTGCCTGGCTATGCCCTCCCCCCTGTAAACTGACTACGGTGTAATATGGCTGCTGAGCCCTGACACTGTGGTCAGATTACGTGCCTCCATCATCTGCTGTGTCCTCTGTGCTCCCTGCCTGTCACCTTTATGTCTGTGCCCGCCCCCTCCGGCTGCTCTAATTACTATTAATTTCTCACACTATCCTCTCTGGTTATGTATGTAATGTCCCCCTGTGATTGTGTTTTATAAAAATAATGCAGTATATACCTGGTTTACAGAGCGCTGATTTGACCCACCGCCTCTCTCCCCTCTTGCATGACAGATGCAGCGGGCGAAGCCTCCTCTCTCCCCTCCTGACGTCAGCGGGGAATCCACGGCCACGCCCGCTGCAGCTGTCGGGCCGAGAGAGGAGGCGGGTCAGATCAGCGCTCTATAAACAAGGTATGTACTGCATTATTTTTATTATTTTTATTAAGCACAATCACAGGGAAACATTACATTCATAACCAGAGAGGATAGTGTAAAGTTACATTGGTGGGTTAACAACCACTTTAATGCATAGAATGCATTAAGATAAAAAACTTTCTGCCTTTAAATAAAGATCAACCTTCAGACGTTTTCAGTCATGAGGTTTCATCACAGTTTGTAGGCAGGAATAAAGGATCATACCTCTAGGGAAGATTCCGGGATCCATAAAAGTGGCCATGCTAAAATTGGCCAACACGAATAGAAACATGACAGCGTTATAAGCAGGAAGAGCTGGAGACACCTCTATACTGAGCCATGGGCATCTGTGGGGACAAAAGTAGACATAAATGAACTACAGTTAAAAAGCACCACCAATCAGTGAACTCATATACAAGGCTATCCAGGAAACCCTGCAACTGTGTTAACATTTTACTAAATCCATTTTGTCAGGTCTATCAAACAGCGGACTTATTGGCGTATGTATGTATGCACACATACTATATTATATATATATATATATATATATATATATATATATATATATATATATATATATATATATATATATATATACACACACACACACACAGATCTATGCAAGTTAGCATCGCCATTTTGTCCATTACATAGGAAATCATGTATTTGGATTATATGGCATTACTTTAAAAAGTGGCAGCCGTCTAGATAAAAAGAGAAATTAGCACTGTGTTTGATAGAATCTAGGGCGCAGGGATAAAATTGTTGAGCACTGGGTGGTGGTGCACAATTCTTTTGGTTATACTGTACAAGTATTCATAGACCCTGGGATTATAGGCTGGTACCCTCAGGTTGCCCCTGGGCACCCCCCTATATAACCCTACCCTACTCTAAGTCCTCAGTTTTGTAACAAGCAAAGTAGAGTACCCCACGAGTAGGAGAGGGTGGCCTGCGTCTTATGTCCAAGATATGGACTTTTTAGGTCAAAATTACTCTTATCCTAATCGTACAGTACAGGATACAGCCTTCATTCACAGACCCTTGGATATCCCCAAGCAATGAATAAGAAGGGTTGGCAATAACTAGACAAACAGGTCCAACAACTATAGGGGTTAACCAACCCAACTTCAGAATGCCGAAGTAGGAAGCTTGCAGCCGAAAGTTACATTCACAGAACGCCCACCAGGTAGAAAGGCTAATTTGAAAGAAGAAAAAAAAAAAAAAAAAAAAAAAAAAAAAAAAAAAAAGAAGGTGAGGGGGGTTAGAGTTTTGAACTCTATTTTGTACCCCTTTGAAACCACCAACTGAATCTACAGGTCTGAGATGCCCCCCCCCCCCCCTTTAGGAATAAGGGCACCCCTTCAGTGGGAAGAGAGCTTTGGGGGAAGACTTAGTGGGATTTGTGGGCCAAGTTTTACATTGAATGGAAAGGTTTTGAATTTGAAGCTGGGGTAGAGTGTTGAGTGCTCTGCTTTTTTCAGAAGAACCTTTACTGCTATTACATTTTTCATTAATTTCTCAAGTGCCTTACTAAAAGATACTTTTTTCTCCAAAGGGCATGTGTGTTCGGCATCTTTTACAGGTAGCTGCAGCTGACCAGGTTTTAAGCCACAAGATTCTGTGACTGAAAGTTAGAGCCATTCTGAAAATGCGGAAATCACTTGTTCTAGGACATCCATACAAAAGAGCCTGGCAGAAGCTAATTGTTGTAATGGCTCAGTTAAGGCATGGTCTTGGAATGCAGAGATCATGTTGGTTGTTCATTGCCCTCAGGGGTCTCCAAACTATGGCCCTCCAGTTGTTCAGGAACTACAATTCCCATCAAGCCTCATGTCTGTAAATGTCAGAGTTTTACAATGCCTCATGGAACGTGTAGTTCTGCAACAGCTGGAGGGCTGTAATTTGGAGATCCCTAGCTCATTTATCTGCAGTTTGACAAACAGTAATTGCAGCAATAGCTGGTTGCAGAGCTTGGCCTGCCTGTATAAAGAGTCTATCCGCAAAACCTGAGCGAAGGAACATCCTCATTTGGTACAGTGAGACGTTTAGGAATGAGATGGCATGGTCTGCTACTAGAACAGACCACTTTTTAGTGAACTTCATTTTCACTGGATAGAGCTCAGCAATGATTTTCGGAAGGGTGAAAATCTTTTCTGGGTTAAAATCGAATGGTCTTAAATTGTCCATTCTATTTGCTCACAAATGGCAATTACTTTTTAGATTTAGCAGGTCTCTTTGCTTGCCTGAGCTTTTGTAGTGGCTCTTTTTTGCCTGGTTACTGCTGTTGCTACAAGTGAGAGTATTCCCCTGTGGCGTACTCGTGAAGTAGGATGTTGAAATAAGGTAAGCATGTCCAAGAAAAAGTACTCAGCAACCCAGGTGAAGATGGTCCTGTAACAAAATCTTTATGGCAAAAGGGCAGGAGGAAGCACCTCAGTAGCTTAAACCGGCTCTAGGTAGAAGTGGCTGTAAAATTCACAAACTGTGTACATCTGGTCATCCACCTGAGACTAACCTCTGAGTGGTGGAGTTTTTGTGCCAAGTTTTAAAATTTTACATTGTAATGTAAATTGCAAACTCAAATCCCATTTTTAGAGCTACAGGGTGATCTTGCCTTACTTGTTCACACTGTTGGTCTCTAAAGGGTCCAGGCTTCAGCCATCATGGTGGGCATACCCCCAGGAAGTGTTTTGAGGGTCTGGGTTCCAGAGATGTACCATGACACTAAACCTCTATAGCACCGTGTGGTTATCTACATGTGCTGTACAAAGTGCCACGGTGAGTGTCCATGCAGGATCCAGTGCCTGAAGCAACTTTGCAGGACATCCCCACAGCGTGGGGTGCGCGTATGAGTCCCAAGGTTGCACCGTTTTGGATGCACCGCTTTTGTTGTATTAGAAGATAGCGAAAAGAAAATAATAAAGTAGTTATGCTATGAGTAATTTCTCTGTAAAGGGAGAAGAGGTCCATCACCTTAAAAACACACCAAAACTGAGGACTTCCAAAGTGGAGTAGGGCTGTAAGAGGGACGCAAAGGGGCAGCAATATCCTCAAAAGTTTGCCAGTGTGTAATCATCTGAAAGTAACAGCCTATAATTTAGGATCTAGAATACTCAATCTGTGTTCTGTACTGTAGGATTAGGATAATTAGTTTACATAGTCTTCATATTGTACAACGTGGGGCCTCTGTGTAAACTAAGGTAAATAGATATTTAATAGGTTTGCTTGAACAACCCGAATTTCTAATTTGTACATGTTCAGACCTTGTCTTCTTTCTATGAAATTACTTAAAACATTTTTGGGGATTTGTGATAAATGCAGTAGAAAGCTGCTATAAAACAGTTCAACATGTACTTTGGCTTAATGAATCTTAAAAGGAAAAATAACACCTTATGATGGCTCATCAAGGCCGTGACACATATCTAAACAGAAAGAGGACATCAAAGAAATGTGTGTTTTTGAGCAGCCAATACCAGCTTTTGTGAGCATGGTTATTGCATAATTAGAATTTATTTGCTAGTCCTTAAATTTATCTCTGTGTTTTGTTTGCTGCAATCATCTTCCCAGCATAAAACTTGATGGGTAGGGGTGCATCTAAGGAAAAAGTGTTTAAAAACAAGCAAACTATATATGTTCCTCTTGGTAATCCCAGCTGTGCTAGTACAGTTAAAAAAATCAAATTAAATCAAATTAAAGTGGTTGTAAGGGTAGTTTTTTTTTTTTCACCTTACTGGTTTTCTATACCTTCCCAAATGACCTGACCTTCTTTCTCCTACATGTTTTAGATATGCCAGCCAAAACCTACAAAAAATCCATGCATCTCCTTGAGGCGGAAAGACCTGCAAACCTCCTTCTGTCACCATGTGTTTGATGAAGGTAGAGGAACTAAAATCAGATGGAGGACCTGGTCCTCTCTTCACGTGACCAGCGTGAACCTCATTCCAACATGTGGATTCATTGGAATATGTTCCTGTATTCTGATGAGGGCACGGCTCTCCTGGAACCCGGTGCTTAAAGCGGAGGTTCACACAAAAATTGAACCTCCGCTTTTCGGAACCCCCCCCCCCCCCCTCCAGTGTCACATTTGGCACCTTTCAGGGGGGAGGGGGGTGCAGATACCTGTCTAAGACAGGTATTTGCACCCACTTCCGGGCATAGACTCCCACGGTAGTCTACCCCACTTCCTGTCCCCCTCGCTGTCTGCTGGGACACACACGGGTCCCAGAGAAAGCAGGGACCATTCGGATTGCGCAGCGCGAATCACGCATGTGCAGTAGGGAACCGGGAAGTGAAGCCGCAAGGCTTCATTTCCCAATTCCCTAACCGAAAATGGCGGCGGCAGCATCTGAGGACCAAGGGACGGTTCGGCCTCGGGTGCCGACATCGCTGGACCCTGGGACAGGTAAGTGTCCTTATTTTAAAAGTCAGCAGCTGCAGTATTTGTAGCTGCTGACTTTAAAAAAAAATTTGTGGGACTCCCGCTTTAATATACTCCACTGGTCCAGCCCATCCTGCCAGCAACCCCCTACCCTCACCCCCTCTTTTTTTCCCCCCACTCCTCCCCCCAATCAGGTTTTACCAGATTGCTTAACTATAACCCCCCTAATACTTCCTGATTCCCCCACATCCCCCTATTCCACATAGAATTCTAAAATTGGTACGTCGAGCATTATCTTGCTTAAAAGGTATTGGCTCTGGCTAACCAATCCCATTAGACATAGTGTACAATAGGTCATCACACTTGATGAAATTATACACTCAGTTACCCAATTAACCACTGTCTGAACCAACAACTAAAGCCTCATACAAACTCGTTTTTTTTTCGTTCAACCTGATGTTAGCACAGCGATCTTCCCTGCTGAGCTATTGTGTTCTGACAGAGGGATGGCCCGTCCGCCAGAACACTCGGGCCAGCGCACTCAGCTGAGAGGACTGAGCGGGAGACGGTTGGCACACCTTTTTCGGTCAGATTTTCAATAATTATAACAAAATTGACAACTATGACCAGCAAAGAAACTCAGAGAGAGGAAACTGCAGTGTTCCAACACATTTGTGCTTTGTGGAGAAATGACCTCATATACAGATAAGTGTAGGGCCTATTACATTAGTGGTCAGTGGAGAAGTACCCCATTGGTTGTCACAACAGTGGGCCACCTTTTATTGGTGGTCGGTGAGGAAAAGGCCCCAATACTTTAGCGGCAAGTGGAAAGAAAGTTCCTTTACAGACAGGCAACATAAGTGCCAATAGTGGCTACTTATCTGAGAGTTAGAAATTGCTCATTGCACAAAAAACCCTTGGCAACTTCTGGAGGAACCCTTGAGTTCCTCAGAACCCAGATTATGAAAGGATGGCCAGATGATGCTGGGTGTCCTTGTAGCTGTGCAGTGAAATCAAGGTAAGTTTTTTTTACAGGAGAGGAGCTTGTACTACTGTGCGAGACTGAAGGCAAGGCTGGATTTAATCTTTAACTTTCATAATTTTTTACTATTTTAGCTTTACAGTCTGCTGATCCTGTGTGCAGCCGGGCGCCATTTTCTTTGTTGTTATTTAGTGGAATAACATATTTCTTGCTGGCACGTTTTTGGATTTTAATGCATTTACGTAACTCACGTTTTCTTTTTTTTTTTTTTTTGAAACATTAGGATTTGTAGAATTGCCACTAGAATTGGCTCTTAGTGGCTCAGCTCATTTATTCAAACTCTCTCAACAACTCTAGAGATAATGGGACAGGATGTGCATTATGTTCAGTGAGTGCGCTGATTCATACATTGTGGGAAGAAGCAGTAACGCACAACTGTTGTGCAGCTATGAAAAAGGAGGGAAGACATGTACGTGAAATGAAAATTGTTAGCCCATGTGGGTTTTTATTTAATATAAAAATTATACATAAAAAAAAAAAAAAACACACAACACACACACAGATAAAACGAAATCAAGTGGATTTCTTTTACATGAAAAATAAAATTGCCCTTGGCTGATCATTCACAGCTCACCTGTTCATTTCAAAGCAGTTTACCAGCCTGCAAAATGCTCAGAATTCCTTGTAGTGGATTTACCTGCCATTGCGGCCTATTCAGACACCTTGCGATGCCCGCTTTTAATCGCTTCCTGCCACACAGCCCTTTAGGAGTTCTAAAAGCCAGTGAGGCGAATGCGGGCATTCGGGTCGTGTGAACTATGTAATTGGCTGCCACAGTGGTCGCATGAAAGGAAAGCTCATGATCGCAAGTATGCATCGGGAGCTGACATTTCTGGAAGGATCCACAAATAGTTTTTGCATTTATCAGATAAAGACATTCAATGGTCTATTTAAACAGGCAAAAACAAAGCAAACAGGAGAAGTTCATTGTTCGGGTTTACATTTACGTTATGGGCTGGTAGTAGACACTCATCTAGTTCAGACGTGGGTCTCCAAAATCCTTGTCATAATGGGCCAGTATCCTCCAGTGATGTGGCACCCATGCCCCCTTCCCTCTACACTACTGCTTCCATCTTCCCCCAGTCTTATGGGTCTGGAGCCTTCAGTCTTTAGAAAGCCTTCTACACTGGCTGGTCACAGAAGAATTAACATGGGAGTTTTGTCCCACTTACTCCTGGAATATTACAGTTGCATACTGAGCAGCAGTATATAATTAGAGAAAAAAACAAAAAAAAAAAAAAAAAAAAAAAAAAAACACATTAAGCAGGAAAGGGGCTTTTAAAGTAGAAGACATACAGTCTCTTCTGCTATAACCTACTTGCTACCAGACTGAGGGCTGACTTTCTCCCCCCCACAACCGTTTAGCTCTGGCCTAAGAGTATTATTCAAAATAATTAAAATATATATTTGGAAATGCCAAAATGGGCATTAGACTATTACATAAGATGAAACTTGGTCTTACTGCCACTTTAACCACTAAAGCACCAGACCATATGGTTGGCTAAAGACCAGAGCACTTTTTGCGATTCGGCACTGCGTCACTTTAACTGACAATTGCGCGGTCGTGCGACGTGTCTCCCAAACAAAATTGATGTCCTTTTTTCCCACAAAAAGAGCTTTCTTTTGGTGGTATTTGATCACCTCTGCGGTTTTTATTTTTTGCGTTATAAACAAAAAAATAGCGACAATTTTGAAAAAAAACTTTTTGCTATAATAAACATCCCCAAAAAATCTATAAAAAAAACTTTTTTTTTATGTATTCTACATTTTTTTTTACCAAAAATTTTGAAATAAGCGTTTACCGATTGGTTTGCGCAAAAGTTATAGCGTTTACAAAATAGGGAATAGTTTTATGGCATTTTTATTAATTATTTTTTTTTTTTTTTTTATTAGTAATGGCAGCGATCAGCTATTTTTATCGTGACTGCGTCATTATGGCGTACAGATCGGACACCTTTGGCGCGATTTTGGGACCATTCACATTTATACAGCGATCAATGCAATTAAAAATGCATTGATTACTGTGTAAATGTGACTGGCAGTGAAGGGGTTAACCACTAGGGGGCGCTGTAGGGGTTAAGTGCGTCCTAGTGAGTGATTCTAACTGTGGGGGGGGGGCTATGTGTGACACGACACTGATCACCGCTCCCGATTACAGGGAGCTGTGATCAGTGTCCTGTCACTAGGCAGAACGGGGAAATGCTCGTTTACATCAGCATTTCCCCGTTCTTCCTCTCCGTGACACGATCGCGGGTATCCCCGCAATCGCACTCACAAAGCTCCCGGCAGGCGCGCATGCCTGCAAGCTGCCTTTTAAAGGGCAACGTACAGGTACGCGATTCTGCTTGTACGTGCCGTTCTGCCGCAGTATATCTGCGTGAGGCGGTCGGGATGCGGTTAGGTGTTTCTATTCTATAAATAATGCACATTACCATGGATATATAAAGACATGATAATTCACAAAATTTTTCCCCAGGCGTGAAGGCCAATGGTGGCTTAATCATTTTCTTACTACTGTACAAGTTGTCTTCAAAGAAGACCAAAATTTAAAAAAAAAAAAAAGTTTGTTCGCATAATCCTGGCCTATGTGATGGTAAGCAAAGAGAAAAGTTTGACATTGTTCTGTCTCCCGAAATTAGAATCTCCTTCCCATCTGGTGCAGGTCATATGGCCAAATGCCATTGTACCCATCAATGTGACCTTCACAGAGGCTTGGTGATGTGAGGTTTAAGCAGAGCTAACCAATCATCTCTTTGGCAGACTGACCAATGCTCCAATATCGGAGAGCAAAGTCTAGTTTTCTTTTAGCCTTTGCAGTTGCACTCTTTGTTACATCTCTTATTTGAATGCAACTATTCTTCAGGTGAGAAAGTATTAATTTAGAGCATTAACCTTTCTCTAAAAAGGTTAAAAACAGCTTTGTGTGTTTTTTGTAGACAAAACTGAAAGTGATCAGCTTGTAAATACTCTTAGAAATGTGATTCAATGTTTTAAAAACATTGTTTCTGCATACACCTTGTAATTATGTTTGTACAGGATGTACACCTATGTTAGCTCATTACATACATACACTGCGGTTCCTGGTTAGTAGCACTGGCTGTACAAAAGGTTGTGCCAAACTACCCTATTTCCCACCTTCAGTACAACTCTACCAACAAGACCTAAAATACTGTACTCAAAATAATGTACTTTATACATCAGAATTCCCTAAGTTCACTGGCTGTCAGACTGTTGAGGGGCTAGACTGTGGAGCACATGTGTGTGTGTGTCCGTCCGTGTTCCTCTGCAAGAGGAATGATGGTATCCCACCACTGGTGCCGGTGGGAGGAATGGTGGTGCCCCACCACTGGTGCCGGTGGGAGGAATGGCATATGTGGGGTCAGAGAGAAGAACCCCATCTCCTTGTTCTCAAACTTTGGCCTCAGTGGAAGTTATAATGACCGAGTTTTGGGGTCAGTGGAAGGAAGGAACAGTGCCCCATCGTTGTTGGTGGTAGTGGTGCCCCAACATTGGTGGTGGTAGTGGAAGGAGTGGTGCCCCAACATTGGTGGTGGTGGTAGTAGTGGAAGGAGTGGTGCCCCAACATTGGTGGTAGTGGAAGAAGTGGTGCCCCAACATTGGTGGTGGTGGTAGTGGAAGGAGTGGTGCCCCAACATTGGTGGTGGTAGTGGAAGGAGTTGTGCCCCAACATTGATGGTGGTAGTAGTGGAAGGAATGGTGCCCTATCATTGATGGGAGTGGGAGGAATGATGTCCCATCAATTGACTCATTGGTGGGAATGGTTACCCATTGTTGGCCTCAGTGGAAGGAATGATGCTCCACTGTAGGAGTTAGTGGGAGGAAAGGTGTCCCGTTGTTTGTGTCACTGGGAGGAACAGTGGCTGCAATAATCACCACTTTCAATCTGCATCTGTCCCCGGCAATATCTCCTCTGCCCAAAACATGTCCTCTGGGATGAATGCCACCCAGTATCACTCAACCAGGAATAAATTACATGTTGTGCCTCATTGGACCACTCCCTAAGGCAGCCCATAGATAGATCAGTTTTTTTACCCCATTAAGCCAGAAGGTTGCACAAAAAAAAAAAAAAAAAAAAAAAAAAAAAAAAAAAAAAAAAAAAAAAACACTATAAAAAAAAAAAAACACAAAACAACCCTGACCTGATTACCCCAGCCACACATTCGGGGCAGATGAGGGAATCCTCCCCGCTGGGCTATTGTATAGCAGGGAGGCTTCCCCGCCATCAGAATACACTAAGCAGCTATAACCGGCAGCACTGATTGAGTGGGTAAAATCCAATAGGGCGTTTGTACAAAAGGCGATCGGTAGATTGATTTCTGTACAACATAATTGCCCATATATGGATTGAAATTGGGCCGGTCTCTGCTGAACCAGCTAAATTTTGATCCATGTATGGCCAGCTTAAGAAGAAGCATTTCCATGGATAACATGGTACCGTGGATAACAGCATTCACTGTGTAAAGGTGCGAGGAGCGGAGCCCAGATTCAGGCTTTGTACCATAAGAATAAAAGCTGATTGTTGTAAGCTCTCTTGTCATATAGTTAGTCCCTGTAATTGCCACTTTTGCCGGACAGTTTTCTCTGCAGGTAAACAATGAAAACAAATAAAAGTCTGGGAGATGAAAAATTGGAAGTCATGTACTAAATATGACAATAACAAGCATTAGGCTAACACAGTAATGAGAATAAAATATTTTTCATTAGAATAGTTCTTTTAAATGTTAACGCAACAGCCATATGATGTCTGAGGTTCCCCCCCCCTTTGAAAAAGTGGTCATCATGGCTACGGGCACAAGGCTTAGTATGTACGGGAAGCTTTTTTTTTTTTTTTTTTTTTTATCTAAATAGTCAAGCACTAGCAGGATATATCATGAGGTTCAGACTGCTGTAATCTCTTTAGATGGTTTGTATATACCAAGTAATCCCGCAAACTGGGACAGAATTAAAAGGACAGATGGGGTGCCAGACAGACACAGAATGGAAGGCAGAAAGAGAAAGAGGCATGGAATGAAACAGGTAGGAGAACCCAGAACAAAACAAAAAAATACAATAAAAAGATTGTTTTAAAAATATAATAAAACAATCCATTAAGGGGGATTTCTAGGAAAACAAGACATTCTTTTGTTCGTTTGTTAGCAAGACCGAGGTCCTATATTCCTGCAGACCTCATGTTTATTTAGGACAGAGATTTTCAATCAAAGGCAAGAACAATAAAATATAGTCAAGGGAATACTAATGCCGCCATGAACTGATGAAAATGTGTGCCGCTCAGGCTACAAGGGTAAGAAATTCTGTGGCCACCACTGAGAGCAGGCCAGGGAAGGAGTTCATCTCGGCTCCAAACAACTGTTGAGCAAAGGATGGATCCAATGAAGCCACACATAAATGAACAAACGAAATCTGTCAGATTGCGAGGGCACAGCCCTCTTCAGATCACCCCACAGATTTTCAATGGGATTCAGGTCTGGGTGATTCCAAAACTTTAATCTTCTTCGGGTGAAGCCATTCCTTTGTTGATATGGTTGTATGCTTTGGGTCATTGTCGTGCTGAAAGATGGAGTTCCTCTTCATGTTCAGGTTTTGTGCCAATATTGACTGGTATTTGGAACTGTTCATAATTCCCTGAAGAAAAACAGCCCCAAAGCATGATGCTGCCACCACCATGCTTCACGGTGGGTATGGTGTTTTGGTTATGTGCAGTGTTTTTGCGCTAAACATATCTTATGGGCAAAAAGTCCAACCTTGGTTTCTTCAGACCACAACACATTTTCCCACGTTTTGGGAGACTTCAGATGTGTTTTTGCAAAATTTAGCCGGGCTTGGATGTTTTTCTCCGTAAGAAAAGGCTTCCTTCTTGCCACTCTACTCCATAACCCAGACATATGAAGAATAATGGGAGATTGTTGTCATATGTACCACACAGCCAAATATTTGCCAGATATTCCTGCAGCTCCTTTAATGTTGCTGTAGGCCTCTTGGCAGCCTCACTGACCAGTTTCCTTCTTGTCTTTTCATCAATTTTGGAGGGATGCCCAGTTCTTGATAATGTCACTGTTGTGCCATATTTTCTCCACTTGATGATAACTGTCTTCACTGTGTTCCATGGTATATCTATTGTCTTGAAATTCTTTTGTACCCTTTTCCTGACTTATACCTTTTAACAATGCTTGAATGTGGTGGCTGCGTTAATTTTCTTTAGGCTTTTTTTTACCCCCTCTGTTTTTACCTGGCGATCTGGCCAGCAACACACCTCCTGTATTAGAGCACCCCCACTCTGGATGAAGGAGCACAGGGGCAGCAGCATTGTCAGTCTGTGTGGAGGGGAGTATTAGAGGTACTACTAGATTTAGATACACCAACTAAATTAGGCCAAACTCCAGCTGAAACTGCAGTTACAGCAACAGTTTTTTTCTATTGGATAAAGTTTTTACATGAATAAATAAAAACTGATCATTGTAAGCCCCCGTCAGTGGTAAATGGCTTGTCTCAATCCTCTAACCACTACATTTGCAGGAGAGGTTGTTTTGAAAAACAGGCTTACTGGCTGGATCACTACATGAAAGTAAAAGGAAAAAAAGAAAGCCTAAGGCCTCTTTCACACGGGGCAGATCAGTCATGATCCGCCCCGTGAACATCCGCTTGCTCAGCGGGGATAGCTCCGCCGATCCCCGCTGAGCAGGAAGATGACAGGTGCATCGCTGCACACTGTGCAGCGACGGACCTGTCAGAGCGCCGCTCTCCCCTATGGGGGGATCGGATGATGACGGTCCGTAGTGTCCGTCGTCATCCGATCCGATCCGAAAACGGAGGAAAAAGTAGGTTTTTCCTCCGTTACACTTTTCGGATCGGAGCGGGTCGGATGTCAGCGGACATGTCACCGCTGACATCCGACGCTCCATAGGGATGACTGTATGTCCGTTTTTCATCCGAAAACGGATGGATGAAAAACGGACATACGGATCATCCGTGTGAAAGAGGCCTAAGGAAAACTAATAACATCACATCCAAGGATTGGTAAAGGTGCAATAACAATAAAATGTTGGTTTTTGGTTTAATACCGCTTTAAAGGGGTCCAGGTGTATACCTGCTGTTGATCGTAAACCACAGATTTTATTTTAGTTATCTAAAAGCTTAAAGTAGAACTACAGGCAAAATATACATATATATTAGGGAGGGTTTGCCATGTTTGTCCCATTGGGGAGATTTCTCTTTACTTCCTGTCCCAAGGCAAAATAGGAAGTGATAGGTAATCTCTGCAAATTAAAGGGTTTGTAACTCTAATAAAAACTTTCACTGTCAGCCCCTCTTATGTAGCCATAACAGCCATTGTAAATCGAGGCCTCTAAATACCGTTTTTCAGATGTCTTCAGGCCGGTCACGTGACCCCCGACCGCTCTCCTACTCCGATGTACAGGCTAGAGCGGGAGGGGCTGAGCTCTTCCTCTCACATCTGCCGAGGTCACGTGACCTCTGTGCTGGCCACTCAGCCCCTCCCGCTGTAGCCCTTAGATAGGGGTGGAGGCGAAGCCTGGAGTCACGTGACCGGCCTGAAGAGCTCTGAGAAACAATATTTAGAAGCTTCGTTTTGCATAAAATATTTACAGTGTGTGTCATGGCTACATAAAAGCGGGGCTGGCAGTGACAGTTTTTAAATATTTACTTTATAACAAATAGTGGCAGAAGATTTATGGGGGGCGGAGCATCTTACAGACACAGAAGCTGACAGGCAGGGAGGGGTGGGGGGAGAGGATGGGGGAGAAAAGGACAGAGGAGAGCAGTGGATGATGGAGGCACGTGAACTAACCACAGTGTCAGGGCTCAGCAGCCATGATAAACCATAGTCAGTTTACGGGGGGGGGGGGGGGGGGCATAGCCACGAATTTCAGGTGTTACAAGGGGCCAAATTACACAGCACAGGCGCTGTGCTATATAACATGCTTTAAAAAGGAACAGGATTTTTTTTTTTTTTTTTTTTTTATGGTTACAAAACACTTGAGGGGGGAATACCTTGGGGACCCCCAGATCACCAGAACTAGTGTCCCCATTGGAACATTTCCCATCTATGACTTTTTTGGGGACAACCCAAAATGTGGGATTTTCCTTTCACTTCCAATGATAATGGTAAACAGGACAATTAGGAGAGGGTGAATCTCCCCCACAGAGACACAGACAACGCAGGACCCCTTCATCAGGCACGTTTCGTCACATGGGGTCCTGATTGGCTCTAAAACTTTACCTGTGTCTATAATGTGATGGCTGAACTAAGCTTTGAACCCGTTCTGAAGATCCTTGGTGTGCTGGTGACACTTTTCACATTTTGAAGGAACCAGCAGACCCAAGAACAATCTGAGTTAAGCAGCCACAGAAATCAGCTTATTACAAACATCTAGCAATACCTACCTTAGACCCCTTTTCACATTGGCAGTGGGCTGCGTTAGCGGTAAAGCGCCGCTAGTTTTAACCCCCGCTAGCGGCCGAAGGGTTAAATTTGCCTGAAAAGCGCCGCTGCCGAGGCGCTTTGGCAGCAGTGCCCATTCATTTCAATGGGCAGGGGCGGTTTGTATACACCGCTCCCAAACTGCTCCAAAGACACTGCTTGCAGGACTTTTTCTAACAACCTGCAAGCACACCGCTCCAGTGTGAAGCACTCGGGCTGCAGGGGAGGCGTTTTTTCATGCCCTTTTTTTTTTTAGCACCTGAAAAACAGCTCAGTGTGAAAGGGGTCTTACTTATCTAAAAACTGACGGTACATGAACTAAATAATATCTGGACAACAAATCTGATGGTTGTTTGCTGGAGGGCCTAAAGGAATGGTGGGGAAATCTAACTACACAGGGCCCTTAAATAATAGGGTTCCACTTTAATCATAAAACCTTCATTTTAATCTTTTTTTATAAAGATACTGGAATTTAATCACAAACTTTTCCAATGAAAACTGAAACCTTTCATTTATCAAGTACGGTATTTTTAAAGAGAGAACTTGGCAATGGTGTCCTATGCATTTTCTCGGCACAGGTTACAGATAAGCAAAACCACACAAGTTATACATGGCGCTCCGTTTATTGTCTGTTATGTACAGGGTGCTTTACCCTTTAGGCTGCGACTTGCATTTTGGGATGTTTGGAGGTCATTTATGGACTTTGTGACACATACTTGACCTGTTTTATCAGCTCATTATGGTAGTTAATGTGTCCTGGTGTTATGCTTTTTAGATTGCCCTTGTCTTATCTTCTACCTGTGATACTATTCTTGTCCTCAACATACTGCATCCACATCCAAGGCCTCTTGTTGTTCACCTTTTTGCTGTTGATTCTAAAGACCTAGAATTATATCATCCCAGTCTGATGTGTTTTTCCAATATAAACAGTACAGTATATTAGAGCATTGTTGTGAATGCACAGTGTGATAACCAGCTCTACATAATTGTTATCCACACAATTTGTGCCAATTCCTGAGGGTTATTTAACTAGACACTTCTATGAATTTTGCAGCACTTTAGATAGCAAGGCTAGCAGGGTGGATAGAATAGATAAAAAAAAAAAAAAAATTTGATTTTATTTCAAATTAACCACTTCAGCCCTGGAAAGATTTGCCCCCTACCTGACCAGGCCATTTTTTTTGCAATTCGGCACTGCATCGCTTTAACTGATAATTGCACGGTCGTGCGACATTGAACCCAAACAAGATGCATGTCCTTTTTTCCCCCCACAAATAGAGCTTTCTTTTGGTGGTATTTGATCACCTCTGCAGTTATAGTGCGCTACAACCACACACAAAAAAAAAAAAAAAAAAAAAAAAAAAAAATATTTTGTAGTTTTTGCTATGATAAATATCCAATTTTTTTTTTTTTTTTAAACTAATTTTTTCCTCAGTTTAGGCCGATATGTATTCTTCTACATATTTTTGGTGAAAAAAAAAAAAATGGTAATAAGCGTATATTGATTGGTTTGCGCAAAAGTTAGTGTCTACAAAATAGGGGTAAGATTTATTTTTTAAATTTTTTTACTAGTAATGGCGGCAATCTGCGATTTTTATTGGGACTGCGCTATTGCGGCAGTCAGATCAGACACCATTGACATTTATACAGCGATCAGAGCTAAAAATAGTAATTGATTACTGTATAAATCTCATTGGCAGGGAAGGGGTTAACACTAGGGGGCAATCAAGGGGTTAACTGTGTTCCCTGGGTTTGTTCTAACTGTAGGGATGGGACTAAGAGGAGACCAATTGATGTTCATACTTAGTATGAACACATGATCCCTTTCCTCTCCCTTGAGAGAACCGGGATTTGTGCATTTACAATTGATCTACTGTAATATGTATTTTTTTTTTGTCTTATTTTAGACTGTACATCTCAACCTTACTCTCGAAGAAGCAAAACTTCCAGGAAGACCAGGTGAACCATTACTATTAAGTTTTCATTGCTGAGGGTGTTATACGCTCTCTGGATGAGTTCCCTACAAAAATAAAGTATTAGGGTGCTATACTATTAATCCGTTTGTTTAATTGAATTTGCAAATCAATAAAATCAGATGTTTCAGATGGGGCGGCAGAGGCCACAGCCTGCTGTAAGCTGACTCCAGGTCACAAGAGAGCAAAAGTGAGTGCACCCCATGTGACCCACAAGAGAAGTATGGCCAAAAAAAAGCTTTGGCCACACTTCTTTTAAAAAGGAATATTTCAGGACAGAAGTGAATGGTTATCCCTTTTTTGAAGGGGTTTTCTACAGCACTGACCTGAGATAAACTAAAGCAAATAAGGAGTCACAACACCCAATTATATACATTCTTGTTTATTGCCAATGACTCTCCGCTTATAGCAAAGAAAGAAGACAGTTGACAGCTCAGGAACAGAAGAGAACAATGGCAACTACCTTATTTCTATTCTCAAAGATTACCTTTAGACAGCTCACCAAAAATATAGATCACTTTTACAGAATCACCTATTGGCTTTATCTTTGGAGACTCTGAGAACTCCACATAATTCTGCTTTTCATACCATTACAAGGGACTCTCATTCTTCTTGACGTTTTAATTATTAGACATTATAAAACTAAAATGGTCAGAGTAAGAATCCACTACTGTATGGGGCAAAACACAGAATTCAATGAAGTGCAAAGTATCCTGAAACTCAAGTCACACTGCCAGCGGGCCGCGTAAAACACACAAGTAGTCGGCTGCCAATTCAGCCCACCAGTCTATAACCATAACTGTACCAGAAGTGCTGGCAGAATGGGCCTTCAAAGTGATTGCAAACGATTTATTTATTTTTATTTTTTTGGATGTTAAAACCTACAGAGCAGAGAATGCATGAAGGCAAAAAACTTTCTGTCTTAAAGCGTTTGTAAACTGCTGGGTGCCTTTTTTTTCCCCTAACCTGTAAGATAAAGTCATAATGTGCTCGTATTATGTGAAACTTCCCTGAAAACAAAGCATTCCAACGATGTGATGTCATCACTGGAGGCCACTACCACCTTCACCCATCTTACTTCTGGGTCCACGGACTCTTGACTGTGTGACTGGCCAGAAGCCGCGATGACGTTACAGCCACGCATGCTCGAGGGAGCTGTAGTTTACGACACAGGATTCTGAAGGAGCGACCCGGGTGGCTGTTCCTTCAGGGCGCATGCACAGATGACGTC
This sequence comes from Aquarana catesbeiana, assembly GCF_042186555.1. Taxonomy (NCBI): domain Eukaryota; kingdom Metazoa; phylum Chordata; class Amphibia; order Anura; family Ranidae; genus Aquarana; species Aquarana catesbeiana. The sequence continues at coordinate 258,548,917 of NC_133331.1, read as the reverse complement.
ATCAGCTGCATATAAAGTAAAGATCTCCTAAACGGTACATGTTTAGGAGATATTTACAGTACCTATAAGTAAGCCTTATTATAGGTACAAAGTAAAAGACTGAAGTTTACAACCACTTCAAGTGAATGCTAACTTTTTGCTTTGAATAGAGTATGGAAGGCTTAAATCCCCCTGTCAAGTTATTTGCTGTATTCCGGCAGGAAGATTTCCCCTAACGTCCCATTCCTAGAGACACATGAAAAGAGCCCTTTACTAAAAGGTGGCCATATGTGGATTGAAATTCAGCCAGCAGGCACCATCCAAATTTCCATCCATGTGTGGGCAGGAAGGTTGTCTACCCATTGACTTCTGTACAACTTCCCTGTCTGCTGGAATGTGTGGATTGGGGGAATTGAGTCAGTTTTTTTTTCATTCAACCCACTGGTTGAATGGAAAAATAAAAAAAAAAATAAAAACAAACACACTCATCTATGCGCTACCTAAGTGAGGGGCTTCCTTTTCCTTTGTAATCACCTTAAAGTGAATAACTCCGCACCAAGTTCACTATATGGACCACTTATGTATTTATAGATATGCAGCGATATCACCTCACTTTTACCAGTGCGATCGGAGTCTCTCTGGCGTGGAGCCATGCACGGTATCGCTAAATTCAATTATCCACAAGACGATGCAGGTTAGTTGGGGAAAAAGGGACAGTTAGAGGGGGGGGGGGGGGGGGTCAGGGAATGAGACCATCTTTCATGTTGCACCCTAAATGCTGTATATGTGTAAGATGAAACATAGTCAGAAAGGTGATCTAAGCCTTAAAAATGTGTGATCTGAACATATAAAAGTGTTTTAGATGAATAATGAAGAGTACAGATTCAAATAAATACTATACATGTAGCCAACATATACAGTATACACTGACCTCCACAATAATACAAAAAGCGCTGCTTCAAATGAAGTATAAAATGCAAAAAAAGTTACAGCCTTGGTGTATTATGACATCATAATAGCGACCATCAATTCTAGTGCAATGAATTTTGGGGGGGGGGGGGGGGGGAACAAAACAAAAAACAGCATTATGGAGCTTATTTTATGGGCCAAGGAGCTCTAAACCCAAGCCACTTAAGTACAAACACTGGTTGCATATTAAGGCTGAGACCCAAAAAAAAGATCAAATAGTGCAACCCAACTTGCCACAAACAAAAGCTGTGCCTGTAGCAGCTAACCAGCGCAGTTAGAAAGTGTATACAGTCAGGGCCACTGAGGGGGGGGCCCTCCGAGCACACATGGGGGCCTGGATAGGGAGGTGGATCGGTGCATCAATTACAGAAACTATGCCCTCTCCATCCAGCAGCTGAAAGCTGGTTTCTCTCTCCTGTCGGCTTTCAGCTGCTGGATGGAGACACACAGGGCATCATTTCTGTAATAGCCACACTGATCCACCTCCCTGTTCAGGACCTCCACGCCCCCAGAACAGAGGTTCCTTCCTAGGGCTGTCTTAACGCACAGGCACCTTTGGGAACTGCCCAGGGGTCCTAGGTGCATGGGGGGCCCTTGAAGTTCCCCCCAGCAGTTTTCTGGCAACAGTTCCCCTCGCTTTAGCCAGCTGTTTTGCTACAGGTCAGTTCTGTTATCTGTCTCGTGTCCAGCTGTCTTCATGGCTCTCTCCCTCCCCGGCATCTTCCTCCCCGCCCCTTTCAAACTGAGGCAGTGAGGGCGTCGGCGGTAAAACGGCGCTATTTTTAGCGCCGCTTTACCGTCGTTATAGCGGCGGTATTCGGCCGCTAGCGGGGTGGTTTTAACCCCTGCTAGCAGCCGAAAAAGGGTTAAAACCACCTGCAAAGCGCCGCTGCAGCGGCGCTATGGCCGCGCTGCCCCATTGATTTCAATGGGCAGGAGCGGTGAATAAACCGCTCCTTCACCGCTCCAAAGATGCTGTTTGCAGGAGGTTTTTTCTCTCCTGCCAGCGCACCGCTCCAGTGTGAAAGCCCTTGGGCTTTCACACTGGAGAAACAGCAGCAGCAGTTTCAGGTCGGTTTGCTGGCGCTATTTTTAGCGCAATAGCGCCTGCAAACCACCCCAGTGTGAAAGGGGCCGCCACTATCCCATCCTGCTGACCTGCTCCCTTCTATCCTCACACAGGTCTATCTCTGCCTGTCACACTGCCTCTCTCTCCGGTTGTTGGTATCCCTTCCTGCCTTCTCCCAGATGGTTTGCTGACATCTAGAAGCTCTGATAACTTACAGCCTCTTCCCCGGCCTTCCGGAATTTTTTTCCTGACACTTTCCCAACAATTAGTCCCTCCAGTTCACTCCCCAAACCCCCCCAGCCAGTCTTCTCTACAGACACTTCACCTTCATGCAGGTGTGTCATCCCACCCCCCCCATACACAATCACTACAGGTGACTGGAATCCCCCACCTTGCACGGCACCCCCCCCCACACTGTCTTTTTATTAGTTAATGGTGATTAATCCCTCTCCCTGCCAGAGAGCCCATTTGCTTTTATTATACTGTGGCTATTCCTCGCCAGCCAACCAAATTTCCATCCCAATGCCCATTCCTGACCGTACCTCTCCAGTCCCCTTGATGCCCATCTATTTGCCCCTTTTTTATCCCTATACAGACCAGGATCCCCCAGTTTCACTCCAGTTCTTCTCCACCCAGCCCCCATCCCCACTTTATTCCCACTTCCTCCTTCCCCCCTACCCCATGATTCCCATCCCCATTCCCCCCCACCTCATTTTTTTCTGGGGCCAAGGAAGAACCCAGAGATGAAGCATCTTACTATTGCTGCTGCTTGTGTGGGTGGGATGTGTACTGCGCCAATCCCTGTTGACCCTCTTCTATTCATCCCATGTGATTGGCGCAGTACTCATGACGCCCACAAAAGCAGCAGCAGTAATAAGATGCTCTGCCTCAGGGTTCTTCTTTAACCTCTGCAAAGTGCCGGAAGAGAGCCTGAAGGGGAAGGTAGAGGGGGGAGTTGTCATTCCCATGTAGATTTAGCCCAGTGACAGCCTGCCAGAATAAGTGGGATCTGTAACAGCAACTTCCCTGCACAGCTGTTTGAGGGGACCAGATCTGTACGGGGCCCCGTGATTTCTAACAGCAGCCCTGAATACAGTACACCTGTATTAGACGCAACCAAGTAGTAAGGTAGAAACAAAGGACTAGAATGACATACATAACCAAAACCTGTACATTGCAAAATTGTTCAAGAACAAAAAGTCAAAACTTTTTGAAGGAGAAGCTTGATCACAATTTTCACTATTCAATTCAAATATTGGCTTCCAAGGAGTTACAATTGGAATCTGTTTCCTTGATCCTAGGTGACCCGTCCTAGCACATCAGACTAAGGCCACACACACACACGTCCAGAAAACTTCCATCCATTAGCAATATTTCCTTATAAAAAGTCAAGTAAATAATGGCTTCCCAACACTGATCTGGATATCAGCAGCTATTGCACCACCCAAGCGGTTTAGGACCTTGAGCAGAGAGGTCCTCTGAGAAAACTTCTATTTAACAGTATTGACCTGGGAGGAAAAAAGTGCCCAGCTCCCTATCAGGTTTGAGTCGCAGAATTACTAAAAGTGCATAATCCATGATGTAACTTCAGCCTATATCGTTATTACCCGGCAGGAGTGACAAAAATGATGTCACTGACAGCTGCTGTGCATTCCAAGCACCGGAAGTTGTGCCCACATGGCCATCCAAATCCTTGTTCCTTGTGTCTGACCAGCAGTGCTGGTCAGACACAAGGAACACATACACCAAAGAGTAATGCATATATTTTAATCAATTGCAGTCATAATGCACATTAGCGTACCACAACAGAACACTTTATTGTTATGGGCCCTGAAAGGGAAACTGTGACTTTACAGGGAATCTGAAAATAAAAATAAAAAAAAACCATGGGCCGACGAAAATAATCTTCTCACATCCTATACTGACAGGAAGAGGAAAAACACTGAGGTGGCAAGAGTGAGGTGGAGCTTTTAATCTTCCCCGTTTCTGGTCTCAATCACGTGGGAAGAACAAGCTCTCAGTTAGTGGTCATGAAGGATGAGGGAGAAATACATTTAGGCTGGGTTCGCAATAGCAGGAGATTCTGACCGGATCTCTATGGAGCCGGTTCACACATCTCAGCAGCAGGTCCAGTGCGTTTTACAGATCTTTTGGTCTGTTTCAGCCCAAAATTTGGGCTGAAATCAGACGAGTGAACCAGGATGCACCAGACCCCTGCTGTGAGACGGATGCGGGGATGGTGTGAACCCAGCCTAAAAGTGGTTGTAAACCCTTCCATATACCCAGTGAAATGACTGGCCTCAGATGATACACGGAGTTGAAACAAATCTTCTGAATCTGTTTATCTGCCGCAATCTCTTCTCTACTCCACAGAGCTCAATGATAGCCGATTGGAGCCCCCCCCCCCCCCCCCCACCTTCACACAGGAACAGGGCTGAGGCCGTCAATCACAGGCTGTGTGCTGGAGCTCCCTTCCCGTCACCTTTTTATCTCTTAAGTGACTCATGCTGATAACAGAGGAACGAGGCAGCAGACAGAAATGACACTTAGTGCTGTGGATTGAGACACATACACACTATAAAAGCTTTGCTCATATTTCAAGTCTAAAATGTACAACCACTTTAAAATGATGTATTAAGGAATACAGAACTGCATTAATTTGTGTCTTTTATATCTGCCTGGAGCTAAGCATTAAAGCATTTTTTTAACCCTTATTCTCCGTGTGTGCCAACCACAGTAAGCATGGCTGCTGATCCACGATACCATGGTCAGTTTGCATGCCTCCGTCATCACGCTGTGTTAGTGTCTCTCCCCTTTCCCTCTGTCAGGTACTAGTCTGTGAGCCATCTCCTCCCCTCCGGCTAATGGCAGCCCCATGTAATAACAACAAGATATACTGTGTAGTGTTTTTTTTTTTTTGTTTTTCTTAAATCATGCAGCCAAATACCTTATGTCACATTGCCGGTCACGTGACCTCGCAGCTGACGTCAGAAGGGAAATCTCAGCCCCTCCCACTGTAGTTCTTAGATCGGGGAAGGAGAGCGGCAGGCAGTATTTGACTGACTGAATACCTTTTCCCCCCCGTCACACACAGCGGTTTCTCCTACTGGATCTTGTGTGTCACTACAAGCTGGAAAGAGGAACCACTGAGTGTGACAGGAACCCTGGAATGGTAAATATGTCTCCTCTTCTACTTCAGGTGTGCTTTACCATACAAAATGAAACTGTGCTGACAGGGTCACTTTAAGAGAAACCCATCAAAAAATATGAAAGTTGCATTTTCTAGCCTCCACCTGACAATATCATAAAGCAAATGATTCTGGACGGCTGCACTTCCAATGATACTTTTTATTGAAGCTTCATGTGACAGGTGGTTAACAGACGGAGCAGGGGAGAAAGAGGTAGACGCGTTTCGCGCAAATGTTAGCGCTTAGTCAAGAAATAGGAAAGCTGCCTTTTCTAGCCTCCTCCTGACAATACTAGCTGACTGGCTATCATCCAATAATCCAGCTTGATTATTCTCTCATTAAATGACCCAAAACAAGTGTGAAGCAAGTTAAATCAGATCTGCATAACCGATTGGTCAGTGAACCAAAACCGAACTTCAAGCGAGCCAGAAAATTTGCTTTGCAAAAGTCGGCCAGCAATAGCAGTCTCTACGTCTCCATTATTACATCTGTAAGGTCAGCATTCATTTTTCTGCACCAAGTGTGTCCTAATCATCCATGGCAACTAGTAATATCTGTGCAAAGTGAAGAATCATATAAATAAGGAAAGCAAATGTAATTACACACTTCAAGAAAAGGTGTCAGTGACTTCCGAGACTTACGTAAAAGCGAAGAAGAGCGTCGTTGAGCCCACCAGAAACACAGTTGCTGCGGTCACAGGGATGTACTTGCTGGGTTTGAAAGACTTGACAGTTCCTGCAGGCATCGTGGAGATGGGAGGAGGGAACCAGGGTGTACAGCATATCCCCACGCAGCACTTGTAGGCGATGGGAGAAATGTATTTGAAATGAGCCTGAAATGAGATGCGGGGGACAGGCAGCTCTACGGAAGCTATTAAATAAGCCCCGACATGATAAATCAAAAGGGGCTTGCAGGCAGCTGCTAATAATTCGGGGGCTGATGAGGGTGAAAAAGCCTCCCCTCCTCCAAATCTCCAGAGTGAGGGGAGCGTACAATGTCTTGCAACCCTTTGCCCCCTCCCCTTATTAGTCCGTCTCCCTCCTTGCGCTAATCCCCTGGTAATCCATGTGGCTGATGACACTGGGGGGCGGGGGTTCAGGCCGTAGGCTGGAGCTGCACTCCTGGATTAATTCACAACCTGTGAAAAACAAATCAGTAGAACAATCACAACGTGGAAAAACATACAAACAAAAAAAACAAAAAAAAAAAAAAAGAGATACTACATGATATTAGAGAAAGCACTGAGCTTGGTTACATAAAAAAGACCTTGCAGACACAGAAACAAATCTTAGACACAACAGGGAAAATCCCCTCCTAAGCAGTAGTCATCAGAACAGGCGTCCCTATTGGAAGATTTCGTTTGGGCGACAACAATAAAATCTTGAATTTGCCAACACTTGCTGACTTGGAGACAACAGTCACCAGACAAAGGGCTCATTCACATTTTATTGTGCACTGACAAATCCCCGCTAATAGCCATTTCTCAGGGCTAACCTTTCACTTCTAGTATTTATTGACTGTTTGGGATTGTTATGGGATATTATGACTCTAGAAATCTTTGGTCTACAACAGTATAAAAAGTTGCCAATCTGCTTCATCCAGAGCCAGTATATCAAGCAATATTGATCCCTATACTCCCCTCCACTGCATACAGTCAGTTCCTGCACTCGTGTTTCATTCTGTCCTGTGCTCACTTACAGAATATCCACTTAAAGCGGAGCTCCACCCAAAAGAGGAAGTTCCACTTTAAGTACTCCTCCCCCTCCACTTTTGGCATGTCATTTTTTTTTGGAACAGGTACCCATTCCAACTTCCGCTTGGATCTCCCCCTCCCTACCTGTTGTCATCTGGAACACGTCACAGGTCCCAGATGACCGCCGGACCATTCAGGACACACAGCGTGACTCGCGCATGCGCAGTGCGTACTCAGCAGTCACAGCCAGGTGCCCACATTTGAAATGCTGGTGCCAGGGAGAGAAGAGGCAGACAAGCGATGGCTCAGGTGAGCACATCGCTGGATCCTGGGACGGGTGAATGTGTGTTTATTAAAAAAGTCAGCAGCTACAGTTTTTTGTAGCTGCTGACTTTAAAATAAACAAAGAAATGAAAGGAGCTCTTCTTTAAGGACCAGGAGTTTACAAGTAAAAAAAAAAAAAAAACAGCAGAGACCCTAGAGAATAAAATGGTGGGTGTTGCAATTTTTTTATATCACATGGTATTTGCGCAAAGGTTCCTTGCTAGAATTGTTGTTCTCGCTATAACGCTCGCAGCGATACCTCACGTGTGTGGTGCCAACACCTACCGTTTACATATGCATGCGCGACTTATGTATGCGTTCACTTCTGTGCGCAAGCATAGAGGGATTTGGGGGGGGGGGGGGTTAAAAAAAATTGCATTATTTTAAATTTTTACATTTTTAAAAACTGTCCCTTTAATTTTTATACTCACTTTTATTCCCATCACAAGACATGTAAACATTCCTTGTGATAGAAATAAGGGATGAGGTTCACTTTGCGGAGACAAATGGGGGTCTAGAAGACCCCAGATCTCTACCATTAAAAGCATCAGATTATAAAAAATAAAAAAAAACAACAACAAAAAACAAAAAACTACGGCAGTGAGAACGGTAAGCCAGAGAAACGCCAGCGAGCGGAAGGGGGACAACCACTTCTACTCAGGCCACTTAGGCGGCGTGAGCACAAGTTCTCCTCTCCCTGCAATCTTCTGGGACACGTCACGGGTCCCAGAAGATTGCCCAGCCATTGAGGAGGCGCAGTGCGCACCCGGCTGTGAAGCCACAAGCTGTCACAGCCGGGTGCCCACACTTGCAATGCCAGCGCCGGGGAGAGACGTGGAAGAGAAGCCGCATCGCTGGACCGTGGGACAGGCGAGTGTGTGTTTATTAAAAGTCAGCAGATACGACTTTTAATAAAACACAAAAACGGCTGGAACTCCACTTTGAAAGAGATTGTTTATTATTTTTATAGGGGATAAAAAAAAAAAAAAAAAAAAAAACTTAGACTTTACAAGTTATAATTACCTGCTCTGTTGCAGTAGATTTGCACAGAGCAGCCTGGATCCTCCTCTTCTTGGGCCCCACTTCTGTGATCCTGGCTTCTCCCTCCTGTTCAGTGCCCCCACAGAAAGCAGCTTGCTATGGGGGCACCCCAGCCATAGCTCCCCGTGTCCATTCAGACACAGAGCCCCGACCCAGCCCCGCCCTCCTTGGGGCTCAGCTAAGTATTAGGGGGGCTGCTGCACACAGAAAGCTTTTTACTAATGCATTAAGATTAAAAAAAAATTCTGCCTTTACAATCACTTTAACAAGGACTCGGAGGCTGCACCGTGCCAATAAGGTGAAAGCCAAGTTCACAATTGTATTTTACAATCAATTAGTTACAGCAGTATATAGTGCTTAAAGATTGTAGAGAAAATGATCATGAACCCCAGTGTTAAAGTGGGGTACCGGGTATGATGCATATTGGCGACAGTCCTCTACAAGTTTCGCAGCAAAGTTGCTTCTTCAGGAGGTCCAATATAAGTAGGCACATACCATAACTGGCCGATGCCCCTGGAAGATGGAAATTACTGAAGTAGACACCGCCATTCCAGTGATCGCTACTTGTTCCGAGTCCCACGCCAAGTGGCTGCCATGCTGCATTGTGCCGCTTGGCACCGGGGCCAGAATGCTTTGCATTTTCAGAATCAATGCCAATGTTTTCTGACTGGATGAGGAGGAGGAGAGTAACATCACCTTCCTGCTTCTCCAGCTCATCCAATCAGAGAATGCTTTGCATTCATTCAGAAAATACAAAGCACTCTCTAAATTACACCCGTGGCCAGGCCATCTGCTCAGCATAGAACCCAGAAGCAAGTGGAGATCACTGGAGAAGTGGCGTCTTCTTTACCGATTTCTAGCTTCCAGGGGCACTGGTCAGGTTTATGGTATATGTGGAGATACACTGGTCCAAGTTTGAGCAATGTAACCATGTATAAATATCCATACCTGGATTTCTTTTACCACTTCAGCCCCGAGCCTCTTTGAGACTTGTGGTTTACAAGTTAAAATCAGTTTGGTTTTTTTTGCTAGAAAAATTACTTAGAACCCACAAACATATATTTTCTTCCACCCAGACACCTTAGAGAATAAAATGGCGGTCATTGCAATACTTTATGTTGCACCATATTTGCGCAGCAGTCTTGCAAGTGCAATTTAAAATAAATAAATAAAACAACAGTAATTTTAGCCCAATTTTCTTCTAGATTGTGAAAGATAAATGTTACGCCAAGTAAATTGATACCAAACATATCAGGCTTCAAAATTGGAAGTTCATGGAATGGCGACAAACTTTTACCCTTAACTTTAGCACTTAAAAATCTCCATGGGCGACATTTAAAAATTTCTAAAGGTTACCAGTTTTGAGTTACAGAGGAGGTCTAGTGCTAGAATTATTGCTCTTGGTCTAACGATTGCGGCGATACCTCACATGTGTGGTATGAACACTGTTTTCATATGCAGGAGCAAATTACATATGCATTCGCTTCTGTGCGCGAGCTCGGCGGGATGGGGCGCTTTCAATTTTTTAAATAATTTTTTTCTTATTTATTTTACAGTGGAACCTTGGATTACGAGCATAATCCGTTCCAGGAGAATGCTCTTAATCGAAAGTACTCACATATCAAAGCGAGTTTTCCCATTGAAGTCAATGGAAAGGAAAATAATTTGTTCCGCGTTGACTTCAATGTGATGCAATACTGCATGCGGCCAGAGGCGGGGGGCGCCGGAGAGCCACGGAAACAGCCGAAAAGGCCCGAGCACACTTCAGCGGACCTCGGCAAACCTCAGAATGGACTTCCTACACGATATTTGCTGAGGTCAGCCGTGCTGTACTCGGGCCTTTCTGTGCATTTCTGAGTGCGACGTTCGGCTCTGCTCGGCTCCGGCGCCCCCCTCACCTCAGGCCAAAAGCGGTACTGCACACCGCTTTGGCCTTAATTGTGCTCGTTTTGCGAGACAACATTCGCAAACCAAGTTCCAATTTTTAAAAATACAGTGCGAAACGCTCGTTAACTGCAATACTCGCAATCCGAGGTTCCACTGTACTTTTATTTTTACAATGTTATTTAAAAAAAAAAAAAAAAATTGGGTCAGTTTTATGCCTATTACAAGGAATGTAAACATCCCTTGTAATAGAAAAAAAAAGAAAGCATGACAGGACCTCTTAGAGATCTGGGGTCAAAAAGACCTCAGATCTCATATTTACACTAAAATGCAAATTAAAAAAAAAGACCATTGGGCAGAAGTGATGTTTGACGTCGCTTCCGCCATCTAATGTTATGGAGCCAAGTGGGGGCCATCTTTCGCTCACTCAGCATCCAGGCCCGAGGGTAAAAGACGCGATAGTCTCCGCCGCTACTGACGGCTCCGGCAAGCGTCAGGGACGACCGCAGCAAGGCGGGAGGGGGCCCTCTCCTGCCCCAAATCAACCACTTCAGCCCCGGAAGGATTTACCCCCTTCCTGACCAGAGCATTTTTTGCGATTTGATTGGTTTGCGCAAAAGTTAAAGCGTCTACAAAATAGGGGATAGATTTATAGCATTTTTAATATGAATTTTTTTTTTTTGCTAGTAATGGTGGCGATCTGCGATTTTTAAATCGAAACTGTGACATTATGGTGGACAGATCGGACACTTTTGACACTATTTTGGGACCATTGACATTTAAATAGCGATCAGTGCTATAAATAGCCACTGATTACTGTATAAACGACACTAGGGGAGCGATCAAGGGGTTAAGTGTGTTCCCTGGATGTGTTCTAACTGTAGGGGGGAGATGGGCTCACTACAACATGACAGAGATTACCGCTTCCGATGACAGGAAGCAGTAGATCCCCGTCATGTTGCTAGGCAGAGCAGGGAAATGCTTTGTTTACATGGGCATCTCCCCATTCTGCCTCTCCTCGCCGCAATCGCGGGCCGCCAGCAAACATCGAGTTTGCGGGACCCGTAGGCACACATCCACAGTGGATAGGCGCCCACTAGGCGGCAAATTCAATGGGACGTGTACAGGTACACCCTTTTGCCTGCCCGGGTCATTCTGCCGACGTAAATCGGCGTGCGGCGGTCAGTAAGTGTTTAAAGTTATCTCACAGGGAATCCGCCGCAGAGACCACTTTTATCAAAGAGAGCCGCACACCGTTGCTGAAAATACTGGGCTAACTGCTGCCATAACAACGATATTTAGTGTAAAAGTACCGACGTACAGTTAGGGCGATTTGTGTGAAGTGGTTAAACAGTGGATGTGTACGGATGATTTTTGGAGAATAAGGATATAATTTAGTATTAAAGTGTGATCAGCCTTCTATCCCCTGCAATGGACTTGTAATCTTAACAATTCCAGGACATCTTTCTTGTGAACTGGTACCAATACGGTCTGAACCACCTACTTAATCTAAAGTTGGACCAAGACACAGCTGCAGACTGGCAGTGTATGACTATTCATTCCAGAAATAGAACACTCATCACCGTCCATGTTTTTGATTGCCCAATTTCACCTCCCCAGACTAAATTGTTTCACGCACTATTTTGGCTCCCAATTGCACAACTTTCTACAAGCATTGTAGTTGCTCAATCACCCAGTGTGCCCTGGGGAGCATAGGGTTGCATCGATACCACTTTAAGACCAAACTACAAATACTTTTTTTCAAGCACTCGCCGATAATGATTCTTGTTTTTAATGTTATGTGACAGTGGCATGTGTGTCCATGTGTCAGTTTACGTTTATATTTTAATTATTTTTATATAGATTATATTTTTGCAATTTATATTTTTTCTGTTATTTTTTTACAATGCTCTCTTTTTTTTTGGGGTGGGGGAGTGGACGATGTCAGTGTTTTTTTTATTCATTTTTATTTTACAATTTAACTTTGAATTATTTATTACATGAGGATAGAGATTCCCCAGTCCCTGTCTCTGCAGCCTCAGCTGCACTGAAAATGAATGAACAGGAGACAGGAGGCTCCTCTCCATTTATAAACTGAAGCATTGTAAACACAGGTTACGATGTTTCAGTTATGATGAATGGACAGTCAGTAATCACTGACTCTGTTCATTCGGAAAAGAAAGGAGCCGGTAAATGACAGATTTAGTGACTCCTTCCTCCGCTCTCCATCCTGATAGATCCGGGGCAGGGGGAGACCGGTGGGGAGTCGAAGAGGACACAGGGGGACCCGGAGTATGACGGGTGGGGCGAAAGGAGGAGCCGGAGAGCCAGGAAGGATGCAGGGGGACCCGGAGGACAGGGGGGGGACCGAAGGAGGAGACGGAGAGCCAGGAACCGGAAAGTTAAAACGGATTGGGACACGGAGAGACAGGGGGACCTGGTGGAGGACACGAGGAGCACAGAGGCGGACAGCCAGGGGCAATCGGTGTGGCAGTGGGGGGGGGGGGGGGGGGCTGGGGATGTTACAAGCACAGATCTACCTGACATCCGTGGGAGGGAGAGGAGAAGAAGCAGCTGTCAGAAAAGCTATACAGGGAGATCAGTGCTTGTAACTCCCCCCCCACCGATCACCCCTGAGGCTGCCCAAGTATCGGGTCAAGCATCGGAGCATTTGCCAATCCTTGGCATCGATACTAGTATCGGTATCAGTGCAGCCCTAGTTATAACCGCTGTCAATTTTTTTTTTTTTTTTTTCACCATCATGTCCCATTGTGGAGAATATCTTGGGGACATCCAGGCCATCAGAACTAGTGTCCCCATTGGAAGATTTCGGCTCTATTACTTTTCTGGGGACAATACAAAACTTGAGATTTTTACTTTCAATGAAAATGGTAAACAGGACAAATAGAGAGGATGAATCTCCCCATCGGGGGCACAGACAGCATTACAAACTGACAGGTGTTCTAATCCCTCTTCACTCCATCCAAAACTATAAAAAAAAAAAAAAGTTTTGCCTTTAGTTATACTCTAAATAAAAGTGATGTAGACACTGATAAAAATGAAGGAACACTAGTGTTGTTTAAATGTTACAAAGAATTTAACAGAATATATAAAAAGGAAATCAAGGACGCAAAAATTCAAAATGAATGACAGATTGCAAAAGATAGTAGGACAAACCCCAAAAAATTCTTCAAATATATTAATAGTAAAAAAGGTCAGGTCTGAGGATGTAGGCCCTTTACAAAATAATCTAGAGTGGGTGACTGGGAACAAAGAGAAGGCTAATTTATTAAATACTTTCTTCAGCTCTGTGTATACAAAAGAACATGGGGAAGCTCATGTCCATAATGGGGGTGGTAGTGACACAGCCCCGAATGATCCACAATGGCTAAAAAGTGATAGGGTCCAGAAATATTTAGACAGAATAAAGGTGGATAAAGCACCTGGACCTGATGGCATCCATCCACGGGTCCTAAAAGAATAGAGCTCTGTCATTTCAAAGCCATTGTATCTAATTTTTAGGGACTCATTAATGACGGGAATAGTACCACTGGATTGGCGCAGGGCGACTGTGGTGTCTATATTTAAAAAGGGATCAAAGTCTTTACCAAGTAACTATAGACCTGTTAGTTTAACTTCTATAGTCGGAAGTTACTGGAGAGTTTAATAAAAGACCACATAGAAGAGTTCTTGCTGGAAAAAAAATATTTTAAGCAACAGACAATATAGATTCATGAAAGACAGAAGTTGTCAGACAAACCTGATTTCTTTTTATGAGGAGGTAAGTAAAACCTTGGACAGAGGGGTGGCTGTGAATGTGATATACTTGGATTTTGCAAAAGCGTTCGATACAGTTCCCCACACACGGCTAATGTGTAAAGTCTACAGGCTTGGAAATATCAGTTTGTAAATGGATAGAAAACTGGCTAAAAGACCGAATTCAGAGAGTAGTGGTTAATGATTCTTACTCTGAATGGTCTAAGGTTATCAGTGGTGTACCCCAAGGTTCAGTGCTGGGACCCTTACTTTTTATTATCTTTATAAATGATATTGGGTCTGGGATCAAAAGAAACATTTCAGTCTTTGCAGATGACACCAAGCTATGCAGTGGAATAACATTCTTTACAGGGTGTCTCCAACTTACAAGCCAACTTACAAGCCAACGTCAATGCACTGTCTGATTGGGCGTCTATGTGGCAGATGAGGTTTAATGTTGAGAAATGTAAAGTTATGCACTTAGGGACCAAGAATATGCATGCATCATACATACTAGGGGGAGTACAACTGGGGAAATCCATAGTGGAGAAGGATCTGGGGGTTTTGGTAGATGATAAGCTCAATAATAACATGCAATGCCAAGCTGCGGTTTCCAAAGCAAGCAAAGTCCTTTCTTGTATGGACTCCAGAGAGAGAGATATCATTTTGCCCCTGTACAAATCATTAGTAAGACCTCATCTGGAATATGCAGTTCAGTTTTGGGCACCAGTTCTCAAAAAGGATATCAGGGAACTGGAGAAAGTGCAGAGAAGGGCAACCAAATTGATAAGAGGCATGGAGGAGCTCAGCTATGAGGAAAGATTAGAGGAACTGCATTTATTCTCTCTTGAGAAGAGGAGAATAAGGGGGAGATATGATCAACATGTTCAAATATATAAAGGGGTCCATATAGTGAACTTGGTGTTAAGTTATTCACTTTAAGGTCATCACAGAGGACAAGGGGGCACTCTTTACGCCTAGTGGAAATTGATATTTCATCTCCAAATACGGAAAGGTTTCTTCACAGTAAGAGCTGTGAAAATGTGGAATAGACTCCCGCTAGAGGTGGTTCTGGCCAGCTCAGTAGATTGCTTTAAGAAAGGCCTGGATACTTTCCTAAATGTACATAATATAACTGGGTACTAGCATTTATAGGTAAAGTTGATCCAGGGAAAATCCGATTGCCTCTCGGGGGATCAGAAAGGAATTTTTTCCCCTGCTGTAGCAAATTGGATCATGCTCTGCTGGAGTTTTTTGCCTTCCTCTGGATCAACTGTGGGTATATAATTGGGTATATTGGATTGTACGATTTTTTTTTTTTTTTTTTAATGGTTGAGCTGGATGTCTTTTTTCAACCTGACTAACTAACTATGTAACTTTACAGCTAAACCTGAAATTGAAGCTCAACTCCAGGCAAGGATCAACCCCTTCCTGCCTCCACCTCCCGACCTTTTAAAAACTTCTAAATGCCGGGAGGTGAAGGCGGCAGGCATTCCGGTCATGAGACCTCTGTGATTGGCGGTCACATGATCAGAAAGCTCCTGATCGCAAGTATGCATCAGGAGCTCTCCACACCCCGCCGGTGACTGTGCTGGAAGAGCGCAGGGTGCGCACTCTTAACACAGTTGTGTGTTTACATATATATGCAATCTCTTGCCGTTAAAGCCCACTCATCTAATGGCCGCATATATACGCGTGTCTGGCGGGAAGAGGTTAATGACACATTGGACGGTTTACAGCCCCCCCCCCCCCCAAATTCACTGAAATGTCACAAGTAATCTATAATCAACGCAGCAGATTGTGTGATGCATTGAACTGAAATCATAAGACTCCAGGCAAATTGTCTTGTATAAGTGTTGGGAATGCATGGGGCAAGGCTGCTCAGTTCTCCACTCAGGAAGCCCAGGTGCTGCATACAGTCACTCAGACATTAATGACCATGCAGGGCCATAAACCAATACTCACATGAACACCCATATAGCGCAAGGGCATATAGAGAAGAAAAAAAAAAATAGCTGTACAGCTGTCTATGGGCGGCTGTACATAGTACCTGGGCTTCTGAGGAGGGGGAACATAGGCACAGGTGTCTATATGCAAGAACCCTAAAAGATAAGCATGGCCAAAGCTGTTTTTGATTAACAGGAGTGCATTGACTTATTCTTTCCTGGGACCCAGAATAGGGGATCGACCAATACCGATTTTTCGGCTGTCTTTCAGGCCGATAGCCGATATAAGGTGCCGGTATTCTGTAGATTTAATGTTTGTTTGTTTTTTGATACTGTCCTTTGATTAAAAAAAAAATTTTTTAAATTTAAAAATTTTTAAAAATAAAATGAACTTTTATTGCCGTCACAAGGAATGTAAACATCCCTTGTGGCAGTAATAAGCAGTGACAGTTACTCTTTATAGAGGGATCGGGGGACTAAAAGACTCCAAACCCCTCCTCTGCACTTGGAAGTATTCAAAAACCACCAAGATCAGCGTTTTTGAATACTTTCTATTTTTAAAAACTGCCGCCTTTAGGATGCCAGTAATCTGGAAGCGATGACATTGCTCCCGGGTTACCATATCCGAGACCTAAAATAAGCCAATTCTGGCTGGTCGCTTGGGCCTCCTGGTGGGACTAGGGACACGAACGGAGCGGCGGAAACTTAAACCCCCCCATCCACATTGGTTGTTAATACAAGAAAGCTGACCGTCCGCTCTAAAGAACGGTTCTGGGGTGATGTCTGTAGCTGAATGCATCACTCCAGTACAACCCCTTGAAGCAATAAAAAATAAATAAATAAATAAATAAATAAATAAATAAATATCGGTAAGTTTGTGATCGATACCTATTCTTAAAAAAAAAAAAAAAAAGAAAAAAGGCTATTGGCTGTATCGATAATCAGTCGACCCCCTAACCCACAGTCAGCCAATATGAGGTTCTTGCCCACTATCAGCCAACGTGGCAGAGCCTCTTCAGGTGATTGGCAGCTGCCTCCACCTGCTCGGCTGAAACTCTGAGCTATCTGCACCTGCCTGGCGCTCCAGTGTGCACTCAAAGAGCAGAGCCGAGAGCAGCGACTGAAACTGTTCTCCGCTCTAAGGAGACAGAACTGAGCGATCAGCAGTCATGCGATCGCTCAGTTCCTGCTCTTAGAGCCGAAGTGGGACAGCTGCAGCATCACATCGATCATGCAGTACAGAGGGGAGTTTGTAGCTTTTTTTTTTTACAAATCCTCTAATGTGAAAGGAGAATATTCAGGATATGATGTAAAATTGGAACAATTTTCTTGGGGTGGTGTTATATACATGCATTTTATATAAAAGCAAAAATTAAGAAATCGCTTATAAAAAATGTTTAAAAAAGCACATTTACAGGTTTTATAGGTACTGCCTTAATTTTTGATGTTCTGTTGAAAAGTTATAGTGTGTAAGGGAGCAGCTGCCTTACTTTCTTGAAAGTGACCCAGACCCGCTCCAGTGACCCACTACTCGAGGGTGCCGGCGTCTGACCTGCCCATTCTAGCCTACTGTTAAAAGTGTGACTCGGAGACACCTATGTACCGAATCAGTAGATGGCCTAGGCTCCTTCCAGGCCACGCCCCCTGATGTGTTTCACCACCCCCCACAGGGCTTAGTCATAGAGGTACCTAACCTCTATGACTAAGCCCTGTGGGTGGCGTGAAATGTCATGGACTAGGGGGAGCCTAGGCTGAGGCATCTCCGAGTCTCACTTTGTTAGACATTAGGACGTTTTTATTTTGTTTTTACTTTTAAAGGCTCAGTGTAACTTTTTGTGTGTGTGGCATATAAAGTTGAAAGGGGCTCCAAGCAGTACTCAGCTTGTTCCTGCATAAGAAAGGCAAGGGCTTTGTGATGTCCGAGTCCTCGCCTGGAATCAGACTATTTACACCAGCGCCATTCCAGTGCCGGTTCCTGCATCGCCTAGAACTTGCAGGCAGTTCACACTGCCCATGCAGGTGTAAATAGAAAGTTAATGACACCCCCAGATCAGTTTGCATATTGCATTGCGAACTGGCAATTCGGACAGAATTCGGATTGCATACCCCCATGCGATCCGATTCTGGTGACAAAAAAAAAAAAAAAAAAAAGGGTCCTGCGCGATTTTGGTCCGAATGCGATGCAAATTCAGTGGTGGTTGAATTCACATTGCACAGACATCACATGTGATCTGGACAGAAGGGCAGTGCGAATCACATGCAAACTCTGACATCACTATAGAGTGAACCGGCAGAATAATGCAGCAGTGACAAGGTGAGAGACATGACAGCAGCAGGTGAGTGGATGCCCGCTAACAGGCGCTGCCATGATGGATCTGAAATAATAGGTCCTCTTTAAATGTAAGGACTCATTCTTGCTGGTAGTTAGGAAACCTTCATTTTTGTTTGCAAATATTAAAGATTCTATTTAGACTAATAAGCTGTCAGGTTAGTAAATATTCCCAAACTGGGTCTTTTTTACGGCCTGCTGCCATTTTGCTCTTCAAGGGAGGAAAAAAGCACTTCAAATTATGTGCAGAAATATACAAGGTTTATAATCTGCTTAGAAAGTTTAATTTTTACTGCTTGCCCTTCCGCCTCACACTTAGAGCCTGCTACAGATCCATTTCTCTTCAACCATACAAGTGATACTCGAAAAATTAGAATATCGTGCAAAAGTTCATTTATTTCACTAAAGCAACTTAAAAGGTGAAACTAATATGAGATAGACTCATTACATGCAAAGCAAGATCGTTCAAGCCGTGATTTGTCATACTTGTGATAATTATGGCTTACAGCTCATGAAAATCCCAAATCCACAATCTCAGAAAATTAGAATATTACATGCAATCAATAAAACAAGGATTGTACATAGAACAATATCGGACCTCTGAAAAGTACAAGCATGCATATATACTCAGTACTTGGTTTGGGCCCCTTTTGCAGCAATTACTGCCTCAATACAGCGTGGCATGGAAGCCATCATGCGGAGGTGTTATGGAAGACCAGGATGCTTCAATAGCGGCCTTCAGCTCTTCTGCATTGTTCGGTCTCATGTCTCTTCTTTCTTTTGGCAATGCCCCATAGATTCTCTATGGGGTTCAGGTCAGGTGAGTTTGCTGGCCAATCAAGCACAGTAATCCCATGGTCATTGAACCAGGTTTTGGTGCTTTTGGCAGTGTGGGCAGGTGCCAAGTCCTTCTGGAAAATGAAGTCAGCATCCCCATAGAGCTTGTCTGCGGAGGGAAGCATGAAGTGCTCCAAAATCTCCTGCGTTGACCCTGGACTTAATGAAGCACAGTGGACCAACACCAGCAGAAGACATGGCTCCCCAAATCAACACAGACTGTGGAAACTTCACACAGCATCTTGCAGTGTGAGACTCTCCATTCTTCCTCCATACTCTGGGTCCTTGGTTTCCAAATGAGATGCAAAATTTGCTCTCATCAGAAAAGAGGACTTTGGACCACTGAGCAACAGACCAGTTCTGTTTTTCTTTAGCCCAGGTAAGATGCTTCTGACGTTGTTTGTGGTTCAGGAGTGACAACAAGAGGAATACGACATTTGAAGCCCATGTCCAGGATCCGTCTGAGTGTGGTGGCTCTTAATGCACTGACTCCAGCCTCAGTCGTCCACTCCTTGTGAAAGTCCCCAACACTTTGGAATGGCCTTTTCCCTGACAATCCTCTCCAGGCTGCGGTCATCCCTGCTGCTTGTACACCTTTTTCTTCCACATAACTTTCTATTAATGTGCTTTGATACAGCACTTTGGGAAGATCCAACGTCTTTTGCAATTACCTTTGAGGCTTTCCCTCCTTATGGAGGGTGTCAATGATGGTTTTCTGCACAACCGTCAGGTCAGCATTCTTTCCCATGATTGGGATTCCTACTGAACCCGACTGAGAGACCATTTAAAGGCTCAGGAACCCTTTACAGGTGTTATGGCTTAATGAACTGATTAAAGTGGGACACTTTGAGCCCAGAATATTGCACCTTTTCACAATATTCTCATTTTCTGAGATTGTGGATTTGGGGTTTTCATGAGCTGTAAGCCATAATCATCACAATTATGACAAATCACGGCTTGAACTATCTTGCTTTGCATGTAATGAGTCTATCTCATATATTAGTTTCACCTTTTTAAACCACTTGCCGACTGCCGCACGCCGATGTACGTCCTAACTTTGAGGACGGATATCGTTATGGCCGGTGGTCGGCTACAAGATAAAAGCGGTCCCTGCGGCGGATTCACCTCGAGATCACTTTTATCGGTGGCGGGAGAGGGCCCCCGCCGCGATCCGGTGCCCTCCACCGCTTACTGGAGTCTGTAGCACCGGAGGCGATCGCGTCCTGTCAGTGGCTGTGCACGGAGACGAGTGAGGGGAAGATGGCCCCAACCCGTCTCCATGACACTGCAGGGCGGAAGCGACGTCATAACGTCACTTCCGCCCATGCCTCTTAAAAGGCACATTTTTTTCAATGTCCTTTTTTCAAAAGACATTTTTTATTAATTTTTTTTTTTTATTATTGCATACAAGTCCAAATATGAGATCTGAGGTCATGAGGACCTGTTTACATTCCTTGTAATAGGAATAAAAGTGATCCAATTTTTTTTTTTTTTTTTTTTTTAAAACAGTAAAAAATTAAATAAAAGTAAAATAAATTTAAAAAAAAAATTTTTTAAAGCGCCTTGTCCCGACAAGCTGGCGCGCAGAAGTGAACGCATACGCGAGTAGCGCCCGCATATGAAAGCGGTGATCAAACCACACATGTGAGGTATCGCCGCGACCGGTAGAGCGAGAGCAATAATTCTAGCCCTAGACCTCCTCTGTAACGCAAAATATGCAACCTGTAGAATTTTTTAAACGTCGCCTATGGAGATTTTTAAGGGTAAATGTTCTACGCCATTCCACGAGCGGGCGCAATTTTGAAGCGTGACATGTTGGGTATCAATTTACTTGGCGTAACATTATCTTTCATATTATAAAAATAAAAATTGGGCTAACTTTACTGTTGTCTTATTTTTTTATTCACAAAAGTGAATTTTTTCCAAAAAAAAGTGCGCTTATAAGACCGCTGCGCAAACACGGTGCGAAAAAAAGTATTACAATGACCGCCATTTTATTCTCTAGGGTGTTCGAAAAAAAAAAACAATATATAATGTTTGGGGGTTCCAAGTAATTTTCTAGCAAACATCTAAAATCCAAAACGAGGCTGGTCCTTAAGTGGTTAAGTTGCATTAGTGAAATAAATGAACTTTTGCACGATATTCTAATTTTTCCGAGTATCACGTGTACGGTTTGTAGTGTACATAGATTTGCAAAACAATGGGGTAAAGGAATATTCCTGAACTTTGGTTTATCTCATGGTTACTGTGAAATTGTGTGAATACATCAATACAGTGCATGTTATCTCAGCTTGCAGAGCTTGGATTCATTGAATGAGCCAAAAATGTATTTTTAAGCTATTAATGTATCTTAAAATAGAAAACTTTTTAGATCTTTACATATATTTTTAAAGCGCTGCGTAAATTGACGGCGCTATATACGTACCTGAAATAAATAAAAATATTTTTACATATATACACACACACACTATATATATATATATATATATATATATATATATATATTTTTTTTTTTTTTTTTTTTTATCCACCTTGCCACACCATAATCCCCCCTCCGCCAAATGATTTGAACCAGAGCACAACGCAAGGTCCATAAAGACGGATGAGCGAGTTTGGAGTGGAGGAACTTGACTGGCCTGCACAGAGTCCTGACCTCAACCCGACAGAACACCTTTGAGATGATTTAGAGCGGAGACTGTGAGCCAGACCTTCTCGTCCAACATCAGTGCCTGACCTCACAAATGTGCTTCTGGAAGAATGGTCAAACATTCTCATAGACACACTCCTAAACCTTGTGGACAGCCTTCCCAGAAGAGTTGAAGGTGTTATAGCTGCAAAGCGTGGGCCAACTCAATATTGAACTCTACGGACTAAGACTGGGGTGCCATTAAAGTTCATGTCCATGTAAAGGCCGGCGTCCCATCGGCTCCCACTGCTGTCAAAGTCAGTTAGCCAAACAGGAGAGAGAAGGGGAGGGACCGAGCCGCAGTTTCATGTCTGAATGAACACACAGAGCTGCAGCTCGGCTCGGGTGCCCCCATAGAAGACTGCTTTCTGTGGGGGCACTCAAAAGGAGGGAGGGGCCAGGGGCAGCAAAGAGAGACCCAAGAAGAGGAGGATCCAGGATGCTCTGTGCAAATCCACTACACAGAGCAGGGAAGTGTAACTTTTTATTTATTTTTTTTAATAACAAAGACTTTACAATCACTTTAAGATTAGTTAGGTTTAGGCTGGAATTCTGCTTTAAGTACAGCAATCGCTTCTGAGACAGAACAGATCGATTCTTAACAAACAGTCAGCACCATCACAGTAAAACAATCGGGTCCATCCTGAAAGAGCTGCAAACAGAAGAGGGGGGGAAAAAGTGGAGATTTTAAATCCCTGACCGCTGGAATGGAGCGACTGTGAGAGTGCTGACAGCTCAGCAACCCCCAAGGTAAGTACAGTGAGGCGAGGGTATCTGGTGTAACATTTTACAGCACATGCCCCCTCTCCCACCGTGACAGCGGGTGGGGGTTCTTCTACCTGCACCTACTGTAACTCTTTAAAAAAAAAAAAAAAAAAAAAAAGTGGTTGCGCCCATAGCCGCATCATTCAGTTTCCTGTGAATGAATAAATTGCAAGTACCATCTGCCACAGCGGCACACAGACTTGTAATTTCAGTGAGCTACAGGGGGCGCTGATGAGCACTTTCATAGTCCTCTGACATGTCCTCCAGCTTTCAAACAGAAAGCCCATACAGGAGGTACAGGCTGAAAGCCAGGAGGACACGTCTGAAGGAGTCCACATTGTATCAGTGATCTGCTGATGCTTTCCAGGTTCCAGTGAGAAGAATAATAAATGCACATTTTTTTCTGCACAAATATGTACATTGATTATTTTCTTCATAAAGGTGAACTTATCCTTTAGAAAAGTTGAAAAAAAACAAAACAAAAACAGCAATGCTCCCCAACAGAGCCGCCAGTCTCCTCCATAACATGCTGCCTTTTTCCACGCAGGTTAGTGTGAACGTAGCTAAAGGAGACCATACAGAGCAATCATTATTATTATTATACAGCGCTTTACAACATAAGAGCAGGCAGTACAGTTACAATACAATTCAATACTGTAGGAATCAGAGAGCCCTGCTTGTTAGAACTTACAATCTAAGAGGGAGGGTCAAAAGATACAAGTGGTGATAACTCTGGGGGATGGGCTGAAGGAGAAAAAAAAAAAAAACACATGGGTTGGGGGATAGATAGACTTCTCTGAAGAGATGAATTTTCAGGGATCGTCTGAAAGTGGGCAGAGTAGGAGATAGTTGGATAGATTGGGGTAGGGAGTTCCAGAGGATGGGAGAGGCTCTGGAGAAGTCCTGGAGGAGAGCACGAGAGGAGGTGAAATCGTTCTCCATCTTCCTCCCAAAATCTCCTGCTCTCTAGATTCCTCATCACCTCCTCCCAAGCCTTCTCCATCCCCTGGAACTCCTTACCACAATCTGCGACTGAAGTGTAAAGCTTGAAGCGCCGCTCAAGCTAATGAGGAAATCCTTTCCTTTGATCTTCAGAAAAGGGGTGCCGGTGTTCTATCGAAAAAGTGCATCCTCGTCAGATAACGCCTCCGACGATCTGCGCATGTGCAGGCTGCAATGGCACTCCAGCTGATATGTTGATCAGCTGGTGTGATGTCAACACTGCGCGTGCGCAGATCATCGGAGGCGTTATCTGACGATCTGCAAAGGGAGAATGTAATCGTCAGATCCTGCCTGCCTCTCTGCTCATGCGGGAGAATCGAACGATCACCTGACAGGCGGATTTCAGTGTGTTGCACAATTACATTCTCCCTTTGCATCCCGTCAGATAATGCCTCCAACGATCTGCGCATGCACAGGGTTGACGTCACGCCAGGTGATCAACATATCACCTGGAGTGACATTGCGTACTGCGCATGCACAGATCGTCTGAGGTATTAGCCGACAGGATGCACTTTGACAGAAAACTGGCATCTTGCTATATTCAAGAAAAAAAAAAAAAAAAACACAAGAATGAGAATAGAATGGACACCGCTCTCCCAACCAGCCCATGTGAGATAAAGATCAGGAACAGCCTCACCCTATTCGTGCAAATCACATCCCCCCTCACGTGTGTCGTCCCCATCCAACAGGGCTTAGGCTGGGTTCCCATTGCAACATGCTCCAGCTCACAGGAGTCCGGTGCGTCTTCACCGTTTCAGGCCCGGATTCAGCCTGAATTTTGAGCCGATTTCGGACCTAACACAGACCAAAAGACGCACAGGGCCCCTGTACAAAAAGCACTGGAGCCGCTGTGGAGATCTGTGAACCGGCTCCATAGAGAGCAGCGCACAATCTCCTGACGTTCTAATTGGATGCGGGGAAACCCACATCCAATTCGCACTAGTGTGAACCCAGCCTTAGTCATAAAGGAGGGAGGAGTGAAACGCGTCAGCAGGGTGGTTTGCAGAAAAGCGTAGCCCGAAGCTGTTCCTGATCGTTATCTGACATGGGCTGGCAGGGGAGAGCGGTGTCCATCCCATTCTATTACATGTGATCCCTACCACAATCTGTCCACACTTGTGTGATCTCTGAAACCTCTTTCCTTCAGAGAAGACGATCCCACCTCCACCCAGCAACTGTACTTATACTGGTTCCATCAGCCCATCCCCCACACAGGTATTACCTTTTGTATCGCTTGACTTTCCCTATTAGATTGTAAGCTCTGAGGATCAGGGCCCTCCGATTCCTCCTGTAAGGAACTGTATTATAATTGAACTGTCTGCCAGTGGTGGCCCGTCCATAGGGGGCGCGGGGGCACACGGGCGCCCCCCCCCCAGTAAAATAAATCATTTTTAAAAAGGCCCTTCCAAAAAAAAAAAAAAAATAGAAAAAAAAAATTCCTTTAAATGCACTGTGTTCGGGCACCAGACACAGTGCACTATGGGAAGCGCCACGTCAATCCAAATCGTAGATTGCAGACCAGACGCTTCATTTGCAGGATTTTTACCTGCTTTGTGACACATTCCAAAGCGCTAAGCAACATCCGCCCACAGCATCACTACGGGCGGGTGCTTCGTTCTTTGAGTTAAGACGTTACTTCCGGGTTTCCCTGTGCCAGAGGGAAACCGGAAGTGACGTCAGAAGCTCCGTGGAACGCACAGGCCGAGCGGAGCTGGTAAGTATGGCTCCAAGGCTTGCAAAATAGGTGAACTCCGAGCGCCATCCTTGGCGCTCGCAGTCCACTCAGCTGTGTTAGGAAAGCGAATGCCTATTCGCTTTCCTAACACTGAACTGCCTCTCCGCCAATCGGGTGCTCAGGTCTGCTACCTGTCACCTGATTGGCTGAAACGACATGGACGCCTATCAGGAGGCAAGAGACGCATGGAGGACCCCGCTCATCGCCATCACCAGCTGCCCCACAGATATAGGGTAAGTGCCAGTCAGATGGCGAGCGGGCAGGGGGCACACTGGCAGCATTTAATGGGCACACTGGCAGCATTTAATGGGCACAGTGGCAGCAATTGATGTTTTTTTATTTTTTTCCCCCAAAATTTTTGAGCACCAGCCGCCACTGCTCTGCCCTTATGTTGTTGCAGACTGTTGGCACCATATAAATCCTGATTATTATCCTGTATAATGATCAGCCAATACTATGGGATAGGAGCACAGAGATGACCTGCAGGGAGGATGGAAGGTGTCCCCAGGAAGAGGTCAGCAGCTCTGGGTGATGTGTGTCCAATGGGTGAGGAGGAGAAGCCTGTGTATGGCGGGGAGAGCCCCTGTCCGGGTCACCTGTAGAGGAGGAGGACACACACCGCTGGAAGAAGCCACCATGGTCCATTTTCCCCCCCACCTCACCTGAACCGCTGGCAGACGGACCCCCCCGCTCTCCGGCCTCCTCCCACTCACACCGACCACCTCGGCGGGGACAGGAAAATCCGGGGACCCCCCGAATATTCTTCCGTCTGCTCGCGTCTCCCCGACACTTCACTCCGCTCTGCTCTCGGGCCTAGTGAGCCCTGATTGGCTGCTGCGCCCAAAGACGTCATCCCCGGGCTCGCCATTCGCGCCCTGCGATTGGCGGAGAGCCTTCTAACCCGCTTGCGTACTAAGCAGTCTAGGTGTGTGCGGTACCATCATTTCCTCGTCCCAAGTCGGCAGCTGATTGGCGGAGTACGAGCGAAGGGATTTCCTCTATGGGGCATGTCCTTATTTGGAGGTTATGAAGCTTGTCTGCGCGTGTGCCTTAGCTTGGTCTCCGATAAAATGGCGGCTGCTGTCTCTTTTATTAGGAGCGAATGCAAAGCGGCTATAATGTGTTTTTATTGGCAGTAGTTGTCCTTTGTTATGTATATTTTTAAACGCATAGCTCCCAACTGTCCCTGATTTGGAGCAATGTCCCTCTGTCCCTTATTCCTCCTCATGTGTCCCTCATTTTGGTCTGATCTATATAGATGTATATAAAATGCACTTTTTATCTATCAAAAAGTGTTTTCCAGAGCTAAACCTTTCATCTGATTTCTAAATTGCTGCATTTGTAAATTCCAAAAGCCAATATGAAGTAATAGTAGTGGTAAAAAAAAACACTTGTGGGCATACCTCCCAACTTTTAGAGATGGGAATGAGGGACACCTATCAGCAAAAGTATGCAGGCATAGGACACGCCCCCTGCCACACCCCCTTAAAGGGGAATTGTACAAAAAAAAATGTGTTAAACGCACAAATGCTTTTTTTTTACCACTAGTATTCCTTTATATTGGCTTTTGGAATTTACAAATGCAGCAATTTAGAAATCAGATGAAAGGTTTAGCACTGGAAAACACTTTTGAAAAATAAAAAGTGCATATTAGATACAACTATATAGATCAGACCAAAATGAGGGACAAATGAGGAGGAATGTGGGACAGAGGGACATTGCTCCAAATCAGGGACAGTCCCTCCAAATCAGGGACAGTTGGGAGCTATGCTTGTGGGTTTAACCAATCTTAATTTTTTTTTACAATTCTCCTTTAAGGGGGCGTGGCAGGGGGTGTGTCCTATGCCTGCATACTTTTGCTGATAGGTGTCCCTCATTCCCATCTCAAAAAGTTGGGAGGTATGTAAACGTCTCCTAAAAAAGGCAGCACAGGCTGTAATACTCACCTTCAAGACAGAGGTGTTTCCCACAGTAATGCTATTCTTCCACAAGATGTTCTCAGTCTTCCAGCTTAAAGAGGAAGTAAACTCCCCTTGTGTGTTTGTATCTATAGGTAAGCCTATATTAAGGCTTACCTATACCTCCCAACTTTTTGAGATGGGAATGAGGGACACCTATCAGCAAAAGTATGCAGGCATAAGGCACACACCTTGCCACGCCCCCTTAACAACTTGACTACCAGGCCAATTCTGACATTTCTCTCCTACATGTAAAAATCATCATTTTTTTTGCTAGAAAATTACATAGAACCCCCAAACATTATATATGTTTTTTTTTTTTGCAAAGACCCTAGGGAAGACAATGGCAGTCATTGAAACTTTTTATCTTGCACGGTATTTGCGCAGCAATTTTTCGAATGCGTTTTGTTTGGGAAAAAAAACAGTTTTGTGCTTTAAGAAAAAACAAAACAGTAAAGTTAGCCCAATGTTTTTGCATAATGTGAAAGATGAAGTTATACCGAGTAAATAGATACCCAACATGTCACCCTTCAAAATTGCACACACTCGTGGAATGGCACCAAACTTCGATACTTAAAAATCCCCTTAGGCGACGCTTTCAAAATTTTTACTAGTTACATGTTTTGAGTTACAGAGGAGGTCTAGGACCAAAATTATTGCTCTCGCTCTAATGTTCGCGGTGATACCTCACATGTGTGGTTTGAACACCATTTTCATATGTGGGCAGGGCTTACATATGCGTTCACTTCTGCGTGCGAGCACACGGGGACAGGGGCGCTTTAAAATTTTTTTTTTTTTGTTAATTTCACTTTATTTTACTTTTAGCTTGACACTTTTTTTCCCAAAATTTTTTTTTGATCACTTTTATTTCTATTACAGGGAATGTAAACATCCCTTGTAATAGGAATAAGCATGACAGGTGCACTTTACAGTGAGATATTGGGTCAATAAGACCCCACTTATGGTGCACAGATTCGCCAGCTCTAAAAGACAATATCTGAATGTAGCTACAGGCATCACTCAGATATCACCGCTCAAAGCCGAGGACGTCATTTGGCGTACGGTGGGCGGGAAGTGGTTAAAGGAGCATTGTACAAAAAACAAGATTGGTTAAACCCACAAGTGCTTTTTTTTACCACTACTATTCCTTTATATTGGCTTTTGGAATTTACAAATGCAGAAATTTAGAGATCAGATGAAAGGTTTAGTGCTGGAAAACACTTTTTGATAGATAAAAAGTGCATTTTATGTACATCTATATAGATCAAACCAAAATGAGGAGGAATGAGGGACAGGGCGACATTGATCCAAATCAGGGACAGTCCCTCGAAATCAGGGACAGTACCTCGAAATCAGGGACAGTCCCTCGAAATCAGGGACAGTCCCTCGAAATCAGGGACAGTTGGGAGCTATGGCTTACCTATAGGTACTGTAAATAGCGCCTAAACGTGCGCAGTTTATATGATGTTTACTGTATACCGAGCCCGTATACGCCATCGGTGCATGCGCTCTCAAGAAATGGTCACCCGTGCCGTTTTTTCAGAGCCCTGTGCCGCGACCGGCAGATCCCGCGTGCATGCGCAGGAGTGACGTCATTACAGCTCCTGCCAATCACAGCATCAGAGCCCACAAACCCAGAAGTAACTCCGGGAAAGATGTAGGCCATGTCAGTGGCGTGCAGGGGCCACTGCAGGGCTTCGATCTGAGGTATTTCATAATGAGCTAGTATGCGATGCACACTAGCTCATTATGCCTTTGTCTTGCAGGTTTTTTTTTTGTAGGTTTACAACCACTTTAAATGACACCCAGCTTTACACAACCCAGGAGACTTGAGGACGCACTATGAGGGGAGTTTACTAAAACTGGAGCAGCTGTGCATGGCAACCAATCAGCTTCTGTCTTTCATTTACAAAGCTTACCTGAGGAAGATGAAGATAGAAAGGAATTGTGACTGCTCTAGCTTTGGTAAATTCCCCCCCTGGGAGTAGGGTTGTCACGTGTCCAGGATTCACCAGTCCGGGTTTTGAATTATGTGTCCGGGTTTCAGTCAACCTGAAACCCGGACACATTATTCAGACCAGGCTGTGGCTCCCCAAGTAACTAAGATAGTCACAAACAAATCTATTGCCGTTCGCAAGCTGCAGGCGGATGTCCAGCGGCAGGTTCGGTATCACTGGGAGGCTGAGCATTGATGCCAGCAAAAGCATTTTGGCCGCACCCATTATTTGCCACTGCGCGCTATGTGCACCGCATTACTACTTTCCTTGGGGCCCCCAAAGGTGTCCCAAGTCTTTTATAATCCTATAGTGTATAGTATGAAAAAAAAAGTTTGCCCTGCGCCACTAAAGTGTTTGGGTTTGGCTTGAAGAAAAGGTGGCAACCCTACCTGGGAGTGAGAATTGTCATGGCCTCTTGAGGCGTGGTTGGCATTGTTTATAAACAGGAGAGCCACCTTAACGTGTTTGTAAAGGCTCAAGGTTTTTTACCTTCATGCATTTTATGTATAAAGGTTAAAAAAAACCTTCTGTGTTCCGCAGCCCCCCTAATACTTACCTGAGCTCCATCGCAATCTAGCGATGGGCATGAGAGCCTTGGCTCTCTGGGGATTCTCCCTCCTCATTGGCTGAGACAAGCAATAAATAAACCTATAAATATACACTTATTGGGATCTTTGTTTTTTTTTAAACAAAGACGTGGCAGAATACATTTTGGCCTAGATGTATGAAAACATTAGATTTTTATTGAATATGTTTTATAGCAGAAAGTAACATTACATAGTTGGTGAGGTTGAAAAAAAAACATCGTTCCATCCAGTTCAACCTATGATGTGTACGTGTGTGTGCATGTGTTTATGTCAATAGTACATAATATATCCCTGTATGTTGTGGTCGTTGAGGTGCCCATCTAATCGTTTTTTGAAACTATCAACGCTCTCTGCTGATACTACTGCTTGTGGAAGAGAATTCCACATCCTTTCCGCTCTGACAGTAAAGAACCCTCTACACAGTTTAGGGTTAAACCGCTTCTCTGCCAACTTTAGTAAATGGCCGCGTGTCTTTTTAAATTCCCTTTCACTTAATAGTTTTATCCCTATTGTGGGGTCACCAGTACAGTATTTGTACATTGATATCATATCCCCTCTCAAGCGTCTCCTTTCCCGAGAGAATAAGTTCAATGCTTGCAGTCTTTCCCCATAGCTG
Organism: Aquarana catesbeiana; assembly: GCF_042186555.1. NCBI lineage: Eukaryota > Metazoa > Chordata > Amphibia > Anura > Ranidae > Aquarana > Aquarana catesbeiana. Next base: position 258,518,556 of record NC_133331.1, on the reverse strand, counting down.
AAATTCTCCATTCCCTTAATTTGTTTTGTTGCCCTTCTCTGGACTCTCTCCACTTCCAGTACATCCTTCCTGAGGACTGGTGCCCAGAATTGGACAGCATACTCCAGGTGCGGCCGGACCAGAGTCTTGTAGAGTGGGAGAATTATCGTTTTATCTCTGGAGTTAATCCCCTTTTTAATGCCAATATTGTGTTGGCTTTGTTTGCTACAGCTTGGCATTGCATGCCATTGCTGAGCCTATCATCTACTAGGACCCCCAGGTCCTTTTCCATCCTAGATTCCCCCAGAGGTTCTCCCCTAGCGAGTAACTTGCGTTTGTATTTTTGGCACCCAAATGCGTTACCTTACATTTTTCAATATTAAACCTCAGTTGCCCACCCCATTATTTTGTTTCGATTTTCTTGCAAGATTTCCACATCCTGCATAGAAATGATTGCCCTGCTTAGCTTAGTATCATCTGCAAATACTGAAATTGAGCTGTTTAATCCATCCTCTAGATCAGGGATATGCAATTAGTGGACCTCCAGCTTTTGAAGTCCCATCATGCCTCTGCCTCTGGGTGTCAGAGTCTTGCTATGCCTCATGGGACTTGTAGTTCTGCAACAGCTGGAGGTCCGCTAATTGCATATCCCTGCTCTAGATCATTTATGAATAAATTAAACAGGATTGGTCCCAGGACAGATCCCTGGGGGACCCCACTTTTCACACCAGACCATTCAGAGTATTGTTTTTTTTGTTTTTTTTAATCTTCCTTTTTTTTAATTTATATAATAAAAAAACCCAGTGGTGATTAAATACTGCAAAAAGAAAGCCCTATTTGTGTGAAAAAAATGATATTCATTTCATTTGTGTACAGTGTTGCATGACCACACAATTGCCAGTTAAACTAGCACAGTGCTGAATAAAAAAAAAAAATGTCTTGGTCATGAAGGGGGTAAAACCTTCCAGAGGTCAAGTGGTTAAAGAGGCTGAGAATAAAAAAGGAGTAGTTAATAAATGTGGCACCTTTCCCACTTTATTTTACTATGTTTTAAATAGAATAAACCCTGGGGGTACACTAATGAGAAAGTGTGAAAAAAATAAACCCTATCTTACTTTTTAGTGAACACAATATTAACCCCCCAGCAATGGTGTCAGTGGCTACAAAATACATCCAAAGCATCAGTGTCAGTGGCTGCAGTAATATCCCCCAACATTGGTGTCAGTGGATTCAGTAATAACTACCAGCTTTGATGTCAGTGGGTGAAATAAAACCCCCCAGCTTTGATGTGAGTGGGTGCAATACTAATCCCCAGCATTGGTATCAGTGGATGCAATAATAACCTCTAGCATTGGTTCTGTGGCTCAAATAATAACTTGCGGCATTGGTGTCAGTGGTTGAAATACACCATCCCCACCGTGAATCATGGCGTTGGCAGCATCATGTTGTGGGGATACTTTTCTTTAGCATGGACAGGGAAACTGGTCAGAGTTGATGGGAAGATGGATGGAACCAACAGGGCAATCTTAGAAGAAAACCTGTTAGAGACTGTGAAAGTTTTGAGACTGGGGCGGTGGTTCACCTTCCAGCAGGACAAAAATCTTAACCATACAGCCAGAGCTACAATGGAATGGTTTAGATCAAAGCACATTCATATGTTAGAATGGCCCAGCCAAAGTCCAGACCTAAATCCAATTGAGAATCTGTGGCAAGACTTGAAAATTGCTGTTCACAGGCGCTTTCCATCCAATCTGACAGAGCTTGAGCTATTTTGCAAAGAAGAATGAGCAGAAATGTCACTCTCTAGATGTACAAAGCTGGTAGAGACATCCCCAAAAAGACTTACAACTGTAATTGCAGCAAAAGGTGGTTCTACAAAGTATTGACTCAGGGGGGCTGAATACAAATGCACCCCACACTTTTCACATATTTATTTGTAAAAAAAAAAATTGAAAGCCATTTATAATTTTCCTTCCACTTCTCAATTATGTACCACTTTCTGTTGGTCTATCATATAAAATCTCAATAAAACACATTTAGGTTTTTGGTTGTAACATGACAAAATGTGGAAAATTTCAAGGGGTATGAATACTTTTTCAAGGCACTGTATATGTTAGGTTTTGTTTTCACTTTTTGACATATCTTTATTTATGATAAATATCTCACAGATGTGTTTGCAGCTTTCTATTGATTGTGGATTAAGATTGACATAAGCGCAATTATTCTTTGTTTTCTATTAATATTCATTGTTTGGAATTTAAGATGAATAGATATAAAAATATATTTTATCGTATTAAAAACTAGCTTTTGAAAAAAAATATGAGATTTAAAAAAATATATAAAGATAAATAGATATATAGATATATTACAGCATATCTTAAAACGTAATAACTGTGATTATTGTTTTTATCTACGTAATTAGTCAGAAGACTGTTGCAACTTAATAGGGAATGGTTTACTGTATGTGATTTAGGTGGCTGGTTAGTATGTTATATACTACAAATAATGATAATTATTATTTGCATGATTCAAATTCATGATACATTAAATACAGTAATTACATGTAATTACTGTACTTCTTTAATCATGAGTTTTTAAGAACCAAGCTTTGAACATCTCTTTCCATAAGGGCGCCTCTACTGACCTCTTACTATTGTAGGTTGAGGGGCTGGAGTGGAGTTTTATTTAAGGCTGGTGTGACAGATCCCTCCATAGTAGGGTCTGCATGAAGATCACAGCACTGGGAACTCCTCTCTGCCTGGCAGAAGGTACAGAAATGATCATGACATACATACAGTGGGGCAAAAAAGTATTTAGTCAGCCCCCAATAGTGCAAGTTATCCCACTTAAAAAGATGAGAGAGGCCTGTATTTGTCATCATAGGTACACCTCAACTATGAGAGACAAAATGTGGAAACAAATCCAGACAATCACACTTTCAACTCCCTCCAAAGGTTTTCTATGGGGTTGAGATCTGGAGACTGGCTAGGCCACTCCAGGACCTTGAAAAGCTTCTTACGAAGCCACTCCTTCGTTGCCCGGGCAGTGTGTTTGGGATCATTGTCATGCTGAAAGACCCAGCCACGTTTCATCTTCAATGCCCTTGCTGATGGGAGGAGGTTTACACTCAAAATCTCACGATACATGGCCCCATTCATTCTTTCATGTACACGGATCATTCGTCCTGTTCCCTTTGCAGAGATACAGCCCCAAAACATGATGTTGCCACCCCCATGCTTCACAGTAGGCATGGTGTTCTTTGGTTGCAACTCAGCATTCTCTCTCCTCCAAACACGACGAGTTGTATTTCTACCAAACAGTTCTACTTTGGTTTCATCTAACCATATGACATTCTCCCAATCCTCTTCTGGATCATCCAAATGCTCTCTAGCAAACCTCAGATGGGCCCAAACATGTACTGGCTTAAGCAGGGGGACACGTCTGGCACTGCAGGATCTGAGTCCCTGGCGGCGTAGTGTGTTACTGATGGTAGCCTTTGTTACGTTGGTCCCAGCTCTCTGCAGGTCATTCACTATGTCCCCCCGTGTGGTTCTGGGATTTTTGCTCACCATTCTTGTGATCATTTTGACCCCATGGGGTGAGATCTTGCATGGAGCCCCAGATCGAGGGAGATTATCAGTGGTCTTGTATGTCTTCCATTTTCTAATACTTGCTCCCACAGTTGATTTCTTCACACCAAGCTGCTTGCCTATTGCAGATTCAGTCTTCCCAGCCTGGTGCAGTTCTACAATTTTGTTTCTGGTGTCCTTCGACAGCTCTTTGGTCTTCACCATAGTGGAGTTTGGAGTGTGACTGAGGTTGTGGACAGGTGTCCTTTATAATGATAACAAGTTCAAACAGGTGCCATTAATGCAGGTAATGAGTGGAGGACAGAGGAGCCTCTTAAAGAAGAAGATACAGGTCTGTGAGAGCCAGAAATCTTGCTTGTTTGTAGGTGACCAAGTACATATTTTCCACCATAATTTGCAAATAAATTCTTTTTTTCCACATTTTGTCTCTCATAGTTATGATATGATGACAATTAAACAGAAGGAGGGTGACCAACTCGTTTAGGTGGGAAGCCGTGCCACGTCGAATAATGCATAAACACAAGACAATGGATTCCCCTAGGTGGACTTTCCCGGCACTTGCATAGAAAAAGAAAAAATATAGAAGTAGAAACTATTGTACATAGTAAAAGCATATAAATTTTATTCGGTTGGAAAATACAAGTGTTAAAAACAAAGTGGATATCTAGAGTAACATAATAGTACTACATAGTAGACATGATGACCATCAAGCAATAGGCAATGATGAAAGGAACCAAAAAACTCTTTTCAAGCCCGACGCGTTTCGGGGTATTTAGTATTTTTAGGGTCCTTCTTCAGGGGCATAGTTGAAAAAGAGGGGTTCATCTGAAAGGATTTAATTGATTGCTTGTAGAAAGGAGATTTTTTGTTAAAAACAAAGAAGACCACCGAGGAAGGGCAGAATATGGGAGTGGGCAGTAATGGTATAACAGATAAGGATGTTATTCTTAGGTGGTAAGGGCTGCAGGTTGGTAGGCTGCAATCTCCATAAAGGAGTGTGACAGTGCACCCGTCCCGCCCGACCCGGGCGCGCGCAGGCCAGAGCGATATGCTGAGGTCACAGGAAGGCGTCCCTTAAGAAGACAATGTGTTAGTACGGCTGACCACGCAACCCAGCGTCCGGCATGTGTAGCGCCTTATCTGTTATACCATTACTGCCCACTCCCATATTCTGCCCTTCCTCGGTGGTCTTCTTTGTTTTTAACAAAAAATCTCCTTTCTACAAGCAATCAATTAAATCCTTTCAGATGAACCCCTCTTTTTCAACTATGCCCCTGAAGAAGGACCCTACAAATACTAAATACCCCGAAACGCGTCGGGCTTGAAAAGAGTTTTTTGGTTCCTTTCATCATTGCCTATTGCTTGATGGTCATCATGTCTACTATGTAGTACTATTATGTTACTCTAGATATCCACTTTGTTTTTAACACTTGTATTTTCCAACCGAATAAAATTTATATGCTTTTACTATGTACAATAGTTTCTACTTCTATATTTTTTCTTTTTCTATGCAAGTGCCGGGAAAGTCCACCTAGGGGAATCCATTGTCTTGTGTTTATGATGACAATTAACGGCCTCTCTCATCTTTTTAAGTGGGAGAACTTGCACAATTGGTGGCTGACTAAATACGTTTTTTGCCCCACTGTACATAGGACTCCCATCTTCTGTATCTTTGTGTACAGCACAGCATTATAGGAGGCCTGTACTGAGAGAAAAAAATCCCTGGCCTGCTTATGAAAATGCTGGTTGCCAGGCCCGTATACCATTAATATATTCTGAGACGCTGATCCGTAGCAAGCAAATACATCAAGAAAGCCAGAGAGAAGTTTTGCATACTTTTTCTTGTCAGTAACCTTGAAAAACCAATTCCATTGGTCCGAGAATTTAAGCTAAGAGCCAGAGAACCATCAATTTCACCAACAATGGCCTCATTTCTTCCCTGGTCACTGTGCTATCTCATTCTTTAAAAATAAAGAGGAACTAAAATCTGGAATGTGTGTCCAAAAAAGGCAGCAGAGGGAAAAAGACTAGTCACCAGAATTAAAGGAAAAAGAGGAGCAAGTTGGGGCATGGACCTAGTGCATTAATAAAAACTATTGCTCTGAGAAAGCCCTGAGGTAGGCACTCCAGAAGAACAGCAACTAAAGACCAGACTGAACAGTGACCTCTGGGAAGAGACAGTGATCACTTCTTGGACCTAGGGTTGCCATCTCATCCCTTTAAACCTGAACACATATTAATTACACAGATTCTGAGGCTAATTTAATACAGATAAGGCACCAAGTGGGTTTAATTAATACCTTAATCAGCCACAGAACCTGTGTTATTAACCACTTAAAAACCGAGCCTCTTTCTGAGATTTGTTGTTTACAAGTTAAAAACTGTTTTTTTTGCTTGAAAATTACTTAGAAAAAAATGTATAATGTTTGGGGGTTCTAACACCCTAGAGAATAAAATGGCGGCCATTGCAATACTTTCTGTCACACCGTATTTGCGCATCGGTCTTACAGGTGCACTTTTTTTGGAAAAATACACTTTTTGGAATTAAAAAATAAGACAGCAGTAAAGTTAGCCCAATTCTTTTTTATATTGTGAAAGATAATGTTATGCCGAGTAAATTGATACCCAACATGTCACGCTTCAAAATTGCGCCCGCTCGTGGAATGGCGACAAACTCTACAGGTTGCATGTTCTGAGTTACAGAGGAGTTCTAGGCCTAGAATTATTGCTCTCGCTCTACCGATCGTGGTGATACCTCACAACTGTGGTTTGAACACCGTTTTCATATGCGGGCGCTACTCACGTATGCGTTCGCTTCTGCGCGCAAGCTCGTCAGGACAGGGCACGTTTTTTTTCTTATTTCTTTTTTTTTTTTTACACTGTTTTTTTAAAAAAAATAATTTGTCACTTTTATTCCTATTACAAGGAATGTAAACATCTCTTGTAATAGAAAAAAAGGCATGACAGGACCTCTCAAATATGAGATCTGGGGATATTATCCTTCAAACAGCCAACGTAATACTGTGCCGGGCGGTCCGTAAGTGGTTAATATGTGTTCAGTTTTAACCCTTTCGCTGCCCGGCCTTGTGCTCCATTTTTGCCCTCAGGTGGCCAGACCTTTTTTGCAATTTTTCCTTTGCTCTTTTATTTTTCACTTATAGCTTTCAAAGTTTATAAAAGACCCCCCAAACCATATATTTTCTGAAAGCACATGACCAATAGAATAAAAAAAAAGGTGCTACTGATTTCTAAGGTCCCACGATATTTGCGCAAATGTTTATCAAAACAATATTTCTACTAAAAATCCACTAAAATCTTGATTAGCAGATAAATACACAGCAAATTTTACAAAATTCCTACTAAAAGCAAATGCTTAACCTGTATTGAGTTAATAAATAACAAATATTTGTAATTTTTACATTGTGCCTTTTTGCAAAATGGTGAAATATGGAAATATAAGGAAAAGTGAACTTAGTAAACCTTTTGCTTCATATACCATAAAAAAATATTTTCACCCTTATTAATTTCTTTTTCTTTTACCAAATAATCAATCCCCCTAATATTCATAAATGTAACATTGTTGTACAATACTTTGAAGTATGGATGTCACTTCAGAAATATATGTTCCATACTTTCCCTCCAAATTGTGTTTAGCATAAATATATAATCCATTACAAACTTTCAAATAACCTTGTCAAAATCTAAACATAAAATATGTTTCTTAACTTCAATTCATTCATATATGTAAAATTATTTTAAAAATAAATACATATTACAATGTAATGTTATTCCTAACTTGTCTATATGTACTTTAGGAAAAATGTATTCTTATCTTAATTAACACCACATGTTCCTCCTAACTAAAATGACTCCATTGTAAAGAGATTTAACCCTTTCAATTCTGAAAGTACACTGCATGTGATTGTAAAAGTTGATGTGTAAAAAATCTTGATATGATAAACATATCCCGTCACATTAAAATGTATATTTATACAAACTGCAATATATCTGATGGATAAATTATTTCATTAGTAGTCAAAAATCAAAAGTCAATTTTTTATAAGTTTCCGAGGGAGTGCACGAGGAGTCGGGGGAAAGCCGAGGTAGACCCGCCGAGTGAGAGGCACCGGTGTCGCCACAAATGAAGACCCAGCGCTCCCCCGGTAACCTGTCGGATTGAGGTCCGCGGCCTCCCCTCCTGCCCGCCCCCCCCCCCCTTTTACCTCCCGCTGGTATTTGCTGACTGGAGCGCGACCTTGGTTCAGCGTCAGCTAAAACAGATGCCTGGGACGGAAAAGAGGCAGCGTGAGCAGCATGGGACCAGCTGTATGGAGGATTCCCCGAAGTGCCAGGACCTAAAGAACACGCAGCGGAAGTCTGAGTATTCATTTGGAGCCAGCAGCAGGTGCATAACGTGGAAACGCAGGAAGGAACAGAGGTAGTGGATACAATAAAGTACTATTGCATTTGAGCTATTGCGTGAACTGTGCTAAAACCTGCTACAGCAAATAATTGCATATACCAGCATATACCTTATGGTTTGACTTGTGCTAAAATCTGCTACAGCAAATAACTGCATATACCAGCATATTCCTTACTGTTTGAACTGTGTTAAAACCGGCTACATCAAATAACTGCATATACCTGCATACACCTTATGGTGTGAACTGTGCTAAAATCTGCTACAGCAAATAACGGCATATGCCAGCATATACCTTATGGTTTGAATTGTGTTAAATTCTGCTACAGCTTATAACTGCATATACCAGCATACACCTTATGGTCTGAACTGTGCTAAAATCTGCTACAGCAAATAACGGCATATATCAGTATATACCTTATGGGTTGAACTGTGTTAAAACCTGTTACAGCAAATAACTGCATATTCCAGCATATACCTTATGTTGTGAACTGTGTTAAAACCTGCTATAGCAAATAACTGCATATACCAGCATATACCTTTTAGGTTTGAACTGTGTTAAAATCTGCTACAGCAAAGAACTGCATATACCAGCATATGCCTTATGGTTTGAACTGTGCTAAAATCTGCTACAGCAAATAACTGCTTATACTAACATATGCCTTATGGTTTGAACTGTGCTAAAACCTGCTACGGCAAATAACTACATATTTCTGTATATACCTTATGGGTTGAACTGTGTAAAAACCTGCTACAGCAAAGAACTGCATATTCCAGCATATACCTAATGGTTTGAACTGTGCTAAAACCTGTGATACCTGTTTACATCCTGAATAGCACTGGACGTGTCACAGCTTATACTTGTATACACCAGTAAATATCCGCAACGCCTGTACGTACCTGTATGTATACACATATACCAGCATAAAACTGTATATATCAGCTTTTCTTGGCATACACATGCAATACCAGCACATACCTATAAAAGACAGTATATACCTGTATATATTTGGATATATCTGTAGATACTGGCATATACCTGTTCTGCAGTACTCTACTGGTCAGTATATACGTGTCCTTATATATCAAACCGGGGAAACATAAAATTACGAATAAAAAAAACAGTATGAAAGGCAGAACCACGAAGGGAAGTAATCCCAAAACCCCTAAGTAAAAAGTAAACGCCAGTACGATCAAGCAATATCTGACAAAGGAGACAAGCCCTAAGAGCCCAGGACTTGGAAAACAACAACAGCAGGTAAAACAAGATAAGAAAAAAGAACCTGTTAAAAAGAAAGGAGAGATCTCCGACATCTCTAGAGAAAATATAAGCACAGAGAGTGAACTTGAGACAAGCAGAATGGACGAACAAAGTACAGGTGCCCAAATTCCTTTAAAACTAGAGATGACGGAGATGTTACTGAGACTAGAAAACTCAATTAAAAGGGAAATTACCGCACTCCGAGCAGATTTGGGACAGCTGTTGGCACGAGTGGAAGAGATGGAGGAGAGAACAGACAATCAGGCCCAGGAAATCGGTAAATGAAAAGATCAAGTTAGAACAATGCAAATAAATCAGTGGCGAATCTTTTACAAATTGGAAGACCAGGAAAATCAAAGTAGAAGACAAAACTTGAGGATTCGTGCTCTTCCAGAGGAAAACGGTGAAGACCTGAGGAAAATTATGAATTTAATTTTTAACCCCTTGCTGGACAAAAGGGTTGATGAGTGCCTCAAGACTGATAGAATCCACCGGGTTAGAAAACATAAACAAATAGCAGCGGATCGCCCTAGAAATATTATAGTTAGATTCCAGAAGTATGAAGAAAAAACAGAAATTTGAGGCAAAATGAGGGGAAAACCTCCTATAAAGTATGAAGGGGCCGAACTTCAAATCTTTAGAGACCTAGCACCTGAAACACTTGCCAGGCGACGACTCCTTAAACCACTTCTTGGACGAATGCGAACATTGAACATCAAGTATAACTGGGGATTCCCGGCATGCCTGATAGGCTATAAAGACGGAAGATCCGCAAGATTAAGATTCCCGGAAGAACTACAGGAGTTCTGCAATAAATTGGACTTACAAGTCCCAGCAATACCAATTTGGCCGGAGGGAGAAAATCTCCTATAAGAGGATGGACATTAATAAAGGGAAATGTGGCGGGCAGGGGGGGGGGACGGGAGGGAGGAGGAGGGTGAGCAAGGGGGGTCCGAGATTGGCAATCTTAGGGTCACCAGTGTATCTCTGGCCCATTTCCCCCTCCGCTCCTGGTGGGGCGAGGGGGAGTGGGATTAGGGGACAGGGTCAGAGCAACACCCCAAGGGAAAAAAACATCGGTGGAAATGAAGTTCAAATCCATCTATGGATTATTGGCCAGAGGGGGGCTAGGGAAGGTGGGGGGGGCTAGGGAAGGTGGGGGGGGTGGATAAGGGGAGAGATTGGGAGGAGGGAGGTGAGGGGTGGGGGGCAGGGGGGAAGAGATACCTCTCAAATAAGTACAGTATGTGTTAATAGAAGCTGACAATTAAGTTTTTGACATACAATGTTCGCGGATTGAACACACCCACGAAGCGTCATAAAATTTTGAAAGAATTAAAACGTTATGGTGCAGATGTAGTATTCCTGCAGGAGACTCATCTCCTGCTGGACACAAATGTTAAATTATTTTCGAAAGACTTCCAGACATGGTATTACGCCGATTCATCAACAAAGAGAGCTAAAGGGGTGGCAGTTGGATTTGCCGCAGGGATACGGTTTAAATTGGAGGAAAAGATGACTGACCCTGAAGGCAGATACCTCTTTTTGAGGGGTAGCCTAGGAGAAATGGAATGCACCTTGGCAGACATTTATGCCCCCAATAGGAACCCAATAAAATATTTGAAAGAGGCTATGGGGAAGTTGATGGATTTTAAGAAAGACAATGTGATAATGGCCGGAGATCTGAATTTTTGCTTGGAACCCGGAATGGATAGTATGTCCCGTGTGCAGGGGACTAGAAATATACCATTAAAAATGATTAAACAGAAATGGTATCAACATCAGATGTTAGATGTTTGGAGGACCATGCATCCTAAAACGTTAGATTATACTTTTTACTCCCCAGTACACTGGACGTACACCAGAATCGACTACATAATGGTAGATCATAAAGCATTGGAGTGGGTAACTGAATCGAACATAGAAATATCAATGCTGTCCGACCACTCCCCAGTGACTATGAAAATGAGAATAACAGGAATACAAAGACCACCTTATAACTGTCGATTAAATGAAGCATTAATACAAGATAAGAAAGATGCAGAAATAGTCCGAAAGGTGATAGAAAATTATTTCCTGATCAATGATACAAAAGATACATCATACGCTACCCTTTGGGAGGCCCACAAGGCCTACATCAGGGGTATTCTTATCTTTTTAGGGGCCGGGGAAAAAAAAAAGAGAACCAAAAACATGAAATTATTAATAGATGAAATACATAGATTAGAGCAGGTACATAAAAATTTTAATGGACAACATCAGGAGACATTTCACTTATTAATGATAAAGAGGGATGAGTTAAAAGATCTCATGACACAAGAAACGGAAAGGACATTTAACAGAATATTAAAAGATAGATATCAATGGGGAAATAAACCGACTAAACACCTAGCCAGGATGCTAAAAAAGAAAAAATCCATAAATTATATAGAAAAGATTCAAAATAAACAGGGGGGAATGGTCTATAAGACAAAGGAGATAGCAGAGGTGTTCAAGTGCTACTATGGGGCACTGTATTCAGTAAACAAGGGGCAACAGAACAAGGATAGAATGGGTAGAAGAGAAGAGTTTTTAGAAAGAGCAGGGCTCCCCCAAATATCTGAGAGTGACAGGGATATGTTAGATAAACTTAGGAGGAAATTAAGAAAACATTACAAGAATCTGCCCCGGGTAAAAGCCCTGGATCCGACGGGTTCCCTATTTTTTACCTAAAAAAGTATAAAGAGATTTTGGTACCAAAACTCTGTCAATATATGAACGGATTGGGGGTAGAATATGAAATGAGCAGAGAGGCCCAGTCGGCGTCAATAACAGTCATCTTGAAGGAGGGGAAAGACGGAACATTGTGTTCAATCTACAGACCAATTTCCCTGCTAAACACTGATACGAAATTATACGCAAAAGTTTTGGCAAGAAGAATGAAAGACCTGATGAGAGATCTAGTTCACCAGGATCAGGTTGGGTTTATCCCAGGGAGGGAGGAGAGGGACAATGGAGTCAGAATCTTGCTCCTCCAAAAAATTAAAAATGATGGGTCCCCAGGTCTATTGCTGTTGATAGATGCTGAAAAAGCCTTTGACAGGGTAGACTGGGAACTCATGATAAAAACATTGGACTCTATGGGATTGGGCTCAAGAATGATCCAGTGGATTAAAGTATTATACAAACAACCGACTGCAGTTATAAAAAATTAATGGGGAGTTATCCCCCTCCTTCGAAATGAAAAATCGGACGAGACAAGGGTGTCCCCTCTCCCCGTTACTTTTCATATTGTCCCTTGAACTCCTTTTTGCAATGATTCGATCCAATCCAGATATAGGAGGTATTAGGACTGGGGAGGAGGAGCACAAAGTGGCAGCTTTTGCCAACGATTTGTTCTACATATCCAATCCTAGGATAACAATGCCAAATTTACTTAAAAAAATAAAACAATACGGGGAAATATCAAACTTTAAAATTAACCTCAATAAATCTGAGATCTTAAGCATAAATGTAACCAAACAAGATGAGCAGAGCCCGCAAAAAGATTTCCAGTTCCCATGGAGGAGGGAGGGATTAAAATACTTAGGAGTAAAGTTGGCGTCTTCCCTGAAGAAACTATATAAAATAAATTATATTCCCTTATTAGATTAAATAAAAAACAAAGTAAAAAAAATAGCATTAAGACCCCTCTCCTGGATTGGGCGAATCAACACAGTTAAGATGGTCTTGCTTCCGAAGATTACATATAAGTTTCAAATGCTGCCCATTGCTTTACCACACCATTACTTCAAAGTTTTAAAGCTATTATAATGAGATTTATCTGGCAAAATAAAAAACCTAGAATCTCATTCGCCGTTTTGAGACAGGGAAAAACAAGGTGGTTTAGCGGTCCCCGACGTTAAAAAATATTATTATGCAGTGGTGTTGTCACGAGTGGTGGAGTGGGCGAGGGAGAAAAGCGAAAAGCGATGGGTTAAAATAGAAAACAATATGTATGGTACACACATGGAACCCCTCACAATACAGGGTATTAGGAGATAATACACATGAAATGATACGGAATGCACTTAAAATATGGGACTTGGTCCATAAACAAGGTAAATAGGATTATAATTCATCCTTAATTTTTTTGAAAGATAATGATTACTTTATACCTGCGAAAAAGGACTATAGGAGGGAACTGGATAAAAAGAGATAATACACAATTAAGAGATATAATTAAAAAAGGGAAAATAAACACATTTTTTGAGCTACAACAAAACACAGATTTAATAGTGATAAATGAATGACACTACCTCCAGTTGAAGCATTTTGTTGAGAATTTGCCTCAACCAATAAGAACAGGAGATGAATTAAAGTCATTAGAGTGGCTATTCATAGATGGTAGAGCAAAAAAGTATATTACTAGGCTTTACAAAATATTATTGGCAATTGAAGAACCAGAAGTACCGTCATTCTTAAAAAAATGGGGAAAAGACTTGGGGTCACTTGAGTATAAACACAAGATTGGGAAGATTTTGAATTTAACATACAGCTCTGCTATTGATATCAAGACGGCTGAAATAAATTATAAGTGCCTGACAAGGTGGTATGCAACACCAGATAAATTAAGTAAGTATCAACCGGAGAAATCTCAGGAGTGCTGGAGAGACTGCAAGATTATTGGAACAATGGACCACTTGCGGTGGACCTGCCCTAAAATTAAAAAATATTGGAAAAAAATTTTACAACTAATAAAGGAAATTACGGGAAAAGTTGTATCGGAAGGCCTGTGGATATGCCTATTCCATGGAGTAGAGGGACCAGTGAAACAATATAGGGAATCACTATTACCCTATCTGTTGAATGCGGCAAAAAGTCTTATACCAAAGAGATGGCAGGAGGAAGGATGCCCTAAAATCCGGGATTGGGTTATTGCCATTGATGGAACACACAACATGGAGAGTTTGAGATTCAGTGGGGAGGAAGAAAGGCAAGGGATGATGGATAAGTGGGTGTGTTGGCAGGAGTTTAAGAAGACGTGGAGGTATGTCGAGGTTATGACCACCAGAGATTAGAGGGAATAAGCTGTCAAAAAGGAACATAAAGAATTTACTGAGGTGGGAGGTTCGGAGGGGAGGGCGGGTGGAGTGGGGATGGGATATAATGTATTGATCAGAGGAACTGTGTTGTGCAGTTTGTTTTATATTTTTGGTATTGTGTTATATGCTTGGAAAAAATAAATAAATAAATAAATAAGTTTCTCTCTTATTAGAGGTCTTGAGGTTTTTTCTTCTTTTTCTTCTTCCTGCACTCTGTAAAGTTGGAAAAACTTTATTAAACAATAAAAAGACAACAATAATTATGACGAATGAATCTCTTGTGTCAAATCTTCTCCCAGAACTGATATTCTTAAGCTTCAAGGGTTTGTTTTCATCTGGAAGGTCTAGATCTATTAAATTTCTCTTCTTTTGGTGACTTATAAGTCAGGACCTGAAACAGAATACAGTATCATTATTTTGCATTGATTAAAATATACTTTCTTTTACTTATTCATTTTACATATCACAATCCTAGCATTTTATCATGACATGAAAGATATATTTTGATAATAACATTTCTAATTACCTTGCTTTGCTCTATTTTTCTTAAAGCGGAGTTCCCACTGTTAACAACTTTCTTTTTAGGATGAATATGTTTTGTTTGTAAAGATTATTTATAGTACTCACTTTTCTGTGTTGAATCGGCACTCGATTGCCGATTTCATAGAGGAATATATCTTATATTCCTCTTGCTGGCAGTTTCCATAGTGCTTGTGGGCATGTGAAGCCCACAAGCACTATCTTCCGGGCTCTGGTGCAGCTGAGCGACCAGCATGCACTGTCCGTTCTCACGCATGCGCCGTACACTTCTGACGTTGCCATCACAACAGGCGTCGTCGTTGGTGCCCGCCCCCGTTGTGATGGCAACGAAGCCCTCGGCGCTGCCCACTGACTCCTGGAAAAAGATGACAAGCATCTCCCAGGAGCACTAGCGAGCACGGGCGCAGAGGGAGATGACTTCAGGTGCTAGGGAGAGGAAGAGGAAGATTACGAATTTTTTTTTTCCAAATGTTATTAATTGTTTTTAATGCAGCTGAATAATGCAAAAATTTTAGGAGTGGAACCCCCCTTTAACCACTTAAGGACCGAGCTTCTTTCTGAGATTTGTTGTTTACAAGTTAAAAACATTTTTTTTGCTAGAAAATTACTTAGAACCCCCAAACATTATACATTTTCTTTCTAACACCCTAGAGAATAAAATGGAGGTTGTTGCAATACTTTCTGTCACACCGTATTTGTGCAGCGCTCTTACAAGGGCACTTTTTTTGGAAAAAATACACTTTTTTGAATTAATAAGACAACAGTAAAGCTAGCCCAATTTATATTTATATTATGAAAGATAATGTTACACCAAGTAAATTGATACCCAACATGTCACGCTTCAAAATTGCGCCCGCTCATGGAATGTCGACAAACTTTTACCGTTAAAAATTTCCATAGGCAATGTTTAAAAAATTCTACAGGTTGCATGTTTTGAGTTGCAGAGGAGGTCTAGGGCTAGAATTATTGCTCTCGCTCTACCGATCGCGGCGATATTTCACTGTGTGGTTTGAACACCATTTTCATATGCGGGTGCTACACACGTATGCGTTCGCTTCTGCATGTGAGCTCGGCAGGACGGGGAGCGTTTAAATTTTTTTATTATTTATTTTACCTTTTATTTTTTATTTTTACACTGTTATTTAAAAAATAAAATGGTGTCACTTTTATTCCTATTACAAGGAATGTAAACATCCCTTAGAATAGAAAAAAAGCATGATAGGACCTCT
Organism: Aquarana catesbeiana; assembly: GCF_042186555.1. Taxonomy (NCBI): domain Eukaryota; kingdom Metazoa; phylum Chordata; class Amphibia; order Anura; family Ranidae; genus Aquarana; species Aquarana catesbeiana. The sequence goes on along the minus strand of NC_133331.1, from coordinate 258,502,474 downwards.
TAAATATGAGATATGGGGTCAAAAAGACCTCAGATCTCATATTTACACTAAAATGCAATAAAAAAAAAAAAATTGTCATTTGAAAAATTTTTTAAAAAATGGACCTTTAAGAGCCATGGGTGGAAGTGACGTTTTGACGTCGCCTCCGCCCTGCAATGGTATGGAGATGGGTGGGGGCCATCTTCCCCTCACTCATCTCCATACCCAGGAAGGAGAAGGATCCGATCGCCTCCGCCACTACCGACAGCTCCGGTAAACGGAAGGGGGGGCCCCTCTCACGCCGCTGATAAAAGTGATCTTGCGGCGAATCCGCCACAGAGACCACTATTATCGGAAACCAGACCGCCCTCTGAAGAAGAGGATACCGGGGTTATGACAGCTAGCTGCTGCCATAACACAGATATTCCTCTGCTAGCTGCCATAACACAGATATTTCTCTTCAAAGAGAGGACGTATATCGGCGTGCGGCGGTCCAGAAGTGATTAAACTGGCCTATACTTCTTATGCTAGTATTCTGTGTTTTTTAAATATAACAGGATGCAATTTCTCCTTTTAGCCATGATTCAAGACCTCGTTTTCACAAACAAAGAAAGGTTTCAAATCAACCCAGAAGCCTGAAGTGAACTGTGTCCATTCACTTCTCTTCTTTAAGGTTTAGAGTCATGCATGCTGTACTGTAATTTTTGGCATCTTCCAATTCAGCATTTTCTGTAGAATTTTTGCTGACTAGCATAACCATTCTTTGGGTACCACATAGGAAGACCTGCTGAATGAATCTTGATAGTACTAACAAATACTGGCTCAAAGCCTCTCTCAGCACTTGCTCTAAAACCACCATTTACAGGTTTTTTGGATGTATTTGTACAAGCATCAGTTGGTGCAGATTGCTGAGAATGTTCTGTTACCAAATCTACTTGTATAGATTTAACTTTTAAAAATTTTAGCCATAATCTCTCACAAAATTTTCCTAAACTAATTTTCTCTAGAAGAAGTTTTGGTAATGGATCAGGTGTCTGTAATATGATCTTACTAGATCTCACAATCTTTTCTGTTACTTTGACTGCGAAATAAACACTTAACAATTGCATAATATGCGTGTCAAAGGTCTTTTTTTCATATTTGTCAGACTTCTGGAGAAAAAGCCTTTTATTTTCTGATCACTTTCCTTTAATTGAGACAAAGTCACTGAGATCGAATTCTCAGATATTTCAGTTTGCAATACAAAGGGAATTGACGAACCAATTTCAACAGTATTCAATAAAGGAGCATTCTGCAGATCCATTTTCAACATTTCAAAGGGATCTGTCTGGGTTTGACCCCATTGATCAAACACAACATCTTTTTGTCTCAAAAAAATCAAAGAAAGGTTTAATGTTATCATTACATTTCTGTAAAAACTCCTTGTAACGATTGACTTCGCTCAAAAATTGATATAATGCCTTGTGAGTTGTTGAAATTGGAATTGTAAAAACGTTTCTAACTTTTTCTTTGTCCATGACTAATTTGCACATGAAGGAATTCTACCTGAATTTTCATCCATTGAACTGACTCTGTGTACAGTTTCAGCCCTGCCCTTTGTAACAGAGTAAATAACTCATCCAAAAGAGTGGCATGTTCCTCTCTACTATATGTAGTCAGCAAAAACGTGTCCACATGTTGGAAATTACATTCTGGTCTAGAGAATTTTGATAATATTTTCTCTAAACACTCGTGCACTATACCGTCACTAATGTCCAATCCTGATATTATTCTAGTGAAAGAATAGGTTTCTTTATTAACCACCTTGCCGACCGGCTGACGCCGATATACGTCGGCAGAAGGGCACGTACAGGCATATTAACGTACTTGTACGTTGCCCTTTAAGAAGCGGCATTCTGGGCGCGTGCTCCCGCCGCAAGCTCTGTGAGTGTGATTGCGGGTCCCGCGGACTCGATGTCCGTGGGGATACCCGCGATCGTCTCATGGAAGAACGGAGAAATGCTGATGTAAACAAACATTTCCCCATTCTTCCTAGTGACAGGACACTGATCACAGCTCCCTGTGATCAGGAGCGGTGATCAGTGTTGTGTCACATGTAGCCCAGCCCCCCCACAGTTAGAATCACTCCCTAGGACACACTTAACCCCTTCACTGCCAGTCACATTTGCACAGTAATCAGTGCATTTTTAATCGCACTGATCACTGTATAAATGTGAATGGTCCCAAAATAGCGCCAAAAGTGTCCAATCTGTCCGCCATAACGTCGCAGTCAGGATAAAAATCACAGATCACGGCCATTACTAGTAAAAAAAAAAAATATTAATAAAAATGCCATAAAACTATCCCCTATTTTGTAAACGCTATAACTTTTGCGCAAACCAATCAATAAATACTTATTGCGATTTTTTTTTTTTTTTTTTTACCAAAAATATGTAGAAGAAAACGTATCGGCCTAAACTGTTTTTTTTATACATTTTTTGGGGATATTTATTAAAGCAAAAAGTAAAAAATATTGCGTTTTTTTCAAAATTGTCGCTCTTTTTTTGTTTATAATGCAAAAAATAAAAACCGCAGAGGTGATCAAATAGCACCAAAAGAAAGCTCGATTTGTGGGGAAAAAAGGACGTCAATTTTGTTTGGAAGTCACGTCGCACAACCGCGCAATTGTCAATTAAAGCGACGCAGTGCCGAATCGCAAAAAAACGCTCTGGTCTTTGGGCAGCCAAATGGTCCGGGGCTGAAGTGGTTAAAGCTGAAGGCAAGTTTATGTTGACAACTTTTAGCCAATGGTACTGAAAAATGACTATTAGTGATTTCCAGTAATAAGTTTGGTTTGTAATGCATTTATTCAGTGATCCTAAATCAACTGATAAAGAATACAAATTATCAGTATTCTTGATAGGCCAAATACAGTTATTTACCACTGATTGCGCTTTCTTTAATATTCCTTGTGGACCTATTGATTCTTGTGGCAACTTATATTGAACTTGGGGTTTAGGATCTCTACCCTGTCTATTTCAATATCTTTAAACAAGCCTGTATCAATTTTGGTCTGACTCCAAAGGTTTTTATGTGACCGAACCAATTGTTCCAATACGAGATTGGTTCCAGTATGTGGCCAATTATAATCTGAAGACATGTCAGCGACAAATACTTCCAACATTACTGTACATGGATCTATTAACATAGATTTGGGCCTAGATGAATCTTTCCATATAGTAGAATTACTTAAATCAATAATCCAATTTAGTTTACTAATCACATCCATGCCTAGAATATCCTCTGCATTTTGACAACACCATATGTCGATATTAAGTCCTGGAATTTCAAAATTCACATTAGAAACTTTAGCTGCAACTGCATTTTCTTTTGCACTAAAACCAATTAAATTACATTTTGGAGAATTAATATTCACAGGCAATTTGTGTTTAGTTAAACTGAGTTCAGCTCCTAAATCTATTAACCATTTAGTTTTCCCACCATTCAATAAACCATGGCCTTCCACTTTCATCTAATAAAATTGGAGCAACATAAGTTAATGTTGGAGGAGTCAAAACTTCTTTTAATCCTGATTTTGGCAATGGAAGTAATCCATCTCTCTCATTGACAGCATTGTTTGTCATATTGATTGATCTGTCATTAACAGTCAGTGTACTAATCTGTTTGACTTATGAGTCATAAGACTAATCAATCAACCTATTGTTTGGACAAGGATGAATAAATTGCTCATAAGTTTCCTTTATTTTATAATTCCAAAGTTTTTCTTTGTGAATCTAATTTATATTTTTGAGACAGGACCCTCACCGAGAGCCCCGGGTCTCGTACTAGGGATTGGGAAGCGGGAGGCCCGGGTCTTGATCACCTGATCGCTGTGATAAGGCCATTCGTGGCTGAAACATGTCAGCATTGTTGCATCTATGACTTCTACCCAGGTGTTAACCACTTGAGGTCCGGGCTATAGCCGAATGACGGCTACAGCGCAGACCTCAATTTCCGGGAGGCCGTCATGGGACGTCCTCTCCTGTGCACGCGCACCGCGTGCACCCTGCAGGGTGCGCGGTGTGCGCGCTGTGATCACCGAGTCATGGAGGCTCGGATGATCACAGATCCGAGTAAGGGGCCGGTCCCGGCCCCTTACCATGTGATCAGCTGTCAGCCAATGACAGCTGATCACATGATGTAAACAAAACCTCGCTGATCGGTTTCGTTTAAAAAAAGCCGATCACCAGCTTATGTCAAAGGGACATCGGTCCCGAAGGGAAGGAGGCACATATGCCTCATCTTTGCCAACAAGTGCCATCTGTCATTGCCACCTGCCAGTGCCCACAAGTGCCACCTATTAATGCCCACAAGTGCCACCTATCAATGCCCACAAGTGCCACCTATCAATGCCCACCAGTGGTGCCAATCAGTGCCACCTACCCTGTTTCCCCGAAAATAAGACCTAGCGTGATTGTCGGTGATGGCTGCAATATAAGCTCAACCCTGCAAATAAGCCCTACCGTGTTTCTCTGAAAAGATGCCCTACCCTTAAAATAAGACCTACAAGGACTTTAACTAGGGCTTATTTGGGGGGTAGGGCTTATATTGCAGCCATCACCGACAATCACGCTAGGTCTTATTTTCGGGGAAACAGGGTAGCAGTGCTGCCATCAGTCAGTGCCCAATCAGTGCCCATCACTGCCACTCATCAGTGCCCATCACGCCACCCATCAGTGCCCATCACTGCCACCTATCGGTGCCCATCAGTGCCGCCTCATCAGCGTACATCAACGAAGGAGAAAAATTACCTGTTTGCAAAATTTTATAACAAAATATAAAAAAAATATAATTTTTTTTTTTTTTAATTCTGTCTTTTTCAATTTTTTTAACAAAAACTAAAAACCGCAGAGGTGATCAAATACCATCAAAAGAAAGCTCTATTTGTGGGAAAAAATTATAAAAATTTCATTTGGGTACAGTGTTGTATGACCGAGCAATTGTCATTCAAAGTGCGACAGCGCTAAAAGCTGAAAATTGGTCTGGACAGGAGGGGGGTTTAAGTGCTCAGTAAGCAAGTGGTTGAATAAAGAAGATTTACAAGCCCAGGACAAGTGTTGGTATTTTCTCTTTAAATGGAAACATAAGGCACACAAGACTTACAGCACCGCTTATTGCACACAGTAAGTTCTTTTTATCAGAGGCTATCACAGTGATCAGTCACTGTATAACTGTATAACCCGTCTCTGTCATTTTTTTTCTTCTCTGAATAGAGAGAAAGATACACTTTATCTTAATAATAATAATAAATAAATATAAAATAGCTAGATCAGGGTTTGATATAGGTCAGTGTTAGTTTTAGGGTTAAGGTCAGGGTTGGGGTGTCGGGCGTGACCGGATGCTCTAGAGTGCAGGCGTGTGAGATCTAGCTCTGCCACAGCTCCGGAAGAAATCCTGCAAGCTGGAGCCGATGCAGTAGCATGGGGACGAATTGCCCTGAATCCAGCCGCTCAGCAGGGGGAGAACCAACACAAAGTGGTCCTGCAGGCAATTAATTCCTGCAGGACATCTTTGGGTGAATTGTCTGACCAGCTTAAAACCATCAGGGAAGAGCTATCCTTTGTTAGGCACAAGCTACAAAAAGTACGAGAAAGGTCTACCTTCCTTGAAGGGAGAGTAAATCTAGTGGAGGATGACCTAAACCCCCTTAAACAGGAGATAAGAACTGTAAGAAAACAAATGGCTAACTATGAGATAAAAATGGACGACATGGAAAACAGGATGCAAAGGAAAATGTAAGGATCGTGGGGCTCTCTGAGCGCAGTAAGGGCCCAGACCCTGTGGTATTTCTTGAAAAATGGTTTCAGGAACTTTTTGGAAAGGACACTTTTTCACCCTTTTTTGCAATGAAGAGAGCTCATAGGGTGCCCTCTAGACCTCCTCCACCAGGGGTTCACCCAAGATCCCTCCTGGTAAAAATGCTCTTTTATAAGGACAGAGTAACCATACTACAGAAGGCCAGGGAAATGGGTAATATTTTCTATGATGGTGCAAGGGTATCCATTCACCCAGATTTCTCACTGGAACTGCAAAAACGGAGAGCTAAGTTTCTGGAAAATAAACGTAAACTACGACAACTGAAAGTATCCTATGCATTATTATATCCAGCGAGACTGCGGGTGACCGCCTTGGGGAGACTTTGTTTTTTGATTCCCCAGATGGGGTGGTGGGGTGGTTGGCATCCCTTAAGGGAAAATTATAGAGGAACCGGAAAATAAAGTTTCAAAGATAGAAGTATAACACCTGCATGGGTGATTTAAGGGCACAGCTGATCACTTATTTGGTACATTAAGGAGTTGGGGTAGGGGGTTGAATTTAGGTTGGGGGGAAGAAATTTGTATGCGGCCCCCTTTCTCAAAGGGATTTGAGACAACTTTTTTTTTCCTTCTTCTTTTTTCTTTTGTTACTTGTATGAGTTTTTTTTTTGGGGGGGGAGGCTATACACAAAGAAAATAATATTTGTCATTTTGAGCATATGGGAAGGTCATTCTGGAAGCCCCCAGGGAGGACCCAAAGGGGTGGTGAGTGGAGTGGGAAAAAGTTAAAAAACTCCAGTTCTCTCTGTAGTAAAAATGTATGGGGTGGGAATACTCGGCCTTCAGGAGACGCATCTCACCAATGTCTCTATCCCGCAGCTGGGTTGGGGGGATTTTTGAACCCAGTATCATTCAGTCCACACCTCCTACTCTGGGGGGGGGTGAGCATTCTGATTGGATCTGGGGTGATGTTCACCTGTAGGCAGATCAGCACTGACAAACTGGGGCGTTACGTCTTTCTATATTGTACAATAGAGAATAGAACCTATGTGCTGGCCAATTTATATATCCCTCCTCCTTTTAATATTTTAGTTTTGTACACATTAGTGGAGTTTGTTCTGTGCCGGTTATTGTTATGGGAGACTTTAACATGGTTATGGACCAGAAGGTGGATAGGTTCCCTTTGGGAACGCAGACGGGTGCTATAGTTGATGACCGACTATCCCTGTTTCTGGGAGAAGCCGGACTAATGGATATATGGAGAGTGCGAAATCCAGAAGCCCGGCAGTACTCATGTTTCTCCAGAACACACTTCCCTTTTTACAGAATTGATCTGGTATTGGGGAACGAGGAGGCATTACAGGTGATAAAAAATGTAAGCTACATGCCAAGAGGTCTTTCAAATCACTCCCCGATGACAGTGTCAATAGAGGTAAGGAGAATTACCACCCTGGGGAGTGGAAAATAAGCCCCTTTTGGATGGAATTAATGGGCGACACAGATGAGTTGATGACAGCATTAAGAGAGTTCCTAGACTTGAATAGAGGAACTGCCCCTGTGGGGGTAACATGGGACACTTTGAAGGCCTTCCTTTGTGGTATAATGATACAGCAAGTGTCAAAAATAAAAAAAACGGACCAAGGACTGGGAAAGGGTGGCTGGAGAGAGGGTGACAACTAGGGAAGAACAATATGTGAGCAACCCGACCCCTGACCCTTCAGGTCTGGTATGGATATTAAGGGGAACCCCGGCCAAAATGTAAAAAAAAATGACGTGGGGGTCCCCCTAAATTCCATACCAGACCCTTATCCGAGCACGCAACCTGGCAGGCCGCAGGAAAAGAGGGGGGGACGAGAGAGCGCCCCCCCTCCTGAACAGTACCAGGCCACATGCCCTCAGCATTGGGAGGGTGCTTTGGGGTAGAACCAGAAGAAGAAGAAGAAGATGAAGGAAGATAGAAGAAAGAAGAAGCATTTAAATAAAGGAATTGTCAAAAAACTGTCTCTTGTCATTTTTAACATTTTTGACAGTTTTTTAGTGAAATGGTAGGGTACCCCCTTACCATTTCACACAGGGGGTGGCCGGGATCTGGGGGTCCCCTTGTTAAAGGGGGCTTCCAGATTCCGATAAGCCCCCAGCCCGCAGACCCCCACAACCACCGGCCAGGGTTGTGGGGATGAGGCCCTTGTCCTCATCAACATGGGGACAAGGTGTTTTGGGGGGCTACCCCAAAGCACCCTCCCAATGTTGAGGGCATGTGGCCTGGTATGGTTCAGGAGAGGGGGGGCGCTCTCTCGTCCCCCCTCTTTTCCTGCGGCCTGCCAGGTTGCGTGCTCGGATAAGGGTCTGGTATGGATTTTTGGGGGGACCCCACGCCGTTTTTTTTTTTTATTTTGGCGCGGGGTTCCCCTTAAAATTCATACCAGACCTGAAGGGTCTGGTATGGAATTTAGGGGGACCCACGTCATTTTTTTTTTAATTGTGGCCGGGGTTCCCCTTAATATCCATACCAGACCTGAAGGGCCTGGTATGGAATTTAGGGGGACCCCCACGTCATTTTTTTTTTTAATTTTGGTTCGGGGTTCCCCTGTGGGGAATTTCCATGCCGTTTTTATCAATGAACTTTTATGTGTATTGTCGGACCGGCAATGCAATAGCCGCGAGTAGTTTTAAATGACTTTTTTCCTTTGAAATGTCATTTTGCGGTCAGGCTGTTCTAAACACCGGAAACATGCGCCCCTTTACAGGCATACTATAGACACACCCCAGCTATGAAATTTAAAGGGATATTACACTTTTATTGTTTGACTTTAAGCATTAATAAAATCACTGCTCCTGAAAAAACGTCCGTTTTCAAAACTTTTTTTTGCATTGATCCATGTCCCCTGGGGCAGGACCCAGGTCCCCAAACACTTTTTATGACAATAACTTGCATATAAGCCTTTAAAATTAGCACTTTTGATGTCTCCCATAGACTTTTAAAGGGTGTTCCGCGGCATTCGAATTTGCCGCGAACACCCCAAATTGTTCGCTGTTCGGCGAACTTGCGAACAGCCAATGTAACCCTGGAGGAGCTGCAGAGTTCCACAGCAGAGACTGGAATATCTGTATATAGGACGACAATAGGCCGTACGCTCAATAGAGTTGGGCTTTATGGCAGAATGGCCATAAAAAAGCCATTACTTTCAGCAAAAAACAAAATGGAACATTTTGAGTTTGCAAAAAGGCATGTGGGAGACTACCAAAATGTATGGAGGAAGGTGCTCTGGTCTGATGAGACTAATATTGAACTTTTTGGCCATCAAAGAAAACGCTATGTCTGGCGCAAACACAACACATCACATCACCCAAAGAACACCATCCCCACAGTGAAACATGGTGGTGGCAGCATCATGCTGTGGGGATGTTTTTCAGCAGTCGGAACTGGGAAACTGGTCAGAGTTGAGGGAAAGATGGATGGTGCTAAATACAGGGATATTCTTGAGCAAAACCTGTACCACTCTGTGTGTGATTTGAGGCTAGGACGGAGGTTCCCCTTCCAGCAGGACAATGGCCCCAAACACACTGCTAAAGCAACACTTTAGTGGTTTAAGGGGAAACATGTAAATGTGTTGGAATGGGCTAGTCAAAGCCCAGACCTCAATCCAATAGAAAATCTGTGATCAGACTTAAAGATTGCTGTTCACAAGCGCAAACCATCCAACTTGAAGGAGCTGGAGAAGTTTTGCAAGGGGAATGGGCAAAAATCCCAGTGGTAAGATGTGGCAATCTCATAGAGACTTATCCAAAGCAACTTGGAGCTGTGATAGCCGCAAAAGGTGGCTCTACAAAGAATTGACTTTAGGGGGGTGAATAGTTATGCACATTGACTTTTTCTGTTATTTTGTCCTATTTGTTGTTTGCTTCACAATAAAAACAAAAAATATTCAAAGTTGTGGGCATGTTCTGTAAATTAAATGAAGCAAATCCTCAAACAATCCATGTTAACTCCAAGTTGTGAGGTAACAAAACACGAAAAATGCCAAGGGGGGTGAATACTTTTGAAAGGCACTGTACCAAGGTGAGAGGTCTGTGATCACAGTGGTGTCACATGGAGTTTGGAATAACCGTACATTATTACACTTTGAGGTGTAGGACTTTTTGAAACACTACAGAAGTATCACTTATCAAAACTGAGGATTGTCCAGTTCTTTTTTTTTGCACATTAAATGTGGATGATGGAGAATTCACATTATACATGGACACAGTCTTTTTGAGTGTTTGTTATTTTATGAGATCATTTTTTTTAATTATTTGATAACAAACATATATCGTATTGATGCTCATCAGTGGCTGCACAACACCATTTGTAATATAGTATTGTACTGGTATTGAAGCTTAACAAAGAATCTCAATAGAACACAGGTTTAGCGAGATGCTTTGTACTGCGCTATGCAAAGAAACTTTTATTTTTTTTTTTTTTTACAGTGGGACTGCTGCTCTATACAGTAAGCAGTGTATGGAGGGCTCTTCAGCTATGATGAGCAGAGTCTGATACAGATGTTCTGTGTAAATGGATGATTGTCTACCAGTCATTTAGATCTGCCCATATTGCAAAAAAACTACAACAGCCATTCATACATGAGGAGAAGGTGTACGAATGTGATCCCTGTGCCAGTAGATGGTGGTGCTGAGTTTCAGATTTGTTCTGACTTGACTATATAGTACTCTACACCAGTTGTGCTAGCTTCTGAGTACCATTAACAATCCGTGTTTCCTTCGTTTTTTTAGGGCTTGCTCACACACTGGAATGCAGTGCACTGCAATGCATGTGTTATCATGTATTGAGGTTCCTTAGGTTAGCCAGCCAATTAAAAATGAATAGGCTGTCAAAGCACATCAACACATGGCAAAATAGGCTTTGCACATAGCATGCTGTATGTATCTGTGCTTTGTGTTGCAGCCTCATAAGGCCTCATGCACACTATACTCCAATGGACACCCAGGAAAAAAAGAAAATCTGATTTAGACAGAATCTCCAGAAGGTATGAAGTGCCACCTAGTGTTTCAAAACTGTGCCAGAGCCAGGTTGTAATTAGCCACCAGACAAGACATGTTTCTAGGCCTCAACCACCTGTGACGCAAGGCCTAAAGACATGTCTTGTCTGGTGCAGAAGCTCTTCTTACATAAGGGTAAAAGGGTAAAAGTGCATAAACTGGTAATCCTCCACACACAAGGGAGTAACGACAGGGTGATATTGGACCCAGGCTGTCTTTGCTTTGATTTATAGCACTGATTGCAGGCAAAAAGCAGAGTGATCATGTTCTAGTTACACACTTCCTAACTTCTTGAGATGGGAACGAGGGACATCTATTACTAAAAGTATGTAGGCATAAGGTCACACCCCCTGCCACATCCCCTTATAGGTAAATGATATAAAAATAATGTTTAGTTCAACCCACAAGTGATTTTTTTTTACCACTACTATTACTTTATACTGACTTTTGAAATGTAAACTTGCAGCAATTTAGAAATTGGATGAAAGGTTTAGCACTGAGAAACACCTTCTGAAAGATAAAAGGTGCAATTTATATACAACTATATAGATCAGACCAAAATGAGGGACAAATGAGGAGGAAAGAGGGACAGAGGGACCAAATCAGGGATAGCCCCTCGAATTCCCCTATTAATTACCTGCATTGTTTTTCTGTACAACCAGCTCATCCTTATATTAGTATCCCCTTATGGGTTTCTGCCAGGGACAGATGTTCATCATTGTAACCTGTAGTATAGGTGTAGTGATGGCCCCGCGGGGTTGCTACCTGTTACAGCATCCACACATTTCACTCTGCTGCCAGACCTCCATTAGATACACTACTCAGTCAATGAACAGTCTCTTGCTTGTTTTTGTTGTTTTTATTAGGGGATTGAACTTGGTTGGGGAAAAGGGACATGGGATGCCCATAGGATAAATTGTACTTTGTAGAATAAAAGTAACTGTGTCACACTTCTCAGCAGGACAAGATGGCTGACCCTAAACTTGACAGACTTTTACCTCAGAACACTTCTTCCAGCACACTTCCTCCAGCACACTACTTCACTGTCTAATTTTAGTAATCCTGTCATGCCATCAGCATTTGACTAGGCCTCACTCTGAATAACAGTGTCTTTAATTGATAGACCTTTGTAGGCCGGGGCCTGCAGTACCCCTTTGTGGCAGCAACCGATTTACTTGAGAAGTATAAATGTAGATGGACTACTGATCCCAGTAAGTCTGACTTTCAAATCCTGGCCGCCCTCCTGGCTGCAGCGACTTGACACAAACTCCTACAGTCTCTCCCTCTGGCTCTACATCCAGCTCTCCTGGCATGCCTCTTCCAGAGCTTTCCACTGTGCTTTCCACTCACTGACACCTGTCCTGGATCCTTCCTGAATGACTTTACTCCGGACGTGCGGACCAACTGTCTGCTCCAGCTCCTGTTCCAGGACACCTCTCCATGACCGTGTAAGAAGAGGCTCACTCCCAGCTCCCGAGCTCCCTACTTGAGGTACACCCCCCCACAGAAAGGGGGTTCACTCAGATACGACAGTCTGAAATGCCATCATCCAGTTCACCCAGCCGACAACTCCTCCCCCAGCAGGCTGACGATGGGTATATGTAGGAGGCCTGCCCCCTGCCAATCCTAGTTGGATATTGGTCAGAGCTCCTCACATGCACCCCATGTCACTCCAGCTCTCTGCCCTGCCCCTTTTCCAGAACCATCTCCCTGGAAACAGAGGAGGCGCCCAAGAGTTGAGGCACATGTCAGTCACCCACTGCTATACTAAACCATTCCCCTGCACCGAGATCAAAACAAAAAGGCCTAGCTTACAGCATAGGACTGCCTAAATTTACCTGCACTGGCAGCTTACACAAAAACCTATACTGGCACCTACCTATCTAAGGTAGAGGGTGCTACATAGGCAAAGAAACTTTGGCAACAAATGTCCCTCTAATATCATCACTTCTTATAAACTAAGCATGTTGGAAATAAACATCCCTCCTGAAGAGTTGGATTGGGACAAAATGTTAACATTTGCCAATAAATCTCCTCTAGGGCACAAGAGCATAACTATAATATCCTTTCACCGTGGTATTTTTGTCCTACAGTTTTTCATGAAATAGATCACTTTATTCCAAACACATGTTGGAGATTTTTGGCAGCCACTGGGAAACATGTGCAATAATCATTTCCTTTTGGGACAATATCCTGCGAATCTACCATAAGCTAATTGTTGACAGGATTCCCAATACACCTCAAATGACCTTACTGTCCATGATCCCAGGATCCTAGAAACAAATTAAATGGGCCCTCTCCACCATTTTCTACTTTCAGCCCGTACTGACATCTCCACACACTGGCGCAAACCAAGCAGGTGGAATGGGAATGTTAGATGGATGCCATATACCACCTATAAAGTATGCTCTCCTAAGAAATAGGTAACTTGTACTCTTTCACAACTACCTGGTCTATATGGGTTTACTTTATATACTATTCAGTCAGTTTTTACCTCGCACATATAAAGTTTATCATTCATGCTGTGATATTAACCATATTTACAGTATATCTCTTTTTGTTCTGAGGTCACAGAGGTGATGTTTAATGTCAGCTTCATTCCCCACTTTATTTTTATTTTTCCACCTCCCTCCCCTTACCTTATTTTTATCCCCTTGAAACTGAATTCCTTCTACCCCCTCTTAAAGTATCCATGTTCCCATTTTATAATGTTTGACTTTCAAGCTCATGATAGTCTGCCACTCCATACAGTCAGGGCTGGACTGGGAATAAAAACCAGCCCTGGAAATATTTTCATACCAGCCCCATAGCATTTTTATACCAGCCCAACCGCATAACGTCGTTATTTTCTTGTTCACAAAAGGGAAAACCATGCATTTTAAAGCACATTTGAAGAGTGTATTATATATAGATAAGAGAGACATAGAATTTACAAACAGCAGCAATTTTTTTCTGGCAAAAATCATGGCATTTACTGGCACATTTTTTATTGACACTGCAAAAAAAAGGTGCCGTAAATGGCAGTTTTCAGTGCAAATATCAATATTTAAGCTATAAACTGCTATTAGCAATGTGTTAAGTTAAACAAAAGTCAAAAACCATATTTCTCCATTTACATGAAAGTCAGATTAATATAACCCAACACAGAGTTCCCCCATATATCAGGAGGATTCCCCTTTACAGTGCAATGGAACTCTGGCATAAAGGGGAACATTGCAGATCATGATCTAAGCGGGAACTCTGATATAAAAGGGGGGCACTGGTGGCCAGAGACCCCACTTATATCAGAGTCCACTGCATTCCCCTTTACATCAGAGTTCCCCCTTGCACTGTAAGGTGGAATCTTGCAGACCATGATGTAAAGGGGAACTCTAGGAATGTGGGGAGGACTCTGGTGACCAGAGACCACCTTCCGCAGAAAGAAAACACTAAAGTAAGGGGGTTTACTGATATAAGGGGTAAACCTTTATATCAGTGCCCCCCTACAATATTTTATTGACCCCCCCCTCAGGCTGGCCTGGTGGCGCTGTCACTGACCTCCTCTCAGGTGCACCATGCAGGGCTCAGTCAGTCGGCTCCAGCTCGGTGGCTCTGGTTTTATCCCATAGTTTCCTCTCCACAGTCCATACATGTCTGACTTCTCCCATGACCCCCATCCCTGCAGCACGCCCACTCTTGACTCCACTCCAGACTGCAGACGTGATATAAGACAAGAGATGGTCAGAGGCTGCGGATGGTACAGGAGAGGTCAGAGGCTGCGGATGGTACAGGAGAGGTCAGAGGCTGCGGATGGTACAGGAGAGGTCAGAGGCTGCGGATGGTACAGGAGAGGTCAGAGGCTGCGGATGGTACAGGGGAGGTCAGAGGCTGCGTATGGTACAGGAGAGGTCAGAGGCTGCGGATGGTACAGGAGAGGTCAGAGGCTGCGGATGGTACAGGAGAGGTCAGAGGCTGCGGATGGTACAGGGGAGGTCAGAGGCTGCGTATGGTACAGGAGAGGTCAGAGGCTGTGGATGGTACAGGGGAGGTCAGAGGCTGCGGATGGTACAGGGGAGGTCAGAGGCTGCGGATGGTACAGGGGAGGTCAGAGGCTGCGGATGGTACAGGGGAGGTCAGAGGCTGCGGAGGGTACAGGGGAGGTCAGAGGCTGCGGATGGTACAGGGGAGGTCAGAGGCTGCGGATGGTACAGGAGAGGTCAGAGGCTGCGGATGGTACATGGGAGGTCAGAGGCTGCGGATGGTACAGGGGAAGTCAGAGGCTGTGGATGGTACAGGGGATGTCAGAGGCTGCAGATGGTACAGGGGAGGTCAGAGGCTGCGGATGGTACAGGGGAGGTCAGAGGCTGCGGATGGTACAGGGGAGGTCAGAGGCTGCAGATGGTACAGGAGAGGTCAGAGGCTGCGGATGGTACAGGGGAGGTCCGAGACTGCTGATGGTACAGGGGAGGTCAGAGGCTGCGGATGGTACAGAGGAGGTCAGAGGCTGCAGATGGTACAGGAGAGGTCAGAGGCTGCGGATGGTACAGGGGAGGTCAGAGACTGCGGATGGTACAGGGGAGGTCAGAGGCTGCGGATGGTACAGGGGAGGTCAGAGGCTGCGGATGGTACAGGGGATGTCAGAGGCTGCGGATGGTACAGGGGAGGTCAGAGGCTGCGGATGGTACAGGGGAGGTCAGAGGCTGCGGATGGTACAGGGGAGGTCAGAGGCTGCAGAAGGTACAGGGAAGGTCAGAGGCTGCGGATGGTACAGGGGAGGTCAGAGGCTGCAGATGGTACAGGGAAGGTCAGAGGCTGTGGATGGTACAGGGGAGGTCAGAGGCTGCAGATGGTAAAGGGGAGGTCAGAGGCTGCGGAGGGGACTGCAGGGGAGGTCAGAGGCTGCAGAGGGGACGGCAGGAGGGGTCAGAGGCTGTGGGGGGGACAACAGGAGTTCAGAGGCTGCGGAGGGGACGACAGGAGAGGTCAGAGGCTGCGGAGGGGATGACAGGAGAGGTCAGAGGCTGCAGAGGGGATGACAGGAGGTCAGAGGCTGCGGAGGGGACGACAGGAGGGGTCAGAGGCTGTGGGGGGGACAACAGGAGATCAGAGGCTGCGGAGGGGATGACAGGAGAGGTCAGAGGCTGCGAAGGGGACGACAGGAGAGGTCAGAGGCTGCGGAGGGGATGACAGGAGGTCAGAGGCTGCGGAGGGGACGACAGGAGGGGTCAGAGGCTGTGGGGGGGACAACAGGAGATCAGAGGCTGCGGAGGGGACGACAGGAGAGGTCAGAGGCTGCGGAGGGGACGACAGGAGAGGTCAGAGGCTGCGGGGGGGGGGGTGACAGGAGGTCAGAGGCTGCGGGGGGATGACAGGAGGTCAGAGGCTGCGCAGGGGAGGGGGCGGACAGGAGGTCAGAGGCTTCAGGGGGGGACAGGAGGTCAGAGGCTGCGGGGGGATGACAGGAGGTCAGAGGCTGTGGAGGGGATGACAGGAGGTCAGAGGCTGCAGGGGGGGACAGGAGGTCAGAGGCTGCGGGGGGATGACAGGAGGTCAGAGGCTGCGGAGGGGAGGGGGGCGGACAGGAGGTCAGAGGCTGCAGGGGGGTACAGGAGGTCAGAGGCTGCAGAGGGGATGACAGGAGGTCAGAGGTTGTGGAGGGGAGGCGGCGGACAGGAGGTCAGAGGCTGCAGGGGGGGGACAGGAGGTCAGAGGCCACGGAGGGGATGACAGGAGGTCAGAGGCTGCGGAGGGGAGGGGGGGGACAGGAGGTCAGAGGCTGCGGGGGGATGACAGGAGGTCAGAGGCTGCAGGGGGGGCAGGAGGTCAGAGGCTGCAGGGGGGGCAGGAGGTCAGAGGCTGCAGGGGGGGACAGGAGGTCAGAGGCTGCGGGGGGATGACAGGAGGTCAGAGGCTGCGGAGGGGAGGGGGAGACAGGAGGTCAGAGGCTGCGGGGGGATGACAGGAGGTCAGAGGCTTCGGGGGGGCAGGAGGTCAGAGGTTGCAGGGGAGGCAGGAGGTCAGAGGCTGCAGGGGGGGCAGGAGGTCAGAGGCTGCAGGGGGAGACATAAGAAGAGGCCACCAGACGAGTACTCACTGCGGCGAGCGCTGTAACTGCTTTACTTTTAAAAATGGCGCCGCTCTGCGCCATCATGTCACTGTGCATGCGCCCGCATTTCCGAGAATTGCCGAGTGTGTACGGGCTTTCCCGAGCACAGCTAGCTCGGAAAAGCCCGTACACACTTCCGAGAACAATCCGAGCCCGCATTTCCGAGAACAGCGCTGGCAGGAGGGGGGGCAGGAGGTCAGAGGCTGCAGGGGGGGGCAGGAGGTCAGAGGCTGCAGGGGGGGACAGGAGGTCAGAGGCTGCGGGGGGATGACAGGAGGTCAGAGGCTGCGGAGGGGAGGGGGAGACAGGAGGTCAGAGGCTGCGGGGGGATGACAGGAGGTCAGAGGCTTCGGGGGGGGAAGGAGGTCAGAGGTTGCAGGGGGGGCAGGAGGATGTCAGTTGCATGTCAGCCCGGCGGCCCCGCAGCCATATTTCTTTCAGGCGCCACTGCCCTCACAGCAGCCCCAGGGGCAGCCAGACAGCTGGCCCACCGGGGGGGATTTCCTGGTATCCCGGTAGGCCAGTCCGGCCCTGCATACAGTACCTGTAATGACATGAAATACTAGTATTTCCCGAAAAAGATCCAAAAGGTCTTAGTGAAATAGGCTTTGTCCTATTCATGTTTCTCCACTCTCTTTTTGCAACCTCTCATATGATTCAGTATCAGCATACTAAAAACAGATTGATATATCAAAATCTGAATTACTCTTGTATGCGAGATGATAACATGTATTGCAGGATGCATTTTACTGTATCTAATCTGGAAATAGAAATACATACAAAGATGTGAATATGGAACAACAGACAAACTTGCAATGCCAGTTTCTATTTTTCTCTTTTGTTATTTCAAAAATGTAAAAATTGAATAAAGATAGTTACATAGTTACATAGTTGGTAAGGTTGAAAAAAAGACGCAAGTCCATCAAGTCCAACCTGTGTGTGTGCGCTTTTATGACAATATTACATTGTATATCCATGTATATTGTGGTCGTTTAGGTACCTATCTAATAGTTTTTGGAAATTATCTATGCTTCCTGCTGAAACCACTGCTTGTGGAAGAGAATTCCACATTCTTACCGCTCTTACCGTAAAGAACCCTCTACGCAGTTTCTGGTTAAATCGCTTTTCCTCTAATTTTAGGGCCATGAGTCTTTTCAAATGCCCTTTTGCAGGAAAAGTTTCATACCTATTATGGGGTCACCAATATGTAGTATTTGTACATTGAAATCATATTCGCTCTCAAGCATCTCTTCTCCAGAGAG
Organism: Aquarana catesbeiana; assembly: GCF_042186555.1. Lineage (NCBI taxonomy): Eukaryota > Metazoa > Chordata > Amphibia > Anura > Ranidae > Aquarana > Aquarana catesbeiana. The sequence goes on along the minus strand of NC_133331.1, from coordinate 258,484,316 downwards.
AATAAGTTCAGTGCTTGTAATCTTTCCTCATAACTAAGATCCTCCAGTCCCTTTATTAGCTTTGTTGCCCTTCTCTGAACCCCCTCCATTTCCAGCAAATCCTTCCTTAGGACTGGAGCCCAGAACTGACGGCATACTCCTGGTGCGCCCGGACCAGAGTCTTGTAGAGTGGGAGAATTATCATTTTATATCTGGAGTTAATTCCCTTTTTAATGCATGTCAATATTCTATTGGCTTTGCTTGCAGCAGCTTGGCATTGCATGCCGTTGCTGTGCCTGTCTGTACTAGATTCCCCCCAGAAGTTCTCCTGCTAGTGAGTAGATTGCATTAATGTTTTTGCCACCTAAATGCATTATTTAAAATTTTTCTACATTATACCTCATTTGCCATGTAGTTTCCCACCCCATTAATTTGTTCAGCTCTTCTTGCAAGGTTTTCACATCCTGCAGAGAAGCTATTGCCCTGCTTAGCTTAGTATCGTCCGCAAATACTGAGATTGGGCTGTTTATCCCATCCTCCAGGTCATTTATGAAAAAATTAAATCGGATTTGTCCCAGGACAGAACCCTGAGGGACCCCACTTTCCACATTGGCCCGTTCTGAGTACTCCCCATTTATCACTACCCTCTGAACTCACCCTTGTAGCCAGTTTTCAATCCAATTACTCACCCTTTGGTCCATGCCGACAGACCTTAAATTGTATAGTAAACATTTGTGGGGAACTGTATCAAATGCCTTTGCAAAATCCAGATACACTATGGCAGCTCACCTCCTCATAGAAGGTTAATAGATTTGTTTGGCAAGAATGATTTTTCATGAATCCATGCTGATTACTGCTAATAATACAGTTTTCATTACTAAAATCTTTTATATAGTCCCTTATCACTCCTTCCAAGAGCTTGCATACTATTGATGTTAGGCTAACTGGTCTGTAGTTCCCAGGGATATATCTAGGTCCTTTTTTAAAGATTGTTGCTACGTTGTCTTTTCTCCAATCAGCTGGTACCATACCAGTCAGTAGACTGTTTGTAAAAATTAGGAACAACGGTCTGGCAATTACTTGACTGAGTTCCTTAAGGACCCTCGGGTGCAAGCCATCTGGTCCCGGTGACTTATTTATGTTAAGTTTTTCAAGTCTGTTTCTGATTTTATCCTCTGTTAACCATGGGGGTGCTTCCTGTGACGTGTCATTAGGAGAAACATTGCAGTTTTGATTACTGAAGCTCCCCATTTCCCTCGTGAAGAGTAGAAGAATACATTCAAAACTTTCAACATCTCACCATCCTTTGTAACCAGAATCCCTTCATCGTTCTTAATGGGGCCAATATGATCTGTCCTCCCTCTTTTACTATTTATGTTAAAATATAAACTGAACATGTTTTTGTTTTACTGGTTCTGAGCTGACTTAATATATTATGACAATGTGTTAATGGGCTTATAAGATGTAGTGACCCACCAGCAGGAAACAGAACCACCCCTAGTCGCAGGGTGGGTTGGCATTACCCCAGGGTGGATCCATGGCTGAATTGGACCCACCCTGAACTAATTTTGGGTACCAGTCTTTTTGTCTTTCCAAAGATTTTTCATCACTCCAGGTTCAAAGGGAGAGAGGGTTATGCTAGCCTTACCCCTGAAAATTTAATTTGAATGAGAGAGTATAAAAATCGCTCATCTGACCATTCGAAGGTGCCTTCATGGACTCAACTAATTTTGACCATCTTTTCATTTGAATACCTTGATTTTCATAGAACGAACATTCTGCTTCCGGATTAACTTTGACAAGTGCATATGCATAGGACTAGTTAAGATTTTTCTTGTCCGAAAGTGAATTCAATAATTAAAACAAAATTAGTAGATTCAACAAACTGATTTTCAAATTATCCCTTTTAATTCTTATGTAATTATCCCTTTTAATTCTTATGTAATTATCCCTTTTAATTCTTATGTAATTATCCCTTTTAATTCTTATGTAATTGAACATTTTGAAAATAATAATTGTCAAAAAAAAATCTATAGGTGTAAGGTCGGCTTTTGGGCTTCAGATGTCTCCAGCAACATGTCTTCCAGACTCCAACCCCACTCCTGCTATTACAACTTGCATTGCAAAAATGAGGACCATCAGGCAAACAACATGTCTCCTTTCCAACATGTCATGAATCCTTGTGTATGTTCACCTTTCCCACTTTCACACAGATACACACACCAGACACATGATTTAGGATAGCTTGTCACCAGCTGACAGACTGGTCTGCTAGGAAACCATACACACATGAATTCCTATTGCTGGCAGATACAATAGCTTCCACACACTGACACTAATCTGCATGTAATTAGATTGGACATTTCATTTCTCTGTCAGACAACTGCTGCAATTACTGAGAAGTTGAGGGTGCAGCCAAACAATGCAATCTCACATGGATTACCAGTGAAATTACAACAAAGCATACAGGCACTAATATAGTGCAGCCCATTTGAATGAGCTGCAAAATGCACTGGTAGGCAGAAAAAGTAGTGCAAGCACTACTTTCTCAGAATGTGCTGTGCCAAACCGCGTGGTACAGCGGTTCCACGTGGTGGCCGCAAACGTGTTGCTTTCAGTGTACAAGGGTATTGTCATGTCAGTTAGCAGGGGTGCCATCCCTTCATGGTATGTATATAGGGTAATTCTGCAGTTTGCACCATCCCCACGTCTCTTTTCTGACCACTGGAGTATAAGCAATGACCATGGAACCTGCCTTGAGCTTTCACTACTCCACAGGTCCTCTTCAAACACTTAGTACTGTCCCCCACAAACAGGTTCCTGTCCCTGACCATACACTTGTCAAAAGTGTGCCAAAATTATGTGGTTTTCCTTATTCCAAAGGCTCCCCTTACCCAAGAGGGCACCAAAGTTTTTTCAGACCACTTCCCTTCTCAAGGCACTGGATGAAATCACTAAGGGATCAATGGCCTTATGAGACTCCTTTCCCCATGCAAAAATGGCACATAGCCACCTACAGGTTGAAAGTCTAACTGCACGTGTGTATACCTTTTTCACGTTCTTTTTACTATATACCCTCTGTCCTAATATAGAATAGAGCTTATCAGCTTCTGATTTAAAGTCTCAGTCATCTGAACAATATCTTTGAAGTTTCAAATACTGGCTATAAGGAATGGTTTTATTTTTTAATTTTATTAATTTTATTTTATTTCTTTCTGAAAAAGAAGTACCATCCAATCCATATACAAAATCAAATTCAAACATTTTTTTTTACTTTGTCACAGTTCACAGTGAGTGATGAATTGTAATAATTCATATTTATCGCTCAGTAAAATAAATCCATTTAATAAATATTCAGTTCCAGTTTAGCTCATGAGGATGTCATCTATATATCTATGCCACATCAGCACATAGCAAAAGATATATAGAAAAGTCCCTGTCATTGAAGACAAACTTTTCCCACCCTCCCTGGTACAGGATGGCATACGAAGGGGCACACATCGTCACCCACAGCACATGGAGGTAGTGGAAATGTGCATGTAAAGGTGTTATGTTTCAAGATAAATTCCAACAAACAAAGAAGTGTTTTTTTTCTCTGACATGACCACTAATGACCACTATGGCCACTAATATTTTTTTTAAATTGCTGAACTTTTTGATCTCCCTTAAGGGTTGGTGATTCAGTATCTTTATGAATTTTACTAAGTACATAGAATGTAGACTGGGATGTTCCACTCTAGAAATATCTCTGGTATATGATAAGTATAATAATATGTCTTCCATAAGAGGTACTTTTAGGTGTGGTACATGCAATCAGTGCAGATTTCTACATACGGATAAACAAATTAGATTACATTATTCAAATTTTTTATATGCCCAAACATTTTTTTTATTGTTTTACAATAGGTGCTATTTATTTAATGTGTTGCTAAATCAATGCCTGTTATACAGGAAAGAGGAAAAGGAAATTGCATAGAAAAATATGTGATCCTGTTTGTGATACAAAGAAAGAAGAAGATTTACGTTCCTCAGTGTCGTGTAACGAAATATAATATCTGGGGCTTAATGATAAAAATAGTTTTGTTTCATTTTTGTGATAAATAATGTTTTTCTTTTGTTTTGTTTCCTTTTTTTTTTCAATAAACCAGTTTTGATATACACTATGTATCACATACCTGATGGAGAGTGAGACTGGAAACTTAGAGTAAAGAAAAGAGGGTGCACCTGCCTTGTGTATTATCCTTAGTAGATTTATTGATAAAAACAGATAAAAAGCTCCTCACAAACATGTGAAGAAAATTTGCTTATTATAAGTCACCTAGTCGTGGCAATCGGTCTAGGTATCGACAGTCTCCAGATGGTGAAGGAGAGGACATCAGGACCACTGCTGACTGACACGTTTTGAAGGGATACCTTCTTCCTCAGAGGCTCTATCACGTGCCTGACGAAGGGGTTCTGCGCGGCTCCAAAACGTTGCACATGTCTCTGTGATGTGATTTCTTTGTAATAAAAAAAACCTTTGGACGGTGATTGTTGATCCATGGTGTGCTGGCGAATACAATTACTTTGGAGCAAAGCCCTTATCAAGTCCTCCATGTTTCAAATTCACAATTACACTGCAGTGCCCTGCACATTTAAATGGTAAAGACAAAGTCTGCTTTCCCTTTATACACCGCTGACACAAACTTTCACACAGGTTCACACAGGTTCCTTCAATGCAGTTTTAACCACTTGAGCCCCGGACCATTATGCTGCCTAAGGACCAGAGGTCTTTTTCCAATTTGGCACTGCGTCGCTTTAACTGCTAATTGCGCGGTCATGCAATGCTGTACCCAAACGAAATTTGCGTCCTTTTCTTCCCACAAATAGAGCTTTCTTTTGATGGTATTTGATCACCTCTGCCGTTTTTATTTTTTGCGCTATAAACGGAAAAAGACCGAAAATTTTGAAAAAAAATGATATTTTCTACTTTTTGTTATAAAAAAAATCCAATAAACTCAATTTTAGTCATACATTTAGGCCAAAATTTATTCGGCCACATGTCTTTGGTAAAAAAAAGTTAATAAGCGTATATTTATTGGTTTGCGCAAAAGTTATAGCGTCTACAAACTAGGGTACATTTTCTGGAATTTACACAGCTTTTAGTTTATGACTGCCTATGTCATTTCATGAGGTGCTAAAATGGCAGGGCAGTACAAAACCCCCCCAAATGACCCCATTTTGGAAAGTAGACACCCCAAGGAAATTGCTGAGAGGCATGTAGAACCCATTGAATATTTTTTTTTTTTGTCCCAAGTGATTGAATAATGACAAAAAAAAAAATATTTACAAAAAGTTGTCACTAAATGATATATTGCTCACACAGGCCATGGGCCTATGTGGAATTGCACCCCAAAATACATTCAGCTGCTTCTCCTGAGTATGGGGATACCACATGTGTAGGACTTTTTGGGAGCCTAGCCACGTACGGGGCCCCGAAAACCAATCACCGCCTTCAGGATTTCTAAGGGCATAAATTTTTGATTTCATTCCTCACTACCTATCACAGTTTTGAAGGCCATAAAATGCCCAGATGGCACAAAACCCCCCCAAATGACCCCATTTTGGAAAGTAGACACTCCAAGCTATTTGCTGAGAGGCATGTTGAGTCCATGGAATACTTTCTTTTTTGACACAAGTTGCGGGAAAGTGACAATTTTTTTTTTTTTTTGCACAAAGTTGTCACTAAATGATATATTTCTCACACAGGCCATGGGCATATGTGGAATTGCACCCCAAAATACATTTAGCTGCTTCTCCTGAGTATGGGGATACCACATGTGTGGGACTTTTTGGGAGCCTAGCCGCGTACGGGACCCCGAAAACCAAGCACCGCCTTCAGGATTTCTAAGGGCATAATGTTGTGATTTGACTCCTCACTACCTATCACAGTTTTGAAGGCCATAAAATGCCAAGATGGCACAAAACCCCCCCAAATGACCCCATTTTGGAAAGTAGACACCCCAAACTATTTGCTGAGAGGCATGTTGAGTCCATGGAATATTTTATATTTTGACACAAGTTGCGGGAAAGTAACACTTTTTTTTTTTTTTTTTTTGCACAAAGTTGTCACTAAATGATATATTGCTCAAACATGCCATGGGCATATGTGGAATTACACCCCAAAATACATTCTGCTGCTTCTCCTGAGTATGGGGATACCACATGTTTAGGACTTTTTGGGAGCCTAGCCGCGTACGGGGCCCCGAAAACCAATCACCGCCTTCAGGATTTCTAAGGGCATACATTTTTGATTTCATTCCTCACTACCTATCACAGTTTTGAAGGCCATAAAATGCCCAGATGGCACAAAACCCCCCCAATGACCCCATTTTGGAAAGTAGACACTCCAAGCTATTTGCTGAGAGGCATGTTGAGTCCATGGAATACTTTCTTTTTTGACACAAGTTGCGGGAAAGTGACAATTTTTTTTTTTTTTGCACAAAGTTGTCACTAAATGATATATTGCTCAAACATGCCATGGGCATATGTGGAATTACACCCCAAAATATATTCTGCTGCTTCTCCTGAGTATGGGGATACCACATGTGTGGGACTTTTTGGGAGCCTAGCCGCATACGGGGCCCCGAAAACCAAGCACCGGCTTCAGGATTTCTAAGGGCGTTAAGTTGTGATTCCACTCCTCACTACCTATCACAGTTTTGAAGGCCATAAAATGCCAAGATGGCAAAACCCCCCCCCAAATGACCCCATTTTGGAAAGTAGACACCCCAAGCTATTTGCTGAGAGGCATGGTGAGTATTTTGCAGCTCTCATTTGTTTTTGAAAATGAAGAAAGACAAGAAAAATTTTTTTTTTTTTCTTTTTTCAATTTTCGAAAGTTTGTGACAAAAAGTGAGGTCTGCAAAATACTCACTATACCTCTCAGCAAATAGCTTGGGGTGTCTATTTTCCAAAATGGGGTAATTTGGGGGGGGGGTTGTGCCATCTGGGCATTCCATGGCCTCCGAAACTGTGCTAGGCAGTGAAGAGTGAAATCAAAAATTTACGCCCTTAGAAAGCCTGAAGGCGGGGCTTGGTTTTCGGGGTCCCGTGCGCGGCTAGGCTCCCAAAAAGTCCCACACATGTGGTATCCCCATACTCAGGAGAAGCAACAGAATGTATTTTGGGGTATAATTTCACATATTCCCATGGCATGTTTGAGCAATATATCATTTAGTGACATCTTTGTGCAAAAAAAAAAAAAAAAAAAAAAAGATTTGTCTCTTTCCCGCAACTTGTGTCACAATATAAAATATTCCATGGACTCGACATGCCTCTCAGCAAATAGCTTGGGGTGTCTACTTTCCAAAATGGGGTCATTTGGGGGGGGTTTGAACTGTCCTGGCATTTTATGCACAACATTTAGAAGCTTATGTCACACATCACCCACTCTTCTAACCACTTGAAGACAAAGCCCTTTCTGACACTTTTTGATTACATGAAAAAAATAATTTTTTTTTGCAAGAAAATTACTTTGAACCCCCAAACATTATATATTTTTTTTAAAGCAAATGCCCTACAGATTAAAATGGTGGGTGTTTCATATTTTTTTTTCACACAGTATTTGCGCAGCGATTTTTCAAACGCATTTTTTTGGGAAAAAACACACTTTTTAAAATTTTAATGCACTAAAACACACTATATTGCCCAAATGTTTGATGAAATAAAAAAGATGATCTTAGGCCGAGTACATGGATACCAAACATGACATGCTTTAAAATTGCGCACAAACGCGCAGCGGCGACAAAATAAATACATTTTTAAAAGCCTTTAAAAGCCTTTACAGGTTACCACTTTAGATTTACAGAGGAGGTCTACTGCTAAAATTACTGCCCTCGTTCTGTCCTTCGCGGTGATACCTCACATGCATGGTGCAATTGCTGTTTACATTTGACGCCAGACCGACGCTTGCGTTCGCCTTTGCGCGAGAGCAGGGGGGGACAGGGGTGCTTTTTTTTTTTTTTTTTTTTTTTTCTTTATTATTTTTTTGCTTTTTTATCTTATTTTTAAACTGTTCCTTTCATTTTTATTTTTTTTTAATTAATTTTATTGTTATCTCAGGGAATGTAAATATCCCCTATGATAGCAATAGGTAGTGACAGGTACTCTTTTTTTAAAAAATTGGGCTCTATTAGACCCTAGATCTCTCCTCTGCCCTCAAAGCATCTGACCACACCAAGATCGGTGTGATAAAATGCTTTCCCAATTTCCCAATGGCGCTGTTTACATTCGGCGAAATCTAAGTCATGAAATGCTCGTAGCTTCCGGTTTCTTAGGCCATAGAGATGTTTGGAGCCATTCTGGTCTCTGATCAGCTCTATGGTCAGCTGGCTGAATCACCGGCTGCATTTTCAGGTTCCCTGTTGGGACAGGAAAGCCAGAGAAAAACATGGAAGACGGTGGGGGAGGGGGGGCATTCCCTCCCACTGCTTGCAAAAGCAGTCTAGAGGCTAATTAGCCGCTAGGATTGCTTTTACATGAAAGCCGACCGCTGGCTGAAAAGAATGATACCAAGATGATACCTAAACCTGCAGGCATCATTCTGGTATAACCACTCAAAGTCCAGCAACATACCAGTACGTTGCTGGTCCTTGTTAGGCATATATTGTAAACTTTTTTTTCATGCAGCCTGTGGGCTGAACGAAAAAAAGATATTGATCGGTGGGTATGCCCACCATTAGAATACCTCCCTTCATCCACCCACTTCTAATGATGGGCATACATGCACCATTTATATATGCCGAAGCATGGGGGCATCCTCCCGCAAAAGGCAGGAGCAAATTGCTCCTCCACCCACTGCTGCCCCCACGCTTCGGCATATATGCTGAAGTATGTAACTGTGGTGGTGAAATCACCTCCGACAGCGTTGGAGTCACGGCTTTATATATCGTGGGAGCAAACGCTGTTGCTGTCAAGATAAATAAATCCGCGCTGCAACTGAATGGCGTACCTGCTAAGCAAATGATGGTTAACAATAAAACAAAGCAACATTACAGTATAACAGTAAGACTTACCATACCTGCAAAGCAAATACAAAAAAAAAAATAGTAAAAAATAAAACATTTAACGCAACCTGTGCCTAAAATATATATATGCCGAAGCATGGGGGCATCCTCCCGCAAAAGGCAGGAGCAAATCGCTCCTCCACCCACTTCTGCCCCCACGCTTCGGCATATATGCTGAAGTATGTAACTGTGGTGGTGAAATCACCTCCGACAGCGTTGGAGTCACGGCTTTATATATCGTGGGAGCAAACGCTGTTGCTGTCAAGATAAATAAATCCGCGCTGCAACTGAATGGCGTACCTGAAAACAATAAAATGGTTACCAACAAAACACAGTAAACGGTAAAGTATGAAAAATCTGAAAAGGAAACATGGTAAAACATAATAACAATAAAACATTGCAGAATAGAATAGAGTAAAAAAGAGAAGAACAATAGAGAGAGAATAGAGAGAGAGAGAACAATAAAACAACAACTATTTTTGGTTTTTTTATTTTATATTTTTTTTTGTGTTTTTATTTTTTTAAATTTTTTTTTATTTTATTTTTTTACACTTTTTTTTAGTAACTTTTAACTTTTGTAACTTTTGTTCCAGGTTTGGGTCTCTCAAAATGCAATGGCATCTTGGGAGACCCTGTGTTAGTGTGCCTAGTCTGTGCAGTGCTGAACCCTACGCTAATACTCAACTAATGTATGGTAGCGTTCAAAGCATTCACTCATGCAAAGACCAGGATTGCCAGGACAGGAGGGACAATAAGTCCGGGTGTCACGCCTAAATCCGCGCTTGCTGCAGACACGACATCTTTTTTGGGGGGCTCGTTGGGTAGGGGTACTCGGGATGGCATAAATAAAATGCCGCTCATGCAGCCGGCTTACTGCATTTGGTTGGGGAAGGTGAGGTAGAGCACCGTCTGGAAACAGAAGGGCTCTGACGATCTCTTCCTGGAATTTAAGGAAGGATCCAGTCTGTCCTGAAGCTCTGTATAGCACATGAGCATTCAGCAAAGCCAATTGAAATAAGTATACAGACACTTTTTTGTACCAGCGTCTGGCCTTACGGGCAACTAAGTACGGCGCCAACAACTGGTCGTTGAGGTCCACCCCTCCCATATTAAGGTTGTATTCGTTGACACAGAGGGGTTTCTCCACAACACCAGTCGCCGTAGAAATTTGGGTCGTCGTGTCTGCATGAAGGGAGGTGAGAACGAAAACATTCTTCTTATCCCTCCACTTCATAGCGAGCAAATTATTATACTTCAAGCAGGCTCTCTCCCCCAGCCTAAGACGGGAATCTACAAGCCGCTGGGGAAAGCCCCGGCGATTAGGTCGCACGGTGCCACATGCTCCAATCTGCTGATCAAACAAGTGACTAAAAAGTGGCACGCTCGTATAATAATTGTCCACGTACAAGTGGTACCCCTTTCCGAATAAGGGTGACACCAAGTCCCACACTATCTTGCCAGCGCTTCCTATGTAGTCAGGGCAGTTTGTCGGCTCTACGTGACTATCTCTTCCCTCGTAAACCATAAATCTACATGTATAGCCTGTGGCCCTGTCACAGAGCTTATACATCTTGACCCCGTATCTGGCACGCTTGCTGGGAAGGTACTGTTTGAATGACAAGCGGCCAGAAAACTTAATCAGGGACTCATCAACGCAGACAACTTGATGGGGGGTAAACAAGTCTGCAAAACGTTGGTTGAAGTGGTTTACGAGGGGCCGAATTTTGTAGAGCCGATCGTATGCAGGGTCTCCACGAGGACGACAGAGTTCATTGTCGTTGAAGTGCATGAACCGCAAAATCTGCTCGTATCGTGCCCTGGTCATGGAAGCAGAGAACAAGGGTGAATGGTAAATTGGGTCAGTGGACCAATATGACCGCAACTTACTCTTTTTATTCAACCCTATGAGGAGGGAAAGGCCCAGAAAGGTCTTAAATTCGGAGACCGTAATTGGTCTCCAATCTCTGGCAAGGGAGGACTGGGGATTAGCGGCGATGTGTTGACCAGCGTACAAATTGCTTTGGTCCACAATAGATCTATAGAGATCTTCGGTGAAAAACAGTGAATAAAAATCCAGTGGCATAAAGTCAACTGTTTCCACCTGAATTCCGGGTTGGCCAGTGAAAGGGGGAAGTACGGGTGCTGCAGAAGTGGAAGGTTCCCAATTCGGATTGGCCAATGCAGCAGGAAGGGCACTATGGGCACGACGGGCCTGTCTTTGTCTTCTTGGTGGCAGCGGGACACTACTACTGCTTGCCACCTCGCCAGCTTGAACTGCACTTATGGGACTCGCCACGTCACCACGTGATACTGCAGTGCTGGATGTACGACCAGGGTGTACTAGGCCGCTGGTGCTTGCCAGTTCACCAGAAGGAATAGCGGCGCTAGTACTGCTCTGCTCCATACGAGAGCCCTGCGGTTCTTGCACTTCAAGGACAGCATAAGTTCGGGGTCTGGTACGCCTGACCCTAGCAGGGACCACAACTCTGTCGTCAGAGCTATCTGTCATGGAGCCGCTGTCCTCTACAGGTTCGTATTCTGACCCTGAACTTGACAGATGAGTGACTTCCTCTTCACTATCTGTCATGCTCAGAATCCTGTAGGCCTCTTCACTAGTGTACCTTGGATTTGCCATTTTGGCCTCTAAATTTAGGGGTACACTAGTGAGACTCACAGGCAAAAAAGCTCCTGACTGTTGGCGACTGTATCAAAACGCTACCAAAAAACTGTTAGCGATCGCAGGGATCAGGCCTGACTCTGCGACCACTGCAGTTATGTGTGCTTAGTGTTTTGTAAGTGTCAGTAATCGTTCGATACTGCACTTGGGTGGGCTGGGCAGGGCTGGGCCGAGGAGCAAAACGCAGGTGCTAGCAGGTATCTGGGCTGATCCCGCTAACACTGTGTTTCAGGGAACCCTAAACTGCTGGGGAGTATAGATCTGATCGGATCAGATATCGATCCGTTCAGATACTATAGCACTAAGGGAGGTGTATGCTGCGTGCGTGGGTTTTAGCTGTACTGGCGCTAACCTGACGCTGCCTGGGGCGACGCAGACCTTATCTGATCCTAAAAACTTAACTTCTATCACCGCCGGGCAATTAGGGGGTTAAACCTTTATAGGGTAATAAACGGCGGGTGCCCTAAAACTATAATAAACTGTAATAAACTGTAATAAACTACAAAAAACAAACTAGCTAACCAGCGTCACCCGTAACACTTATACGGTGATTGCTGGTGAAAGGGTTAACTAGGGGGCAATCAGGGGGTTAAAACCTTTAGCAGGTAGTATATGGGGGTCCCTGTCGCTATAAAACACTGACAGCGAACCTATATACTTACCTCCCTAACTAGCGTCACCTGTGTCACTAATACAGCGATCAGAAAAACGATCGCTTAGCGACACTGGTGACGGGGGGTAATCAAGGGGTTAACTTTTATTAGGGGGGGTTAGGGGGGTACCCTGGACCTAAGGGGGGTACCCTAGACCTAAAGGGGGCTAACCTAACTGCCCTAAAACTTTTAACTGACACAAACTGACACCAATGCAAAAAAAAAAAAATGCTATTGGTGTCAGAGTGACAGGGGGTACAGGGGGGTGATCAGGGGGTGATCGGGGGGTGATGGGGGGTGACAAGTGTGCCTGGCGTGTTCTACTGAATGTGTAGTGTTGTGCAGACTTACTTGGATGTCTTCTCTCCTCGGCGCGGCGACGAAAAGACCGCTCGAGGAGAGATGACATCACTTCCTTTCCCTCTGTTTACATTACAGAGGGAAAGGAAGCATTTTCATTCGCCGGGAGCGATCGGGAGGGGGTGGCCAACAATGGATGGCCTCCCCTGACCTTTCATCGCCCGGGAAGAAATGGCGACCGCCTCGGGCACCGGGGGGGGACCGATCGGACCCCCCACCCGCGGAAGGCAAATCACGTACCCTGTACGTGATTTTGCCTGTCCGTGCCACCTTGCCGACGTACATCGGCGTGAGGCGGTCGTCAAGTGGTTAACAACAATCGCGCCTTTCAGCGTTGATCAATAGAGGGATTGCATGCATCCAAAACACCAATTGTAGGTAGGGTTACCACCTGTCTGGGATTCACCTGGACAGTCTGGGTTTTGAATCTTCAGGCAGACTGAAACCCAGACACATTATTCAGACTGGATGTGGCTCTCCGATTAACCAAGATAGTCACACACAAATCTGTTGCCATCTGGGAGCTGCAGGCGTCTGTCCGGGGGCAGATTCGGCATCACTGGGGGGGCAGGGCGGTGATCATACCTCCCAACTTTTTGAGATGGGAACGAGGGACACTTATTAGCAAAAGTATGTAGGCATAAGACACACACCCTGCCATGCCCCCGTAAAGGATAATTATACAAAAAAAATGATTAGCTAAACCCACAAGTGCTTTATTTTACCACTACTTTTCCTGTATAATGGCTTTTAAAATTTACAAATGTAGCAATTTAGAAATTGAATGAAAGGTTTAGCACTGGGAAACACTTTTTGAAATATAAAAAGTGCATTTTATATACAACTATATAGATCATACCAAAATGAGGGACAAATAGGGAGAAAGAGGGACAGAGGGACCAATGGTGATGATGGCAGCAAGAGCAATTACACCCACTGTTCACTGCTGCACGCTATGCGCACCACATTTCTACTCTCCTTGGGGCACCCAAAGGTGTTCCAGGCCACTAAAGTGTTTGGGTTTGGCTTAAAGAAAAGGTGGCAACCTTAGTTGTGGGGTTCAGCATCAAGAGGGGAGTTCTCATAGAAGTAATCCAGGCCGCATGTAAGGTCCATGGGTTTCCTGTCCTTGTTTATTGGTCAGCGTGTACAGCATATAAAAGGATTTCCACGCAGGGGGTAAGGAAGAAACACAGTCCAAAACAAAGGTCCAGCAAAACAATTTTAAGCCTCCTGGCTAGTAAACAGACCTCACTGGGTCTGCTCCAGTCCTGCAGACATGTTCCCTCACAGCCTGCTTGTCTCCTTTCTCTGCACCAACCCTGATTAGCCCAGGGAAAGCAAATTATACCCCAGGTGGGGAGCAAGGTGTGGCCAGTGCTTAACCCCTTGCGTCCTGCTACAGACCTCTCAGTGCCACCCATTTACCTTATAAAACTTCAAAATTCTATGTGGCAGATACACACCATTTACAACTGACAGGGGCTGTCTGTCACAATACATAGACACACACAGCTCAGCTGGCCCAGGCCCCACCGTCCTTCCTCACTGGATTTGACTGACAGGAGCAGGGGCCAATGACTTACGCTGCTCTCAGTCTGTCCAGTGAGAGTAGGGAGAGAGATTAGCACTACTGCAGACGAGAGGAAGGGTGAGGGGAAGAAAAGCAAGTAGAGAGTTTTTTTACCTTTTTTTCACAGAAAGAAGATTTGGTAATACATTATGGTAAAAAAAAAATAAACCTTTTGACTTTATAGCTGCTTTAAGTAGGGCAATTGAAATGATTGCATGTCTAGTTCACCATACAAAATCCCTCCTCTGAATGTTCGAAAATATAAAACGCAAAAACAGCATACAAACACGTGGTGACATGTCAAAAATGGGTGTTGCTGTATCTACATAAGTGTGAAAGATTGTGAAAGAGTCCTTGGTGATCACAGACAGAGCTTGTCAGAGCGTTCTCGGCTGAAGCCAATATATGCAACTTCCAGCGATTGTAATGTTCCCTAGTTCTCCTTTCTTGATAACAGATATCAAGCATATTAGGTTTAGTTTACGCTGGCAGCGTCAAACCTGCATTTATATGTGTTTAGAAGACATTTTAAAAAATAAAAATAAAGTTTTATTTTTTTTTTATTTTTTAATGATGTCATTTAAACTCATTGTTTACCTGTGATTTGGTGCAGTCAGTTTAGCTGCATATATAAATGTAACATGTAAACGTGTTGAATCGCGGCTAAACCCAATTTAAAAGCAGAAGCAGTCAAAAACTGGAAAAAGTGATCTGGGAAGCATAAAAATTGGTTTATTCATCCCAAAAAGTTTCCTAGTTAACCACTTGCCGACCAGCCGCCGCAGTTTTACTGCGGCAGAATGGCACGGCTGGACGAAACGATGTTATGTTACGTCACTGCGCCCTGTGACCACTAGGGGCGCGCCCGGAAGCCGATGCGAGTGCCCAGCGGTCACGATCACTGCCGGGCTCCCACAATCGCTGCTGACACACGGAGAACCGGGATCTGTGTGTGTAAACACAGTTTCCGGTTTTCTGAGGGGAGAAGAGAAAGATCGTCTGTTCATACAGAGTATGAACAACAATCTGTCATCTCCCCTACACAGTCCCCTGCCCCCCTTCAGTTAGAACACACACTAGGAAACACAATTAACCCCTTGATCGCCCCCTAGTGTTAACCCCTTCCCTGCCAGTGACATTTTTACAGTAATCAATGCATTTTTATAGCACTGATCTCTGTATAAATGCCAATGGTCCCAAAAATATGTCAAAAAAACTTTTTGCCTAAACTGAGGGAAAAAAATGTTTTTTTATATAAATTATATAAATTTAAAATAAATATAAATTATATTATATTATATTATTATATTTTTATTCAAACTCATTGTTTACCTGTGCTTTGGTGCAGTCAGTTTAGCTGCATTTAGAAAAAAATAGAATTCTGTGCACCAGGAATCTAATTATAAACGAAATGTAACATGTACACGTGTTAAATCGTGGCTAAACCCAGTTTAAATAACCAAGTGAACTGCGCTAGCAACTGTATATAATTAAGATGTACCCCAACAAAATAAAAACAACAATGGTGAATATGAAAGTGTCACAAATGGTGAAAAAAGTATCAAAGACCTGGACATGCACCCTGCGCAACGCACCCAATTTGGTGTGAGAATGCACAGGAGTGCACTACCAGAACCACAAGACCTTCAATATAGGTGATAAACCAATTTTGTGCCTATTACTGTACAATGGATGGCAACGGGAACGTACAAAACTGCGCTCCCTGAGTGAAAACTTTCACTACAATAAAAAACAATTGATGTGCATATTTGAACAAATAATATAAAAAATATGAAAAATATCAATTATCATAACACTCATGTGAGGACGGAAAATAGATATACTCTCAAAAAAATAATATATTAATGATATATACAATCAAAGACCGACTTATGGGGCGATCCTCTCAGGAAATGCAGATGGAATAGTGAAATCATGAAATGTCACCAATAACAAACAGAAGAAACGTAACTAGTGGTTAGAACCCCTTCATGGGAGAAGCAATAGGCAGACTTCCAGCTTTTTCATCCTTATGATCACACAGGGCTGATGGTATAACAATGTTGAAATTGCTTGAAAGGGACCACAAAGCTCGCATTCCACCAAAAGAGAAAGGAGAAGCATATAGCATAAAACCTTAGGGTACCAAGGGGTCACCTGCGCATAAAAGCGCTACTCACGGGACCGGTATGCAGAGCAGGCAATCAGATAATATGGTCGGTTCGCCGCTCTCCGGCGTGCGTTCCACCAACACCAGGAAGTGATGTCACTGGTAGCAAATCAGACAGACGTGGACAGGATATTGCGTCAACGCGTTTCGCCCCTCCCCCAGGGCGTTATCAAAGACTCAGCACCCCGCCCACGTAGAGACTCATTTATATTGTGCTCAATGAGTGACAGCCATTTACGGCCAATGGGTGAAAAAACACCCATTACTTCCTCTATCATCACATCCTGTTTGCAATCAAAACTTTAATCAGTGGCTGGAGACAAACATCTCCAGTAAACAGATAGATGCTTGTAACATCTCCATAAAGAAACGATTTTTTACACTCACTATATTCCACAAAAACAAAGTATGTGCCATCAGGATATCTAGACAGATGAAAAAACTATCTAATACATATTGAATGTCTGATTCCCTAATAATGTTCAACCATAAAAATGTTCAACCATAAAAACAATTGTTTAATACATTATAAAAATAAAAAATGTTGATAAAAAATATATATTAAAAAATAATAATAAATTAAGATAAAAATATCTATGTGCAAAAAACACATACATATAAATAATATATATAAATAATAATTACAAATTCCTTAGATATAACTCTATTCTTTGCTGATTGCTGGACCACCCATTCATAAATATGACATGGAAAAAAATCACAACAATCACAATTCATATTTAGTGGCAGTCAATAGCAATATACACGGACAAGAAAACACAAATTAAATGGGAAGAAACAAAAATAAAAATAAAAATAAAAATAAAAATAAGAAAATAAAAAATAAAAAATAAAAAATAAAAAATAAAAATAAAAAGAAAAAGAAAAATAAAAAGAAAAAGAAAAAGAAAAAGAAAAAGAAAAAGAAAAAGAAGAAAAAGAATAAAAATAAAAATAAAAATAAAAATGAAAATAAAAATAAAAATAAAAATAAAAATAAAAACAAAAACAAAAATAAAATAAAAATAAAAATAAAAATAAATATAAAAATAAAAGGAATGTAAGGATAAATTAAAACAGCTTCAGGATTTTGTAGACAAATTGGATAAGGACACCCAAAAGAAAAAAATTAAAAAATTCATCAGAGACACCAATGACTATAAATCTAATAAGGTCTATAAATGGCAAGAAATAGGGGAGGAGTCCAATATTGCACCTAATCCTATGGAAACAGAGCCAACTCGAGTGTTGGATACCATCAAAACTCCCGTTAGGAAGTTTGATGGCTCCCAAAAAGATTCTGTCAAAACCACTCGCAATGGTCAGAACAATGACTATTATGGTGCATCAGCATCCGGATATGGTGTACCTACATATAATCGCTTTGAACCCCTAGATTATGACCACCCCTATCCACCCCAAAGGGGTTCCTATGGTCAAAGGGGCTATGATCATAGAGGATCCCATAATCAAAGAGGGTACAATAGAGGAGGAGGGTATGGGGGACAGTCTTGGGCTTATAATCAGTCCGACTATTATCCTCCAACAAATCGGGGAAGGGGTTGGTATCCTAGCAACCAGAGAGGGGATTTTCAGAGGAGAGGATCAGGGGGACCACCCATCACGAGGGGGAGAGGGGCCACAACCCCCAGGGGTTGGGGGAGAGACCAGAGTTTACCAGAGGAGTGGAGACCATGGTACCCCACGACCCCTCAATCAAATCAAGAAAACAGAGGAGAACAAGAGGATGCAGAGGAGGGAAAAGGAAAGCAAAAAAGAATGGTCTAATGGAAGGGATTTTTAATCTAAGTGATGTCAATTTTTCTCAGGAAGAACTAAAAGTTCTAGATTTGGGTTTAAAATATGCCATGGAAAAAAATCTCAACAAATTTGAAGTGTTTATTGATTTACAAAAATTTATAAGAAAAGTTCATATTAAAAAGCATTTTTCCAATAAAGTAACAGCATCAAATTCCCCGGAAGAGGAATATATGCACACAACTTTGAAGAATAATTCAACTTTCAACCCCCAGATTAGTAATAATCATTTCGTTGGGGTGTTCAAATCTCTGGTTGAACAGGATCTGGACAAACTTGTTGTTAAACCCCAAAGACGAAAAAAAGATCTAGAAAGAGGCTTAGAGTCATTGATAGAGAACAAAAACATAGTGATCAGGTCAGCTGATAAAGGAGGGGGGGTGGTCATACTCAACAAAGTTGATTATTTAGAGGAACTAAATAGATTGGTTGGAGACCAGGAAACTTATGAAAAGCTGAAGAATAACCCTACCAAGAAATTCAAGTTAAAACTAAAGAATTTGGTTAAAACAGCAACTGAAGAGGGTATCTTAAAGAAAAAAGAGGCCAGATACCTTATCCCTGATGCGCCACGGGTACCTGTGATATATCAATTGCCAAAAATTCACAAGAATAGATCTAAGCCCCCCGGTCGACCAATAATTAGCGGGATTGGATCCCTTTTCTCTAGACTTGGCGAATATCTAGACTGTTTCTTGCAACCACTTACTAAAAAATACCCAGCATATCTCAAAGATAGCAGAGAACTCATTGAATTAACCAAGACCATAACAATAGATGAAAACTGTTTACTTGCAAGTATTGACGTTAATTCACTTTATACCAACATTCAACAAGAACATGCGTCACAAGCAGTAGAATGGGCATTAGGGAATACAAATATAAAAACCAAACAAAAGAAGTTTATCCTAAAGGCTTTAGATTTAGCAATGAGCCATAACTTTTTTTGGCATCAAAAGGAATATTATAGGCAAAAGAAAGGAGTCGCAATGGGTGCCAAATATGCACCTTCAGTTGCTAACCTGTTTATGAGCTTTTGGGAGGACGAAGCCATCTATCGATCCAGTATCCCTGAGCTCAGGTTATACAAAAGATACATAGATGATATCCTGATCATTTGGGCAGGATCATCCGACTCCTTTTTGGAATTTATGGCCAAATTAGGGACCAATCGGTTTGGTATTTCTTTTTCTGAGTGCTTTAGTTATCAGCAAATAAATTTTTTAGATTTAACATTGTTTAGAGAGGGTAACAAATTATTTACTCGTACCTTCTTTAAAGATGTTGATCGAAATGGGTATATCCCCCTGACAAGCTGCCACCATCCAAGATGGTTAGGAGGTATCCCTAAAAGTCAGCTACTTAGGATTAGAAGAAACTGCAGCAATCTAAGAGACTACAACTTGCAAGCCAACATTATTTTGAAAAGATTTCAAGAAAAAGGCTACAGTCTAGAGAATTTAGAGAGGATCAAACAAACAGTTGGGGAATTAAATAGGAATGATCTGTTTAAGTCCAAAGCAAAAGAGGAACAGGAAAATTTCAGTTTATCTTTTGTTACAGGATTTAATAGACAGTATCGGGATCTAGAGAAAATCGTTAAGAGGCATTGGCCCCTCCTTCATCAGGATAATGACCTCAGGAAGGTGTTGCCAAAACAGCCCAATTTCATTTACACCAAACCACCCACATTGAGGCTTCAGCTAGCACATAATGTTATAGACACCCCCAGGAAGATATGTACCTTTTTAGACAGTGTTGGGTTCTATAGTTGTGGTAGGTGTGGAATGTGCAGGACATCTAAATTTCGTAAACGGAAAACCACCCATTTTAGTTCCCTGGTAGATGGTAGATCTTATGCAATTAAAAAATTCATAACCTGCAGCACAACACATGTTACCTACCTTTTGTCTTGTCCTTGTAATCTCCAATACGTAGGAAGAACCACCAGACAATTAGGCATAAGACTTAATGAACATGTAAATAGGATTAAGAAGGGGTATAAGTTTCATGGTTTGTCCAATCATTTTAGGCTTTTCCATAATCAAGATCCCAGCCTACTCACCTTCTGTGGGATTGACAGGGTTGAAGAACACTGGCGAGGTTCCAACCTTAGGCAAAATATTTCACAAAATGAGACCCAGTGGATACATAGATTACGCACATTGAACCCCCTGGGCTTGAATATTGAGCTAGACCTTAATTGTTTTCTATCAAATTGGTAGCGTTCTGAATTTATATTTATTTTTATTTTTATTTTTATTTTTATTTTTATTTTATTTTTGTTTTTGTTTTTATTTTTATTTTTATTTTTATTTTCATTTTTATTTTTATTTTTATTTTTATTCTTTTTCTTCTTTTTCTTTTTCTTTTTCTTTTTCTTTTTCTTTTTTCTTTTTTCTTTTTTATTTTCTTATTTTTATTTTTATTTTTATTTTTGTTTCTTCCCATTTAATTTGTGTTTTCTTGTCCGTGTATATTGCTATTGACTGCCACTAAATATGAATTGTGATTGTTGTGATTTTTTTCCATGTCATATTTATGAATGGGTGGTCCAGCAATCAGCAAAGAATAGAGTTATATCTAAGGAATTTGTAATTATTATTTATATATATTATTTATATGTATGTGTTTTTTGCACATAGATATTTTTATCTTAATTTATTATTATTTTTTAATATATATTTTTTATCAACATTTTTTATTTTTATAATGTATTAAACAATTGTTTTTATGGTTGAACATTTTTATGGTTGAACATTATTAGGGAATCAGACATTCAATATGTATTAGATAGTTTTTTCATCTGTCTAGATATCCTGATGGCACATACTTTGTTTTTGTGGAATATAGTGAGTGTAAAAAATCGTTTCTTTATGGAGATGTTACAAGCATCTATCTGTTTACTGGAGATGTTTGTCTCCAGCCACTGATTAAAGTTTTGATTGCAAACAGGATGTGATGATAGAGGAAGTAATGGGTGTTTTTTCACCCATTGGCCGTAAATGGCTGTCACTCATTGAGCACAATATAAATGAGTCTCTACGTGGGCGGGGTGCTGAGTCTTTGATAACGCCCTGGGGGAGGGGCGAAACGCGTCGACGCAATATCCTGTCCACGTCTGTCTGATTTGCTACCAGTGACATCACTTCCTGGTGTTGGTGGAACGCACGCCGGAGAGCGGCGAACCGACCATATTATCTGATTGCCTGCTCTGCATACCGGTCCCGTGAGTAGCGCTTTTATGCGCAGGTGACCCCTTGGTACCCTAAGGTTTTATGCTATATGCTTCTCCTTTCTCTTTTGGTGGAATGCGAGCTTTGTGGTCCCTTTCAAGCAATTTCAACATTGTTATACCATCAGCCCTGTGTGATCATAAGGATGAAAAAGCTGGAAGTCTGCCTATTGCTTCTCCCATGAAGGGGTTCTAACCACTAGTTACGTTTCTTCTGTTTGTTATTGGTGACATTTCATGATTTCACTATTCCATCTGCATTTCCTGAGAGGATCGCCCCATAAGTCGGTCTTTGATTGTATATATCATTAATATATAATTTTTTTGAGAGTATATCTATTTTCCGTCCTCACATGAGTGTTATGATAATTGATATTTTTCATATTTTTTATATTATTTGTTCAAATATGCACATCAATTGTTTTTTATTGTAGTGAAAGTTTTCACTCAGGGAGCGCAGTTTTGTACGTTCCCGTTGCCATCCATTGTACAGTAATAGGCACAAAATTGGTTTATCACCTATATTGAAGGTCTTGTGGTTCTGGTAGTGCACTCCTGTGCATTCTCACACCAAATTGGGTGCGTTGCGCAGGGTGCATGTCCAGGTCTTTGATACTTTTTTCACCATTTGTGACACTTTCATATTCACCATTGTTGTTTTTATTTTGTTGGGGTACATCTTAATTATATACAGTTGCTAGCGCAGTTCACTTGGTTATTTATCACTAAAGTACAGTACTTTTATTCTGCAGCTGCAACAAAATTCCTTTTTTCTTTTGAGATCACATATTATATATATTTGCGAGCGCTGTATTATATGATTTTAAACCCAGTTTAAAGCAGAAGCAGCCAAATGCTGGAAAAAGCGATCTGGGAAGCATAAAAATTGGTTTATTCATCCCAAAAAGTTTCCTAGTTAAAAGAGAAGCTAAATGCAGTAGTGCAAGTGTGAATTTAGCCAAAGGAGCTGACATATTAGTAACTGAACAGACAGCTGTTCACTTGAATGGGCTGCCCTACGTGCGACAAATGCACCAAAGAAGCTCCAAAACCGTTTTTTGGAGTGGAACGTTGCATGTTTTTTCTGTGCGTTTGCAGTGTGTCAAAACGTGCGCCTAATACCCACGCTTGGAGTGCCCTTAACATTTAATGGCACCACAAACTGGATGCGTGTTTGGAGCGTGTTTCCAAAACATGCAGCAAAACGCGTGTTTTCTGCGCGCTTTGTCTCGTGTTCCAGGAACGTTGTCTCGTGTTCTTGTGTCTGTTGCCTCGTTCCTTTGCCATCAGCATGACTCAGTTCTGACAAGTTTTCCTGACACCAAGAGAAAAATGGTGACAGGGGTGAGTACAGCCTGTGATTGACAGTCTCAGCTCTGTTCCTGTGCGCTGTGTGAAGTAGGGTGTGTCTATTTCCTCCAATCAGCCCTCAGGGCTCTCCTCGCTGATATAACTTCAGCCCCCTACCCCCTGCTTTTCAGAGCTGAGAGATCCTGTGTAAATTCTGCACTTTGAAGGGATATAGGAAACAGATGGCTGTACATAAACAGGTATAACGTATGTAGGAGGATTTGTTTAATTTCTGTGTATCACCGAAGGGCAGTCACTTCACTGGGTATATGTAAGGGTTTACAACCACTTTAATGTAAAGGTGAGCAAACACGTAGCTACCTCCAGGGTTGCCGATCTGTCAGCACCCCTGCAGTCACTCTAGCTGTCTTGGGATTTGAAATCTCTGCTCTTCTCCCTGTTCTCCATCAGCACTGGACCAGATCAATTCTGACAGTAGTTACATTGACAGCGCCGACCAATCAGAATTGATCTGGTCCCTCTCGGAGGTGCTGATAGAGAACAGAGAGAATATTGGGGAATTCAAATCCCCAGATCTCTGGGGCAGCTGCAGAGGTGCTGACAGCTCTGCAACTCCGGAGGTAAGTACAGTGGGAACTAGGGAGTGGGGAGGGTGTCAGATGAAAGCTCCTCTTTACATAGTTTCTAACTAACCCTATAAGAAAGAAAACTAAACCATATTTACTAGTGCAAGTTGTGGGTGGAAGGGGGGGGGGGGGGGTAACTGCATGTTGTCAAAATGGATGCAGTGTAAGTAGGTGGTAAGGTGGCCAGGGAGGGATGCAGTATCAGCAAAAAGTTGAGATGGGGGAGAAGGTGTAGTGTGAACAGGTAGTGAAGTGGCCAGGGAGGTATATAGTATGAGTAAGAAGGGGTAGGGGAATACAGAGTGAGCAGGGAGTGATGTAGCTGGGGAGGGATTCAGTATGAGCGAGAAGGTAGTGAGCTGGTGAGAGTAATCTGACCGGGTAGGGATAGGCTGTGAGCAAAGTGGGTGGCCAGGGATGGATTCAGTGTGGGTAGAGCAGAGTAACTGGGGAGAAATGCACTGTGAGCAGAGGTAGAGTGGCCGGGGTGGTATGTGCTTTGTGTGGGGGGTGAGGTGGCCTAGGAAAGATGCAGTGAGGTTGGGTGCTGATTTGGCTGGGTAGAGATGGGCTGTGAGTGAAGTGGGGTGGCCAGAAGAAGAGTAGCCAAGAAGAAATGCATTATGAACAGGGTTAGAGTTGTGGGCTTTGTGCAGTGGGCAGTGAGTCCAAGTTTGGCAACAGCAAATATATTGTAGAAAAGTACAAAGCAGGCCCAGGGGGGAAGCACACCCAACTGTAGACACTTACAACTCTCACAGCTGTGGAATAGCAGTTTGAAGAATGGAAGATGCCAACAGTGTCTACCAGGAGGAGCGGAATGCGGCCTGCTCGGTCCACACCCAAAAGGAAAGAATTCCTGGAAGAGGTAGACATAGTCCCTGCACTGTCCCTACTCCTCAGGAACCTTTCTCTGTCTCTAAGTGCTGTCCCTGCCAGATGGGGAACCTTTCACTATGCTAGCCACTCGCATAAAGCGCACTAAGCCCAGGAACCGGAGTCTTAAATAGACTATGTCTGACCCAAGATGGCCTCCAGAGTCACATGGAGCACTGGCATCCAATCGAAAAGCGGTCCTCTTGTGATCAAGGAAATCACAGAGGAACCAAGTTCCCCTCAACTGCATCGTCACTGCGGTCAAACACCACCTGCAGTGGAGAATACAGACTGCACCTGCCTACAGAGTGGCCAGGGAGAGATGTGCTTTGAGTGAGGTGACTGGGGAGGGATGCAGTGTAAGTGGGGGAGAATGTAAGCCTCCTGTACTAGAGTCACTAGAGGCCTGCAGATAAGGCCTCTACTGAGTG
The DNA here is from genome assembly GCF_042186555.1 of Aquarana catesbeiana. Classification (NCBI taxonomy): domain Eukaryota; kingdom Metazoa; phylum Chordata; class Amphibia; order Anura; family Ranidae; genus Aquarana; species Aquarana catesbeiana. The sequence continues at coordinate 258,459,560 of NC_133331.1, read as the reverse complement.
ATGGCTTGAATCCTGTTTGGAAGCAGCCTAGATGGACCTGTGTCTTTTTTCAACCCGACTAACTATGTAACTATGTTTTAGAAGAAAAAAAGGCTTGATTCATGTAAAGCACGTCAAACACTTAAGTGTTGATTCTTTCAATGGCCACAATAAATTATAAATAAGCCTAAATGCCTCTAACAGTTTTTTCTGCCAAAACCCTGCTGCCAGGAGGAAGAGGTGTCTAGGAGAGATGGGCAAATGCCCAGTGTGCATGAGGCCTTATAGTAATCCGAGTGGGCTGATTCAGAGCAGGACCACTTGTGTGTAACATGAACTTTCCTGACAGACATCATGGCCACATACGTTTGGGTAGCTCTGCCCCTCGCTCCTACCCCATAGGACCCCACTCCCATAAATTGTCAAGCTGAGCCAGAGGCCGTGTTCCTTTTTTGTCCTCCTCACCCATGACCATTTCGTATGAAGTTTCCTACCTTCTGGAAGTCATGGCGACCAAAGTTTCCAGAATGGCTCCAGCAGTCACCGAGTCCCCAGCTAACCGCGCGGTGGTGAATGGCACACATGCGCAGAAGATTGACACCTGTAATAACGGAAGCTCTGCCAATGGCGAGCAGTTGCGCCAAGTTGGATGCCCTGCCAATGGTGGGAGACCTCTAAAGTGTGCCCAGCATGATAGTGTGCTTTGCTCTGGGATCCGGGTTGCTCTGCGGATGCATCGATTGCTCTGCGGAAGAGGTCCAGGATACATTAGTATGTTTGGCTTGAGGTCAGTAGAAGGGACCAGATGCCATGCAGGCTGCTAGGGAGTAACTCCACTTATGTTAAAAAAGAAAATAAATAAAAAATAACCAAAATGAAACATATGGAGATGTCTATGCTCTGATGTGCATTGTAAAATTTTCATCAAAGTTTGGTGCAGTTGCTTTCTGTCCTGAACAGATATCTGTTTGTTTTAGCAAGCTTTTTCTTTCTGTGTTGGAAGCTACCTGCCATAACCCCGGTATTTTCAGGAACAGCGTGCGTTTCGCTTTGAGATAAAAGTGGTCTCTGCTGCGAATTCGCCTCAAGATCACTTTTAACGGTGGGAGAGGTGCCCCCCCTCCCACCGCGCTCTGGTCGTATTCACCGCTTACCGGACCGCCAGTAGCGGTGGAGAGGATCGCGTCCTCTCCGGTGGATACCTGGCTGCCGACTGAGGGGAAGATGATCCCTGCTCGGCTCCATGGCATGGGAGGGCGGAAGCGACGTCAAACATCACTTCCGCCCATAGCTCTTAAAGGAGAATTTTTTTCATTTTTTTTTTCAATTTTTGTTTTTTATTGCATTTTAGTGTAAATATGAGATCTGAGGTCTTTTTGACCCCAGATCTCATATTTAAGAGGTCCTGTCATGCTTTTTTTCTATTACAAGGGATGTTTACATTCCTTGTAATAGGAATAAAAGTGACCCAAACTAAAAAAAAAAGTGTCAAAATAAAAAACTAAAAGTAAAATAAATAAGAACATTTTTTTTTTTAAAGCGCCCCGTCCCAACGAGCTTGCGCGCAGAAGCGAACGCATACGTGAGTAGTGCCCGCATATGCAAACGGTGTTCAAACCACACGTGAGCTATTGCTGCGATCGTTAGAGAGAGAGAGAGCAATAATTCTAGCCCTAGACCTCCTCTGTAACTCAAAACTGGTAACCTGTAGAAATTTTGAAGGGTAAAAGTTTGTCGCCATTCCACGAGCGGGCGCAATTTTGAAGCGTGACATGTTGGGCTTAAATTTACTCGGCGTAACCTTATCTTTCATAATATAAAAAAAAATTGGACTAACTTCACTGTTGTCTTATTTTTTAATTTAAGAAAGTATTTTTTTCTAAAAAAAAAAGTTTTTTTTTTCTAAAAAAAAGTGCGCTTGTAAGACCGCTGCACAAATAAGGTGCATAGAAAGTATTGCAACGACCGCCATTTAAGTCTCTAGGGTGTAAGAAAAAAATATAATATAAATAATGTTTGGGGGCTCTAAGTAATTTTCTAGCAAAAAAAAAATGATTTTAACAAACAAGTGTAAAAAAGAGGCTCGGGCTGAAGTGGTTAAGAAACTTTAGCAGCTGTAGTTTGAATTGGGAAGGTTATTTAACCGCTTGCCGACCGGCTCACACCGATATATGTTGGCAGAAGGGCACATACAGGCAGATTAACGTACCTGTACGTTGCCCTTCAAGAAGCGGATACCCGCGATCGTCTCATGGAGAGAAAGAACGGGGAAATGCTGATGTAAACACGCATTTCCCCATTCTGCCTAGTGACACTGATCACAGCTCCCTGTAATGTCGTATCACACATAGCCCCTCACCCCCACATTTAGAATCACTCCCTAGGACACACTTAATCCCTACAGCGCCACCTAGTGGTTAACCCCTTCACTACCAGTCACATTTACACAGTAATCAATGCATTTTTAATTGCACTGATCGCTGTATAAATGTGAATGGTCCCAAAATCGTGCCAAAATTGTCCGATGTGTCCTCCATAATGTCACAGTCACAATAAAAATCGCTGATTGCCGCCATTACTAGTAAAAAAAAAAAATTATTAATAAAAATGCCATAAAACTATCCCCTATTTTGTAGACACTATAACTTTTGTGCAAACCAATCAATAAACGCTTATTGTGATTTTTTTTACCAAAAATATGTAGAAGAGTACGTAAACGTCAGACTAAACTGAGGAAAAAAAATGTTTTTATATATTTTTTTGGGGGATGTTTATTATAGTAAAAATAATGTGTTTTTTTCAAAATTGTCGCTATTTTTTTGTTTATAGCGCAAAAAATAAAAACCGCAGAGGTGATCAAGTACCAAAGCTCTATTTGTGGGGAAAAAAGGACGTCAATTTTGTTTGGAAGCCACGTCACAATTGTCAATTGTCAGTTAAAGCAATGCAGTGCCGAATCGCAAAAAGCGCTCTGGTCTTTGGGCAGCCAAATGGTCCGGGGCTTAAGTGTTTAATAAATGACTGCATGGCTTGAGTAGCAATTGTACATGTTATAATATTTATTTTCTTTTTTTTTTTTTTTTTAATTCCTTTATTTCGTTATGAAAAAGGCATAGATACATAAACCAAAACAAATCCAGTCATACATTTTCAGACAGTAACAAATTTTGATTCCGTTAAAATGAGACTGGTAGTTAATATCAAGTATACACAAACTTATAAGATATTACGGATATGTTCTAGCCAATATTATATCTTTTACATAAACAACGAATCAAGGTGGCCTAGAAAGGGGCCTCCTTGTATAGACATCAAACTGGTTATAATAATATTTATTTTCTTAACAATGAAGGCCCCTTGAACCGCCTTTAGGTAAAGGGAGCCTTGACTGTTGGAAGCATGACATCACTGTGGGTGTGAACCTAAAAAGGGAAGTTAAGTAGCTCCCTTAGGATTGGCTACAAGACCTGAGGTGACTGGGTGGAGCCTGAACTCTAGGAAAAGGCTACGCTGAGGCACATCCAACTGCTCTGAGGAGATTCAGCTGTCACAAGAGTTGTTAGGTGATTATCCCTCCTCTGTTCCCAGGCCCCTCACTACAAAAATCTAAGCGGTGCTCTGATCCACCATACTGACATTGGATTAGTACTGGAGCCACTGGCAATGAATTTGCTGGCTCCACTCCTACAATCCCCACTCTGCCCACAGCTCTACAGGATCATTGACATGGCCCCGACCTCTCCTATAATTCATGGACCCCTGTTACTACCCACACCAGAGTGTGTCTCTCAGCCATCATAGCCCCTGAAAATGGCTGCTCTGACCAGAAGGTGCCTCTCCTCTACACCCAACGGCCTTCCCCTATGCTCATTCCTGCATGGGATGGGGCCCTTCACCACAGCTACTGGCCGTGATGGTGCTGGCTCCTCTCCTACTTTCACCACTCACTCCTCTGCCCACAACCTGTGAAGACTTTTATTACAGCATCTGCCTCTGTTAATGGACACTGCCTTCCCCATCCTAGGATTCCCAGGAATAAAAAGGAAAAACCGTAAGCGCAAATATTTGTGTACATGAAGTAATATAGCAGGCAATATGAGAGCAATAACGGTTCAATAGTCCGTACAGCAACAGTTCTTAGGGTGAGGTGGCAGGAGGCAGCTGTCCTCAGAGAAAAGCCAGCTCTGTAAGCAAATTGAGGAAGTGGGAGAGACACAGGAAGCGCCAACCTGAGTGTAGTATATTTGATATGATTTATTAGCAAAGTAAGTATCGTATATACTCGAGTATAAACCGACCCGAATATAAGCCGAGGCACCTAATTTTACCACAAAAAACTGGGAAAACGTATTGACTCGAGTATAAGCCTAGGATGAGAAATGCGCAGCTACTGTAAGTGGAAAAGAGGGTCAACCATGCCCATTTTTCAGCCTCACTGTGCCCATTTGCAGCCATAGGTCCCCCGAACTTCATACAAAGTAGTTAAGGGTTCCTAGATGCCCCTAGCTGCAGCCAAAATTTGGGGTCTCTGGACCCAAAGGGTCCCGAAATGACATTGCTGCAGATGGACACAGCTGACCGACTTTGGGGCCCCGTATCTCGCTAGGAACCCCAGCTTTGGATATGTTGTAGTGCTAGCTCCACTGGGTTTGCACACCAAATTTGGAGTTCCTAGCACCAAGTGGCCCCAAAATACGGGGCCCCAAAGTCGGTTCGGAAAATGTCATTCTCTGCTGCAGAAAAGTACTTGACTCGAGTATAAGCCGAGGGGGGCATTTTCAGCACAAAAAAAGTGCTGAAAAACTTGGCTTATACTCGAATGCACTTACAGGTAATAACATAAAAACAGGCTTATCTGTAAATAGTGGTGTCTGCAGGTGTAGATCAGCATCCAAAACGAGCGTCCATGGATCTGGCAGATGACTTGGGGAGCCTCAATCCATCCTGTGGCCACCAGGAAGTCGGTCTGGACCACCGTGGAGCGCAGGGAGACGACATTACCAGGAAGCAGAGGGACACCAGGGGAGAAACAACTGAATAAAAGGCTACGCGCTCAGAGCATCAGCTCTTTCTACATGCCTGTAAGTGCATTACTGACTTTGCTAATAAATCGTATCTAATATACTACACTCAGGTTGGCACTTCCTGTGTCTCTCCCCTTTCCTAGGATTCCCAGAGCACTGCCATCACATGTGAATGGACCTTGGATCTTGGACACTTGCAGCATCTCCCTCCCCGGATTCTGTCAGAGAGACTGAGTTCCCTGTGCCCTACAGGGCAGGAACTGATGTATACTGTCAGCTCTCATCCCCTCCAGTATATCACTCAGCTCCTCTCACTGCATGTGTGAGAGATCAGGTTTCCATGTTCCGGCACAACCTCTAACGCACAGGGTCAACTCCTGGACTCCAGACTCTCCTTCCAGCTCTTTCTACAAGCAATTATCAGTCCTCCTACTCTACCTCCTTTGGGTAAGTATGATTATAGGGTGGTCTGAGTTAAGTCAAGTGTAGCTGTTTTAGGGCCACTGATGCATTTGTGCAGCAGTCCAATCAAATCTTATGTTTACTTTATTGGCTGTCATGGCAGCTGTGGCTCCCACCCCATCCCCAGGGTCTGGTTCTCACCTGGGTTGCCCTCTATAATCGATTTTCCCCGGTCGATTTGCACTTAGTACAGGGGATTAAATAAATACATTTTAAAAATGGCACCGTGAGTTCAATGATGTGCTGACGCTGGTGCTTTTAACTGCTTGCCGACCGCCGCACACAGATGTACGTCAGCAGAATGGTACAGGCAGGCAAATGGACGTACAGGTACATCCCTTTAAGTTTGCCGCCTTTCGGGCGCGTGCCGCCGGTGGTGCGCATGCACGCCCACCGCGCACCGTGGGCGCATGGCCGCGGGTCACGGGAACTCGATGTTCGCCGGCGGCCCAAGATTGCGGTGTGGAGAGGTAGAACGGGCAGATGCCTATGTAAACAAGGCATTTCCCCGTTCTGCCTTGCGTCTTGACAAAGATCTACTGCTCGCTGTGCCTGTGAGCAGTGATTGCTGTCATGTCCTGGGTAGCCCCTCCCCCCACAGTTAGAATCACTCCCTAGGACACACTTAACCCCTTGATTGCCATCCCCTAGTGTTTAACCCCTTCCCTGGCAGTGTCATTTACACAGTAATCAGTGCATTTTTATAGCACTGATTGCTATATAAATAACAATGGTCCCAAAACAGTGTCAAAAGTGTCCACCATAATGTCTCAGTCATGATAAAAATGGCAGATCGCCATTACTACTAGAAAAAAAAATTAATAATAAAAATGCCATAAAACTATCCCCTATTTTGACCCTATAACTTTTGCGCAAACCAATCAATATACGCTTATTGCAATTTTTTTTTTTTTTTTTTTTACCAAAAATATGTAGAATACATATTAGCCTGAACTGAGGGAAAAAATATTTTTTTATATATTTTTGGGGGATATTTATTATAGCAAAAAGTAAAAAATATTGCTTTTTTTTCAAAATTGTCGCTCTTTTTTTGTTTATAGCGCAAAAAAAAAAAAACCGCAGAGGTGATCAAATACCATAAAAAGAAAGCTCTATTTGTGGGAAAAAAAAGGACGTCAATTTTGTTTGGGTGCAATGTCACGCGACCGCGCAATTGTCAGTTAAAACGACGCAGTGCCGAATCGCAAAAAGTGCTCTCATCAGGAAGGGGGTAAAATCTTCCGGGGCTGAAGTGGTTAATACACAGACAGTTGACATATAGATAGATATCGATGTTAATACTGTGGGTGAAAATCTAAGCAGCTTCCTTGTATTGTTGGGAACTGGCTGCAGGGTTTCTGTGCCTATGCATTGTTCTAAAAAAAAAAAAAAAAAAAAAAAATTACAGAATTAGTCCCTTCTTCGCTATTCAGTTCTGTGGATCTCAGTTGTGAGGTCTACAAAATATATGGAGGGCTGTGCTGTTTAATTGTGATACCCAGTTTTACCTAAAAATGGCTGCCTGGAAATAACTAAGTTTTGACTGCCGAAATGTTAGTCTATGGTATATGTATATTGACCTGCGTTGGTAGCTGCCAACTTTATTCACTCTAGCGCTGACTTTTACTCTGCATATGGTTATTACTCATGTGCCAGCACAGGCCAACTTCTTTTCTGTCACATGCACAGATCGTCAGTGGTATACAAATAGGTAACTGCTGACTGTTTAATGAGAGCCACTGTGTGCGCATGACTTTTCCCTTGGCGGTGGTGCCCACCCAGCAGTCGACTTTCTGAATGGGGAATACACCACCTACCAAACCAGGTTCCAAGTTCAACCCTCCTAAGACGAAGGTGTCACGGAACGTCCCACACTCCGCTTGAGTGCTTCCGTCATATACCGCTTACTCCCAGTCTGTATACAGATATCCCAACCTCTCTGAGCACAAACAAGGCGACACTTGCTTGTTGCTACCAAGAACTCACTTTATTCAGAACCAGAATACAGTCTTATATACACAGGAGAAGATTACTCTAACAATACAAATGTAACCTAATTAACATGAGCTAATTATCTAATCCTTTATACAGCCTAGGTGACTGAGACATGACCTTTCGCCCAGACTTGTGGGCACCGAGTTTCACACAGTTATATCAACACAATGCAGTCGTCCCATCTCCTACATTGTATAGAGGACAATGTCATTAGCTCATTCAATTAACATAAACACAGGTTGATGACACCAGCATCTCCTCACAGGATGTGTCCCAACAGAATGAATCCATTGAAAATCCAGGGCCCATAATCAAAAGGCAACAGGCTTGCATACAGTCCTCTCCAACAGCCTCTGTCCCGGCTAGGTCTGTGACATTTCTCCCCTTTCGGCAGGAGACTAACACAGGAGGAGACCCCAGACGGGTTGACTCCGAAGTTAGTCTATAGTTCCAGTCCTCTACTGCCTGTACCCACACAGTACCCCAAACAAATTGTTCCAAACAGAGTATTACTCACCCAGCCAACCTCTGCCTCTCTCAGAGAACATATCTGCCGCTGGGGAGAGGCCTGGACTGGCTCTTCTCCCTGGAATCCTTTCTGCCGCTGGAGAGAAGACAGGGTGTCTGGGCTCACTCTGTCATGCTGTTGGGGATCGGGGCCGACTGCACACCATCCCTGGAGTATACAGGTGGAGACTGAAGTCCCATCCACCTTCACAGGAAATCCATCCTCTGTTAGTTGAGGGCAGAGTCCAGCAGTCCTCGGCCTTGTTGCCAGCCCTTCTGCTGGAAACCCCACACCATCTGTTCTGGCTAACTGTTGGAGAGGGACTACACACACCTCCTCTCCCTTCTCCCCCTGTATCTGCTGCTGGGAAGTGATTGCCATCTTCTCACCCTGAGCCTCCACAATTGCTGCAGTTGTGGGGCAGAGGTCTTGGACCCTCTGTCCGGTTGCCAGCCAGGGGCGGACTGACCATTGAGCCACTCGGGCACTGCCCGAGGGCCCTGGGTCACTAGGGGGCCCCATCAGGGTTGCCAGCCTCAGTAAAACCAGGGACAGTATGTATAAATCTGTGTTTTTTTTACATCTGTCTGTGTATACTGTGTGTACATGTATGTTTATACTGTGTGATTGTATACTGTGTGTGTGTATACTGTGTGGCCCCATAATCTCTGACTGCCTGGGGGCCCCATAATCTCCTATTGCCCGGGGGCCCCATGAGTTATCAGTCCGCCACTGTTGCCAGCACTTCTGCTGGGGGTTTGCCAGGTGGTTCCTCCTCTACAGAAACGTCTATTAAATCCCCAGTCTCTGGAATTGGTAAAAGTGTGGGGCAGAGGTCTTGGACCCTCTGTTCAGTTACCAGATCTTCAGCTGGAGAAGTTTGTTTTAACTCCATAGATGCTGCTGGCAGAAAATCACATGTCCCTGTCAGTGTTGTGGGAGAAAGGCCGACTACCTCTTCTCTCAAGAAGGCTGAAGCCACTGTTGGTGCTGGGCAGAACACAGTGAACTTTGGCCCTGATAGCAGCTCTTCTGCTGGAGGCTCATCAGGTTGTTCTTCCTCAGCAGAAAAGTCTATAAAATCCCATGTCTCTGCAACTGATGTCCGGGGATAGAGGTTCACCATCTCCTGTCCATGGAACCCAGAAGATGCTATCATTTCTGGGCAGAGGTTAGCAGAGCTCTGCCCTGTTGTCAGCACTTCAGGTTTGGGGACGGCAATCTCTGGATTTTCCACTGCCGAATCTCTGGCATGCTGCTGAACTTGTTCTAGCAGTTTCCTGTATGCCCTTTCCAGATGCTGTTCCTTCCTTAGCAAATGGTCCAGATCAGGTTTGAGCTCTGAGACCCCTGCAAGACCGAGCATAGACTCTCTATAGTCTCTCAGGTCCTCAAGGTCAGGTTCCCCTTCATCGCCAAACATAAAAAGATCTGTAAGGTTCTCCCACAGCAATCCAGGGCCGCCAAAGTCATATCCCTCCGGAGAGCATTCTGTTGTCTCCCCTAAATATCCCTCCTCTGCATGCCATTGCAGAGCCCGATAACGATTGTCCAGCTCTATCTCCTGCTGGACCAACCTGTCCAACTCAGTCACCCATTGCTCCTGGGGCTGCTCTCCCAGGAGTGCCATCCGCAATGCCCGTTGGTCACTGGCCCGTTGCTCTTGGGTTGGAAAGCACTTGCCCTGTTTTATACCAGCGAGACGGAGGGCTGCAATCCAGAGCTCCACCCGAATTTGCTGCCTAAGCTCCAGGTATTCATCCTCAGACACAGTCCTGGTGTATGTTGAAAGGATGATCCGCAGCAGCCCCGGGAACTCTGATGCCAGGTCCATATCTCCGCTGGGGTGACTGAAGTCTGCTATGCTGATCTTGGATCCAGTTGGAGGTTTGGATGTCCCAGACTTCAGGAAGCTTTCCCGCTGCTTGCCACCAATGTCACGGAACGTCCCACACTCCGCTTGAGTGCTTCCGCCATATACCGCTTACTCCCAGTCTGTATACAGATATCCCAACCTCTCTGAGCACAAACAAGGCGACACTTGCTTGTTGCTACCAAGAACTGACTTTATTCAGAACCAGAATACAGTCTTATATACACAGGAGAAGATTACTCTAACAATACAAATGTAACCTAATTAAAATGAGCTAATTATCTAATCCTTTATACAGCCTAGGTGACTGAGACATGACCTTTCGCCCAGACTTGTGGGCACCGAGTTTCACACAGTTATATCAACACAATGCAGTCGTCCCGTCTCCTACATTGTATAGAGGACAATGTCATTAGCTCATTCAATTAACATAAACACAGGTTGATGACACCAGCATCTCCTCACAGGATGTGTCCCAACAGAATGAATCCATTGAAAATCCAGGGCCCATAATCAAAAGGCAACAGGCTTGCATACAGTCCTCTCCAACAGCCTCTGTCCCGGCTAGGTCTGTGACAGAAGGACGCCAGTGAAAGTCCCAAGGCTGTTGCACAGGCTAGACCAGTACCCTCTCAGTAGGCAAGCTTGGATTTTACAGTCAGGATTTAGTCAGGGATTTTGGATCCCTTTCATCCACCCCTAACGCTCCTTCGGGTTTCCTCTCTTGGTGTGGTAACCAAAAAAAAAAATTAAATAATAATAGTAAAAAAAAAATATATATATATATATATACATATATATATATATATATATATATATATATATATATATATATATATATATATTTCTTTCCCTGCAAGCTTGTCAGTTAATGGTGGTATTGATCAGGAGAATTCCTGGGACCAATACTCCACTTTTAATACAGCACTTTTTTTGCTAAGTTCTCTGGTGCTTCTACCCTTGTGGTGAAGGCTAACATTGAATCTGCCTTTCGCTTCCTTCCTGTACACTGCGACTGTTCCATCCCAACAACGAGGAAGGTCCTGCCCATCTTCTGTCTTTTTGGGCATTGAGATTGACATTGTGGAGATGGTCTGCCGACTTCCTAGGGTTAGCTTCTTTCCTTGGTTAAATTCCCAAGGGATTCTAGGAAGCTATGGCTGTAGCAGCTTCAACCTTTTTGGGCCATCTTGTTTTCACATTCTACATACTTCTGATGGACAGTGCCTTCTGTGGGCGTCTATGAAATGTATATCAGATACATGTCATTACGTACCAATTATCAGCTCCTATGCGTGATGATTTGGAAGCGCGGCTGTCCTTCTTGCACTCCTCTAATGGTCCTTCTTTGATGAATGGAGGAATTGTCAAACACACAGCTGGAGTTTTTTACAGGTCTGCATTCAGCTCCTGTAGCTTTGGCATTTTATTCCAGGATGACTGGTGTGCTGAACCTTGGCCGGCCTCATTGGCTCAACTTATGTGTAACATTATGCTGTTAGAGCCCTTACCTAATATGGTCAAGTGGTTAACTGCACGCTCTACACCTTTGTTCTCCCTGTTGTGTTTTTCTGGTGCTTTTTCAGTTGACTGTGTGGTTTCAGATGTAGCTAATTGCCGTGGGTCTTCCTTGTCCTTCCTTTTTTATGTAGTCTCGTTTCTGACTCCCCCCTCCCCCTCCGTGCCTCCCCTCCCAGAACTCCCAGGTAACCTGACGGCAACTTTTGGACGAATGGGTGCCTCCACCTGTCAATGATATCTCCCTTTACCCTGGGGGTCAGGCACCTGGATCTTTTCTCCAACCTCCTCTACCTGCAGGATATAGTTGTGGCTGGTTCGACAGTGGGTACCGCTCCTTCTGCTGTATTGTTTGGTTCAGACTATTTAGCTGGGAGGACATCTCCAAAATTTTCTTATTCTGAGGATTTTGAAGGAAAATGGATGGAAACATCTGACTTGCTTACCTTATTCTCGGCACCTGTTTTCTGTGCACAACTTAACCGACATCCTCTTCATTTTGCCCTCTGTCTGTTTTTGCATTTAGGGCTCTCTTGTTTCAAGTTGCCTTTTCTTGGGCATTCTTTGGTACCTTTAGGGTTAGCGAACTTACTGCTGAGGACAAACGCCCAATTTATGGTAACTAAGAGGATGTGCTGATCACAGAATCCTTTGTTTTTATATCTCGCTTATTCTTCCAACCTCAACTAATTAGAATTTTTCGGGTCTTGCGCCTTTTCCTTTTACCAGCTGGTCTTGCCTGCTCATGATTTTTCCCACATACTCTTTTCTCATTGTCGCAGCCATTGCTGCCCATGGAATACGTTTTTTAGGATGACAGAGATGGCTTTTAGGTAGATGGGAATCATTAGAATTTTTGCTATATGTTCGTCCTCACCTTTTGTTATAATTTCATGTCTCTCCCCAGAACTACTTTGGATCATCGTTGACTCCTTCGTTTATTGGGCCTCTTGCCATGCTGAAATTTTTATACTGTGGGGAGAATTTTCCTTTGCAGTTGGCAGAATTCATTGTCGCAGTTTTCATGGCCTACACTGGCTGCTGGTATTACCTGAACAATTTGTTTTAGGCCCCTTCATTCTTATTGTTCATGTATGGGGTAACAATGTAGGGCATTGTAGGGCCCTAACAATGTAGGGCATTACCGGCCTGTAGATTCAACCTCCTCTATTAGGCATGGTATTGCTTTGTGTTGTGCCAGTTTTACCTACAGTCATGGACAAAAATATTGGCACCCCTGTCAGATAATGCACCACTTCGCCCAGAAAATTGTTGCAATTACAAATGTTTAGGCATTCTCATGTTTATTTCTTTTGTTTGTATTGGTATGACACAAAAAAGTGGAAAAGCAAAAAGCCAAATCTGACACATTCCAGGCAAAACTCCAAAATAGACTGGACAAAATTATTGGCACCTTCTCAAAGTTGTAAGAAATAATTGCATTCCAAGTTTGTGATGCTCCTGTAATTTGTAATCAAAGTCACCTGTATCCGGTAACACGTGCTGACAATATAGAAATCACACCTGCAACCAGTTAAAATGGTGAAAAATTCACTCAACCTTTCTGTTGTGTGTCTCTGTGTGCCAAACGAAGAATGGAGAAGAGAAAGAGCAGCAAAGAATTGTCTTGAGGATTTGAGATCAAAGAATGTGGAAAAGCATGGACAATCTCAAGGTAAAAAGTCCATCTCCAGAGAGTCCACTGGGTGCACCATTGTGAAAAAGTTTACAGCCCATGGCACTGTAGCTAATCTCCCTGGACGTAGATGAAAGAGAAAAATTGATCAAAGATTGCAACAAAGGATTGTTTGAATGGTGGATAAAGAACCTTGACCACTTTCCAGACAAATTCAAGCTGACCTTTATTCACAGGGTACAACTGTGTCAGCTCGCACTATACGTCTCCATCTGAATGAAAAGGGACAGTATGGTAGGAGACCCAGCAAGACCCCACTGCTACACAGAGACATAAAAAAGCCAGATTTAGAGTTTGCCAAAACTTAACTGAGGAAGATAAAATCCTTTTAGGAGTATGTGCTGTGGACAGACAAAACAAAATTTACAGCTTTTTGGTAAAGCCTGTCAGTCTAGTGTTTTCAGAAAAAAATGAGGCCTTCAAAGTTAAAGAATACAGTCCCTACAGTAAAACATGGTAGAGGTTCACTGATGTTTTGGGGTTGCTTTGCTGCTGCAGGCACTGAATGTCTTGACTGTGTGCATGGCATTATGAAATCTGAAGACTACCAAAGAATTCTGGGGTGCAGTGTAGGGCCCAGTGTCAGAAAGTTAGGTCTCTGTTAGAGGTCATGAGTCTTACAGCAGGACAATGACCCAAAGCACACGTCAAAAAGCACCCAGAAATGGTTTAAGACAAAGTGCTGGAGAGTACTGAACTGGCCAGCAATGAGTCAAGATCCAAATCTCATAGAGCACCTGTGTTTGCTCATCTCAAAACAGCAGTTGGGAGAAGGAACCCTTCCAATCTGAGAGACCTGGAGCAGTTGGTTAAAGAAGTGGTCCAAAATTCCAGTAAAGAGGTGTAAGAAACTCATTGATGTTTACAGGAAGCGATTGATTTCAGTTTTTTTTTCCCAGGGCGTGTGCTACCAACTATTAAATTGAGGGTGCCAATAATTTTGTCCAGTCCATTTTTGGAGTTTTGCGTGGAATGTGTCAGATTTGGCTTTTAGTTTCTCACTTTTTTGTGTCATACCAATACAAACAAAAGAAATAAACATGAGAATGCTCAAACATTTGTAATTGCAACAATTTTTTGGGTGAAGTGGTGCATTATCTGACAGAAATGCAGGGGTGCCAATATATTTGGCCATGACTGTATCTATTGTTTGGTCCAACATTGTTCCCCTTTTCTGGTTTTGGCCTGTCACATACTTTGTTCTTGTTTCTAATTCTTGTTTGGAGCTGTTTCGCTGCAAGGTGAATGCCTAGGTTTTCAAATTTATCCACAGGATTGGTGGCATTGTTGTCTGGCGCTGGGGTCTTGAGGGAGATAACAGTATTTATTAAGACCTGATGGGGTTAATTTAAATGATTGGCCTAAATATGTTCACCTCGGCCTAAAATTTGGTGTCGAGCAGGTGCTGGATGTTTATGGGTGCATATGGCATGGTTGTTTGGTAAATTCTGGGGTCAGTCTAATGCCTATCTAGCACTGATGGTAAGGACAAGCCTCTTAGACTATGTGAGTTTATATTTATGGGTGCTCATGGTATACTGTGACTGGCATTGTTTGGTACATTTGGAAAGTTGTACATTTGAAAAGTTCAATAAAGCTGTGGCCATGCCCTATTTCCAGCTTAATCAGCTTCCATGTCTTTTTGGGGGGGCAAGGTATTGGTTTATTAGTTGGTCATAAATGAGCCTATGCTTCTCAGCAGTCATGTGGAGTAAAAAAAATCACAATAAGCGTATATTTATTGGTTTGTGCAAAAGTTATAGCGTCTGCAAACTATGGGAAAGATTTATGGCATTTTTATTATTTTTTTTTTACTAGTAATGGCGGCGATTTTTATTGGGATTGCGACATTGCGGCGGACAGATCTGACACTTTTGACACATTTTTGGGACCATTGACATTTATACAGTGATCAGTGCTAAAAAAAATGCACTGATTACTGTGTAAATGTCACTGGTAGGGAAGGGGTTAACACTAGGGGGCAATCAAGGGGTTAAATGTGTGTTTGTCAGAAACCATGAATCAGACTGAGACAGAAGTACAGTTAAATCACACTTGTTTAACCACTTGACAAGTGGGCACTTAAACCCCCCTCCTGCCCAGACCAATTTTCAGCTTTCAGTGCTCTCACACTTTGAATGACAATTACTCAGTCATGCAATACTGTACCCAAATGATTTTTTTGTCCTTTTTCATACAAATAGAGCTTTCTTTTGGTGGTATTTGATCACCTCTGGGTTTTTTATTTTTTGCGCTATAAATGAAAAAAGACTGAAAATTTTGAAAGAAAACATATTTTTCTTAGTTTCTGTGATAACATTTTGCAAATTATTAATTTTTCTTCATAAATTCATAAATTTTGGCCACAATTTATACTGCTACATATCTTTGGTAAAAATAACCCAAATTACTGGAATCTATTTGGTCTGTGTGAAAGTTATAGAGTCTACAAGCTGTGGTGCAAATCATAAAAAGCTGATCACACCTGATGTACTCATTTATTGCGACCTGAACAAGCCAGGAAAAGTACAATTACCCCCCAAATGACCCCTTTTAGAAAGTAGATATTCCAAGGTATTTAGTAAGATGCATGGTGAGCTTTTTGATGTTGTCATTTTTTCCCACAATTCTTTGCAAAATGAAGATTTTTTTCCCTACAAAATTGTCATTGCAATAGGTTTTTTTCTCTCACATGGCATGTGTATACCACAAATGACACCCCAAAATACATTCTGCTACTCCTCCTGAGTATTACGATACCACATGTGGGACTTTTTCACAGCCTAGCCACATAGAGAGGCCCAACATGCAGGGAGCGCCATCACGTGTTCAAGGAGCATAAATTACACATCTAACTTGTTGACTACCTATTACACTTTTATAGGCCCTGGAGCACCAGGACAATGACACGTGACACTGACGTGACACTGATGACAGATGGCACTGATACGTGGCACTGATGACACTGATGTGGCACTGATGACAGATGGCACTAATATGTGGCACTGATGACACGTGACACTGATGACAGATGGCACTAATACGTGGCACTAATGACACGTGGCACTGATGACAGATGGTACTAATACGTGGCACTGATGACAGATGGCACTAATACGTGGCACTGATGACAGATGGCACTAATACGTGGCACTGATGACACGTGACACTGATGGCAGCTGGCACTGATACGTGGCACTGATGACACGTGACACTGATAACAGATGGCACGTGACACTGACAGGTGGCACTGGTGACAGATGGCACTGATATGTGGCACTGGGGACAGATGGCACTTATACGTGGCATTGGGGACAGATGGCACTGACAGGTGGCACTGGGGACAGATGGCAGTGGGGACAGATGGCAGTGGGGACAGATGGCACTGACAGATACTGTGGTCACTTTATTTTCAGTTTTTTTTTTTCCTGACACTCACCGCTGCAGTCGTTAGCTCTACCTCCTCACACGTTGTCTCTGTGTGAGGAGGGAGAGCCGGCGATGAGAGATGATCTCAAATGTTTACATACGAGATCATCTCTCATTGGAAGCTCCGAACGCGCTGTAAACGGCCGCTGTGGTTGGCGATTTACAGTGACCTGTGACTGGCTGTGTCAAAAGGACACGGCCAGCACAGAATTTCCCCCGATGCACACCCGCGGGAGCGCGCATCGCGGAAGTAAAAAGGAGGACGTCCAGGGACGTCCTCCCGGCAATTGGCGTCCGCGCTGTAGCCATCTTTCAGCTATAGCACGGGCGCGAAGTGGTTAATAATAATAATAATAAAAAAAGGTAAACAGAGTAAACGTAGTCAAAACATAGCCAGAGTTCAGGAACCGGAACGGATAGTCAGACAAGCCAAAACATCAGGGAGCCAGAAATGAGCGTAGTAGAACAAGCAGGATCTGGAGCCAGAAGGATTGTCAGCCAAGCAAATCTTTGACAGGAACACAGGAGAGCGTCTCTAGAGATGTGACCAAGGCAGAGATCATCTGGGCTGGATGGCTTAAGTAGGCAGGACTGACGATCAGGATATCATCAACATGTCAGTCACTGTGGAGAGATAGGAGCTGGCAATTAGCTGACAGCTGAGTGGCCAGCTTTGAGAAGAAAGGGCTGAGCCCAACCCTGACAGTACCCCCTCCTCAATATATAAAACCAAGATAGTGCTGCGCTGTAAATAAATAGTGTGCAAATATACAGAATAAAGTGCAAAAGTGTTCAGTAGTAGATACACTAAAAAGAGGCAATTATTGTGGTATAAAAAAACATATAAAAATATCCTTGAAAGAATAAATATAATAAACGTATCACATGTTAATCTTATTCCTCTTTAGATAAAACAGTGATAAAATAACGTGATTAAATATCCGTATAAATATAGGCAAAAAAGGAATCCTTTTCATAAGTGGATAAAATGAATGTGTCCGTGGGAAGTCTTTAAAAAATAAAGTGCAGGATGTATGGTTAATTTATAATAATATCAATAAACAGGAATAAAGTGCTGGTGCTGGTGACCACTCTTGACAATGGAGTGCTGATGGTAAGTGACTTCTTGTCCTCTGTGCGGTGTAATATGTGGATGTCCCCTTACCTTACGGCTGTAAGGTAACAGCATGTGGGTATATCTTTCTTATAGAACCCGTGTATGTCCCCTGGCAATTGTCCCAGTCTGGCGTCTCTGGCTCTGCTGGTATGTATTTCTTGTCTGCAATCAGAGTCTCCTTTGTGTCCCTAGTGAACCTGGATCAGGTAGGCCTCGCAATAGGGCAAAAGTCGAGACATTTCACAAGGTATTTTCTTTGAACAAGCGGTAGAGTTTTGTGTTTTCTAAGTCCCCATTTCAGGGCTTCACAAGCTTGATGGTGTAGTATGACCGTGTATAGGGAGGATACGTCTGCTGTGGCTAACCACCACGGTCCCTCTCTTCTTGGGATATCTTCCAAAACTTGTAACATTAGCTTTGCATCTCTCAAATAGGCTTGTGTCTTTTGTACTGCTGGTTGTAGATAATAATCAATATATTGCCCCATTCTTGCTGTAAGAGAGTCTATCCCGTTGACTATTGGCCTGGGTGGTGGATTATTTTTGTCTTTGTGTATATTTGGAAGCGAATATATAATGGGCGTGCGGCATGATTCCGGTATTAAGTATTTGGCCTCTTTTTTTATTCAGAATATTTCTTTTCATACCCAAATGAAGTTTGTTCAAGTGCTTTCCTATACTTGAACATCGGGTTACCCAAAAGGCGACTATAGGTTTCTTCATCTTTTAACAACTAGTTCATGCTTGTGCTGTACTGTTCTTTGGAAAGGCCCATGATGCCTCCCCCTTTATCTGCTGGGCGACTTACTAGGTCCTTCCTTTTTGTTGGTTTGCGGATTCCACTCTTTATCTGTTTCGGTTGATCTCATTTCTTTATCCTATATTTATTATGGCTGCGAGCTATATATTGCTCACAGTGTCTCTCACTATCAAAATTAGGAGCCTTGTTACTATATAACACAGTTCGTTTAAGTATTACGGCCAGATGTCTTCAAGAAAATGGCCACCGGCACATTTCCAGCCTCTGAGCCATTGGAAAATGGGCGCCGAACGAATGTTGACATTGTTATGGTCGAACATCCACCCAAAAGATGGCCGCCGCTCCATTTCCGACCGGAGCTATCTGAAAATGCCCGCTGTTTTATTTCCGGCGACCGGAGCTTCAAGAAAATGGCCCCCATATATACTAATTAACACTCACATAAAAAGACACTTCCAATGCCCCCAGTTATCCCCTGATGAAGTCACGTGACTGTGACGAACGCGCGTCGGGAATACAAGACACCGTAAGTGACGTGGGCGAGCTCGCTGCTCGTTTTTATTGTTTCCTGTTTGATACATCTTAATGTAAGTACCTGTTTTACTTTGCTGGTTCCAAATAAATATTATCAAAATTACTACACTATCGAGCATCCCTCCTGTTCCTTACATCCCCCCATGCCCTATTGCAAGGTCTACCTGATCCAGATACACCAGGGATACAAAGGGAACTCTGATTGCAGACAAGAAATACATACCAGCAGAGCCAGAGACGCCAGACTGGGACGATTGCCAGGGGACATAAGTATGGGTTCTATAAGAAAGATATACCCACATGCTGTTACCTTACAGCCGTAAGGTAAGGGGGCATCCACATATTACACCGCACAGAGGACAAGAAGTCACTTACCACCAGCACTCCATTGTAGAGAGTGGTCACCA
Organism: Aquarana catesbeiana; assembly: GCF_042186555.1. Taxonomy (NCBI): domain Eukaryota; kingdom Metazoa; phylum Chordata; class Amphibia; order Anura; family Ranidae; genus Aquarana; species Aquarana catesbeiana. Next base: position 258,440,259 of record NC_133331.1, on the reverse strand, counting down.
GCAACAGCACTTTATTTCTGTTTATTGATATTATTATACAGTCACCATACATCCTGCACTTTATTTTTTAAAGACTTCCCACGGACACATTCATTTTATTCACTTATGAAAAGGATTCCTTTTTTGCCTATATTTATACAGATATGTCACCACGTTATTTTATCACTGTTTTATCTAAAGAGGAATAAGATTAACATGAGATAATTTTATTATATTTATTCTTTCAAGGATTTTTTTTATATTTTTTTATACCACAAGAATTGCCTCTTTTTAGTGTATCTACTACTGAACACTTTTGCACTTTAGCACATTAGTACATTTTATCTACTACTACTATCTACTACTGAACACTTTAGCACTTTAGCACATTTAGCACTTTTGCACACTATTTAATTTACAGCACAGCACTATCTTGATTTTATATATTTTATTTGGGTTCTGATATTCCCTTCAGTGTTTGAAGCAGTATTTATCACATTTATTTGGTTGGTACATGGATATTATATTATTTTATTATATACCCCCTCCTCAATGACCCCTCCCCCTCGGAGGACCACCGGGCTTGAGGGGAAATAGTCTATGGAAATCACAGAGGAGGACAGGGGCATGTACGTCCCAGGATGAGACCCAAGAGCGTTCCTCTGGACCGTACCCTTTCCAATGCACCAGGTACTGTATGCGCCCAAAGAACCTACGGGAGTCAACAATGGACTGTACTTCATACTCCTCATAGTTCTCAACCCTTACAGGGTGAGGCACCGAGGTGGTAAAGCGGTTGTAGACCAAAGGTTTTAATAAGGAGACATGAAATACATTTAAAATACGCATATTAGAAGGAAGGTCTAATGCGCAAGCCACTGGGTTAATTCTGGGAAGAATACGGAAAGACCCAATTAACCAAGGTGCGAACTTCATAGAGGGAACACGAAGTCGGAGGTTGCGAGATGACAGCCAGACCCTGCTTGGTAGGAAGGCACAGGCATGCGTCTGCAGTCAGCATGGAGTCTGTACCTATCATTAGCATGTTGCAAAGCCTCCTGGACCTGTGCCCAAGTGGAACGAAGACCACGGAGATGCCCCTCTAATGCAGGAATACTCTGCGGAATAAATGAGTCAGGCAACATGGAAGGTTGGAAACCATAGTTCGCCATAAACGGGGACAATCGGGAAGCAGAATTCAAGGTACTATTGTGAGCAAACTCCACCCACGGTAAGAGGTCTGACCAGTTGTTAAGATGGTCAGAAATATAGCAACGTAGGAATTGCTCCAAGGACTGATTGACTTGTTCTGCGTCTCCATTAGACTGCGAGTGATATGCAGAGAAAGCCACCTGAATTCCCAACTGTGCACAAAAGGCTCGCCAGAACCGGGACACAAACTAACTACTGAATATGAAAATGTATATCAGCGCACATATGACACAAAAAACTGGAAGCAGCTGAACACCAGGGTCAAACGATCAAATCCCTCCAAACAAATAAATCAAAAGGTGCAGCGCTAAAATCAATAAGACAACCATAGAGAATATGTAAAATGCTATATCCCTGGGGGGAAGAAAATAATGATGTGATGAACAGCACAAAGAGTGTCCAAATACAAAATGTCCAAGTATGAAGACATGAATCCACCAGGCAAATGTGATGATCACAGCAAAATAGTGTGGCTGATAGTAGAACCCTTCACCATGAACCAAATGGCCTCTCACCTGGTCACAAAGATAAAACAAGCAATCTCATGTGGGTCAGCAGATAAATGGCAAAGGTCCTAGGGCAAGGGACTCCTTGTGATGGGGAGAGTTTCTTGAGTACGAGAAGGTGGACGGGTCCGTGCTATAGTAGCGTGCGGGAGGGACCGGGGAATCTCCAGACGGCCAGTGGCATATTCACAGCTCCTGCAGTCTTCACAACAGTGTCAGTTCCCACTGCTGTGCTGGTGGAAGCTTCGGCTGGCCCGCTCTACTGCACCAGGACAGAGCTTTCAGCAGGGGATAGTGCAGGCTGGTCTGACCAGCCTGCACTATCCCCTGCTGAAAGCTCTGTCCTGGTGCAGGAGAGCGGGCCAGCCGAAGCTTCCACCAGCACAGCAGTGGGAACTGACACTGTTGTGAAGACTGCAGGAGCTGTGAATATGCCACTGGCCGTCTGGAGATTCCCCGGTCCCTCCCGCACGCTACTATAGCACGGACCCGTCCACCTTCTCGTACTCAAGAAACTCTCCCCATCACAAGGAGTCCCTTGCCCTAGGACCTTTGCCATTTATCTGCTGACCCACATGAGATTGCTTGTTTTATCTTTGTGACCAGGTGAGAGGCCATTTGGTTCATGGTGAAGGGTTCTACTATCAGCCACACTATTTTGCTGTGATCATCACATTTGCCTGGTGGATTCATGTCTTCATACTTGGACATTTTGTATTTGGACACTCTTTGTGCTGTTCATCACATCATTATTTTCTTCCCCCCAGGGATATAGCATTTTACATATTCTCTATGGTTGTCTTATTGATTTTAGCGCTGCACCTTTTGATTTATTTATCACAAACTAACTACCCCTGTCCGAGACAATCACCTTGGGTAGCCCATGTAAGCGAAAGATCTCCCAAGCAAAAATGGAAGCCAGTTCCTTAGAAGTGGGCAACTTCTTAAGTGGAAAACAATGGGACATTTTCGAGAACCAGTCAACCACCATAAGGATAAGTGTATTGCCCTGGGAGTTGGGTAACTTCACAATGAAATCCATTGACAGGTGGGTCCAGGGCCTCTCTCCATTGGGTATGGGTTGTAGGAGGCCCACTGGAAGGTGTTGTGGAGTCTTACTCTGAGCACACATGCAACAGGCAGCTAGGAAGGCGGTTATATCAGCACGTAGACTAGGCCATCAGAATTGTTGGGAAATGGCCCAAAAGAGTTGATTCTTCCCAGGGTGGCCAGCAGCCTTGGGAGCATGGTGAGTCTGGAGCACGGCAGTACAGAGACTGTCTGGGACAAAGCAGCGGTCACAAGGTTTCTCAGGAGGAGCATGGACCTGTGCAGCAAGAATTTTGTCACCCAAAGAAGAAGTGAGACTGGTGCGAACGGTAGCCAGAATACGATCAGGAGGAATAACAGGAACCGGAACCGACTCCATCTTGGAAGTGGAGGAAAATTGGCGTGACAAACTGTCAGACCTTACATTCTTAGTACCGGGTTAGAATGAGACAATGTAACTGAAACTAGACAAGAAAAGAGCCCAACGCTCCCTTCTGGGAGAGAGGCGTTTAGCCTCAGACAAGAATGTGAGATTCTTATGGTCAGTAAGAATGAGAACCGGCACAGTGGTACCTTCGAGGAGATGTCTCCATTCTTTCAGGGCTAAAATGATCGCTAACAGCTCTCTGTCACCAATCTCATAATTGCACTCTGCAGGTGACAATTTCTTGGAAAAGTAGCCACAAGGATGCATAGCGCTCTCAGAGGTAGGACGTTGAGACAGAAGGGCGCCAACTCCAGTCTCAGAAGCATCAACCTCAAGGATAAAAGGTAACGTAGGATCAGGATGTGCCAACACAGGAGCAGAAACAAAGGCAACCTTGAGATTCTCAAAGGCCTAATGGACTCCGGAGACCAACTCTGTGGGTTACCGTCCTTTCTGGTCATATCAGTCAGGGGCTTGACCAGAGACAAAAAGGTACGAATAAACTTCCGATAATAGTTGGCAAAGCCAAGAAAACGCTGCAGAAACCCATGGGTCAGGGCCACTGTAGGACTGCTGAAAGTTTCTCTGGGTCCATCGAAAAACCAGCAGTGGAAATGGCATTACCCAGGAATAGAATCTGTTCACGATGGAATTCGCACTTCTCCAATTTACAATAGAGATTGTTCTCTCTTAGTTTCTGAAGCACATGACAGACATCTGTGTGGTGGCTCTCCAGGGACTTGAAAAATATGGGAATATCGTCGAGATAAACCACCACACATAACTGCAACAAATCTCGGAGGACATCGTTAATAAATTCCTGGAAAACTGCCGGGGGCGTTACAAAGGCTAAAAGGCATTACCAGGTACTAATAATAGCCTGTTCTGGTATTAAACGCAGTTTTCCACTTGTCGCCCTCCTTAATCCTCACAAGATTGTATGCCCCTCTCAAATCAAGCTTCGTGAAAACCGTTGCTCCCTTGAGGCAGTCAAATAACTCCGTAATCAACGGAATCAGATAGGCATTCTTAATCGTGAAATGATTGAGACCCCTATAATCAATACAAGGTCTCAGTTCACCACTCTTCTTCTTCACAAAGAAGAAACCAGCGCCAGCAGGAGACAAGGATTTGTGGATGAAACCTCCATGGCCTTATCCTCCAAGACCGACAAAGGGTAAACCTGGCCACGAGGGGGTATGGCACCAGGTTGAAGGTCAATTGCGCAATTATATGACCGGTGCGGAGGCAAACTGCTGGCTTGACCTTTGTCAAAGACATCACTAAAATCGCAGTACTCCTCCGGCAGGGAGGAGAGTGAAGAGGCGCACAGGACCTTGGCTACCTTCTGGAAGCATGTCTTACTGCATTGTGGCGACCAGAAGAGAACCTCAGCACAGAGCCAATCAAAAGAGGGTTTGTGCCTCTGTAACCAAGGATAACCAATAACCAGCAGAAACTTAGGTGAGGAAATAACTTAGAATTGGATTATCTCATTGTGAAGAGCCCCTACGTCCATGGACAATGGAACAGTCTCATGAGTCACATGGGCAGGCTGTAGAGGTCTTCCATCAAGAGCATTAATGGCAAGTGGAGTGTTATGCAGCTGTAGTGGAATCAAGTGCTTCGATACAAAGGAAGCATCAATTAACAGGCCTGCAGCCCCAGAGTCGATTAGAACCTATATCTCGATGGACGACTCAGCCCAAGAAAGGGTAACCAAAACCAGGGGCTTATCCTTCTGCATAACTGGAAACAATTCCACAACAGGTCTGTCCGTGACAGGACCTCAAGATTCGGGCGTTCCCTGGATGGGTAGGACAAGACTTCAAAAAGTGACCTGCCTGGCCACAATAAAGGCACAATCTCTCCCTCCTCCTAAGGGTTCTGTCATTCACAGAGAGACGCATGAAGCCCAAGTGCATGGGTTCATCTTCACAGACCGACTCGGTACCAGGAGGCATGGGAGGTGAGGGAGGCAAGGGTGGGACTTCAAAGTTCGAAGACAAATGTACAGGAGGCTTCCGCAAGCACTCCTTAGAAGGGAGTCTTTCTCTGAATCTGGAGTCAATGAGGATGGCAAACGTGATCAACCTCTCCAGCTCAGTGGGTATATCTTGGGCTGCTATCTCATCCTTGATGGTATCCGAGAGACCATGAGAAAAAGCAGCCACGAGGGCCTCATTGTTCCAAGCAACCTCTGCTGCCAGAGTACGGAATTCAATGGCGTAATCGGCAACAGTTCTCGTACTCTGTTTGATGGACATAAGGCACTTGGCAGCAGAAGCGGAGCGTGCGGGAACGTCAAATACCCTTTTAAAAGAAGTCACAAACTCAGGGTAACTCAAGACAACAGGTTTTTGCGTCTCCCATAGAGGGTTTGCCCAGGCCAAGGCTCTCTCAGAAAGCAAAGATATCTTGAAACCTACTTTGCTTCTGTCTGTGGGAAATGCCTGGGGCAGCATCTCAAAGTATATCTCAACCTGGTTGTGAAACCCTCTGCATTGGACTGGATTGCCCCCAAATCGCTGGGGAAGCGGAGCGGAACCAGACATACCTCTTATAGAGGTAATACTCGAGGTGGGTGCCTGCACAGAGACTGGAGCAGCAGCAGGGACGGCCTGCAACACAGGTTGTACCGAAGAAGCTACAGTGGGAGATTCCAGGTGAGCCGTGCGACTCAGGAGCATTTGTAATACCATGGCAAACTGATCCATGTGGTGATCCTGCTCATCCAATCTGGAAAAAATATTACCAACAAGTGGATTGACTGCATCTTCTGAATTCATGGCCTTCGCCTACTGTCCGAAACCATGAATCAGACTGAGACAGAAGTACAGTTAAATCACACTTGTTTAATAATAATAAAAAAAGGTCAACAGAGTAAACGTAGTCAAAACATAGCCAGAGTTCAGGAACCGGAACAGATAGTCAGACAAGCCAAAACATCAGGGAGCCAGAGATGAGCGTAGTAGAACAATAAGCAGGATCTGGAGCCATAAGGAATGTCAGCCAAGCAAGTCTTTAACAGGAACATAGGAGAGCATCTCTAGAGATCAGGGGCGGATCCGGGGGGGGGGCAACAGGGCAATTGCACCCCCCGAAAATATCACTGACTGCAGTGCCGTCCCGACTCCCGAGTCTCTCTCTCTCAGTATCATCACCAGCCGATCAGCGGCACCGAGAGAGAGACTCTGTGTAATAATTATGCCGCTGCACTGAGGAGGTGGGTGGAGCCACTCCTGCTGGCTTGGCCTCTGTATTTCCTACACTGGTTGCTAGTGCCTAGCAACCAGTGACATATGTGAGTCACGTTGCCGCTGCTAAGGAGGAAAGCGAGAGAGAGCATTCAAAGTGGAGTCTTCTTCTGACCAACTCCGTCCCTGAGTGAGAGTGTTGGCTCCACCCCCTTGGCTCCTGCCCCCTCCATCTTCTGCACAATCCATACTGCAGGCCTCCGCCCCTGAATGGGTGTTGGCTCCACCCACCTCCTCACTCTATCTTCTCCAAACTGCAGTGCAGAGCGGTGTGAACCCGGGACATCTAATGTCATCAACTGATGCCTGTGGAGTGCAGACAGACTAGTGCAATTACCAGATCCCGCTCATCTCATTGCTCATCTCATTACTCCTGTGACCTGCATGGGAGCCCCTCCCACCACCAGAGGTCCAGAGCACCAAAATATTTTACTAAAAGTGAGTAAAAGAATAAATGAATGTGTCAAATCGCAAAATAGATGTGTGCCATAACTGTCATTATGTATGAAAAATTGAAAACAAAATGCTCTTAAAACTTGTTCAATGTTAACCCCTTCAGCTCCGGAAAGTTTTACCCCCCTTCATGAACAGGCCATTTTTTGTAATACTGCGCTGCGTTACTTTAACTAACTGACAATTGCGCGGTCGTCCGGCGCTGTACCCAAACAAAACTGATGTCCTTAGAGCTTTCTTTTGGTGGTATTTGATCACCTCTGGTTTTTAGTTTCTGCAAAATAAACAAAAAAAGACCAACAAATTTGAAAAAAAAAACAATATTTTTAACTTTTTGGTATAAAAAAAATTCTTCATAAGTTTAGGCCAATGTGTATTCTGCTAAATATTTTTGGTAAACCCCCCCCCCAAATAAGTGTATATTGATTGGTTTGCACAAAAGGTATAGCGTCTACAAAATAGGGGATAGATTTATGGCATTTTTATTTATTTATTTTTTACCAGTAATGGCGGCGATCAGCGATTGTTAAGTAAGCAACACCTAATTTTCTGGCAGTGCCCCTCCCGAGACTAGACTCTGGATCCGCCCCTGCTAGAGATGTGACCAAGGCAAAGGCAGAGATCATTTGGACTGGACGGCTTAAGTAGGCAAGACTGATGAGCAGGAGATCATCAACAGGTGAGTCACTGTGGAGAGATAGGAGCTGGCAATTAGCCGCCAGCTGAGCGTCCAGCTTTGAGAAGGAAGGGCTGAGCTCAGCCCTGACAGTGTTCCCTCAGTGTGTTCTAACTGTATGACATATCGTTGTTTATATTTACTAGGAACAAACTACATGTCTGCTCTCCCCTAACAGCACAGGGATTTGTGTGTTTACATACACAAATCCTCGTGCACGGGATTGCCCTCTGGGGGCCCCAGAGGAAGCCTTATTAGGACGAAACATCGGGATGGGCTCTGCTGATGCCACCGCGTTGCTTTGATTTTATCCATATGCTTTTATTATCTTCTCAAATGTGAGTGACCATTTATCATTTTTCAATAAATGTTTTACATTTAAACGGAATCACACTACGTGGCCCAATCTTTTCTTCTTTTGCCATATGTCATATTGAGAGGAACCGCTCACGAATTCCGGTCACTACATCTATGGTGGATACCCACTGATGTCAATATTGTCATGGATCCTTACCAGATTTGTTTTCATCTTGGAAGTCGTGGTTGCTGTACCTCCTTGGGTGTGTTACACCAAAACCTCGGTTGACTCATTGGGCATACGCCTAGTTTGGTTCAACCTGTCTGGTAAGCCTCTTTCCTCATGGTGATGGATTATCTACAGACAACCAGTTTACACAGATTCAAAGTAACTTATTTATTGCCATATATGGACTATATGCACTTTATATGCACTGACACTGTTGGTTCATGCAACTCTATCACTACTGTTATGCAATCTTATATTGTTGTGTATTCATGATTTGCACATTTTTATACTTTAATAATTTTTTATTGGGATAACTTTATTGTTTTTTCCACCTTCATTAGCGCTGCACTATATTATTTCATTGGCTCTTAAAGGGCTGACGTACCCGTACAGGATTTTGCGCACCCGTGCCACCTTGCCGACGTATATCGGCATGAGCCGGTCGGCAAGTGGTTAAGCTAAAAGCTCATTCCTGAACAGCGGTGCAAACTGAACAGAAGGACAGAGCAGCAGTCTTAGTGGTCAGCACCTTGCAGTACTGGGTAGCTCACGTTCAAAGCCCAACCAGGACACTTCTACCTGCAGGGCAGGATGTCAGATTAAGGCACTTATGGGAAAGATATCACTCTAGCGATAGGTGGTCAACGTTTAGGGGTGAGTGTACATCCATGTGGGGCACCTCTATCTGAATACTAAGCATTGGAGCACCAATTATTTATCTACACACGAGCACTATATTTCACTAAAGTGGGACATTTTTAACACTTGAAATGTTTGATTCACTTATTTATGTATATCATGTTTGAATTTTGTATCAGCTAAGCGCCGTGTCTAACCACTTTATTTCACAGTGACGCTAGTCGGCTCACATTTACACTGCTGCTGGCAATTGCTTGATTTATTTTACCATGTTCTATTTGCTTTGGCGCAAAATGTTTTTGTTCATACTTATGGGGAAGAGGTTTTACAGCATAATGGGTCACCTATTAGGTTGACATGGCCTTCATCAGCTTAGCTGTATACAGGGGTATACTCAATCATGATGATTGGGTGTGTCTTGAGGGCTGTAGCATCTTCTGCTGGTAGCTTTGTTTTGGACATGTCAGTTGCAGACTGGGAGCCTGCCTTAACCCCTGCCTCTCTTTCAATTCCATGCAAGTTGGGATGAAGAATATTAGTTCTATCCTAAAGAATAATTCTGACAAGTGGGACAATCTGGTTGGCATTGCAAGAGTTTAAACTGCCCCCTTCAAGGGCTAGCTTTATTGTGATAGCAAATAGCTGGAGATGTTTCTAGAAGCAGAACAATCTTGTCTGCATTGTTAAAGTTTAAACAGTCCCCTTGGAGGGGCGTGGCCAGATGTGATCGCGGCGGGACGTGTTTCCTACAGCTCCAGCCATCCTCCGGTGAATAATCCTGTATTCAGCCAGGTCGACCGGTTCCTATAGCTCCTATCTGTGGCTCATTGCTAGTGAAGATAGCCGGGCACAGTAAGATGCCATCCTCGGCGTCTAAAAAGCAACAGGCACAGCGTACTCAGCCGCCACTGGAACAGAGGAATCTCCGTTCTCAGGGAAGCATGGTGGTTAGCTCCGCCCACTTCTTCTCCACTCCTGTCTCCTCAACACAGCGTGCCAACCACTCGGCGGTGAAGATGGCACAGCAAGGCAGCTCTGCTTCACGGGGGCCGGAGGATCCCTCTCTCCCTTCCCAGGAGATATAGGTGGACACCACAGCCATAACAGGTCCCATCCTGGAAGCTATAGCGGCATCGAAATCCGAGCTTATGGGACACATAGATCTGCTAGCCTCTGAATGCAACCTTATCCGTCATGATCTTGATAAGATCAGGGGCAGACTGACCTCAGCGGAGGATCGTATATTGGAAGTGGAAGATGCTACTCATTCCCAGGGATCACAGCTAGAGGAACTTTAGGATATGGTGAGATCATTACAGCACAGAGCAGATGACGCGGAAGACCTCCAGAGAAGAAATAATGTGAGGGTGGTGGGGTTGCCTGAGGGGGCTGAGGGGACTGCTACTACAACTTTTGCGGAGCAATTCTTCAAATCCCTGTTGGTGTTGGGGGATCTCCCTCCCGCATATGTTGCTGAAAGAGCGCACAGGGTTCCCACTGGCTCTAGGCCCTCAGGCGCCCCGCCACGGCCCTTCCTGGTTAGATTCCTTAATTAAAGGGATCAAGATATGTTGTTGGCAGAGGCACGGAAACATAAGGAGCTTAAATTTGAGAATGCTCGTATTATGCTGTTTCCTGATTTCTCGGCGGAGACGCAAAGAAGACGCCGGTCTTTCACGGATGTGAAGAAAAGGCTCAGAGAACGGGAATTGAAATACAGTATGCTGTATCCTAGTCGTCTTTGAATGCATTTCTAAGGCACTGTGAAGTTCTTTGACAACCTGCAAGATGCCTAAACCACCATCTTATAGTGGAGCAGGAGTTTCATATGACCTGTTATTTCGATTTTTGATTCTTTGTTTTAACCCTTTTTATCTTTGCAGATTTTTTCTTTACTGCCGGGGGTTTTTTTCTGTCTCTGATTCGATGGCGCACTCAAGTCTGACCTTCCTGTGTGCGCGGTGAACTGAGCCCTGCATATACACACCTTACTGACTCCCCACGTACAACTACAGTTATCCGTCAGTAAGGTGAGGGGGGACACTTAATGTGGACTGCACACTATGACTTGGTGAGTTGTTAAATTGTGTTTTTTTCCGTTATTAACATTCCTGAATCGCCCTTTGATTATGTGGCCGATCGGCTGTACTTTCACGCTTCTGGACTGAGCATGGAGTTCTAAGTAGGAAACACCAGGGAAAATTGTTTTTCTTTTTTCATCGTCCAATGCCGAACTGGCCACACTTCAGGTTGAAATCTTCAAGGTTTTTTTGTTCCAGGGCTAAAGCTGCATGCCGGACTAGTTTTGTTGTTTGTTTTTTTGCAGTTTCTGGTATAACAGCAGGGGAGGGAGAGATTCACCAAGACCATAGGATTTATATTAATGGTGCACCTATGCCACATAGATTGTACATGCTCATGTGTAAGCGGTATTCAGCAGTCGCTGCAGTGCCAATACGGGCCAATACAAAAAATTTTGTTAGTAAGCATATATTTACCTCCTCCTTTTCAGGTGCAATTGTTATATGACTTATTGGTGACCCTGGCGCCTTACTTGCATCTCCCTATGCTTTTCATGGGAGATTACAATGCCATACTAGATCCTGGGTTAGATTCCACTAATGTAACTAGGCCAGCCTTGGTTGAACTATCCACCTGGGCAACTGTGGCGGGTTTAACCAAACTGTGGAGGTGGGGGCACCCAGACGCCACTTCATACTCTCATTTATCTTTAACTCATAAATCCTTGGCCAGAATTGACTTGGCGTTTGGGAATGCCTCCATTTTAAAGTACCTCTACGATTCAGAATATCTGGCTGGGGGACTCTCCGACCATAACCCGCTCTTGGTTACCCTGGTCTTCCCCCTAGGAGGGAGGAGAGGGGGATGGAGACTGGCACCGGGTTGGTTACAGGAAGAGCAAGTGACAGCTCAAATTCAAACTGCCATGGATACCTTTTGGGTTACCAACATAGACTCGGCTGATCCAGCCTTGGTATGGGACACATTTAAGGCAGTATCAAGGGGTGAGTGCATATCTGCCATTAACCACTTGAGCCCCGGACCATTATGCTGCCTAAGGACCAGAGGTCTTTTTCCAATTTGGCACTGCGTCGCTTTAACTGCTAATTGCGCGGTCATGTAATGCTGTACCCAAACGAAATTTGTGTCCTTTTCTTCCCACAAATAGAGCTTTCTTTTGATGGTATTTGATCACCTCTGCGGTTTTTATTTTTTGCGCTATAAACGGAAAAAGACCGAAAATTTTGAAAAAAAATGATATTTTCTACTTTTTGTTATAAAAAAAATCCAATAAACTAAATTTTAGTCATACATTTAGGCCAAAATGTATTCGGCCACATGTCTTTGGTAAAAAAAATGTCAATAAGCGTATATTTATTGGTTTGCGCAAAAGTTATAGCGTCTACAAACTAGGGTACATTTTCTGGAATTTACACAGCTTTTAGTTTATGACTGCCTATGTCATTTCTTGAGGTGCTAAAATGGCAGGGCAGTACAAAACCCCCACAAATGACCCCATTTTGGAAAGTAGACACCCCAAGGAAATTGCTGAGAGGCATGTTGAACCCATTGAATATTTATTTTTTTTGTCCCAAGTGATTGAAAAATGACAAAAAAAAAAAAAATATTTACAAAAAGTTGTCACTAAATGATATATTGCTCACACAGGCCATGGGCCTATGTGGAATTGCACCCCAAAATACATTCAGCTGCTTCTCCTGAGTATGGGGATACCACATGTGTGGGACTTTTTGGGAGCCTAGCCGTGTACGGGGCCCCGAAAACCAATCACCGCCTTCAGGATTTCTAAGGGTGTAAATTTTTGCTTTCACTCTTCACTGCCTATCACAGTTTCGGAGGCCATGGAATGCCCAGGTGGCACAAAATCCCCCAAAATGACCCCATTTTGGAAAGTAGACACCCCAAGCTATTTGCTGAGAGGCATATTGAGTCCATGGAATATTTTATATTTTGACACAAGTTGCGGGAAAGTGACACTTTTTTTTTTTTCATAAAGTTGTCACTAAATGATATATTGCTCACACAGGCCATGGGCATATGTGGAATTGCACCCCAAAATACATTTAGCTGCTTCTCCTGAGTATGGGGATACCACATGTGTGAGACTTTTTGGGAGCCTAGCCGCGTACGGGGCCCCGAAAACCAATCACTGCCTTCAGGATTTCTAAGGGTGAAAATTTTTGATTTCACTCTTTACTGCCTATCACAGTTTCGGAGGCCATGGAATGCCCAGGTGGCATAAAACCCCCCCAAATGACCCCATTTTGGAAAGTAGACACCCCAAGCTATTTGCTGAGAGGCATGGTGAGTATTTTGCAGCTCTCATTTGTTTTTGAAAATGAAGAAAGACAAGAAAAAACATTTTTTTTTTTCTTTTTTCAATTTTCAAAACTTTGTGACAAAAAGTGAGGTCTGCAAAATACTCACTATACCTCTCAGCAAATAGCTTGGGGTGTCTACTTTCCAAAATGGGGTCATGTGGGGGGGTTTTGTGCCACCTGGGCATTCCATGGCCTCCGAAACTGTGATAGGCAGTGAAGAGTGAAATAAATAATTCACGCCCTTAGAAAGCCTGAAGGCGGTGCTTGGTTTTCGGGGTCCCGTACGCGGCTAGGCTCCCAAAAAGTCTCACACATGTGGTATCCCCGTACTCAGGAGAAGCAGCAGAATGTATTTTGGGGTGTAATTTCACATATTCCCATGGCATGTTTGAGCAATATATCATTTAGTGACAACTTTGTGCCAAAAAAAAAAAAAAATTTGTCTCTTTCCCGCAACTTGTGTCGCAATATAAAATATTCCATGGACTCGACATGCCTCTCAGCAAATAGCTTGGGGTGTCTACTTTCCAAAATGGGGTCATTTGGGGGGGTTTTGAACTGTCCTGGCATTTTATGCACAACATTTAGAAGCTTATGTCACACATCACCCACTCTTCTAACCACTTGAAGACAAAGCCCTTTCTGACACTTATTGTTTACATGAAAAAGTTTTTTTTTTTTGCAAAAAAATTACTTTGAACCCCCAAACATTATATATTTTTTTAAAGCAAATGCCCTACAGATTAAAATGGTGGGTGTTTCATTTTTTTTTTTTCACACAGTAATTGCGCAGCGATTTTTCAAACGCATTTTTTGGGGAAAAAACACACTTTTTAAAATTTTAATGCACTAAAACACACTATATTGCCCAAATGTTTGATGAAATAAAAAAGATGATCTTAGGCCGAGTACATGGATACCAAACATGACATGCTTTAAAATTGCGCACAAACGTGCAGTGGCAACAAAATAAATACATGTTTAAAAGCCTTCAAAAGCCTTTACAGGTTACCACTTTAGATTTACAGAGGAGGTCTACTGGAAAAATTACTGCACTCGATCTGGCCTTCGCTGTGATACCTCACATGCATGGTGCAATTGCTGTTTACATATGACGCCAGACCGCCGCTTGCGTGCGCCTTAGCGCGAGAGCAGGGGGCGACAGGGGTGCTTTTTTTTTTTTTTTTTTTTCTTTATTATTTTTTTGCTTTTTTAATCTTACTTTTAAACTGTTCCTTTCATATTTTTTTTTTTAATCATTTTTATTGTTATCTCGGGGAATGTAAATATCCCCTATGATAGCAATAGGTAGTGACAGGTACTCTTTTTTGAAAAAATTGGGGTCTATTAGACCCTAGATCTCTCCTCTGCCCTCAAAGCATCTGACCACACCAAGATCGGTGTGATAAAATGCTTCCCCAATTTCCCAATGGCGCTATTTACATCCGGCGAAATCTAAGTCATGAAATACTCGTAGCTTCCGGTTTCTTAGGCCATAGAGATGTTTGGAGCCACTCTGGTCTCTGATCAGCTCTATGGTCAGCTGGCTGAATCACCGGCTGCATTCTCAGGTTCCCTGTTGAGACAGGAGAGCCAGAGAAAAACACGGAAGACGGTGGGGGTGGGGGGGCATTCCCTCCCACGGCTTGTAAAGGCAGTCTAGAGGCTAATTAGCCGCTAGGATTGCTTTTACATGAAAGCCGACCGCTGGCTGAAAAGAATGATACCAAGATGATACCTAAACCTGCAAGCATCATTCTGGTATAACCACTCAAAGTCGTGAATGGCGTACCTGAAGACAAAAAAATGAGGTACAATGGTTAACAATAAAGCACAGTAAACAGTAAAGTATAAATAATTACACACCTGAAAAACAAACATGATAAAACATAATAACAATAACAATAAAACATTGCAGAATAGAATACAGTAAAAAAGAGCAGAACAATAGAGAGAGAGAATAGAGAGAGAGAGAACAATAAAACGACAACTATTTTTTTTTTATTTCATATTTTTTTTTTTTTTTTACACTTTTTTTGTAACTAACTTTTATAACGGTAACCGGTTCCAGGTTCGGGTCTCTCAAAATGCGATGGCATCTTGGGAGACCCTGTGAAAGTGTGCCTAGTCTGTGCAATGCTGTACTCTACGCTAATACTCAACTAGTGAATGGTAGCGTTCAAAACATTCACCAATGCAAAGACCAGGATTGTCAGGACAGGAGGGACAATAATAGCGGGTGTCACGCCTATATCCGCGCTTGCTGCAGACACAACATCTTTTTTGGGGGGTTCGTTGGGTAGGGGTACTCGGGAGGACATAAAGAAAATGCCTCTCATGCAGACGACTGCATTTGGTTGGGGATGTGAATGGGGGAAGTATGGGCGCTGCAGAAGCGGTGGGTTCGCAATTAGGATTGGCGAATGCAGCAGGAAGGGCATTATGGGCACGACGGGCCTGTGTTTGTCTTTTTGGTGGCAGCGGGACACTACTTGTGCTTGCCACCTCACCAGCTTGAACTGCACTTATGGGACTCGCCACGTCACCACGTGTTACTGCAGTGCTGGTTTGACTACGACCGGGGTGTACTAGGCTGCTGGTGCTTGCCAGTTCCCCAAAACGCTACAAAAAAAACTGTTAGCGATCGCAGGGATCAGGCCTGACTCTGCGAACGCTGCAGTTATGCGTTTAGTGTTCTGTAAGTGACAGTGATCGATCGATACTGCACTTGGGTGCGCTGGGCGGAGGGGCAAAACGCAGGTGCTAGCAGGTATCTGGGCTGATCCCGCTAACACTGCGTTTTTGGGAACCCTAAACTGCTGGTGACGCTAGTATAGATCTGATCGGATCAGATATTGATCCGATCAGATACTATACCACTAAGGGAGGCGCATGCTGTGTGCGTGGGTGTTAGCGGTACTGGCGCTAATCTGACGCTGCCTGGGGCGACGCATATCACCACCGGGCGATCGGGGGGCTAAACCTTTATTCGGTAATAAACGGCGGGTGCCCTGACACTATAAAAAAAAAACAAACTAACCAGCGTCAACCGTAACGGTTATACGGTGATCAGTGGTGAAAGGGTTAACTAGGGGGCAATCAAGGGGTTAAAACATTTATTAGATAGTATATGGGGGTCCCTGACGCTATAAAACGCTGACGGCGAACCTAAATATTTACCTCACTAACTAGCGTCACCAGCGACACTAATACAGCGATCAGAAAAATGATCGCTTAGCGACACTGGTGACAGGGGGTGATCAAGGGGTTAAAACTTTATTAGGGGGGGTTAGGGGGGTACCCTAGACCTACAGGGGGGTAACAGTAACTGTGCTAACACAGTAACTGTCACAAACTGACACAGCAGTAATCAGAAAAAAAAAAAAAAAAACTGCTGGTGTCAGTTTGTGACAGGGGGGGGGGTGATTGGGGGGGGATCGGGGGGCGATCGGGGGGGGGATCGGGGTGTAATGTGTGCCTGGCATGTTCTACTGTGTGTGTGTGTGTTGGTGCACTCACTCACATGTCGTCTCTCCTCGGGCCGGAACGGAAACTACCGACCCGAGGGGAGATGACATCACTTCCTTTGCTGCTGTTTAGCATACAGCAGCAAAGGAGTGTTCCCATTGGCCGGCGGCGATCGCGAGGGGGGGGCCACGAACGGATGGCCTCCCCCTCATCTCTGATCGCCGGGGGACAGAACGGGACCGCCTCGGGCGGCGGGGGGGGGGTCCGATCGGACCCCCCACCCGCGGAAGGCAAATCACGTACCCTGTACGTGATTTTGCCTGTCCGTGCCGCCTTGCCGACGTACATCGGCGTGAGGCAGTCGTCAAGTGGTTAAGGCAGCTAGGAAGGATCATAATGAGGAGGGTGAGCTTCTACTGGCCAAAGAGCGGAGAGTGCCAAAGCACATGCAGACTCTCCCTCGGAGGCCGCTTATGTGTCACTGCTGGAAATCAGGAGACTGGTGGCACTGCACTTCTCTGATCTAGCCCATACAAAGGCAAAGCACAGGTCTGAAACTTTTGAACGGCAAACTTTTGGCCAATTTAGCAGCTGATCAAAGGTTACCAGTTAGTATCCCGGTAGTTAAGAAAGGGGAAGGGAGATTGGTGACTGACCCTGTAAAGGTACTGGAGGAATTTGTAAACTTTTATAGGTCCCTGTATTCACCTATCCCTGAGTATGATACTGAGGAGTTGGAAGAGTTACTGCAGCGCCTCTCCATGCCCAGATTGTCAGAGACTGACGCTGCCCTTTTAGATAAAGATATTTCTGTCTTAGAAATTGAGACAGCCATACTTGCTTTCCCTCCCCATAAGCTCTGGGTCCCAAAGGCTTTCCCGCTGATTTTTATAAGTTATACATGTCACAACTAGCACCTAGGTTAAATATGCTTTTTAAACATTGTCTGGAGCAAGGAGCCTTGCCAGCATCCATGATGGAAGCTTATATGGTCCTCCTCCTGAAGCCTGGCAAGGACCCATTAGAGTGCTCCTCGTATCGCCCTATAGCGATACTTAATATGGATTTGAAGATTCTTGCTAAGGTGCTGGCATCAAGGTTGGCCGGGGTTATTGATACCCTGGTGGACATTGATCAGACAGGTTTCATTCCTGGCAAATCAACAGACACGAATCTGTGGAGATTATTCGCGCACTTACAGCTAGATACTACAGAGTCCCCGGCCAAGGTCGTAGTCTCTATAGACATTGAGAAGGCCTTTGACTCTGTGGACTGGCAGTATATGCATAGGGTGTTAGAGGTCATGGGGTATGGTCCAGGATTCTGTCGATGGGTAAAGTTGTTATATAGCACTCCCAAAATGGCAATTCGGTTAGGAATTAACGTTTCTGATTATTTCCCGATAGGGAGGGGTACAAGGCAGGGGTGCCCACTTTCCCCTTTTTTATTTGCCCTGATGATGGTACCCATGGCAAGGGCACTTAGAAGGTCTGAGCTGGTGGGTGCGATTCGGGTGGGTAACATTAAAGAATGTGTAGCCTTATACGCAGATGATCTGCTCCTGTTCCTCCAAGATCCGGGTCCCTCCCTAAAAGCAGCCCTGTCGATCTTGGACAGGTTTGCCACTTTCTCGGGCCTACGAGTATACTGGAGCAAATCATCAATTCTGCCATTAGGTCCGAAGGCTAGAACACTTCAAGGTGACACACTACCATTGCAGTGGGTCTCCTCAATTACCTATCTAGGTGTTAAAATAACAGCCTGTATTCAGGACTATATGTCTCTAAATCTCCTCCCCCTAGTGAATAGACTCAAACTAAATACCCAAGCTTGGCAGAAATTACCTGTCTCTCTGATAGGGACGGTTAGCCTCATAAAAATGAAGTTTCTCTCGGTAATACTATACTTTATATGCCACTCTCCCGTATGGATACCAAAATCCTTTTTCAAAACATTAAACAGTATAATAGGTTCCTTCATATGGTCTCCACAGGCACCTCGTATAAGCATAAAAATACTCCAGGAACCGTGGGGTCAGGGGGGATTAGCTCTACCTGACTGGCATAAATATTATATGGCTGGCCATATGGTGGTTGCTAGGCGATGGCTGATGGCGGATGACGGGGACTCCGCCGCGGTTCTGGAAGCTGCGCACTTCTTGCTTGCCTTTGACTACCTCAATGAAAGCGACCATTAGGGCATGGGAAATCACCACCACTTTGATGTCTCCTAGCTATTTGGGAGTTACACCATCAGCCCCACTGTGGATAAACCCAGCCCTGCCTCATTTCTACTCACTCCCAGATCCTATGGTATGGGTGTTTGGGGGTGTTAAAGTGTTGGGAGATATCACCAGAGAGGGGGAGCTGTGTACATTTGACCAATTAAAAGCCAGACATAATTTATCAAATTCTTTTTCCGTTATTTGCAACTGCGCCACGCATTTCAGGCACAGTTCGATGGCAAAATAATAGAATTCCTGCCATCAGCCTTGGAGACTCTTTTGACTGAGGAGGAGTTGGTTAAACCTCTGTCAACCGTGTACAAATCTCTCTTCAAAAAGACACCACTAGGTGTAACCAGATGCAGGTAACGTTGGGAGAAATAAATTACTAATATACACGGGGGAGGATTGGGAGAATATGTGGGATCATCCTTTTCAATATTGAGTGTCCGCAAGAGACCGCCTGATTCATTTCAAGTTCCTTCATTGTATTTATTTTACCCATGCCAGGTTATCTCGCATATATCCATCTGTTAGTAGTCAGTGCTGGAGATGCTCTCATTCCCCAGCTGACTCAGAGCATGTCTTTTGGAGTTGCATACATATTCAAACTTTCTGGTCTGGTATGCCTCTCAGTGCTACTTAGTATCCCAGTTCCTATGACTCCAAGAGTCTGTCTAATAGGGTTGGTGGAAGAGGTGGTTCCATCCAGAGCACACTTTGGTAAATATTGCCTTGTTTTATGGTAGAAAGGCCATCCTATTTAAATGGAAAAAAACAGCTGCACTTTCTATATTGTACTGGAAAGGTCTGATCAACTGCGTGATACCTCTATACAAAGCAACGTACAGGTCCAGAGGCTGTAAAAAGAAATTCAAAAAAGTATGGCAGGCTTGGCTGGACTCTTCAAATACAGTAGGCTAAATGTAAATGTGAAATTTTGTTTGCATTAGAAACTTATGATATCTGGATGAAATAGGCGAATCCTAATTGATAGGATTCCCCTCATGGGATATAGACAAAATGCCCACCTACATGTTCGAGTAGCTATCTATCCAAAAGGAGGCATGGTAATCTTGTGTAATAGTATTAAGGTGCACATATGTATTTATATTAAATATGGTCATTGGTCGGTTGGGAGGGGGGGTGGTTGTAATGGGAAGGGAATAGATTGAACTATGTTAGTTCCTTGTTGATGGCCTTGTGTGGCCAACCCAGGTGGCACGTTGCCTGCCGGGTTAGTGATTGTTTTATGTATTGTGTGCAAAAACTTAATAAAAAAGAATAAAAAAAAACAAAACAAAAAAACAGTCCCCTTAAAGGGCTAGCTTCATTTTATAGCAAATAGCTGGGAATAATTCTACAAGTGGGGCAATCTTGTCTGTATTGGAGAGTCTAGAAGTCCCCGTAAAGGGATAGCTTAATTTAATAGCAAATAGCTGGGAAAAATTCTACAAGTGGGACAATCTTGTCTGCATTGTGAGAGTCTAAACAGTTCCCTTCAAGGGCCACCTTTATTTCACAGCTAAGGGCTGTGCTTAGTCTGGCCTCCTGCCTCAGAGTGCATGTCTGCTGAATGAAAGAGGACCGGGATTCAAGAACCAGTGTCTAACTCCAAAAAGGTTTGCTCCTGCAGTTCCAGGCTGGAGTCCAGAAAGAATTGAAGAGAGAAAGAGTCCTAAACCACTTTTGGGGGAGAGGTTGCTTACTGGTCTTTTTCATATTTGTGCCCCCATACGTATCTTTTGGGTACCTGGTTGCTCCTCTTCTGATAGGAAGATACAGCTTGGTCTCAGGTGGTTGGACTCTCAGGTCAAGCACTTCAGGCCATGTTGGTCAATCAGTCACCTTTAAGCCTCTGACTGTGCCAGGGGGAATCCTTTGCTCCAACAACAATAGACAAGTTCTGCTAGTCAATGTGGTTTCTACTGTCTCTAGAGACAGCAATTCCAATTCCAGCAGATGTGATTTTAAGAGAAGTACTTTTGTTGCTCAGGGGGATGTCTATTTCCAAATCCCAGAGCTGTCTTCTGACATACCTCTATTTCTACAAGGATTAAAAGGTTTTGCAGCATATATGTCTGCTGGTTGGGTTCTCGATCCACTCCTCCTTTAGATAGGGACTTATGTCAAGAGATTGGCTGACTAGTCATTCAAAAAGGGTCACGTGACTCCTACAAAAATCCTTTCGTATCTGAAAGCTTAATCCATCACAGTTTAGGATACATAGTTTTTGCCATTAGAGCATATTGGTGGTAGGACGCTGGGTAAACCTGGCTTTCCTCTCTTCACCTGTCAGCGTCTCAATACCTGATGATCAGGACCATGGTCTCTCTAACCCCTATATTGAGGTGTGCTCAATGAAAATGGCTTCCTGTCCTGAAGGTTTTTTTTCTCCAATGTTAATCATGCACCCAGCGATTCATGTCTCGCAAACAGGCAGATGAAGCCTTGGGTGCTGGCACAGTAATAAATCTTTTGTGCTGCTAAATTATTGCCAGTGGAACTCCCGTCGGGAAGTTGTTTTGCCAGCAGAACTCGCTGGTTGGGAAGTTAATTTTAACATTCTGACATTGTGGTTTTCTGGCGAGCTCTTTTATGCTCCCTTTGCCTTTTGTCACCTGACAGCAGACTTTTTAGTCTCCAGTGAGGCTGAACAACATCACAGTGGTGTCCTACATCAGGGGACAGGTCAGAACCTACAAGGTCAGTCCACTGTAAAGAGGTAGAGATGACTGTGATCTGGGTTGTTGAAAATCTTCTTTATCATCTCTCTTGAGTCTACATAGAATTTGTTTGATAAGTGGTTCCTACATCCAGGTTCCTGCAAGTGGATTTTATCTCTGAACAAGATTTCAGAGTTAGATCTGGTAGTATCTCCTTACTGTTACAAGCTGGAAAGCTTTTTCCTAGGGTCCTGGTCCAATCCCTTGGTATGGATGCTGGGTCAGATCAGGAAAAGTCTCACAAGCCATATGCTTCCAATTCGATCCATATACAGTTTTTTTGGGGGGGTCTGTTGCTGAAGACCGTGGCAATTTTTGCAGTAATTCGATTGGCCAAACAGGCCTTGGTTCCTGCCTTTGATACCAGGGTATCGGATTGAAGTCCTTTCTCTGAGATGAGATCTTCTGTCGTAGAGAGAGCAATATTCCACCCTTGTTCATCTCTTCCAGTTTCTCATCCTGGCAGGAAGAGACTGATCATGCTTGGCGGTTGTTTCTCTAAGCTAATATCTATGAATCCTACAAAAGGATTTAAATATACCTCTGGTCAGGTGCATTCTGGACTTCAACTGATCCTAAAGCTCTCTTAGGGGCAGAACACTGCAGTCCCTGTCATATCTAATGTCTCATGGGTAGACTATCCCCTACTCCTCCAATACTTTGATAGGGGGCTGCATCTGATACTCAAAGGAAAGCCAGGACCCTCTAGGTGGGGTTTACTACTTGCTCTGGACCAGTGGCATAGCGTGGGTTGTCAGCACCCGGGGCAAGGCAAGTAATTTGCGCCCCCTAACCTGCGGACTTTTAGCACTCCCCGAGTCCCTTCAAATACAGTAGTACTGATCTATCTGATTCCTATACTGACCGCTACACTAACCTACTTTATTTCAACACTGACCAACCTGATTCCTTTACTGACCATTACACACTACACTGACCACTATACTAAACTGTCCACTACACTAAGAACTACACTGACCACTATACTGTCCACTACACTACACTGACCACTACACTGTCCACTATACTGTCCACTACACTGACCATTACACTACACTGTCCACTATACTGTTCACTACACTACACTGACCACTATACTGTCCACTACACTGACTACTATACTATACTGTCCACACCACTACACTATACTGTCCACTACACTACACTGACCACTATACTGTCCACTACACTGACCACTATACTATACTGTCCACACCACTACACTATACTGTCCACTACACTACACTGACCACTATATTGTCCACTACGGTGACCACTATACTGTCCACTACGCTATACTGTCCACTTTACTGACCACTACACTACACTGTCCACTACACTGAGAACTACACTGTCCACTACACTATACTGTCCACTACACTGTCCACTACACTATACTGTCCACTACACTACACTGTCCACTACACTACACTATACTGACGACTATACTACACTGAGAACTACACTACAGTGACCATTACACTGTCCACTACACTACACTGACCACTATACTACACTGACCACTACACTATACTCTCCACTATACTGTCCACTACACGATACTGACCACTACACTGTCCACTATACTACACTGACTACTACACTATATTGTCCACTATACTGACCACTACACTGTCCACTATACTGACCACTATACTGACCACTATACTACAATGTCCACTACAGTGACTACTATACTATACTGTCCACCATACTACACTAACCACTATACTACACTGAGAACTACACTGCACTGACCACTATACTGTCCACTATACTATACTGTCCACTGCACTACACTGACCACTACACTGACTACTATACTATACTGTTCACTATACTACACTGACTACTATACTACACTGTCCACTACACTGACTACTATATTGTCCACTATACTACACTGACCAATATACTGTCCACTACACTACACTGACCACTATACTACACTGACCACTACACTACACTGACTACTATACTATACTGTCCACTACACTACACTGACCAATATACTGTCCACTACACTGAGCACTATACTACACTGAGAACTACACTGACCACTATACTGTCCATTACACTATACTGTCCACTACACTACACTGACCACTATACTACACTGTCCACTACACTGACTACTATACTATACTGTCCACTACACTACACTGTACACTAAACTACACTGACCACTACACTACACTGACTACTATACTATACTGTCCACTACACTACACTGACCAATATATTGTCCACTACGCTGACCACTATACTACACTGAGAACTACACTGACCACTATACTGTCCACTACACTATACTGTCCACTACACTATACTGTCCACTACACTACACTGACCACTATACTGTCCACTACACTATACTGTCCACTACACTGCACTGACCACTATACTACACTGTCCACTACACTGACCACTCTATACTACACTGTACACTATACTGTCCTGCCTACAGTCTTCCTATACTGACACTACATATACGGTGCCTCTTTCTCCCCCCCCCCCCTGTTTATCCATTCCTCACCTTCTTGTCCTGCATCGGTCCGGAGGATAGGAGGAGGAGGCGAAGACAGCGTCCCCGGTGGCTCACACTTTCCAGTGCTTGTCTCCCCCGCGCTCTGGCCGCCATGTTCATTGTTTCCCGGCGCACTGTGATTGGGCGTATGGGGGTCATGTGCGGAGGCAGGACTTCAGGAGTAACTGTGATCGCGGATAGGCCATCCCCATGCCGCACATGACCCTCATACGCCCAATCACAGGGCGCCAAACAGTGAACATGGTGGCCGGAGCGCGGGGGACACAGGAGATTAAAATTAGGAGGTGACACTACTGGCACTAAATTGCGCCCCCCTAAATGCCGCGCCCAGGGCCACGGCACCCCCTGCACCCCCCACGCTATGCCACTGCTCTGGACTTCCTTGCCGGCTCCAGATGAGATCTCTTTGCAGTCCAATTTGGGTAAAGACTGAGCTGTGAAGACATGCACACTAAAGGAAAGAAGTGATAGGGTAATGACGCCAATGTGAATACCAAATGATTCTAATACTGCACCTAAAATTAGTAACAACTAATGACTCATGAAAAATATAAATAAAGGGCGCAATAGACAAATTATAATAAATACACAATATTAACCAATTAATAAAGTACATATAATATTGATAAATCTAAAATGTCCATGATAAACATTTGTGATCAAATCTTCCTGTACATGCTCCAACACCGTGAATACTAAAGTGCAATGCGCTTTGAAAATCCCACTTAAAAAGGTGCTTCACCCGAAATGATAATAAAATGCACTCACCAGATGGCCTCGCCCACAAGTGACCATAAAGCATGAATATATGGAGAAATCCTTGATTCAACGATATAGCCCTTTCAGGAATCTCATTTCAATCAGTCATCCATGTGCAGGAGAGACCAGATCCCAATCCAATATGCAATTTTTTTAAACGTAAAATTCTTCACCTTCTGTATCCTCTACCTCATTTATCCAACATGCATCAAGTGATTCTGTGGAATCAGCTCCGCCACAAAGAACCACAAAAGGCAGGAATAGTGTAATATTGCTTGTTAATGGCTTAGAAATAGCACTTACATAGTCCAGTATAGGTTCAGCAAAACGAACGAACAGCTCAAGGCAAAGCGGAAGCCGATCCGATGCCGCTGTGTGACTCATGGCGTGCACCGAACGTCCCAGCTATCCGAGCAGAAGTGGAGGGCTTCTGTTAGTGTGCGTGTCAAGCCACGCTTCTAAAGGCTATCTCTTCAGCCAGGAAGTTTGTCAAGATCAAAGCTTTAGGCTAGGATGGATCCTTTTGGTGACTTACAGCTCCAGGTGGGATCCCCTCCAGTCCAGTTGGAGTAAGGATTGAGCCTTGATGTCAATCTCTCTAGTGCTACATCCTCAGCAGGAAACTTGGCCAGAATCAGGCCTTAAAGGCCCCTTGACAGCTTGCTGCTCCAGATGGAATCTCTTTCAGCCCAGTTTTGAGTAAAGTCTCAGTCAGGAAGGCAGCCTTTCCATGGGTTATTTTTCCTCAGTCAGGAGGCTTGCCGGGATCTGGACCTTGTGCCGAGAGGGATCCTTGTGGCTTTCTGCCCAGTACGGGTAGTGTTTAAATCCATACCGGGCGGCAATCTGAGGTGGCTTCAGCATTCTATGAGAACAAAAGATTTGTTCCTGCCAAATGCAGGACCACCAAGGATAACTGGTTCCATGCCATGGATATTGGGATACTTCCAACATGCTCTCAAGCTACAGCTTTACTCAGAGTTTTAGGACATATTTGTCACTCTCTACAGAACCAGTGGGGCGGAGATGTCATCCAGAACGTTTGCTTGATGGGTTATTCAAGCTAGCCATTAGGCTTATAAAGCTTAGGACTTGGTTCCTACGGAAGCAGTCACCACACACTTATCCAGGAGTGTGTAGGCTTCGTGGGCTCCCTGTGAAAGGGTGCCAGGAATAGTTGTAGGAGGATAACATGTCTTCCATTAAGGCTGTTCTGGCTCATTGTGGGGTGTAGCTAACTTCCTTATGGTGTTAATATTTATCCATAGGGTTTCTGTTGGCTATGATTGAAACCCTACTTTTCCGACATTCCACCCTTGTTTTTTGGGCTAGTTTGTTCCCAAACATATGCTGCCATGGAGTCTGTCAGAAACAGAAAATTTACTATCAAATACTTACTGTAATTTTCCTGTCCCGATGGACTCCATGGCAGCAAGACTTCCCTCCCAGAGTCATGAGTAGGCTAGTTACTCTGTTGGCTAGTTGGCTCAGCCTGGAAATTTATGGGAGTGGGGTCCTATGGGGTAGGAGCAAGGGCAGGGCCACCCAAACATATGCTGCAACGAAGTCCATCAGGAAAGGAAAATTACGGTAAGTATTTGATGGTAAACTTTCAGTTTTTACATATTATCTATTACTGTTTTTTTTGCTCTGTGTAACCAACCCCAGACACCTGTCTGTGCAGAGATACAGCATGAACAGGGGTAAGGGGGCCAGGAAGGAATGCAGTGTGAATGGGGATTAATTAGCTAGGGGTGAATTTAGTGTGACGAGGGGATGAAGCTGGCAAAACACATATAGACTTTTCCATTCAGCTTGTAGATTCCTCCATTTACACTAAGCAGTGCAGATGGAAGAATCTCCTGATGCAGCTATTGTATTTTGACAGCCGACCCTGCTAGATTTCATAATACCTGAACATCAGTTGCATCTACCTGGATGCAGGCGCTGTTCAATTGACAATTTTCCTCCTGACTTTTTTTTTCATAGAAGGTCGAGCAGGAGGGGGCTGACAGGGCAACCCAGTGAGAGAATTTCGGCCAGTTCATCAGGGACAGGTGATATTCGCTCTACATATTTACCAGCTGGAGTAGGAGTGAGGTGGCCAGAAAGGAATGCACTGTAAGTGGGGTTGGTTGGCAAGGGAGGGGTTAATACTTTAAATTGCAAACTTATATGGAACATTTTAAGTACCTCCCTAACATATAAACATTGTAAACAATAATGCTTTGAATACATTTTTATTCACAAATATAAGGTTTTTGCTTATTACAGTCTGTGTTCAAGAATGTCTTATACATACCTCCTACAGCAGCCTCAACTACCCATTGCACTGGCAATTATTATGGTTATTTCCATACAGCAAGTTGTTGCCAATTGTTGCAATGGAATATATTCTCAACCCATTTCCCAGATCATAAATTTGCTTCATCAGGATCAGGAGATATAGGAGGTGTGTCTATAATATTTTATAATTGCCATTAGTTAAACAAAATAATTACAATCTAAAAATGTAATATCCTATTATGTGATTATATCTTACAAATATTAAAAGTTTCAACCAGCTGCACCATGAACCAGAAACACTTTCCATACACTGAGAAAAAAATGCAGAAGATAAACAAGGGTCCTGGAGCACCAATTCTATCCATATTTTTAATAGACCTATAGGTATGTAAAGCTATATATGTGTGAAAATACTAACCACATTGAATACACTTCACATCTATAATGTATGTGATTGTAAATTATCAGGGTAAACAAGCAAAGTGCAGTGCTATAAGTATATATGTGACATAAAAAGAAATAAGGTCCCACCAAGTGACATAACATCAATCAGTAGATATAAATAAACAAGATCAATCAATAATAAACAAGAAACTTAGATCACAGATGCATGTGAAAAAGTATATGAGAAAGAGTCCAAAAAAAAACATTAAAATTATATTGAGTCCACAAAAAAATAAAATAAAATAAAAAACACCCATCCAGGAAAGATGTGATATGGAGTGTTAGTAGATAATCCACCAAGGAGTGTATGAGTAGAGTCTGCTTACCGGACGGCGATGACTGCTATTACGGCAGTCTCGCCCAGCATAGGGATTATGGTCTCCCAAAACCAAAGGTACAGAATGGGACCAGTAGCTTTAGCAATCGATCATAACCAATTTTTGTGGGGAAAATTGAAGATTCCATCCAGCAATCTGAAGAGGTGGGAAGCCTGTAATCCTGTGGAGCCAACTGTGATAGATAAGCAGTGTCCTGAGACAGGTCCAGTACTAAAGATGAGACTTGTTTTCACTTGCGACAAAGTACCCCATAATCAGTGGGTCCTACACTATCCATGGAGTGGGAGAGCCTGCATCTCTCAAGTAGATTAAGCGTCTATGGGGAACTGTATTGAATTTGTTTTGCAAAATACAGATACACCACATCCACAGGCCTCCCCCTATCTAGATGGCAGGTCACTTCCTCGTAGAATGTTAACAGATTGGTCTGGCAAGAACCACCCTTCGTAAACCCATGCTGGTTACTACTAGTGATACTGTTATCTTCAGCAAATTCTTGGATATAGTCCCTTATCATGCCCTCCAATAAGTTACCTACTATTGATGTTAGGTTGACTGGCCTGTACTTCCCAGGAATATGTCTCTGCCCTTTTTTGAATATTGGTACCACATTGGCTTTTCTCCAATCAGCTGGTACCAATCCTGTCAGTATGCTGTCCATGAAGATTAGGAATAATGGTCTGGCTATAACCTGACTCAGTTCTTTGAGCCACCTGGTCCCGGTAATTTCTGTTAAGCTTATCTAGTCTTTCCTTGACTCTGGCCTCTGTTAGCCACAAGAATTCATCCTGTGATGTATTATTAACAATACTGTTGTGGTCGGTATACTGTAGCAGCGTAGTGTTGGGACTGCAGGATTGGAGTCCAACTGAGTTGCGAAGGTTCAACCGGACGCAGAACCAGTTGTGGTCGGAGGTAAAGGGGTAGCAGTCGCCACTAAGGGACCATCCATATTACTGGAGACTACTGTGAGTAAACTTGAGCAAGTACCAGAGCAGTCTTCTCACCAGCCGGAACGGTGAAGAAGTGGGAAAGCTTCAGCGAGTGCCAAGCCAGGGACCCAGCAGGTTAACAGGGGTGATGCTTGAGGCATATACAGCGAGTTAGCTGTGTTAGAGTTAAGGAGATCCGGTGACGACTGGGATCTGGAAGTCTAGTGAGAGACTGGGAGCTCAGTGAGTGAAGACCTACAGTGGGAAACTGTGAGATAAGATAAGAACTATTCTGTGTTACCAAGAGTTATGTACCTTTAGTGACTGTTACAAGTTCAGTTGCCATAGTAGACAGCGGTCCAACCTATACAGATGTGGCATCTGGCTGGAGGCCTTTCCCTGTTTAGCTGTCTACCTATAATGTCTCAGAGACTGCCAATTAACATTGCATCTACCTAAGGGTGTCCTGGCCCTAACCTATTCTCCCACAGTTCTTGTTAAGAGACAATAAATCTTTTGTTCGCATTTAAAAAGTGAATGGCGCCCATCATTTCATCTTGCATTACACCCACCATGCATGTCAACCCACTCTACTGAGAAGGATGTCAGCTCTCCCTAACTCATGAGGCCACCATCAGGCCCCTAGAGGTTCGGGACCTTGCTACATGCATGTTTAGGGTCGTTGTCCCACTGGAAGGTGAACCTCTGACCCAGTCTCAAATTTTTTCCAGACCCTGATAGGTTTTCTTCTAAGATTTTCCGCCACACATAGCGTTTTGCTTTTAGGCCAAAAAGTTACATTTTTGTCTCATCTGAGCAGAGCAACTTCTTCCACATGTTTGCTGTGTCCCCCACATGGCAAACAGGACTTCCTTTGGCTTTCTTTCAACAGTGGCTTTCTTCTTGCTACTCTTCCATAAAGGCCAGATTTGTGGAGTACACGACTAATAGTTGTCCTGTGGACAGATTCTCCCACCTGAGCTGTGGATCTCTGCAGCTCCTCCAGAGAATGGGCCTCTTGGCTGCTTCTCTGATGAATGCTTACCTTGTCCGACCTGTCAGTTAAGGTGGACGGCCATGTCTTGGTAGGTTTGCAGTTGTGCCATACTCTTTCAATTTTCGGATGATGGATTGAACAGTGCTCCATGAGATGTTCAAAGCTTGGGATATTTTTTATAACCTAACCCTAGGTTTGGTTTGTTCACTGAGGTTCACTTATGCCTCGTTTCCACTGAGCGGATCGGTTCGGTACGGTACTCTATTTTGAGTGTTTCCATTATGAAAGCGGCCCATACAACTGAACCGAACCGCACCATTTAGGGTCCTGCTTCAGATGTGGGGCCATAGGAAATGGTACGGTTGGTTAGGGCGGAGCTACAATACATTCTACTGATTGGTGGATGTGTGACGCCTTGCTAGGCATTTTTTCTAAACTCACGTATTGCCCCTGTCGGTCCGACTTGCAGTGGAAACCTGAATAGGCCGAAACCATTCTAGGCCTTCCAAACTGTACCGACCCGAACCGATCCGCTCAATGAAAATGAGGCATTAGGTTCTCTAACAAACCTCTGAGGGCTTCGCAGAACAGCCATATTTATACAGAGACTAAATTACACACAGGTGGCCTCTATTTACTAATTAGGTGACTTCTGGAGGCAATTGGTTCCACTAGATTTTAGTTAGGGGTATCCGAGTAAAGGGGGCTGAATACAAATGCATGCCACACTTTTCAGATGTTTATTTGTAAAACATTTTAAAAACCATTTATCATTTTCCTTACACTTCACAATTATGTGCCACTTTGTGTTGGTCTACCACATAAAATCCCACAAAAATACATTCAAGTATTTAGTTGTAACATGACAAAATGTGGAAAAGTTCAAAAGTATGAATACTTTTTCAAGACACTATAGGCTCCCATGTTCCAGACATCATCGGCACTCTTCCCTGCAGCAGCCGCTCACTGACACAGGGGAGCTGGAGCTGCAGACTCACATGACCAGACTGGAGCAAGTTAAAAATAGGTCAGTCTACAGACCTTTATTATACAGGTCAAACAAGATGGGGAGGGGGGGGGGGATGCATTTTAAGAGTAAATAGTGTTAGACTTTTCTTCCACTTTAAAGTGATCTATGCTTTGGTTACTGAGAAGAAAGCTAATAATATAAAGATAATTGCCTACCTTCCCTCTTCTCTCCATTAAACTGCTGCAATTGAAAGTCCTGTGTACAGTACGATTTACTAGAGCCATAGTTAAAAAGACCTATAAACTGAGCCATAAACTCCCATCTGACAGCCCTGATTGTCCCATCACTGTCACATCCAGTGAGTTGCATGCTTCTCCATACCCGGAAATACTAGTTATAATCTTTGTCTTGAAGCACAAGTACAGTATATGTTGCTGGTTTTGTGGAATAAAAAGACATTGTATAAACTTTATCGCAGGGATAGAGAGGGTAAAAAAGGGGGAGGGGTATGCCTATATATCAAGAATAATGTACAAGTGACTGTGAGAGATGACATCCCTAAGGGGGCTAGGGAGGAGGGTAGAGTAGAGTTTCAAAGGGATGAAGCTAAAGGGAAAATAATACTGGGAGTATGCTAGACTTGTGCACAACGGAAAAATTATTTTAGTTTCGGTTCGTTGTCATTCCTAAAATACATAATTTCGTTCTGTTATATTCGTTATGTTACGTTAATACGTTTTTGGTAATTCATTATTATTTGTAGAGTATCGATATTCGTTATACTGAATATCGAATCATGTTGAATTCATTCGTTATATGCGCTATAATTTCGTTTGTATTTGTTGAAATTCGATATTTATGCATGTATATATATTCGTGATAATGATTCGTAGTTTGGAAAGTCATTTGTTTATTGAATCTTTTAACACACTGTACAGGACGCCGTGGCTGGGTCCTGGAAGGACGCTATATTTCCCCTCTGTTTAGACTGTGTTCCCTTTAAGGGAACAAAAAGGGTTAACTTGATTTGATTTGTTATAAAACGAATTGCACGAGCCTAGAGTATGCTATAGGTCCCCTAACCTGAGGGAGGAGGGGGAGATGGATCTCCTATCACAAGTTGGAATGGAAGTGGGTTTAAAACAAGACAGGAAGTTGTAGGTGAGTGTGGAGGAGAGTAGAGGAGACTGTGGAGGGTGATTTTGTGTATAGCGATAAAAGTCACTGGCAGTGTCCTGCCTGGAGGCCTCCTGGCATGGGAAGGTACCTGCGACAAAATCCAAGGACTGTTTAACTGCGATAGCAGTTCTGGACTCTGCAAGTCGGTGAGACTGAAATCTCTTTCTTTTGTTTTTGCTGCTGTGAAGCTATTTAGGTTTAATAAACCTCCTTTTGACTGACAGTGTCCTGTGATCTAGCTGGTTCCCCGAACTTTACAACACACAATGACAAAATCTCTTCTCCTCTGCTCAAATACAATACAACACCCTTCTCACTCAGTTCTCAGGAAAGCACTTTGCCAGTAATCCAACCTCCAACACAAAATGAATCAGCTGATTGGACTGTAAGATTTACTTTGAGTTGACCTTTTGTTTCATTAGACCTTTAATGAATTACCGAATCATGTCGAATTCATGTGTTATATCTGCTATAATTTCTTTCGTACTCGTTGAAATCCTTTTTTTTTTATTCAGACATTCGGATGCATCCAAATGTCCGAAAGATGCAAAATTCGGCCGAATTTCGATTCGTTACGAAACGAATTGCATGAGCCTAGAGTATGCTATAGGTCCCCTAATCTGAGGGAGGAGGGGAGATGGATCTCCTATCACAAGTTGGATTGGCAGCAAGGATGGGAAGTGTTATCATAATGGAGGATTTTAATTATCCAGACATAGATTGGGCGGAGGGAACCACGCATTCGTCTACGGCTCGCCAGTTCCTAAATGTCTTGCAGGATAATTTTTTGGTTCAGATGGTAGATGCACCAACTAGAAATAAAGCGTTACTGGATTTACTGATTACCAACAATACAGACCTGATCACGGATGTGGAAATACGGGGCAATTTAGGAAACCGCGATCACAGGTCAATTGGCTTCAGTATAAATCACACAAATAGGAAACATAAGGGGAATACAAAGACACTGAATTTCAAAAGAGCCAACTTCCCTAAACTACGAACCTTGTTAGAAGGCATGAATTGGGATAAAATCTTAGCAACAAAGAACACGGAAGAGAGATGGGTTTGCTTTAAGAGCATATTAGCCAATGCATCCCATTGGGTAATAAATTGAAAAGATCGAACAAAAGTCCTGGATTACTTAACTCCAATGTAAAAATGCATATAAAAGCAAAGGAGAAGGCCTTCAAAAAATACAAGTTTGAGGGATCATCATCACCATTCAGACTTTACACAGAATGCAACAAGAAATGTAAGGGTGCAATTAGGGCGGCTAAGACAGAACACGAAAGACATACTGTAGCAGAGGAGAGAGAAAAAAATCCCAAGAAATTCAGATATGTAAACAGTAAAAAAGGGAGGACAGACCATATTGGCCCCATAAAGAATGAGGAAGGACATCTGGTTACAAAGGATGGGGAGATTTTGAAGGTTTTGAATGGATTCTTCTCCTCAGTCCTCACGAGGGAATCGGGGGGCTTCAGTAACCAAAACTGCAGTGTTTATCCTTATGACACATCACAGGAAGCACCTCCATGGTTAACAGAGGACAGAATTAAAATTAGGCTTGAGAAACTTAACATTAATAAATCACCGGGACCAGATGGCTTGCATCCGAGGGTACTTAGGGAACTCAGTTAAGTAATTGCCAGACCATTGTTCTTAATTTTCACTGACAGTCTACTGCCTGGAATGGTACCAGGTGATTAGAGAAAAGCCAATGTAGCACCAATACATTGCTGAACTAGTACGTCCGGAGCCCTGTCCCAGCGTGAAACTTTATGTACCTCCAGGACAACCCTGCTCCACAACAATCCCGGAATGCCTATCCACCTGATGCTAGCCTCAAACCAATGAAAGCCCAGATGATGGCAGTTAGGCCTGACATCAGCCCTCTTAGCCCCCCAATGAACGAAGGAGTGGCCCAAATTCCAAACGAGGCAAACATGATCTGAAAAGAAATACATTAAACATAACATGTAACACAAAACATCCCACAGGAACACCTAAACCACACATAATAGGAATAAAACAGAAGACCCCCTCCTTACTATAGCTGTTCTTAAACCAAATGAGGACATAAAGTTTGAACCTATCCGACTCCCACCTGCCAATGCATTTCAAAACCACATTGGGCAATCCCCACCTGGTGGCCACCCCGATGAGGAAGGATGGGGAAGAATAACTGCGTGCCTCTAGCTCTGCGGCCGTTAGACAGCCAGAGGCGTTGCTAGGTGGGTGCGGGGGGTGCGGGCCGCACCCGGGTGACACCCGCTAGAGGGGTGACACCCTCCCGACGGTGAGGAAAGCCCTGGTTACTGGGCAGGGCTGGCCTGGACTGTCATTCTGACAAGCCACGCCCCCCGGTGGGCGGGTACCGGACAAAGGCTCCGCTCAATTGGGCGCCTGCTGTGACAGACAGGGGAGCAGTGAGTGTGTCAATGCTGTCCGTATGAGTGTGTCAATGCTGTTACCTTCCAATCATGCTCTGCACCTGGAGTGCGGATTACAGGAGGGGACACTCACCCGTGACAGGTGGTAAGTCCCCAAACTCTGCACACAGGATTAACTCCTTCAATGCCACAGGGCAAATACCCTGCACCTCTATGGTCACATTACACTTATGTAAGTGCAAGTGATTTTAATAGTGTATAACTTCCATCCCAGTGTAGTGTACAGTAGAACTGGAGGAAAATACATTTTGCAAAAATATGCTCATATATATAAATGGTATATGTGTCTATCAATTTGTATCAATTTTTTATGTATAAAATGTATGTCTGCATACACACACTGTGCTGATTTACAAATAATATGGTAACTTTTATATATATATATATATATATATATATATATATATATATATATATATATATATATATATACACACATACCCCCATATACATACTGTATTTGTTCTATGAATAAGCTGGCCTTTCTGGGGGGAAATGAAACATTAGCGTAGAGTAACTGTTTGTTTTATATATATATATATATATATATAAAATGATATCACTGCAGCCCCATGGGATTGATAGCAATAAATAAATACATAATTTAAATATCCTATGAAAGTCTGAGCTATAACTCACTCCACTGGAGACATAAATCTTAGGCTCCATGCACACTGGGCTTAAAAAAAGGTCAGTTCCCTTGGCACAAATAAAAAAAAATGCTCACATAGAGCATTTTTTGTACGCAGGAAGTTTAGGAGAGGAGCGTTTTTTTTTCTGCCAGTGAAAAAACCCAGACCAGAAGGTTTTTTTTTCCTGCCTGTAAACATTGAGCGGCTCCATGCACACTGGATTAAAAAGCGTTGCTTCTACAGGAGCTGTGTTCTGCCTGTAGAAGAAACTCAATGTTCTCCAATGTTCTCTATCATGTGTCCTATGTGTCCATGTACATTAGGAGGTTGAGGCATATTTTGAGTTTAACGTTTTAGATGCAGAAGAAAAACCCTTCTGGTTCATGTTTCTGATTGGATTTTGGAGGCAGAAAAAACATCAAACTCCTAAACTTGTCTTAACTTTGTACTAAAAAATGCTCTATATGAGCGATTTTTACTCCTGAGAGAACAGACTTTTTTTAAGCCCAGTGTGCATGGAGCCATTGGATAACATTGAGCTGCTTCTATAGGCAGAACACAAAACTCCTGTAGAAGCAGCGATTCTTAAACCAGTGCAGAGGCGTTGCTAGGGGGGTGCAGGGGGTGCAGTCCGCGCCGCTAGAGGGGTGACAACCTCCCGACGGTGAGGAAAGCCTGGCATTTTTTTTTTTTTCAGCTGACTCGTTCACCCCGCAGCCCGCTGGGCTGAAACAACACACCTCCAGTGCCGCGGCCACGCCTGGTGTGTCACTGTGTGAGTGTGTCCTCCTTCTTCTTCCTCCTCCCTACCCTACTGAGCCAGCGAGCCTCAGCCTGTCACATTTCACATTGCACTGCAGACATGATGATGACGTCACTACACACACTACTAGTATCCCTGCCCGGGCAGCGCGGCGGCTGCACGCTGTGAAGCTGCCCTCCTCTCCTCTTGAGACTCCAGCTGCCGCCCGACGCCCAGATTCGGAACAGGTGCGGGGGGGGTGTGTGTCCTGGTGTCCACCCCCAGCCCGAGCCCAGGGTGACGTGTGTGTGTGTGTGGGTTGGGTGACACCATGTTATACCGCACCAGGTGACACCACTGTAGACAGCGCCAAAGAACTGACACGAACTGGAAAGTGGACAAAGCCGAACCATCAGAAGAGATTAGAAAAGAACCAGTCCACACAGGACAAACTGTAAATACTCCACCACCGCGGAAACCGGGCAAATGGGCGAATCATGCAACCGCAAATGTGCGCCCTTACCAGCCTGATCCGTCTTATGCCGCGTACACACGGTCGGACTTTCTATCCTACTTGGTCCGGCACACTTTCCGACGGACTTTGTCCGCCAGGTGCGCCGGACTTTAAAACGGACGGACTTGCCCACACACGCCCGGACTTTCCGGCGGGCTAAGTCCACCCGTCTTTCCGACGGACTTTCGCCGGAGTTCCGGCGGACTTTCAGAATGAACGGACTTGCCCACACACGGACAAGTCCGTTCATTTTGAACGTGACTCAGGTGCGACGGGACTAGAAAAGGATGTCAATCTTGCCGCTTTTATCGGCGAGATTGACACCTTGTGAGCCCCGTCGCGGGGCATACCAGGCCCTTAGGTCTGGTATGGATTATAAAGGGAGGGGGGCGCTCGCTCGTCCCCACCCCCTTTCCTGACCGGCCAGGCTGCGTGCTCGGATCGGGGTCTGGTATGGATTTTAGGGGGGACCCCACGCCGTTTTTTCGGCGTAGGGGGTTCCCTTTATAATCCATACCAGACCTAAGGGCCTGGTATGCCCCGCGCTCGCCGCAATAGGAAAATTTGTTTTTCCTATTGCAGCGAGCGCGAGATGCAATACCCTGCCCTCGTGTCGTATCTGGTCCGTCGGGCCAGCATACACACGAGCGGGCTTTCCGTCGGACCAGCACACACACGAGCGGACTTTCCGCCCGAAACTGAGTCCGGCGGAAAGATTTAAAACTTTCTTCAAATCTAGGTCCGGCGGGCTTTTGGGAAAAAGTCCGCCGGCGCCCACACACGGGCGGATTGTCCGGCACACTCTGGTCCGCCGGACCAAGTATGCCGGAAAGTCCGACCGTGTGTACGCGGCATTAGATCGGCGGCTAAACAGTAAACACTTCAAAATACACATGTACTAGCAAACCTAATAAAACCACATGATGCTGAGCTGATATATATAAATAAATCGTAAGTGCAAGCAGATAACAAAAAGTGCTATGTGCCAAACAAACTCCAAAAGTTTTTGGTGCCACACAATTCATGTAAATAATAGTCCTTAATTGAACCACACAAACATAGTAAACATATATGCTATAAAGTCCTGTACATAGATAATGAAAGTGCTTATGCGTGATATACAATGGTGATGTATTCAAACATGCTCATAACTCTCCACGTGCCACAGATCATGCGATGGTGCAATACGGTGACCCCCCAAGGTAATGCGCTCACCTCGGAGCGTGTGACTAAGTCGCTAAACAAAGTCAAAAACGCTTTTGAGCCACCCCGGGCTCTGTGCAGATCGCAGTATCCCAGGCTCCAATGCGGGAAAGATCAATGGATAAGAAGAGAGAACCATATAGTGTAACATCGTTTAAAATTTTATTCCAAAGTAAGATAAAACACCCTCCCAAACGGAGTACTCACATTCTTAAGGTGCGCCAGTGCACCACTCTAAATCTAGCGTTTGAACAAGTTTTTCAGTGAGGATATGGCGTCCGTCCCAACAGCTGTCAGCTACCGCTGCCTTTCACTCTGTCCTGGCCCCTCCCCTACACGTGTTCAACACAGGGATCACTTGTCATCAGGAGGACCACAGAATAGCCATCAGAGTGAACATAAGCTGCTGGCAAGCCCCCCTGAGCAGCCTTAGAAATACTGACTAACTTGCCGACTCTGAGAGCCCCATAAAAGGCTAAAGCGAAAGCCACATGGAACAAGAAAGCTTCATAACTGGAAGAGCACACAGCACGCACCTGAATGAACAAGAACTCTTCCGTTAACCTCTCAGGGCCTGTTTCACCAAGAAATCCTTGGTAAAATCTGGGATGCCCCGCGACTTGAACAGAAAGGCCAGACCGGCCAACTTATGGTTAATGGCGGAAATTGTCACACCTTCAGTGAAATTCAGACAAAGTAAATCAATAGATTTCTGACCTCTGAACTGACCATGTCCACCCCCGCCCGCTGAAGAAACTTCCACCACTCCCGCCAGACTTTGGTGTTTGAAGACCATGTCGACTCACTCAAGGAGCTCTGAATCAAACCCGAGGCAACTCCAATACAATCCTCCACAGCCGTTGAGGACAAGGGGTTCCATGTTGCTCTGCGATCTGTGCCAACTCTCGGAACCTGTCCAACTGAAAGCGAGATAGAGCATCATCCAAAGTATTCTTCGCCCTCGGAAGATGCACAGTATACAAAAATGCATTCAGTTGAAGACAACACAAAACAAGATGCTGTAAGAGCCTGACTACTGGCGGAGAGGACCCAGAAAGCGAATTGATGACTTTGACAACCCCCAAGTTGTCACAGTGGAGGCAAACCTTTGTAGCACTAATGCCCTGTACACACAGTCGGATTTTCCGATGGAAAATGTCCGATCGGAGCGTGTTGTCGGAAATTCCGACCGTGTGTGGGCTCCATCGGACATTTTCCATCAGATTTTCCGACACACAAAGTTGGAGAGCAGGAGATAAAATTTTCCGACAACAAAATCTGATTGCGTCAATTCCGACCGTGTGTGGCCTGTTCCGACGCACAAAGTG
This sequence comes from Aquarana catesbeiana, assembly GCF_042186555.1. NCBI lineage: Eukaryota > Metazoa > Chordata > Amphibia > Anura > Ranidae > Aquarana > Aquarana catesbeiana. Next base: position 258,401,424 of record NC_133331.1, on the reverse strand, counting down.
CCACGCATGCTCAGAAGAAATTCCGACACGGAACAGCTCGTTCTGGTAAACTTAGCGTTCGCAATGGATACAGCACTTTCGTCACGCTGCAATGTCAAAAATGGTTTAATACAGCGCACTCTCTTCTTCTTTATAATGTGAGAAGAATTAAGTAGTTTTGCTGCTCATATTCACACACACTTCTCACAAACTTTTTTTTGGTTTTTTTTATTGGGATATATTGTTATTTGTCACATCTGACATAATGTTTTTTTTTATTTGTTTTTTTTTTTGGTATTTTAAGCCATTTTTTGTTTTAGATTTTATGTTTGTATTTTTTCCAAGGCTGATCTTTGTTCAATGTTATTTTTATTTTTACTCCAGACTATTTTTGTGTGTGTTTTGTGTGTCAAGTTACCACAACACCATTGATATCTTTTATTATTTTATCTCAAGGAGATTGTTTGGTGTTGGTGTCCCTTGTTCATTTCACATCGTATATTTGAAATGTACCTGAATCCTCACAAACCAACTGTCCTTTTTGAAGTAAAACACACATAGGCAAGTATAATTCAAACCAAAATTCCTTTATTAAGGGCTCAGAACCAAACAAAGAGGGAGGCAACACTGGAGAAATATGAGAAATTAGCGAAGCCTGGGACCCCCACGGCAGACATCAATTCTTGAACATCAAAATTGGTGGCCTGAGGAGTCCATATGTAAGGGAGGGCAGTCTGGTCCAGAATTCGCAGAGATTCGGAAAGCAGCAGATGATATCTGTGTCCCCAGGCTGTGGTACCACAAGAGGCTGCATCTTTTGGCCGACCATGCTGGATCCAGGGTCCTCACTTTCTGGTCTTCCTTCCACGCTTCCTTCTGGGCTGTGGCTGTGCTGTTGGAGATGTGGCAGGAGGAGGAGTAGGACCTGGAGGAGAAGGAGGAGGAGGAGTAGGACCTGGAGGAGAAGGAGGAGGAGGAGGAGGAGGAGAACCTGCAGGAGGAGGAGGAGGACCATCTGTGAGTTCGCAAAGGTGTGTCTGAGCTGTAATTTGGCCCCTCATACCTTTGTTAAGAGCCTCCAATATAAGCGACTCACACATGAGTTGTTGTCCCTCCTCCATCCTCTGCATTTTTGAGGCAATGAGGGCAGCAATGTCCTCCTCCATGGTGTGTGGTGCTTCCAGGGCCTCTGTAGCCCTCCAAAAGAGTCCTCTGGTAGCCTCCTCTAGGGCACTCCTCCTCCTGCCACTTTCTCTTTCCAGGTGTTGGGGAGGGACCGGCATATCAGGCAGGCGGCTTGGCCCAGCCACCTCCTGGCTGAGACTTCCCTGTGTATGAAAAAGGGACATGGTTTTATTTTTTGCTTCATCAATCACAATCCTAAATTAGTACTCCCAACTAACATCTAGTTAACATCATTGATTGGACAAGCAGAAATATTTAGAGGAATGCTATACCTGGCTCAAGCTGGGCTCCTCCACATGTTGCCTGGAAGGCCCAGGTTGGGCATCAGAAGCCTCAGCCGGGGGGGAAGGAAGCGTGGAAGGAAGACTGGAGAGGGATGACCTGGGTTCAGTCTGACCTGCCAGAAAATGCAGCCTGTCATAGTACCACATCCTGGGGACATAGATGTCATCTGCTGCTCCGGATCTCTGCGAATCCTGGACTTTCTGGCGCTCCCTTACATATGTACTCCTCAGGCCACCAATTAAGATCTTCAAAAATGTGATGTCTGCCGTGGGGATCACCGGCTTCACAATTTTACACAATTGCTCCAGCGCTGCCTTCCTCTTTGTTTGGTTCCTATAATGTGGGTGGTTCATCTCCCACAGACATGGCAGCTCCATTAACATATCAATGAATAGTGACATGAAGTCATTGTCTTTCAATAACATATCCATGTTCACTGCAAGACACAACACAAGACAAAGCCTAATGTCAGACAAAACTCTCCTAATCTTGTTACAATATAGGCCTCAATGTAGAAGCAGTATAGGCACAAGTTTGTCTCTTACCTTCGTTCTTACAATCGGCACGTCCAATGCTCCTTCCTTCGCTCACAGATCGTACGTAATAAGCACGTGTGTTACGCTTTAGATACACTGCGCATGCGTGTAACTCCACCCGCCCCTGACGTTCTTTCTATTCCCCGCCCCTTTTCGTTCGGCGCAGTGGGGGAAGAGCACATGGCGGAGTCACAGCAGGTGCGTGCTAATTACAGGAAAGAGGAGGAGGAAAGCCCGGATCCGGACACGTCCATCCAGAAGGAGACCATTTAAGGCCACAAATATGTCCTTTGGGGAGATGTTGGAGATGGTCGACATCCTGAAGAAGGCCGACTATGACGGAAAGTATGGGCCTTACCCCAACCCCAATATCAGAAAGGCCAAGATCATGGCGAAAGTGGTCAAAAGTCTTCACAGGAATTTCGGGGTACGACGATCGAAAGATCAGCTCAGGAAGCGGTGGTCGGACCTAAAATTAAGAGAGCCCGAGCAGTACCGAAAGATCCGGAGAGTGCTGCAAAAAAGTAAGTAGTTGTGCTGTGTTCCTATTCTTTTTGTCTTTCTTACGTTCGTGCTGCTCCATATGCTTTTCTTAATTGTTGTACAGTTTAAAATGTCAATTTTAATGTTCATGGGCCCATTATTCGTTCGTATCAAACATTTTTTGGGACCCCTCTAAAACACCATTGTTTAGGCCATATGCATTTTCAGACATTTTTTAGGGCCTACTTGGATGCAAAATATTTGGTGGTCTAGATGGGTTTGTTACTAGAATGAAATGCAAACTATATTCTGTGTAAGGAGAGGACACTGAGCAGCTGTTTTCACATCTGGACACTGGAGCACTAGTGTGGGACACAAGAACACAATTTTTTTAGGGGGTGCACACAGGTGCTCCAGTGTATACTATAGGGGGGTCTCCATCTGTGAAGCTTGTACTAAACAGGTAAAGTATTGCAGGTTGACAAAGGACACTAAAAAAGCTACATCTTGGAACTCTGCTAAAATAGACAATTGTACCCCACTTCCAAGCAATGTTTCCTATTTCTAGTTCTGCCATCAAATATCTGTGTGCTAATTATACCATTTTTGTTTTACATAGGGGAGCAAAGACTCGGAGGACACCCCTCATCCGAGGAGACCACAGACCCCCCACCTATGGAAGAAGGTGAAATACCCCCAACCCAAGCAGAGCAGGAGGAGGAAGAAGATGTGGTGGAGATTGGCACCACAACAGGTGAGTGTCTGCGACCACAGACTCAGGTAAGAGATGGATGGTGGCAGATTTTTGATACCTGTTTTTGTTTGGTTTCTCTCTTTTTAGGTGATGGTGATGTTAGGGATCGAGATGCTTTCACATTTGAAAGTGCCCAGATCCTGATCGGGGAGATAATGGGGTGTAATGTAGAATTGCAAAACATCCAGAAAAAAATAAATGATGTTATTCAAAAAATAATAACATAATTGATGTTTTGGGGCGAATTTAAAACCCCACAAATTCACTTTTTTTAGTGTGGTCCAATGTTTTAAATATTTTAGCAATGTTTTGAAAAGCCGAATTTGGAGGATGCACACAGTGTGCAAACATGTGCTATCTGCCATCATGGGAGATCAATGGACGCGTTTTGGGGGTGCAACCCCTTCCTCAATTATAAAGTAGCGGTGAGGAAGGGCTTGCTCCCCCAAAACACATCCCTTGATCCCCCGTGATGGCAGCTAGCACATGTTGACATTCGTAAATTGGTGTGCATCTTCCAAATTTGGCTTTTCCTGGGGTGATTTGACCCCATCTGAACGCAATATCAAACACAGTTCCTAAATACTCATGTCTGATATTGCCTTCAGGTTTTACCTAATGTGAACTTTGTAAGTTCAAGTTTTTTGTCTTTCTTGTTGGTTTTACACAGGCCTGTTTTATCTTAAATGGACATTTCTATTTTTGATAATGCCACCCCAAAAATTGTTATACAACAAACATGTTGGTTTGTTTTAAAAACCTTTGGTAAATGCACATGTGATTGTGCAGGTATAAAAAAGTTTATTAATCAAGAATGTGTGGATTATTGTCTCAACACTACAACACTTTTGGGGTGATGTAATTGCTGTTTTCATCGAAAATGGGGGTTATTTCCTAAGGGCAAATCCTCTTTGCACTACAAGAGCATTTTCATTGCAGTTTCAAGAGCACTTGTAGTATAAAAAGTGTATACGCCTTTAGTAAATAACAGACAACAGTGCTTTGTATAAGGTTACACAGTCACGCCATTTTCAGGACTCCCCACATTTCTGTCAGGGTCAGCTAAAACAAACTCAAGCAGTAAATGTCCACAAAGATTTTAATTTTTTTGCTTTTTTATTGGAAAAAGGCTTCACAAATTTGAAGGCATATTGATAGCCCCCCTACCCGCAAAGAACTCCAGGTATCGTAACCGGACATCACGGGCACTCAGGGAGGGCAAGCCAGGGTGGCCGCTTTCAAGTGCCATCAGTGTTTCAGGTATCACTCCGGCCTCAGGCCCAACTGAGCCAGCATAGTTGGCCCGAATGTTTCCTTAAAAAGTTATGGAGAATACAGCACGTCAGTATAATATGGTTCAGTTTATACTCCGCCATATGGATAGGTGTCAGAAATAGGCGGAACCGACTGGCCAGGATTCCAAATGTGTTCTCCACCATTCTTCGGGCTCTGGCCAGCCGGTAATTAAAAACCCTCCGTTTCGGGGTGAGGGTCCTCATCGGAATGGCCGCATCAGGTGGTCCTCCAGCGCAAACGCTTCATCAGCAACGAACACGAATGGGAGTCCTTCCACATTGTCCTCTGGAGCTGGCAAGTCCAAGCTGCCATTCTTGGGACGCCTGTAGAACTCCGTCTGGGCGATGACTCCACCATCGGACATCCGGACATTCTTCCCCACGTCCACATACAAGAAGTCGTAATTAGCCGACACCACCGCCAACATCACAATACTTTTGAACCCCTTATAGTTGAAATAGTACGACCCCGAGTTGGGTGGTGGGACGATGTGGACGTGTTTCCCATCAATTGCCCCTCCGCAGTTAGGAAAGTCCCACCGCTGGGCAAAGTGGGAGGCCACAGTCTGCCATTCCTGTGGCGTGGAAGGAAACTGTTGAGGGAAAAAAAAAATAATTACTATTTTTGCTCAGAAACATGGCAAGCAGATTAGGCACAAACATTATGGGGCAACCTCCAGATAGCATTTATTAAGGGGAATTTCACATCGCCAAAGTATAAGGTACACCTATCATATTCCCCCTCCCCCCTCTCATGGGCCATTTCTAACATTATGGGGTGTGTGGAAATCTTGGACAGGTAACCCTCTTCACTTCATTGAGAGATGAATGCCTAAATACAGGGTATTACTTGGAACAGCCCCTATTTAGTTACACTATTGGCAGCCCACTGGACAGGTAAGAAGTGTCATAATACAAAGATATAAATACACATTGTACACATTTGAGGACATTTGGACATTCTGCTATTACCTATCAAGATAATAATAGGATACAAAAACTTTAAACAGTACCATTTGAAATTATACAGGCAGGCCCTTGCACTACACGCTTTGGGTAATTCATCTATACATCAGAGCACAAAACAGATGGGTATAGTGTGTATGGGTTTGGCAAAGTCAGCAGATAGATGATTGAGTATAGATAGAGAATTGGGATCAGCTGACTTAGCAGTTGGGGGGAGGGAGGGTTACTAAAAATGATTTGGGGACACCACAAAAAATAAGCCTCTGCCACTCTGCCAGAATTTAAAGCTAAAATCACATTTCTAAACATTTTAGGGGGTGTTTGGGGTAAAGCACTACTATGGAGCTGATAAAATACATTGTTAAGTGACTACATGAGGTGAATATAGGGCCAGGAGAGAACATGCTGGAGAGGTTATTGAAGGCCAATCTGTATGAAGGACCTTAAAAAATAATTACATAAAAATCCTGCATGCATGAGAACAAAGGGGACATTCACAGCATATTCCAATCATGGTCATTAGGGAATGAGGAAAGAAATACAATATATTATCAAACATTAAATACAAAAAAAGTGATATTAAAGGATAAAAATCTTACCTTCATATACTCCTTCTGCAGGACCTGGATGATGGCAGAACAGGTCTCTGGGATGATGATCCCCAGAGCCTGGGGGGAGATGCCTGTCGAGAACTTCAAGTCCTGCAGGCTTCTCCCTATCGCCAAGTACCGCAGGGTAGCGACGAGCCTCTGCTCCAGAGTGATGGCTTGCCTCAGCAGGTATCCTGCCTGCTAATATAAGGGGTCAGCGAAGCCAACAGACGGTGAAACACGGGGTCTGTCATCCTGAGAAAGTTCCTGAAATCATCAGGATTATTCTCACGGATCTCACGGAGCAAAGGCATATGAGAGAACTGGTCACGCTGAAGCAACCAATTCTTGGTCCATGAACTCCTCCCCACCCTGTTCATGGACTGGACTTGTGTCAAGGTCAGGACCCCAACACCAAGCCCCCGCACAGCACGAACTCTACGAGGAGTACGCATACGCAACATGGCTAGAAAACGGTCGGCTGCTCAGAACGAAGTAACAGAACGCACTGAAGAACAGCAAGGCCTGTGAAGAGCGACCTGAAAAACAGTAACGAACGAACAAGAATTCAATGACTAATTAAAGTCACGCGGAACTTGCTTGCACGCACTGAAGAGCAGATACAAACCCACAAGCACAAACTGAACGGCAGAAAACGATCTGAAAGCCACGAGTCTGAAAAAGCGCGAATCGTCTCTCACCAAACTTTTACTAACACGAGATTAGCAAAAGGAGCCCAAAGGGTGCCATGCTTGGTTCTGAACTGGCCTTTTCTAGTCTCGTCGTACGTGCTTGACGTCACCGCGTTCTGGGCGATCGGAAATTCCGACAACTTTGTGCGACCGTGTGTACGCAAAACAAGTTTGAGCCAAAACCGTCGGAAAAAATCATAGGATTTTGTTGTCGGAATGTCCGAACAAAGTCCGACCGTGTGTACGGGGCATAACTCTCTGTGGAGCTGCTGGTTTAAAGCGGGCTGTTACCTTCACTCTCGATACCTCTGTTTCACCGGCACCGCGTCTAGGGTCCTGTTGAGTTTACCTCTGGACGATTTAGACACCAAACACTTGAGTATATTTTCCAATGCTTTAATGAACCAGTAATAAAGGAAGTAGCAGGAAAGAGGCAGAAGGAAAGCTGCAGGGAAGCTCAAATACCTTTCCTTAGTATTCTTTAGAACATTCTTTGGAATTGAACACTTGTAGTTGAATGCACTCCCCTTGTGGGATTCAATCTTTGCCCGCCTGGATAGGCCTCTCTCACTTGCCTAGCAGCCAGTACGTAGCACGAACAAAAGTCTCTGCCACAGACTTGTTTGGAGTAAAACCCGTATGATCCTCTGCCACAGGATGTATTGGTTTGCAATGAATGTCAGACACAGTACTTGAACCTTTAAGCCAACCCGGCAGTACTATGCAGTAAGATTACTTCAGGATACGTCCTCCAACCGAGTCACCAGGCCCCTCTCCAGTCCAGCACTCTGCATGATCCTTCCATGACGGGTCCTCCCCTGGGATCTCCTCGGTTGTACAGCTTCTTCACTCAGGATAGACAGCTCAGGACCATTCCTCTGCTGCTGTGGTAGGCCCCAGACAAGCTTCTGGGCCCACCCACACGCTGCAGCCGAGTGGGCCTCCCGATCAGAGGACCAAGAGGTGGTACTCCTAACGTATACCTGTCGGCCAGGAGGGCCAGCAGGTGGCTTAAAACGAACCCCTAAACATGGCGTCTGTCCCATAAATACCCTCTCCCAGAATGCAACTCAGAGGACCACCTCCACCGAGTTGTCTCCGGGACAGAGGAGCACTCATACGCTTCAACACATTGCCTTTCCAACACTAGTCCATGGTGACAACGACACCCACCGGCACAGTGTGGAACTACACGCAACCCAGCCAAGCTGGAACATCTAATGAAAATCTAACTTCACCTAACAATCAACCCACAAAATTTACCTATCAGCGGTAGATTGAAAATCTACCAGCGCTACACCTTTTTATTATGAAAAAATTCCCCCCATATCTCTATGGCGACCACGATTAAAAAAAATTCCAGAAGCACCAAATTCTTTAAGAAACCAGCCTCCCGCCATTCGGCAGGCCAGCACTCTGCACTCCACTGGCCACCTAAAGATGCTCCATAACCAGTGGAGCCAGCAGCATCTGTAAAAAGATCCAGATCGCAGTTACTGACCGGCCAATCCCTCCAGAGCGACCGACCATTGACAGTTTCCAAAAAAAGTGCCACGCCTGCAAGTCAGCCCTATGCTCCCTGTTTAAATAAATAAAATGCCTAGGGGAACGTAACCCAGCCATGGTGACAGAGAGCCGCTGACGAAAACTCTGCCCATCGGCATGACGCGGCAAGCAAAATTCAGCTTGCCTAGGAGCGACTGTAACTCCTGCAGCTGTATCTTGTGTTTGCCAAAAACTAAACTAACCGCCTCCTTGAGAGCAAGCAACTTTTCATCAGGCAGATGACATTCCATCGCCTGAGAATCAATACCTATCCCCAAAAAACATGATTAATGACGTGGGGCCCTCCATTTTGTCTGCCGTATATCGAAACGCTTAGTGATGTGCTGAACCGTAGCCAGCAGACTACCACATAAATTCAGAGAAGGAGGGCCAACGCACAAAAAGTCATCCAAATAATGAATAACTGAATTGACCCCCGCCACGTACAGAACCACCCATTTAGCCAGCAGACTACCACATAAATTCAAAGAAGGAGGGCCAACGCACAAAAAGTCATCCAAATAATGAATAACTGAATTGACCCCCGCCACGTACAGAACCACCCATTTAAGATAATAGCTAAAGGTCTAAAAAAAGGCATAAGAAATGGAACAGCCCATAGGAAGGCAACAGTCCACATAAAATGCACCTGACCATTTACAACCCAAAAGATGAAAACTGCGCGGGTGGACCCTCAACAACGAAAGGCTGACTCGATGTTAGTCTTAGCCATGAGGGAGCCCTGACTGTAGTACCACACTCAAAAGACCGCAGCATCAAAAGAGGTATAAGACACCGCACACGCCTCAGGGTCAATAGTATCGTTAACTGACCCACCTTTTGGTGGGTCAGCGCAGCCAAGCTACTCCCCCATACACTCTATGGGCCTCGCTAATGGCATCCAGATAACAAAAAAGGGGGGAACAATTCTCAGGGGATTTTTTTCCCATAACGCTCGCAAATATGGCGAAATCAAGCGGAAGCGTCGCTTTTCTTAATCTTTCTTCTTGGGTTTTTCAAGTTTATCCTATCCATATTAAACTTCTCTAGGGGCAGCAATGTGAAAATCTCCATGTCCCCCCGCCAAATTTTGTCTCGCACCTCAGATTTAAGATGCGCACCCAAAGGACCCTCAAAACAGACATACACCTCGCTGTTGGCCGAATCAGCCAAGCAAACCGTGTTCGTACTCTTACTAACGCCCCTTGGCGAGTCCGACGAGGCATTCGCCACCGTTCCTGGAGTGGCTATGTCCCCCCAATGTAACTCCCGACACCTGCCCTTGGCATGACGCAGCCACAGAAACAGTCTGAACTTGGACCACAGCCTGCCCTACCACTGATGGATCCTGAACCTAAGCCGACTCTGGCGTGGAGCTGAAAACGGAACCCGAATGAAACCTGTGCACCAACAAATGCAGGCCAGCCAGAAAGTCATGGAAGACTGCGACATCGCCCACGAGGGGGGAAGGGTTTGGGATACCTGAACCATCCACGGGGCCCTGACCTGCCCTAACCCCAAACACTGAAGACAAAGCAAGCTGTAAAGAAGGCAAAGAATTAGATGTGGACTTACCAGGCTGGACAGGACCAAACCCCACAGCCGCATCTCCGGAATCCACCGTAGCCGACCGCAGTGGAGCATCCCCATCTTTGGAACTGGTCATCTGGAAGCCGAAAGACCAAAGGACCTGCCTGCCTTGCCACCGCCAGTTGTCTCCTCTTCACCCCCCCCACTGGTGGGAGGGGCCCTGCTGCGATGGCTGGCTCTCGAGCGCTGGTGAGAAGGCCTGGATCTGGGGGTGAGGGGGGTCTCCGGCCGCTCTGCCCAGCTGGCCAGAACCCACAATAACCACTCTCCCACACTGAACCGCCTCTCCCAATGGCACATCTACATGAGAGGCTGCTGTATGCTCCGGATTCCTGAGATGTGCAGGAACCAGGGACAACACAGGGCTATGTCCCATCCCACGGAGCTCTGTCCGCCACGGGGATTCCTCCCAGTGTGCGCACTGGAGCTAGTCTGAGGAGACTGAGCCGGCGGGGCTGGGCGGTCCATGCCTGGGCTCCCTGTGTAGCGCCGAGCTCAGGGGGAAGGATAAGGGCTTAAGCACTCCAGAAGGGCGTGCCCACCGAGCACACCGTGCCGGTGACCCCCCTGAGGCCGTGTCAGTGGCTCCCAGCGGGGACGATACCTGGAGTTGCAGCAAGTCAGTGCTCATGGAAGCAGCCATGGAGTAGAGCTGCTCCCGCAAGGGGTCCAGGTCAGCCATGTAGGAGACGGTGGGGGTGGGGTAGCAGATGAACAGATGATCCAAAGCGATCCACAGCCCGGAGGACGGTCCTCCAACGTTCCTTCCCCACGTGTCTTCACCGGATGGCAAGAACTACCCAACTTCCCTCAAAAGACTACCCCTGCAGCCCCTCCCACCTGCTAGCAGCTCCAATAAACTATGAGGAATAAACTAACTCCAAAATGTAACCCTGTCTCTCCCTGATTGCCCTGTGTACCCAGTCATGCTAGCCCCATGCCTTTTTTTTATTTTTGCTTCGGGCTGTACTGTCCTAGAATTGTATTACCATAATTCTAATTCAGAATTATTAATAGCCTTACGGTAACACCCTATCTTGCAATAGGAGTGAAGGAGGAGTATTTAATGAAACCCTCATTTGTGGAGCTGCTATCTTTAGAAGCCATCGCATTTGTCCAGAGCTGCAACTATTTGAGAAGGTAAAAATCACTAAGCTTATAAAGTATAGGAAGGTGTTCAGCTTAATTGTCATAATGTGTGTTTGTTTATGGGGGGGGGGGTACAATTTTTATTATATACAGTATCAGGTTCTGCTTTCTAGTTGACAGTCCTGCATTTGTTCACCTCTTTTTCTCAGTGCAAATTTATGGGTCATGTCTGACTGGTTCAAAATAATATAAAATGGAGCTTCTCTTGCCAAACAAAACCTGTGTTTAAGTAGTATTTTCAGAAAGAGACTAATTAGGCACCTAGGATGTAGGTTCTAGGACAGCGGAGGTCCCTATCTGTATCGGAGCTCTTTCTCCACCGATCACTGGAACAGGTGCTACTACTGTATGTCATTGTTTGTAAAAAGCTAATTGAACTAGATAAATTGCTGTTAGCTTCCACAATCAAGAGCAGGTGATGTATTTATTTCTCCATTATTATGATTATTATTATTATAGCTTTATACAGGGGTTACTAAAGCATACCTAACAGAAAAAATAAAAAATAGTTTTGTTTTAATAAAAGCCTGTACTATTGAAAGCTGCTCTTCACTCAGCGGTTAAAAAATAATGTTCAGATTGCCCATATACAGCGGGTATAAAAAAATAATCATATTTTGTTGCTTTGCAGCCTAAAATGAAGACAGACACAGTTTTTGTTTTATCCAGCTGTATTTACTCAGTGCAATTTATAACATCCAACTGAAAGATATAGCACCAACATGTCAGAAAAAAAAAAAATTCAAAAACATAATCATTGTTGGAAAAAGAATCACCCCTTGTGTCAGTATTTTGTAAAACCACATTTTGCTTTAATTACAGCCTTCAGTCTGTTGGGATTTGTCTCTATTAACTTTGCACATCTAGACTTTGTAATATTTGCCCGCTCTTCTTTGCAGAACTGCGCATGTTCATTTCAATTTGATGGTGACCGTTTGTGAACTGCAGTCTTCAAGTCATTCCACAGATTTTCAATGGGGTTTAAGTCTGGACTCTGACTAGGCCATGCAAGGATACTCACCTTTTTCTCCTTCAACCACTGTGTGGTCATTTTTGCTGTGTGTTTTGGGTTATTGTCATGTTGGAAGGTAAACCTTCTTCCCATGGACAACTTTCTGGCAGAGGGCAGCAGATTTTCCCTTAAGAATTTGATCTATTTTTCCTTCTATCCTGACAAGGGCTCCAGTCTCTGCTGCAGAGAAACGCCTACATGACAGGATATTACCACCTCCATGCTTTAGTGTAGGAATGGTGTTATTTGTATGGTGAGCTGTACTGGATTTTCACCAGACATATCATTTGGTGTTGAGGCCAAATAATTTATTTTTAGTCTCATCTGACCACCTTAAATGTACCTTGAAGATTCTGGGGCAACATGGAAAATGTGTTATGGTCAGATGAGACTGTCAGATGATTCTGTCTTTGAATTTTTTGAAAATTTTTTTCTGATATGTTGGTGTTACATCTTTCACTTAGATGCTATAAGAGTTGCACCAGTAAATACAGCCCCCCGTGGGAGACTGACGGCGGCCATTGCCCCCTCCCGCCATTCGCTATTGTCACACAAGTGTGTTTGCTCGGGGCACAGTGCTCTGTGCCCCGAGCCCACCCTTTTTTGAAACTTATTAGAGCCTCCATGTATCCGGCTCACTGCATGTTGATTAGTGGGCCGGACGCATGGATGGGGGGGCGGCGCCCCTGCGCCCCTAATGCAGCGGGTGACACTGATACCCACTGTATATACCGAGGTTCTAATACATCCCTTATTCCTCACTCCTGCACATTTATACCCCACTGTTTCTGAGATGGGTGGCCATTCCCCCAAAGTTACTCTTCTTCACTGTTTTGTCAGCCAGCCCCTTGCCCCTTACACATCATGCAATGCGGCAGTAATGGGGATGCTGAGGGGGTGCCAAGATTCAGGAGTCAGCTGCTCGGGAGAAATAATGTAAGAACTCCTCTCAGTTATATCCCCCTAGACCAGGAGTATCCAAACTTTTTTCAAAGAGGGCCAGATTTGATGAAGTGAACATGCATGAGGGCCGACCATTTTGCCTGACATTCTGTGAACCATTAAAATTCTGTCTAAGTGTGTTCGTCCGAGCACTAATACACTGCCCAACAAGAATTCTCTTGCCTTTGTGGCTGTGTGTGAGTAAAGAGATGAGCTCGGGCATATTATTTGGATATACCGTATTTATTGGCGTATAACACGCACCTTCACTTTAAAGAGGGAAGATTCAGGAAAAAATCTTAAATTTTAAATAAAGAACTGTGAAGCAAAGGGTCAGTGCCCATCAATGCAGCCTCACAAGTGCCATAAATGCAGCACCCCCTTGTCCTGAATGCAGCACCCCCCTTGTCCTGAATGCAGCCCCCCCCCCTTATCCTGAAAGTAGCACCCCCGTTGCCCTGAATGCAGAACCCCCATTGTCCTGAATGCAGCACCCCGTCCTGAATGCAGCACCCCCCTTGTCCTGAATGCAGCACCCCCCTTGTCCTGAATGCAGCACCCCTGTTGTCCTGAATGCAGCACCCCCGTTGTTCTGAATGCAGAATCCCCCTTGTCCAGAATGCAGTACCCCATTCATCCTGAATGCAGCACCCCCTTTGTCCTGAATGCAGCACCCCCTTTGTCCTGAATGCAGCACCCCCCTTGCTCTGAATGCAGCACCCCCCTTGCCCTGAATGCAGCACCCCCGTTGTCATGAATGCAGCACCCCAGTTGTCCTGAATGCAGCACCCCTATTGACATGAATGCAGACTCACCATTGCCATCAGTGCAGCCAGATTCATGCACATCTGCAGCCTTGGAGGAGACAGGGAGGGGGCGGGGCGAGTCTCTTAATAGAAAGTCCCACCTCCTATGATGGACAGAACAGTTGTCCAATGGCAGCACAGGAGATGGGACTTCCTTTTACAGAGGTCGCTGTGTAAACAGAAAATACTCCTGTACAGCACTCGTCCCGCCCCCTCCATGTCCCCCCCAAGGCAGCCAGCATGTACATCTTTTGTGGCCCCCAGCACTCGGGGATTTGTTGGGGGCCAAAAAAGATATACATGTCAAAATGACCAGGCGGGCTGTCCGAAACCATAACGCGGGCCGGACTTTGGACATGCCTGTTGTAGGTCAAGGTAATAAGAGTTCAAAGACAGAAAGTCGAAAACATGTTTTTTGACCTTGGCATGAGGAACAATAGATATAATGCCAAGACAGATGTCTTCTAGCCTTCATGTGAGGGGGTCTTCTGAAGACAAGAAGAACCATATAGCGTTCAGTTCATGGCTAAGTCAAATAAAAGTACATGGTGGCATTTTGATTTAATTTTTTGGAGATAATTTGTGGTGACACATATGGTTCTATTGTTGAAGCTATTATAAATGGATCTGCAAGCCCATGTTCTTTCAATATTGCTTGTTCCCAACTGGCCAAATAAATCTACTTCATAGTAGCTCCTGCCTGGTGTTGATCCTTTGTTTCTACTTCAAACGGAAACGTTTTATTTCTATTAAAGTGGTTCTTCAGGTCCCCGATGTCAGCATCTTAACTGTGGAGGGGAGTATGTACCCCTGAAAACTAGTACTAATGACATTGGATGGTAAAGGGTTAAACATCTAGGGCAATCAAAGGGTTAAATGTGTGCCTAACCAGTGTTTGTGTTTACTATATGTGCTGCTTTTACTAATGGAAGTGATGGATTTCATTCCCTGCTTTACAGGGACACAAAATCCATCACTTTTTCCCTGTCAGAACAGAGCTCCGTTCTGTGGCTCTGCCAGATGATCAGCGGGTACTGGTGGACATCTATTGGCTGGCACCCACTGATCGACTTGTGCTGTGTCAAATCACAGCACCGACGCAGCGCTGGCAGCGCGCTCGCACGCCCTCTATCTGGAAGTGCTGGATCACGGACTAGGTCCGTGATTCGGCACAGGAGAGCTGCTCTGCCACCGTATAACTAAGTTATGCGGTTGGCAAGCGGTTTACACTATATATTGATTTCAAAGTTTTCCTGACAGCGCTACACTATTTTATTCAGTTGTCTTTTGATATTTATGTGTGAATATTAGTGAGTGCTGCAGTCAGGTTTTTACTTTCTCACCTTCATTTAATTTGATTGATTAATTTGCCAAGCGTGAGTTAAGCACACTATTGAATATTGAATAAAATAGCTGCATCCCTTTTGGACAATAGTCATTATTTTTTATTTATTTCACCTTGTATACACATATTTTTCTTGAGCAAAATTTTTTTTCAAAAATGTGATATTTATTTACAACATACTAGGAATAAGTGTTTGTGTTTATATAAAGTATCTTACAAAAGTGAGTACACCCCTGACATTTTTGTAAATATTTTATTATATCTTTTCATGTGACAACACTGAAGAAATGACACTTTGCTACAATGTAAAGTAGTGAGTGTACAGCTTGTATAACAGTGTAAATTTGCTGTCCCCTCAAAATAACTCAACACACAGCCATTAATGTCTAAACTGCTGGCAACAAAAGTGAGTACACCCCTAAGTGAAAATTTCCAAATTGTCCCAAAGTGTCAATATTTTGTGTGGCCACCATTATTTTCCAGCACTGCCTTAACCCTCTTGGGCATGGAGTTCACCAGAGCTTCACAGGTTGCCACTGGAGTCCTCTTCCCCTCCTCCATGACGACATCACAGAGCTGGTGGATGGTAGAGACCTTGCGCTCCTCCAGCTTCTGTTTAAGGATGCCCCACAGATGTTCAATAGGATTTAGGTCAGGAGACATGCTTGGCCAGGCCATCACCTTTACCCTCAGCTTCTTTAGCAAGGAGGTGGTTGTCTTGGAGGTGTGTTTGGGGTCGTTATCATGTTGGAATACTGCCCTGCCGCCCAGTCTCCAAAGAGAGGGGATCATGCTCGGCTTCAGTATGTCACAATACATGTTGGCATTCATGGTTCCCTCAATGCACTGTAGCTCTCCAGTGCTGTCAGCACTCATGCAGCCCCAGACCATGACACTCCCACCACCATGCTTGACTGTAGGCAAGACACACTTGTCTTTTTACTCCTCACCTGGTTGCCGCCACACACGATTGACACTCTGAAATAAGTTTATCTTATTTATCCATGTGCTTAGTCTGCTTGTCTTCAGCAAACTGTTTGCAGGCTTTCTTGTGCATCATCTTTAGAAGAGGCTTCCTTCTGGGATGACATCCATATAGACCAATTTGATGCAGTGTACGGCATATGGTCTGAGCACTGACAGGCTGCCCCCCACCCCTTCAACCTCTGCATCAGTGCTGGCAGCATTCATATGTATATTTCCCAAAGACAACCTCTGGATGTGATGCTGAGCTTGTTCACTCAACTGCTTTGATCAACCATGGTGATGCTTGTTCTGAGTGGAACCCGTCCTGTTAAACCGCTGTATGGTCTTGGCCACCATGTTTCAGGGTCTTGGCAATCTTTTTATAGCCTAGGCCATCTTTATGTACAGCAACAATTTTTTTTTCAGACCCTCAGAGAGTTCTTTGCCATGAGGTGCCATGTTGAATCTCCAGTGACCAGTATGAGAGAGGGCCCCAGTGTAAGAAACCATGACGGCCCCCCCTAACCCTCGGCCAGGTCCCTTCCACACCCACCCACCTAGCAACAAATCTTCCCCACCATAAAAATGCCCCCCCCCCCCATCTTCTCTATATGCTCACCTCCCTGCAGCAGTAAATCTGAGAGCGATCCCATGTCATCTGCTGTTTGGAGGATTGCAGTTCTGACAGTGGGAAGACCACCACTCAGCACCGCACCCCCTACATCCAAACCCGGGGAAGAGAGCATGGGGGGCAAGGAGAAAGCACAGGGGCCCCGTGGCAGCAGAAGGAAACTGGATAGGAGGGGCAACAGCCTATAGAGGAACCGATCCCCTCCATCTTCCTCCTGCAGATGCTGAATGCCTGCAGGAGGGAGAGGAGGAGAATCAGGCATTCAGCGGCTGCAGTAGGGAGATGGAGGAGATCAGTTCCTCTATAGCAGGGGTGCCCAACCTTTTGAAAAGCGAGGGCCACTTAAGCAACTTTTAAGCTGGTCGTGGGGCCACAATAAGAAAGGGGGCGGATGACAGATCCGCGTCCAATCTGCATATGCAGAGCAGACATGGACACAGCCCACTCTACTTTAAGGGCCCTCCAATCCGATCCACCCAGATGGAAGGGGACGGATCTACTTCTGTTTTTTTTAGCGGATCAGATTGGAGGTAGGTGGGCGTAAAAGTCAGTTTAAATCTGCTGCTCCATAGGAGGTGAATAGAGGGTCAGACTGGGACTGCCTAAAAAATGGACAAATGGGCCCGATTGGACCAATTATGTGAAAGGGGCTGCTTTCAAACTGATGCGCTGTGGTTTACCAACAGCGCAATACACCTGTGGCTTTCCTGTGGGTTAACTGCACTTTGCCATAGACTTCTATTATATCCTGCAGGTGTGGTGCACTTTCAGAAAGCACACCAAACCCACAGGATATAACAGAAGTCAATGGCTCAGTGCAGGTAACCCGTAGGTGCACTGTGGTGCACCTGTGGATCCGTTTGTAAGCAGCTTAGTTACCACTGCAGAAGAGATATTCCCATATATACACTGTGATTTTATAATTTAACCTTTTCATGACTAAGCCTATTTTTGACATTTGGTGTTTACAAGTTAAAATCCATATTTTTTGCTAGAAAATTACTTAGAGCCCCCAAACATTATATATATTTTTTTAGCAGAGAATCTAGAGAATAAAATGGCAATTATTGTAATATTTTATGTCACACGGTATTTGAGCAGCGGTGTTTTAAACGCAAATTTTTGGGAAAAGGGACACTTTCATGAGTTTTAAAAAAGCGAAACAGTAAAGTTAGCCCAATTTTTTTGTATAATGTGTGTGTTTTTTGTATAATGTTACGCTGAGTAAATAGATACCAAACATGTCACACTTTATAATTGCACGCACTCGTGGAATGGCGACAAACTACGGTACCTAAGAATCTCCATAGGCGATGCTTTAAATTTTTTTTTACAGTTACCAGGTTAGAGTTACAGAGGAGGTCTAGTGCTAGAATTATTGCTCTCACTCTGACGATCACGGCGATACCTCACAAGTGTGATTTGAACACCGTTTACATATGCGGGCGCGACTTCCGTATGTGTTTTCTTTGCTGCGCGAGCTCGCGGGGACAGGGGCGCTTTAAAAAAAAAATGTTTCTTATTTATTTTATCTATTTTTATATTATTAAATTGTGTTAAAAAAAACATTTGATCACTTTTATTGCTGTCACAAGGAATGTAAACATCCCTTGTGATAGTAATAGGCGGTGACAGGTACTCTTTGTGGAAGGATCGGGGGTCTAAAAGACCCCCCATCCCTCCTTTGCACTTCAAAGTATTCAGATCACCGTTTTCGGCGATTCTGAATACTGTATATTTTAATTTAAAACGGCGCCATTGGCAACCGAGTAAACAGGAAGTGACGTGCCAGTCTGTCCCTAGCCGCCGGAAGTGGCGGATCATCGATTGGGTCCCCCGGTGGGACAGGAGCCCCGTTCAGAGCGGCGGGAGGCGGCGGGAGGTGGGGACGTCCCCTCCTGCTCCTCCGGGATAACAGCCGAGCGGCTTTTAGCTGCATCGGTTGTTATCCCTGGAAAGCCGATCGCCCACTCTACAGTGGGCACCTGCAGGCATCATCCTGGTATAACCCCCGAAAGCCGAGGCTGTACATCTGCGTACGCTCGGCGGGAAGGGGATAAACTGACCTTTAATAATAATCTTCCATTCAGGAATCTCCTTTGCCACAGGTATTTCTGGCTGTTGCTGTCCCAGATGGAGTGCAATTGGTATCACTCCGCCTGTGACAGGAGGCAGAGATATACAGGAAGCATCGGCTTATGCAGCTCTGCTCGCTCCGCAGCTCTGGCTCCACTAAAAACACCGATACTCTGGGATGGAGGGTCGGGCGGGCACCGGAGCAAAAGAAAGGCTGACCCATCAACACCCCACAGCTGGTATACCCAAAGTACAATATCAAAATATTCCATAAAAAAGAAAATAGAGATATGCATCCAAAGTACGCATATACTTGGACAGGGGTGCTAAAACTGGGAAATATACAATATATATGGTATATAATAATATTTTGATATTGTAGTTTTGGTATACCAGCCGTGGGGGGCTGACCTTTCGTTTGCTCCGGTGCCGCCCAGGGAGGCTACTGCATGTGGCTTTTATCATCCAGGCGAGGTAAATGTGCTATTTAATGGATGCAACTTCTTGTATATGAAGTGTCAATATTACATGTTTGACTTCCTTCTGGTAGGTAAATTATATTGCATGAGGACTACATATTAAGAGTTGTCAATAAAGGCATTGATTTCAACGTCAGCATTCAGGCCCAAAGGACTAAGACATTTGACGCGGTATATATACAACTCATTTCGAGTTTGGAAATAGCACGTCTCTTTGGCCTACCTCTCCAATGTAATTTAAGTTTGATAGCTTTAAACGGTGTACCCCTAGGATTTTGGCTATGTACCTCCAAGTAATGCCTGGAAACTGGGTGACCTTTAAACCCTCTTCTTATATTTCCAATGTGCTTGTTTAGTCTTACTTGGAGTGGTCGTACCGTACGTCTTATGTATTGTAATCCGCAAGGACAGGTTAAAATGTAGACGACATGAGTGGTAGAGCATGTAATCAAGGACTTTATTTGAAATTCCTGAGAAGTGCTATTAGAAACAAATTTAGTAGTTTTTCTATCTCTAATGCTATTAATACTACATACAGCACATCTTTTACATTTATGGTATCCTACCAGATTCTGAAAGAACATTAATTTATTAGTTGGGGGATCACATGCACCGAGGGCTAATGAGTCTTTCGAGGAGGGAACTCCTCTGAATACCACCTGTGGTTGGTCTGGAAGAAAAGGGCCCAATATATGGTCATTTTTCAATATGTGCCCGTGTTTACACACAAGCTTCTTGATCAGAAAGTGTTGATAGGAGTAACCAGTGACAAAAGGCCATCAAAATTATTTTGCTTACTGTTCCTTTTGGGTTTCTCAACCAAAAGTTTATTCCTATCCAATTACTCGACTTCATTTACTCTCTGCTCTAGAGTTTTTTTTAAAACCTTTTGGTTAGAACATTGGCTTGCACCTTAAAATCTTCTGTCCTAGTACAGTTGCGCCTTAGGCGCATTTATTGACATTTTGTGACAGAGTCTAACTATGAGTGGTGGTGACAACTGTCGTGGGGAATAAAGGCATTCCTATCTGTAGGTTTGAAGTAGGTTGAGGTAAGAAACTGACCCCCCTCAACCCATATGTGTAGATCCAAAAAATGTATAATATACTGGTCTGCCTCGTATTTGAATTCTATACCCCTATCGTTATTGTTCAAATATCCCATGAAAGTATGTAGAGACTCCCTTGTACCATTCCATAGAAGGAGGACGTTGTCAATATACCTAGCCCATAAGACCAATTCAGGTCTGCGGTTGGCAAAGACAACGTCCACCTCCCATTTACCCATAAATAGAGTGGCTGGGCTGGGGACAAATTTTGCCCCCATAGCCACTCCTCTATTTTGTAGGTAGTATTTATTGTTAAACCAGAAAAAGTTATGCGTAGTGGTAAACTCTAAAAGCTCCATGACGAACCTCCCTTGTTTGGCAGGTAAGGCAGAGTCTCTATTAAGGAAATACTCAACAGATAAAACTTCCCATTGATGAGGGATTATTGTATATAAAGATGTGAGGTCTGCAGTGACTAACCAATATTCTTCTATATATGGACAGTTGTTTAATAAATTGATAGTGTGTTTGCTGTCTTTGATATATGCCCATAACGACTTAACCAAAGGTTGGAGAAAACTGTCTATATATTTTCCTGCCTGAGATGTGATAGTTTATCCCACTGATGATGGGACGACCAGGGGGGTGGACTGGGTTTTTGTGTACTTTAGATAAATAATATATAATGGGACTACGTGAAGATTTCGGTACTAGAAAGGCTTTCTCCTTTTTATTGAGTATACCACAGGCATGACCCCGGTTTACAAAACTTTCAGTTGTTTTCTATATGAGGGACGTGGATCTGATGGGAAAGGGACATAAGTGTCTCTATCTCCCAGTATACTATCTAACTCTTTAAGGTAATCACACTTATCCAGAATTACGATACCTCCCCCTTTATCCGCCGGTTTTACTTTGATATTCTCGAGATCTCTCAAGAGAACATCCCTAAAGACCCTAACCGATGGGGTCAGACCTCCTGGGGGATTATAAAGGGAAGCATTAGCTAGATTCAAATGTTGAACATCTGAAAGGCAAATAATAGGATTGGACATGATGTATCTTTTAACACTACGTTTTCTCGTGTACTTATGTATGTCCATATACGTCTGAAATTTATTTAATTTTTGGTAGGTGCAAATTTCAATCCTTTATCCAAAAGAGGTTTCAGCAGGGGAGAGGGTGATTTTACTCAAATTGTAAATGCCCTAACCGCTTATTCCCTTTTCCTTTTGGACCTTTGATCTCCTCCCCCCTTTGACTCCTCTCTTTGTTCTATGGGTCTTTCTTGGTTTTGATCTGACCTGGGAAAACCCCAATGTTGAGAATAGTTCTGACTTTCCCATGGTTGTTGCTGTTGGGGATACCAATTTGATCTGTACCCTCGTTGTGGTAGTGGAGGGGGATATCAGGAGGGCCTATCATTCTAAGTTCCCCTTCTAGGTGTACGGTAATTTTCATGGTAGTCCTTCCATTTCCTATATACTTCAGCTCCATGTGGATAATCTCTATCATAGAGCGGTTGGAAATGGTTATATGTAGGTACTGAGTAGTTTGAATACTGTTCTCCTTCATATGTCCTCCTAGAAAGCCCATTCTGGCTATAGTCCTCCTGTTAGTGGGCATAATTCTGCTTACAGTTTTTATTTAAATTTCTCCAGTTAGGAGATTTGGGTGGGGGGCTTTTTGGAAAAGGTCCCGGTGGCCTCTGTCTAGATGGGAGGGTCTCTGATCCCTCTCTGGTGATCGATAGGATAGTGATTCTTCTAGAAGTGGGATTTTGTAGGTTTGAGATCTTGGGGTGTCCATATGAACTTGGCTGGTTACCTCCTTCCTGTCAAGGTGGGGGAACAGTGACAGGCACTGTAGTTTTACCCTCCCCGGCCATGATTTTACTCTGCCACTCAAACACTATCCCCGTCTTGTAGTCTCCTACATCTCTATTACAATTTTTCTTTTTTTTTGTTCTTTTTTTCTATCTCTTCCTTTTCTAGTAGCTTTTTAAGGCCAATAGACTGTTCTTTATATTCTTCGCTTTGACATGAGGGGAGAGGTTTTTCCCTAATGAGTTTAATCTCTACATCTAAACAGGTCAGTTTACTATTCTTTCTTTGAATTAGAAATTCCAAAAATGTAACACCCGCCTCGTTAAAATACTTGAACCATTCTTGTAGTTCTAATTCTCCTTTCTGAGAGCTTACGTCCCATCTCAGACTCCTGGGGACCATAGCGTCTGCAACATATTGTTCCAAAAAAGCCCATTGAGTGTGGATTTCGGACACCACTATTTTTGATTAGCGCGCCTATTTTATTCGTTAACTTTTTGCACATGACTATGACCAATGTTTGTGTCGCTGTTTTTTTTTCTCACAGGATTTTTCACAGTTATTATTATTATTAAAATCAAAAATGATAATGCGCCAACCAAGAGGCAAAGCAGCCGAACACAACAATCAGACAAAATTGTAAAAAAATATATAAAAATAAGTGTGGCGCTAAAAAAAAAGATGTCCTTTATTGGGCAGAGCCAAACAGAATGGTATCTGGAGGGCAGTGTGCACAACAAAGAATATTGATGAAAGTAGGTCCTAAAGGACTGTTATTGTCTTCACCAAAAACAAAACAAATGATGAGAACCGCAAGATATACAAATAATATAAAAAGGTGAAGCGTATATAAACTATTGTAGCCCCTGAAGTGACAAAACACTACATGTGCATATATTCAAAAATATATATTGTAATGTTTGGGGGACCAGCTAGATCGCAGGACACAGGCTTTTCACTCAAAAGGAGATTTATTGAACTTAAATAGCTTTACAGCAGCAAAACAAAAGAAAAAGGTTTTAGTCTCACCGACTTGCAAAGTCCAGAACTGCTATCGCAGTTAAACAGTCCTTAATTTCTGTTGCAGCTAGCTTCCCCTGGCAGGAGACTTCCAGGCAGGACACTGCTATTCACTTTTGTTGCTGCACAACAAACACCATCCACCATCCACATTCTCCTTTACACTCCTCCACACCCTCTCCAACTTCCTGTCTTGTTTTAAACCCACTTCCTCTGACAGGTGAGTTAACCCTTTTTGTTCCCTTAAAGGGACCACAGTCCAAACAGAGGGGAAACAAAGCGTCCTTCCAGGACCCAGCCACGGCGTCCTGTACATATCCCCCCCCTGTGCCCCAACGCCATGGAGGTGGAGGCAACAGTGGAGCTCAAACAATGGACTCGGGAGAGGGCATCTGCATTTTGATGCAGTCTCCCGGGCCTATGCTCCACTACAAATTTAAATTCCTGGAGTGCCAGGAACCACCGAGTAACCCTGGCATTATTCCCTTTACCCTGTCTCAACCATGTTAAAGGGGCATGGTCAGAAATCAGCCTAAACTTCCTCCCCAAAAGGTAATATCTGAGGGATTCCAGAGCCCACTTAATGGCCAGACACTCTCGTTCAATTATAGCGTAGTTTTTTTCCGCTGGTGTTAACTTCCTACTGAGGAAGACTACCGGGTGCTCCTCTCCATTAATAACCTGTGACAACACTGCTCCCAATCCTACATCAGAAGCATCAGTTTGGACAACAAACTCTTTTGAAAAATTGGGTGCTACCAGGACAGGGTGTTGGCACAGTGCCGACTTGAGCTCCAAAAAGGCCTTCTCAGCGTCTGCATTCCACTCCACCATGACCGATTTCCGACCCTTAGTCAGATCGGTCAATGGAGCCGCCAACGTGGTAAAGTTGGGTACAAACCTCCTGTAGTATCCCACCATGCCCAAGAATGCACGTACCTGCTTTTTTGTGAGGGGACGGGGCCAACTCTGTATAGCCTCTACCTTGCTGACCTGAGGTTTCACCACCCCTCTACCCACGATATAGCCCAGGTATTTCACCTCCTCCATTCCCAAAGCACATTTTTCAGGGTTTATTGTAAACCCCTCCTTCCAAAGAGAGTCCAGCACTGCCTGGACTTTGGGCAAGTGTGATTCCCAGTCTCTGCTAAAAATGACTATGTCGTCCAAGTACACTGAGGCATATTTCTGGTGAGGTCGTAAAATCCTATCCATTGCTCGCTGGAATGTGGCTGGAGCAGTTTGCAATCCAAAAGGCATCCTTTTGTACTGAAAACTCCCCTCTGGGGTAGAAAAAGCAGTTTTCTCTCTAGCAGCCTTAGTCAACGGGATTTGCCAATATCCCTTGGTAAGGTCTAATGTAGTGATATACCTGGCTGGACCTAGTCTCTCAATAAGCTCATCTACCCGGGGCATGGGGTAGGCATCAAACCGTGAAACTTCATTAAGTTTCCGAAAATCATTGCAGAATCGCAGAGTCCCGTTGGGCTTCGGTACCAACACAATCGGGCTCGACCACTCACTCTGCGATTCCTCAATAATCTCCAGGTCTAACATCTTCTTCACTTCCTCTGAAACAGCCTTCCTTTGGGCCTCTGGGATGCGGTAGGGCCGGACAAAAACTTTGACTCCTGGTTCCGTGATGATATCATGCTCTATGGTACTCGTGAGCCCTGGCAAGTCTGAAAATTTTTCTTTATTTCTCTGCAAGAACTCCTTTGCCTGCTGGCTTTGGGTTTTAGACAGGGTATTTGCTACTTGGACACTCTCCACCCCAACCCGAGGCTCCAATCTTGCACTAGCCAGGGAGGTCACTGGTTCCCTCTCTGTCCAGGGCTTTAACAAGTTTACATGATATATTTGATAGGGTTTCCTCTTACCCGGTTGGTGGATTTTATAATTCACCTCTCCCACTTTTTCTACAACTTCAAAGGGGCCTTGCCACCTGGCTAAGAATTTACTTTCCACAGTGGGAATCAACACCGCTACTCGATCCCCCACTTGGAAATTCCTTATTTTAGCAGCCCTATTATAGACTCGTCGTTGAGCCTCCTGAGCTTTTTGTAAATGTTCCTTGACTAGTGGCAACACAGTTCGGATCCTCTCCTGCATTTGGGAAACATATTCAAGAACACTCTTATGCTGACTAGGTTCACTTTCCCATTCCTCCTTAACAAAATCCAGTAGTCCGCGAGGTCTCCGCCCATATACCAACTCGAAGGGCGAAAACCCAGTGGAGGCCTGGGGCACTTCCCGGATAGCAAACAGGAGAGCTGGTAACAGACAGTCCCAGTCTTTCCCATCCCTTTGTACAACTCTCTTAAGCATAGATTTAAGGGTCTTATTAAAGCGTTCCACTAACCCATCCGTTTGGGGATGGTAGACCGATGTGCGCAGCTGTTTAATCCGGAAGAGCTTACACACGTCGGCCATAACTCTCGACATAAACGGGGTGCCCTGGTCCGTTAGTATTTCCTTGGGAAAACCAGTCCGTGTAAACAACTGGAATAATTCCCGGGCAATAGCCTTAGAGGAGGTATTTCGCAGGGGTAGCGCCTCAGGATATCGGGTGGCATAGTCGAGAATCACCAGTATGTAGGAGTGACCTCGAGCCGACTTCACCAAGGGACCTACTATATCCATGGCTATCCTTTCAAATGGGACCTCAATTATGGGCAGAGGGACCAAAGGATTCCGGAAGTGGGTCACCGGAGCGGTCAACTGACAGGTGGGACAAGAGGTACAGTATCTCCTTACCTCTGCTTTCAGACCTGGCCAGTAAAACCGGTCGGTGATCCGTGCCTCCGTCTTTTCAACTCCCAGGTGTCCCCCTAAAACATCATCATGGGCCAGGTCCAGGACCTTGCGTCTATACTGTTGGGGTACCAATAATTGCTCTACCACATTTTCTCTCACTTTGGTAACCCGATAAAGCAATTCATTACATATTGCAAAGTGTGGCCACCGCTCATTCGCACCTGGCTCTTGGGGAACCCCATTTAATACTACCACCTGTTCCCGTGCATGGGCCAAAGTGGGGTCCTGCATCTGGGCAGTACCAAATGCCCCCTGCGGAACACCCAAATCCGGCAGGGCAGGGGTAACGGCCACTTCCTCATCCTCTTCCCCCAGCATTACCTGAAGTGGGAAAGGTTCCCCCCCCTCTTCAGTGTTCAGGTAGGTCTGTGAACCACACATCTTGACACCCTTAATAACATCAGCACTACTTTCATCACCATTAACCAAATCATTAGCATTTTCAAGAACATTCGGCATTTCAGGGTTATTTCTCTCAACCGCAGGAACAGAGGGACTAGTTTCTCCCCAGTCTCTGGACCGTTCAGGTAGTTCTCCTTGTCCCCACAGTTTTGCAAATAACGGACAGTCTCGTCCTATGATCACATCATGTACCAAGTTTTTTACCACCCCCACCTCTTGAGTACCAGTGCCACATGCTGCGGAGATGGTCACCGAGATGAGAGGGTACTCTCTAGTGTCCCCGTGAATGCACACCACCCGTAAAGTTTTTCTTACCGGACCGATCTTCCCAATCACTCTAGGATGGATCAGGGTTACCATGCTTCCGGAGTCCAGCAAAGCCCGGGCAGGGAGGTGGTTCACTTGGACTTCACACTCGAATTTCTCTTCTCCAAGATCGATATGTGTTGTACATGCTTTATGGGCATAAAAAGACCCCCTCCGAAGAACCCCGCATTCCATGGGCTCCTCTTGCAGTGGGCAGTGGGCCCGGGTATGGCCCCAGGAATGACATCGCCAACATTGTACATCCCCTCCTCTCCGAACAGGAACAGGTCGCTGAGAAGGTATCGGGAGTGACTCTTGACCTTCTGGGGTGTTGGTTCCAGGGCTCCGGGGAACGTCCTTTCGAAGGGCAGCAGTCGAACGAATAGGCCGTGGCAGACTGGGTCCTTGGCGCTTGGTAGGGCCAAGCAGATCCTCCACCACTGTGTATCGTTCTACCATCTCGACAAGGAGGTTCACTGTTTTGGGGTCTCCATGGCTGACCCACCGTTGAAGGTCGTCTGGCAGTGACCTTAGGTATCGGTCCAGCACGACCCGCTCCACGATTTGGAGGCCAGACAACATTTCGGGCTGCAGCCATTTTTTCACCAGTTGCACCAGGTCATGCATTTGAGACCGTGGTGGACGATCTGGACGATACTTCCATTGGTGCACTCGTTGGGCCCGAACAGCTGTAGTTACCCCCAAACGAGCCAATATTTCTGCCTTTAATTTTTGATAGTCTTTAGCGTGATCTGGTGGCAGGTCGAAGTAGGCTTTTTGCGGATCTCCGGTTAGGAAAGGAGCAATTAGGCCGGCCCACTGGTCCTGGGGCCACCCTTCTCTCTCTGCCGTCCTCTCAAATGTAGCAAGAAATGCCTCTACATCATCACTCAGGGACAATTTCTGCAAAAAATGGCTTGCCCTCACGGTCACCTGGTTGCCAGGGGCAACAGCCGCTTGCTCACGGCCCTGAGAAAGCTGCTGCACTACTTCTTTTAAGGCAGTCACTTGAGCCTGCATAACCTCTTGCTGGGTCGCTTGCTGGGCTGCCAACTGGGCCACCAACAGGCGAGTGTTTTCTTGCTGTACCTCATGGCGAGTCTGCGCTTGTATATTAGCCAAGGACAGCTGTTTAATTAGCTCCTCCATTGCTTCAGCTTTCAGGGTTTGTGCGGCTTTAACCCAGGACATAAATCCACTGTACTGTCCCTTTAAATGTCAGTTTTAAGTCCAATACACAAAAAAAAAAAAAAAAACAGCAAGAAAAATGCCTGTTACTCTGTCCTGCCCGCATTCGAGCACCACTTGTAATGTTTGGGGGACCAGCTAGATCGCAGGACACAGGCTTTTCACTCAAAAGGAGATTTATTGAACTTAAATAGCTTTACAGCAGCAAAACAAAAGAAAAAGGTTTTAGTCTCACCGACTTGCAAAGTCCAGAACTGCTATCGCAGTTAAACAGTCCTTAATTTCTGTTGCAGCTAGCTTCCCCTGGCAGGAGACTTCCAGGCAGGACACTGCTATTCACTTTTGTTGCTGCACAACAAACACCATCCACCATCCACATTCTCCTTTACACTCCTCCACACCCTCTCCAACTTCCTGTCTTGTTTTAAACCCACTTCCTCTGACAGGTGAGTTAACCCTTTTTGTTCCCTTAAAGGGACCACAGTCCAAACAGAGGGGAAACATAGCGTCCTTCCAGGACCCAGCCACGGCGTCCTGTACAATATATAAACCAATATACAAGGAACCACCTAACCCAACAATAGGGAAAAATAGTAATGTGCAAAAGAACCAAGAAAACGTGAAAGATTAGTACATCATAAATGTGTATTCCACACAAATAAAACGTGTAAATGAGAGGTCCATCCGGGACTTCTATAAAATAGGTGACCCAAAATCAATGTGTGAAGAACCACCTAACCCAACAATAGGGAAAAATGGTTATGTACAAAAAAACAAAAGAAATTTTTAAAAAAAATTTAGTTTAGTGCGTCACAAATGTGTGTTACACACAAATCAAACGTGTATATGAAAAAACATCCGGGACTTCTGTGGGTGACCCAAGATCCAAATAATGTGGTGGGAAAACAATCAACAGCCACCGAGATCAATGCTGGAGGGCCAATGGATCCAAAGGTGGCATCCACGAGATCTGGTGATAAACCTCTGTGTGAAAGGTGTAGGCATATATACCCTTACCGGAGGTGGTGGACTCCCAGTCAGCGACTTGGGAGTCAAGCAGACTTGTATAGAAGCAGGGGGAGCAGCTCCTGGATCCCAATAGCTGCAGATGGTGAAGGAATGGCAACACTCACCGACTCGATCGCTTTGATCTCACCGACTTATCCCATCAAAGTTGTGAGTACTGGTTGTAGATCTAACTCCATGGACAGGAAGTCATTCCTCAAAAGGAAAAAACGAAGGCTTCCCCATAGTGTGAATCAACTAAGAACCAGCTTTATTAGAACGAATAATAAAACACTATGGCTCTTCAAAAGAGGACAATAAAAATAGCGCTAAAATTAAAATGGTGGCAAGACAGGCATAACAAACCCTACGCGTTTCGTCCGAAAGAACTTCAACTGGGGTATATACCTGTCAGCCACTTGTGCCTGTATATATGTATAAACAATTAATAATCAAAAAGTAACAGCTGTTCGCGCCATGTATATCGTCACTTCCGGATTACGGGAAAATGGCATCCGCATCCAACATGGTCCAATCATAATGATGCTAGAATCGGCCTGTAACCAAGCCTCAATGCGGGTGGCCCAATCAAATTAAAGCCGGATGTCACATCACCGAACACGTGTCAAAAAAAGAGTCACATGGTATCCCTCCTCCTATAAGGCTTCGGGACGGGCAATGCAACCTCCGGTCACACTCGTCAGTACCTCCAACCTATCCACAACAACTAGGATGGAATATAACATCCAATCCAGGGGAAAGGTGAGGGCGTGTGACGTCACTCCGTCGTGCGACCGGATGTGACGAAGACGAGAACAGTGGTGGAACGCAAATGCGTGTCACGTCCTGTTCTAATAGGAATTGGTGAACGGAAACACTGAAACTTGGAGCGCAAAGCGATCCAACTATAGCAACAGAAAAAACACAAACTGTAAGTGTGATTTAAAACGCTGACATGGCACGAACATTGTTAATTTCAACAGCAAAAACAACTGTACAATAAAAATAGACAGTGTACTGTATCCCTACCCATAAAATCAACAGTAAAGTTTGCAAATCACTGTCATCATATCTAAAACTTATAAGACAAAAAAAGGGGCCTCTAAATGTGAGCATATAAAATAAGAATACCCAAAAAAAAAAAAATTTTCAAAAATAAGTCAAATAATCAAAAAAATTATTTAAAATATATAAAAAGAAATAATCCATAAACTATAATCAAAATCAAATGGGTTAGACAAGAAACATCTAAGGTAATTAGAAACTGGCTATTGACTGGATAGCAGCAAAACCAAAGAAGCCATGGGGACTATGTGTCAAAATATTCGAATATATTAAACATAGAAATTCATCCTTAAGGAGTACAGGACTGGTCAAGTACCTTAAAAGGCAATAGGCCGAAGGGGAATTATGACTGATTGATAAAGGAATTTATGTCCCATTCGATGTTGAGGCCAAATGGTGAATAACACTTTAATTGGTGTATCCAAAAAGTCTCAAGTCTAGAGACACCCCTCTTCATAGACTCACCCCTCCAATGAGGGGTGAATTTATCAATGACTTGGAACTGAGTTCCATTAAGATCTTGATTATGGCAATGCCGGAAATGTTTGGGTACACTGTGATTTGTAAGGCCTTTTTTGATATTGGCTATATGTTCATTCCCTCTAATTGCAAAAGTACGTATAGTACGCCCCACGTACTGTTTCTTACAGGGACACGTAATTAAATAAACCACGTATCTAGTCTCACATGTCAGAAAATGTTTAATCTGATACTCCTTCCCGGTGGTAGTGGAGACAAATGTCTCGGTCTTCCTACGTCCAGAACTACTGTGTGTGCAGACGTTACAACGCTTGCAGGGAAAAAAAACCTTCATATTGTGGAAGAAGGAACGAGTCGCCGGGGGATCAATGGTGTTGGGGGCAATTTGGTTCTTTATAGAGGGAGCACCTCTATAAATAACACCACCTCGCTCGGGGAGAACAGGACCCAATATTGGATCATTTTTTAGAACTCTCCAATGTCTCCCTATGATGTCTTTGATCTGTCTGTGTTGTATGGAAAAATTAGTTAGGAGGGACCACTTATGTCTACTATCGGAATCCCTTCTAGGTTTAACAGCTAACAGAGATTCCCTGTTTATCTGAGCAACGTTATCAATTTCACTATCGATTTCACTAGGGTCATAACCTTTATCTACAAATCTGGACTTCAAAATCTGTGTCTGGTGGAAATAGTCCGTGAGAGTACTGCAATTACGTCTGATCCGTGTAAACTGGCTACGTGGAACAGATTTTAACCAAGTAGCGTGGTGACAACTATCGACCGGAATGTAACCATTCCGGTCGGTAGGTTTGAAAAACGTCTTGGTCTCCAAACAGTTGTCAACTACTACTATCTCGAGATCGAGAAAATGAATCGCGGAAGGGCTGACCTCATATTTCAACTCTATCCCAATATCATTATCATTTAATCTACATAAAAAATCATGCAGAGATTGGGTACTACCCCTCCATAGGAGGAGGATGTCGTCTATGTACCTCACCCAGAGGGCTAACTCCGGGGGGTCTAAAGCATAGACGACATCCTCCTCCCAACGGGCCATAAAAATATTAGCCAGGCTAGGGGCGAACTTAGCGCCCATAGCTACTCCCTTCTGTTGGATAAAAAAATCACCATTATACCAAAAGTAATTATGTTTGGTAGCGAACCGTAAAAGGTCCATGATGAATCTCTGTTGAGTTTTGGGAATAGACTCCTCTCTAGACAGGAAGAGTTCAACTGCTGCAAAACCCGCATGATGGGGTATAGAGGTATATAGTGACGTAACGTCAGCTGTAACCAAGAGCAAATCGTTGCTATAGGTAATACTATTGAGTTTGGAAATGGTGTCCTTGGTATCCCTTAAGTAGGATGGTACGGATTGAACGATAGGTTGTAAAAAGAAATCAATATATCTTCCTATGCGGGAAGTAATAGAATCAATGCCGCTGATGATAGGTCGGCCAGGAGGTTGTGTGATGTTCTTATGTACTTTTGGTAAATAATAAATTACCGGGATTCTCGGGGCGACTGGAATCAAAAAACTTTTTTCTTTATTATTGAGGATGCCCAACTGAAACCCCGTATCAACCAAATCTGTAAGTGATTTCTTGTAAGAAGCTGTGGGATTAGTATACACCCTTGAGTAGGTGTCAGTGTCACTTAGGATTCTAGTCATCTCTAGATGATAGTCGTTTCTATCTAGAACAACTATCCCACCCCCTTTATCCGCGGGCCGGATAATTAAATCTTTCCGTTCGCATAAATTCTTGAGTCCGATTTTTAAGGATGGATCGTTGAACGACCTCTTAATAGGTAATTTATCCAGGTCTTGTAAGACCAAATCTCGAAAAACTTTAATAGAAGGAGCAGTGGGGCCAGGAGGGTTGAAGAGGGAGGGATTCGAAACTGTTTGGAGACCAAGACGTTTTTCAAACCTACCGACCGGAATGGTTACATTCCGGTCGATAGTTGTCACCACGCTACTTGGTTAAAATCTGTTCCACGTAGCCAGTTTACACGGATCAGACGTAATTGCAGTACTCTCACGGACTATTTCCACCAGACACAGATTTTGAAGTCCAGATTTGTAGATAAAGGTTATGACCCTAGTGAAATCGATAGTGAAATTGATAAGGTTGCTCAGATAAACAGGGAATCTCTGTTAGCTGTTAAACCTAGAAGGGATTCCGATAGTAGACATAAGTGGTCCCTCCTAACTAATTTTTCCATACAACACAGACAGATCAAAGACATCATAGGGAGACATTGGAGAGTTCTAAAAAATGATCCAATATTGGGTCCTGTTCTCCCCGAGCGAGGTGGTGTTATTTATAGAGGTGCTCCCTCTATAAAGAACCAAATTGCCCCCAACACCATTGATCCCCCGGCGACTCGTTCCTTCTTCCACAATATGAAGGGTTTTTTTCCCTGCAAGCGTTGTAACGTCTGCACACACAGTAGTTCTGGACGTAGGAAGACCGAGACATTTGTCTCCACTACCACCGGGAAGGAGTATCAGATTAAACATTTTCTGACATGTGAGACTAGATACGTGGTTTATTTAATTACGTGTCCCTGTAAGAAACAGTACGTGGGGCGTACTATACGTACTTTTGCAATTAGAGGGAATGAACATATAGCCAATATCAAAAAAGGCCTTACAAATCACAGTGTACCCAAACATTTCCGGCATTGCCATAATCAAGATCTTAATGGAACTCAGTTCCAAGTCATTGATAAATTCACCCCTCATTGGAGGGGTGAGTCTATGAAGAGGGGTGTCTCTAGACTTGAGACTTTTTGGATACACCAATTAAAGTGTTATTCACCATTTGGCCTCAACATCGAATGGGACATGAATTCCTTTATCAATCAGTCATAATTCCCCTTCGGCCTATTGCCTTTTAAGGTACTTGACCAGTCCTGTACTCCTTAAGGATGAATTTCTATGTTTAATATATTCGAATATTTTGACACATAGTCCCCATGGCTTCTTTGCAAACTTTACTGTTGATTTTATGGGTAGGGATACAGTACACTGTCTATTTTTATTGTACAGTTGTTTTTGCTGTTGAAATTAACAATGTTCGTGCCATGTCAGCGTTTTAAATCACACTTACAGTTTGTGTTTTTTCTGTTGCTATAGTTGGATCGCTTTGCGCTCCAAGTTTCAGTGTTTCCGTTCACCAATTCCTATTAGAACAGGACGTGACACGCATTTGCGTTCCACCACTGTTCTCGTCTTCGTCACATCCGGTCGCACGACGGAGTGACGTCACACGCCCTCACCTTTCCCCTGGATTGGATGTTATATTCCATCCTAGTTGTTGTGGATAGGTTGGAGGTACTGACGAGTGTGACCGGAGGTTGCATTGCCCGTCCCGAAGCCTTATAGGAGGAGGGATACCATGTGACTCTTTTTTTGACACGTGTTCGGTGATGTGACATCCGGCTTTAATTTGATTGGGCCACCCGCATTGAGGCTTGGTTACAGGCCGATTCTAGCATCATTATGATTGGACCATGTTGGATGCGGATGCCATTTTCCCGTAATCCGGAAGTGACGATATACATGGCGCGAACAGCTGTTACTTTTTGATTATTAATTGTTTATACATATATACAGGCACAAGTGGCTGACAGGTATATACCCCAGTTGAAGTCCTTTCGGACGAAACGCGTAGGGTTTGTTATGCCTGTCTTGCCACCATTTGAATTTTAGCGCTATTTTTATTGTCCTCTTTTGAAGAGCCATAGTGTTTTATTATTCGTTCTAATAAAGCTGGTTCTTAGTTGATTCACACTATGGGGAAGCCTTCGTTTTTTCCTTTTGAGGAATGACTTCCTGTCCATGGAGTTAGATCTACAACCAGTACTCACATCTTTGATGGGATAAGTCGGTGAGATCAAAGCGATCGAGTCGGTGAGTGTTGCCATTCCTTCACCATCTGCAGCTATTGGGATCCAGGAGCTGCTCCCCCTGCTTCTATACAAGTCTGCTTGACTCCCAAGTCGCTGACTGGGAGTCCACCACCTCCGGTAAGGGTATATATGCCTACACCTTTCACACAGAGGTTTATCACCAGATCTCGTGGATGCCACCTTTGGATCCATTGGCCCTCCAGCATTGATCTCGGTGGCTGTTGATTGTTTTCCCACCACATTATTTGGATCTTGGGTCACCCACAGAAGTCCCGGATGTTTTTTCATATACACGTTTGATTTGTGTGTAACACACATTTGTGACGCACTAAACTAAATTTTTTAAAAAAATTTCTTTTGTTTTTTTGTACATAACCATTTTTCCCTATTGTTGGGTTAGGTGGTTCTTCACACATTGATTTTGGGTCACCTATTTTATAGAAGTCCCGGATGGACCTCTCATTTACACGTTTTATTTGTGTGGAATACACATTTATGATGTACTAATCTTTCACGTTTTCTTGGTTCTTTTGCACATTACTATTTTTCCCTATTGTTGGGTTAGGTGGTTCCTTGTATATTGGTTTATATATATATTTTTGAATATATGCACATGTAGTGTTTTGTCACTTCAGGGGCTACAATAGTTTATATACGCTTCACCTTTTTATATTATTTGTATATCTTGCGGTTCTCATCATTTGTTTTGTTTTTGGTGAAGACAATAACAGTCCTTTAGGACCTAGTTTCATCAATATTCTTTGTTGTGCACACTGCCCTCCAGATACCATTCTGTTTGGCTCTGCCCAATAAAGGACATCTTTTTTTTAGCGCCACACTTATTTTTATTATTATTATTAGCGCGGTATACCACTTCGACAATTTTTTGACACTTTGATATATTCATACCTGCTGCTTTTAATGTGTTAATATTTAATATATTTCACGATTTATTCAATTTTCAATATGGATGTTTTTGAATACCGATCTTCACGAGTCATTAAGAAAGATGGCGTATTTGAGATCAATAATGAACCAGAAGGGGACTTAGGAGATCTCTTCATGAATAACCTCATGGTGTCCGAAATTCACACTCAATGGGACATAGCTTTTTGGAACAGTATGTTCAAATAAAGTCCTTCATTACATGCTCTACCACTCATGACGTCTACATCTTAACCTGTCCTTGCGGTTTACAATACATAGGGCGTACGGTATGACCACTCCAAGTAAGACTAAACGAGCACATTGGAGAGGGTTTAAAGGTCACCCAGTTTCCAGGCATTACATAGCCAAAATCCTAGGGGTACATCGTTTATAGCTATCGATAAATTTAAATCACATTGGAGAGGTGGGCCAAAGAGACGTGCTATTTCCAAACACGAAATGAGTTGGATATACGACATCAAATGTCTTAGACTTTTGGGCAGGAATGTTGACGTTGAAATCAATGCCTTTATTGACAACTCCTAATATGTACATCTGTACATTTTACATATACATTTTTTCCTATGATTTTTTTATTTAATTACGTTTTTTTATATCCATGTAATCTTATATGTATTGCGTTTATATGTATTTTTCTTGGATTAACAGTAAGGTACTTTATATCCACTAGAGGTCCACATCTCAAAGTGACGATAGGCTAATATTACGTTTTTATTGTTTTTTTAACGTAAATAGGTTATCAATTAATGCCAGCTTCTGAATATGATTTTTGATTAAATTTATTACCTTTATCGCCTTTTTTATGAATTTGAGAAATAGAATACTTTTTTGTATGATGAGCAAAACAGGTTGACATACCCGGAAGTCACATTGAGGTTTGGTTTCCCGTGTGTGTGAAAAGAGTTCATATATTAAGGCTGTAAGATGGCCGTTAGGTGAAATTGAGGCTTGATTGTCTTTTTCATTTTTTGACATGGCCTCCATGCGAAAACGAGGCTTGGTTGTCTCTCTGTGGGTATATAAGGTGATGGCTCAGCGTGTCGCCCGTGCCCCTGGAAGATATCACATATGACGAAACATGTCGGGCAGAACCACGCGCTGACATCATCATGCCCCACGTGACCCCAAAAGTGCAGGTGTTTTGAATTTTATTGCTGGCAAGTGTTTTTCATGATGTTTGTACATGCAACTAGATTTTATACAATAAGCCAGTGTTTTTTAAAAAATGATAACACACTAATGGAGCCTTTGTTCCTCTATATGCTTTGTGCTAACTTGGGAGATTGCGCTTTCGAGGAAGGGAGACAGACGGTGGCCATACATTGAGGAGGACGCCCCTAGTCTGCCTGCGCACCTTAGAGCCAAGACCCATCCCAAACCCCGTAGAGGGCAATATCTGCAGGCGTGTGTGACCTCGCTATAACAGGAGGTTCACTCCTTCCGGTAAGAGTCTCCATTCCTTCAGGTGATTGCCACATGGAGAGCTCCATCTCTTTCCCTTGTTGGTGGTGAAAGCTCTGAGAATCTTTTCCATCCTTCTGGATTTCTACCGTCACAAAACTTGTTTAATTTTCTATCTTTCAGAGACTTTATTTCATTAATTACTTTTCACTTTATATGTTATTACATGTACTATACAGATATTCTTACACTTCAGTGATTCATAGTGTTTTAAGATTTCAGTTTTATATTTTGTTCACTATTTTTGATTAGCGCGACTATTTTATTTATTAACTTATTGTATTGTATGGGTCTTGGCACATTATGATGACTACAGGCATTTTCTGACAGGGACGTTCAGAGGCAGGGAAAAAGCCCCTTCTCGATCGCGTTTTCTGAAGAAGTTTAGTAGCTGTAAAAAAACGTAATTCGCTCCTAAACTCCGATTATCTCTTGTGAACGTCAAGTTTCAACATTATTTTTTATTTGGGAGTTAACTTATGCAGAGGGGAGTGCAGAGGGGAGTGTTGTTAAGTGCAAAAAACGCCTGTAAACTCAAACGCTCATAAACTCTCATAAACTCGCCTAAACTTTGTACAATATGCTCTCAATTCGCGTTTTTTATGCCACATTTTTCCAGCTAAAATCTTTTTTTCTGCTCCTAGTGTGCGTGGAGCCTAAGCCTCGTACTCACGGTCTGATTGTTGGACGACCGAGCGTCTGATTTTTGTCAAAAAGGCATGTGCAGGATTTTGTCCAGCATACTAACGATACGCATATTGTCGTTTGACAAACACAAACGTAGTGACGTACTATGAGTGTGTAAAGAGGAAGTTCATTTCTCAAGCGCCACCCTTTGGACCCTTCTGCTAATGTCGTGTTAGTAGAAGTTTGGTGAGTGTTGATTCGTGATTTTCAGATCGTGCAAAACAAATGCCTTTTAAAATACGTTTGGCATAACTACATCAATATCACTAGCAAAGTAGCTTCATTATTATCCCAATAGAGAAGATGTGAATTTTGACATTTCATCAATTGCCGCGTCACGAATGGTAATTATAGATTACGAACATGAGTTTACAAGACCAAACTCTTCCCAGTTGTTGCTCTATTCTAAGCATGCGTGTTTGTACTTTTGACTTTTGTGTGACAATTTCTGTACTGACCATCCGAAAATCTGACGTTGAGTTCACGTCAGACGAAAATTTTATAGTCTGCACATCCAGCTTTTGTCTGACGAAAATGTCAAATCGTCTGTCGAATGCACCGTACTAATGATCCGAAAATCCGCAGACAGCTCGTCTTCAGACTTTTCCCTTCTGATTTTCGTACCGTGTGTACGAGGTCTTAGCTTCTTCCAAAGTAAACTAACTTTGGATGAAGCCAGCTAATGCTGCTTTCACCTGTTTACTAATGCCTTTGCAAGGTGTTTGGGACCTTTCTCTATGCATAGCCTCATTATTTGGTGTTTTGGATATATTACACTATATAATTTTATATGTTTTTTGGGGAACATCATTCTGAGCTTTGAAGGTGAGTATTTGAGAAGAAAGAAGGCATCAAACATCTTTGGGAAACATCTTTGGGAAACACAAGCTTTATTATATCCTTATATGCTGGGTAGCACAGTCTGATGAGAGTTTGAAATTGATATAAGCACATGCATGTCTGCAAGCATCAAGATTGTGTAAATTGACTATTATGTGCTGGTTTTATCTGTATATGTTCATTCACCTGGGTGGCGTTTTTGTTTCCAGCAGCTGAGGGTTTGTTTCTGGTGGAACTGATTGTTTAGATATCTAAGATCACAAGGAAAAATATGCGCTAATCGATATGTGGAAGCAAGCAGCCAGCAAAGTTTGTTGATATCAAACATAAAAATCCAAAAATAAATAATGCGGCGCTAAATTCAATAACTAAAAAGCAGTCCAAAGATGGTCTGAGGAATGGGAGAAATCCAATCACCAGGTATAGTGCAGATGTAAAGGAACACTCGTCACCACGTGGTAATGTAGTCTGCTTACCAGAAGGCTGTAAATAGTGGGCATGTATAGATATTCTCAATAGCATCCAGCAAATCCAGCTCTCTGGAACCCCTGGTAAAAACAGACAACAACTTCCAGATGGCTTCCTTCACAGATCAACATCTCCCATAAATCACATCAGCAGTGGGACTTTCAAATATGCAGTCATCAAATACCCAGGGAGAGAAATAAGGGACCCATAGTGAAACCCGTATTGATAATAAAAACAATTTATTGTAGTAACTTACAGTTGAAGTTCAAAAATGCATGCATCAAATAGGACAATCGGCTGCAGCGTTCAGCGTACTGGTGTCAACCTGCCTTTTAGTTTTTTGGTCGAACTTGATGGACTTGTGTCTTTTTTCAACCTGACTAACTGTAACTATGAAGGCTTCTTACTGTTAGAGGGGTAAGGATGTGGAACTCCTTTTCACAGTTATTAGTGTCAGTGGGGAGTGTAGATAAGTTCAAAAACTTTTTTGTGTTTCTTAGCGAGTGCAATATACAGAGACAATGAAAGTGGTAGTGACATAAACACACACATATGTTGAACTGGATGGACTGGTGTCTTCATTTAACCTTACCAACTATGTAAACTGTCTCTTGATTATACGTTTGAAAAAAACTGAGATCATTGTAACATAAATAAATTACATTTAGGAAGAACCTGTTCTTCAGTGAGACGCTGCCAAAAGTAACTCAGATGTTCTGTACATACAGTGACTTAGCTATTAAATACACAATCCCAACAAAGAAACACTTGACAGGTAATCACTGATGTGAACAAGGTGATCCATCGGTATTGCAAGAAAGTAGTTAGAAGCATTTCCTGAAAACGTTGGCTTAAAAAAATATTTCCCCCTTGCTATTTTGCCAGAAGAGATGTGAGGAAAACACACAAGGACTACGAACAGGTAGGAGTTTAACACCATCATTTGGCCCCTTCTTTTCAAGGGTGGTAGAATTTCCCTGTCACCTACTGCATTAGTTTATTAAAGGGGGAAAGCAGTGCTGGCGAGGTGACTTTGTATGCATATCCATAATTATGGATATAAGCAAAACTTATTTTCTTGATTTATTGAGTGCCAAAATACCAGGGCTTGTTGAAAAAAAAATAAATGGCTTAACTTGTGCACATATACTAAAGCACATCTAAGCCTGAGAGTGATGTATAGCGTCTTACTAGTCCTTATATGTAGTAGCTGTTTCTTTATTTCAGGCTATTTTTATATTTTTTAGTCACCTGCCAGTAGCACAATTCCTGCCCTAGGGTGACAACATTCACTCACACTGTCTATAGAGGAGCAGCATTTTCACCCTGGGACTGGACTACAGAACACCTCTCCCCCACCTCCATAACATGGGAAGGGGACATTCTGAAGTTTAGAGGTAGCTGGGAACAAAGTTACTGATGAGAATGCAACACAGGCAAAGAACACAGAACGTTATCAGCTGAAAAGACTTCTGGCAAGATCAGCAGGTATTTTTTGCCCATATCGAACACATAGTGCTCATAATTTTAAAAACCTCATGCAGAATTTGTAAAATGTTGTCAACTTTTGCTGCATCAGCTCCACAAAACAGTCCACTTACAATATACCAAACAGAACCTATAGAAACCTGCTTTTCTGCCACTTCCCCCCATCCTTTAACAACTTTGGACACAAATTTTTGTTTTTGGGGAGCAGGTACCTGGTTTTGACAGGCACCCACTCCCAATCTCAGCTCCCCTGTCTTTCTCTGCAGCTTTCTGGGACACGTCACAAGTCTCAGAAAAAGCTGTAGGACCACTCACAAAGTCCAGTGCGGCTTGCGCATGTGCAGTAGGAAGCCAGCTGTGAAGCCACTAGGGCTCACAGCCAACTTCCTATAGTAAAGATCCCAGGCCAAGGACCAGAAGACCAGTGAAGAAACCAGCTGAGTGAAGACAGCGCTGGATCCCTGAACAGGTAAGTGTCCTCATTAAAAGTCAGCAGCTACAGTGTTTGTTTTTTTTCTTGGGGTCACTGAAGATCCATGTTAAATTTTTGAACAAAATAAAAAATGTTTTGAATTCTTGATTAACTGGGGGAGACTTACTGAAACTGGAGAGTGCAAAATTTGGTGCATCTAGGGTTACCACCTCATCCCTTTAAACCCGAACACATTAATTACACAGATCCTGAGGCTAATTTAAAGCGGCGTTCCACCCAAAAGTGGAACTTCTGCTCATTGTACTCCTCCCCCCCTCCGGTGCCACATTTGGCTCCTCTCGGGGGGGAGGGGGGACAGCATACCTGTCTTTCACAGGTATGCTTTCCCCACTTCCGGGAGTCTTAACCGCGGGTATTGACGTCACGGCTGGGGATCCCTCCTACTCCCTCCTCCTCTCCCTGAAGCCGGGCCAGTAGGAGAGAGGAACGGAGCCTTGCGCATGCGCAGTTGGGTTCCTGGCATGAAGCCGAAAAGGCTACACTGCCAGGTTCCCTTACCCGCAATGGATGCGGCATGCACCCAAGAGCTGATGGAAACATCAGCTGCGGTGCCGACATCGCTGGACTCCAGGACAGGTAAGTGTCTGATTATTAAAAGTCAGCAGCTGCAGTATGTGCCACTGCTGGCTTTTCATTTTTGCAGCGGTGGGCAGACCTTCGCTTTAATGCAGATAAGGCACCAAGTGAGTTTAATTACCACCTTAATCAGTCACAGAACCTGTGTAATTAATATCTGTTTGGGTTTAACCCTTTCGCTGCCAGGTCCGTGCACCGTACGGACCTACAACACTGCCCCCAGGTGGTCAAGTCCGTACGCCAAACTGGCCTCTTTTCTCCCTCTCCTATAAGCTCATGGTCACTTCAATGACCAGTAACTCATAGCAGAATTGTTCAGCAGACTCTGCTGAACAATTCTGTAACTCTGATTAGCGGATTACAACCCGCTGGTCAAAGCTATTAACCCTAAATTTGACTGCACTGTCCCCCACCCCCCCCATGCCGTCGCTTCACTGTCCCCAACCTCTCCACCCCCATCGCTCCCTTCCACTTAAAACTGCACCCCCACTCTCCGTTCCTATCCCCTTCACCCCCCTTCTTCATCCCCGGCACTGAGTACCCCCCTCCACCCAATCTGACCCCCCCGCAAATTCGATCCCCCGCAGCTACCATCACAAGAGAGCATCAGGTTCTGCATGGGGCTTGGGGGGGATCCAGATGTGTCCCCCCCATCACTCAGATCACCCCCCCCCCACACCAGCCCCCGCACCCCCGATCCATCCATGCTGGGAGCGGCATCCCTCCTTCCCCTCCCGCAGCCTGCAACTTTTGCTCCGGAAATCTGACAGGCTGGGGATTGCGGGGGAGGGGGGAGCGGTACAAGTGTGGGTGAAGTTTGGGCTTGGGGGGGGCTTGGTAAACATGTGTTTACCACCCACCTCAGTGTAGCACCCTGGGCGCAGGCAGCGATCACTATGATCGCTCCTAAATGTCCACTGACATCTGATAATAGTAACTGCGATTGTTACTATGTATCAGCCTGTCAGTTTATGAAAGAGTGAGGAATCTCTATACAGATTCCTTATTCATTCAAGTAAAGTGATACAGAGAAAAGGACTATCTTCAGTCCATTTCTCTGTCTCAAAAAAAAAAGAGATATGGGGGTCTGTTTAGACCTCTGATATTTCACCAAAGACCCCCCCACAAAAAAAAGAAAAGGAAAAAAAATATATATAAATATTACCTGTCCAGGGAGCCCGCGATGTCGGCAGCCGAAGGCAATCCGTCCTTCGGCTCTCGGCTGCTGCCGCCACCATCCTCGGTGAGGGAATAAGGAAGTGAAGCCGTGCGGCTTCACTTCCTGGTTCCCTACTGCGCATGCGCGAGTCGCGCTGCGCGTCCTCTCAGGTCCCTGCTGTGTTCTGTGTCTCACAGAATACAGCAGAGGAGGACGGGGTAGGCGCCGGAAGTGGCATAGGTCACCGCAAGCGCCGCGGTGTGCTATGCCAGGAAGTGGGAGCAAATACATGTATTAGACACGTATCTGCTCCCTCCTCCCCCCTGAAAGGTGCCAAATGTGACACCGGAGGGCAGGAGGAATCCAAAAAGTGGAAGTTCCATTTTTGGGTGGAACTCCACGTTAAAAAATATAACTGTAAAAAACGGTGACGGCTTCCCCTCTCACACCCCCCCCTCCACAGTGACGGTCTCCCCCAGCGCTCACCCCTCCATGGCTTCCTCGGTTTTCTCAGGATTAGACAGAAGATAATAGCGAATATTAATTCGCTATTGTCACAAGTGGTTGGTTTCGGGGCACAATGCCCTGCGCCCCGAGACCAACCTTTTTTAAGCCAACTAGAGCTTTAGTATCTAATCATGTGGCTTGAAAAAAAATGTATGAGCCCAGCGCTCTGTATGGGAGTGGCTCCCCTAATGGACCGACCGCTCCTATTAAAACCCCTTTCACATGGAGCGGACTCTGTCAAGCAGATATGCCTGCTTAGCGGGGGATCTATCTGTTGATCCCTGCTGAGCAGGCGGATGACAGTTCCGCGTCCGCTCTGCTGATGCAGAGCAGACACAAACAGCCCACTGTTCTCTATGGGCAGGTCGAACCGAAACGGACCGCCTGTCCATTTCCATCGGATACCATCTGATCCGATCTGCTAGATGGATGGAGAATGGAATCCCCATCTGTCTGTTTTTAGCAGATTGGATCAGATGCAGGCGAGTGTAAACGGACACATTTACATCAGTCTCTCCATAGAGAACAATGGGTGGTCCGATTGGGCCCCCCCTTAAAAAACGAACAGGCAGACCCAATCGGTGTGCTTGTGTGAAAGGGGCCTAAGGCCTTGTTCAGACAGGGAATACACAGCGTACCTTTACAGGGATGCACAGGTGTTCCATGCATCTCTGTGAAGTTAGTCCTATTTATGTCATTTGGGATGTAGCACCTGCACCAACAGAGCCGTTGCTCCCAATTTTACATCCATGCAGGTCCACATGCATGTCCCTGAGCTCACACTGTTTGTGTTCAGGGTCATGTACCCACACGGATGTCAGATTGGGAACAGCAGCTAAGCCTGTGCAGCCGTTGCATCCCAATTGACATAAATGGGACTGCCTGTACAGTGATGCATGGAACACCTGTGCATCCCTGTGCGGGTATACATGGCCCCCCATGGGCGTACACTTTAGTATGCCACATGTGAACGATGCTTTAGTAGTAATTTAGCAGGAATTTTGTTATGTTGTGTTTATGTACACTATTAATGATTTTAGTGTATTTTTAGCGAAAATATTGATTTGATAAACATTTGCGCAAATATCGCGCTGCCTTAAAAATCAGTAGCACCTTCTTTTTTTTCTTCTGGCCACATGTGAACGATGCTTTAGTACTATTTTAGCAGGAATTTTGTAAGTTACGTTGTGTTTATGTGCAATATTAATGATTTTAGTGTTTTTTTTCTGAAAATAGTGATATCATGAACATTTGAGCAATTATTGTGGGGCCCAAAAAATCAGTAGCACTTTTTTTTATTCTACAGGTCATGTGCTTTTAGAAAATATCTAGTTTGAGGGGTCTTTTCAAATTCTGAAAGATGCCAGTGAAAAATGGTAACCTCCAGATTTTGTAAACTGTTGTTGTTTACAGTTTTACGTACCTTCAGTTTTCGTCATTT
The DNA here is from genome assembly GCF_042186555.1 of Aquarana catesbeiana. Classification (NCBI taxonomy): domain Eukaryota; kingdom Metazoa; phylum Chordata; class Amphibia; order Anura; family Ranidae; genus Aquarana; species Aquarana catesbeiana. The sequence goes on along the minus strand of NC_133331.1, from coordinate 258,356,969 downwards.
CACAAAAAGATGCAATTTAAAATGTACAAATATTTGTTATTTATTAACTCAATATAGTTTTAACTTTTATATTTACTAGGAAGTTAGCAGGAATTTTGTACATTTTGCCATGTATGAATACAATATTAATGATTTTAGTGTATTTTTAGCGAAAATATTGCTTTGGTAAACAGTATTGTGGGGCCTTAAAAATTGCACCTTGTTTTTATTCTACTGGTCTACTGCCTTCAGAAAATATATGGTTTGGGGGGTCTTTTACAAACTCTGAAAGCTGTAAGTGAAAAATGAAAACCTCCAGATTTTTTGAGAAATCTTTGGGTACGTTCGATTTTCACCATTTTGCAAAAAGGCGAAATTTTAAATTTACAAATATTTGTTATTTATTAACTCCATACAGGGTAAGATTTTACATTCAGTAGGGATTTAGCAGGAACTTTGTAAAAATAGCTGTGTTTTTATCTGCTAATAATGGTTTTAGCGTATTTTTTGTGAATATATTGGTTTGATAAACATCAAATACCACAGGGTCTAAAAAATCTGTAGTACTTTCTTTTTATTCTACTGATCATGTGCTTTCAGAAAACATATGGCTTGGGGGGGGGGGGGGGGGTGTCTTTTACAAACTCTGAAAGCTATAAGTGAAAAATAAAAAAGCAAAAGAAAAGTTGCAATAATGGTCTGGCCACCTGAGTATACAAAATGGAGCACAGGGCCTGGCAGCAAAAGGGTTAAAGGGATGAGGTGACAACTCTACCTTTAGAAGGCAGGAATTGACACATCCAGAAGAAGACACCACAGCACACACTGTTAACCCTTGAGTCACCAAGAATTATTACAGATATACAGATAATATTTTAGGCATCTGCCTACATACTAATTTAGTTACACCTTTTTATATATTATTGGTGGTTTTATTTTGCAAGATGTAAATGAAAGCTTGCAAATCCCTTTGTATGTACTGCAAGTCACAATTTAAGTGTAATTGAATCCGAAAAATAACAAAAATGCTGACAGGTAGAATTTTTTATGACAGAATCGGTCTCTTCTGTCATAAGTGCTTTTAGTGTTAATGCACACTGAGCTGGGCATGCACAGCTCAGCACACATTTACAGCACGGCTCTTTGCTCTGATGATTTCACTGGGAAGTAAGGTCATTGTGGCCAAAGAGTTTGAATTACAAAGGAAGACTGAAAGATGATGGAAGCACCCATTGCCAGCGGGAGTGCTGGAGGGAAACGTTTGACAGGTAAGCCTGCCATAATGTGCTAGTATGCGGTGCATGCTAGCGCATTATGGCTAACAGCTCCTGGGGAAATTTTTTTTAAATTGTGAAGTTTAATTCAGCTTTAGGACCGGTTCACACATGCGCTCTGACTTCCAAAGCAAGTCATATGACATGTCAAAATCAATGGTTCCCTATGCGAGGCGTCTTAAGTGGTCCGACGTGTGTCGGTCCCACTTTGAAAATGCTCCCTGCACTACTTTGGTCTGACTTGGGCATGATTTCAGCCCTTTGATTTGATTGTAAGTCGCATCCAAGTGGGATCATCATCTTTTTTTTTTTTTTCATACTGTGTTTTTATTAGTATATAAAATAAGTACAGTGCAGCTTATACAGCACAACATGTGCATGACATATACATTTCGGTAGAAACATCAAACTCCAATACAGGAAGAAGGAAGAAGGAAACAATTGGGTAATACAATTATGATCCTTTGTTCTGGTTAGGATGAGTCAAAGGTGTATACAGGAATGCAGTGAATAATACAATATGTATAGGGTGTTTCATTTTAGTCACAATCATTACACACTGCATGCCAAGGTGGGACGTGGTCCAGTGTTTTGCATATTGCACCAAGGTGGTTAAAGAGGAGGCCTTTGAATGCCACATTCTACCTACATAGAGCATTGATCAGGGCCGTCTTAACATCATGGGCCCCTGGGCAAAGTAATACACTGGGGCCCCTACCAGCCTGCCCCAATTTGCACCCCTACTCTGAAGAATTATCGTACGAATAGTTGATAGAATTAAAAATATATTGATCAGTACTTTTAATAAAATCAATTTTAAACAATGAGAACACATGCCATAAATCAAAGACTAATCAACACAAAGGAAACAGTACAGAGGGAGGCAGAAAGGCTCAGTACAGGGTAGGTCAGTAGGGCACAGTACTGATTCAGGGACGCTGCCCAGGACACGGCTATCCTGGGACAGCTTAGTAAAAGCATGACTGTCCCAGCGAATCCGAGACAGTTGGCAAGTATGATGTAATGCAAGATTATCATGGGGCCCCCATGCACCTGGGGCCCCTGGGCAGTGCCCATGGGTGCCCATGCATTAAGATGGCCCTGGCATTGATCCATCCTGAGGATTTAATTTCTGGTGTTGGTTTGTAGTTTCTTCTCCTTTGAGCTATGTCCTGGTTTGGATGGATTTCTTCCCCATGGAATGTGAAGTGGAATTTCTTCTAACAAGAACCTGATATCGTTTAAGCTTTTTGCTCAGCACTAGTGGTTTCTTGGGTCTGGTGCCCTGTCAGACTGTGGAGCAATTACATCACTTGGGGACGTTGAGTTGTTGCAATGATGTCACATGAATCACGCTATGATTTTTTTATGTTCTTAATATACTGTTCATATATATCGGGAACAAGACCCTGACTCGGAGCACGCCAGGACTGCCAGTACCTCTTTGGATATATTTGGGAAAGTTTTTCCCTAAAGCTCATTTGGCTTTTCCATTAATTTGGAAGCCAACACTTTCTGGTAAGCTGCTATCTTTAACTGTTGATGTTGCACACAGAAGATCTGAGGAAGCTGGCTCTCCTATGCATTCAGTGATCTGTTTTGTCTTTTCCCATGGAATATGTTCTTCTGGGACACTGAAATCTACTCTCATATTCTATTCTTGTTTTTCTTCAAATTTATTTTTGGACTTTTTAGGAACTTTTATTAATGAATTTGAGTACTTCACTATGCCACATACAGTATATTGTCACAGTGTTTTTTTAATTTTTTGAAATCATGTTATATTTGTCATTTTTTTGATAGCGCTGCACTATATATATATATATATATATATATATATATATATATATATTGATTGCTTTTGGTGTTTTTATCTATTGGCCCGTGCTAGCAGCTGTTTTATCACCTGTAGGTGTTTTCTTCGTTTGTACACATACTGTATCTAGTGCGGATATTTTTTACATTTCTATTCACAATGATACAATATAAAAGAGATGACAACATGGACCAAAAGAAAAAGAAAACAAAAAAGAAACAAACCAGAAAAACTTCTGCACTCAGAGGTCCAAAAGAGAAAGCCTCCAGGGTGTGAAAAAAGTAGCAGTAGCTTAAAACTGTGCAAACCATTGCCTTTCCGAGCAACTAAGTGCCACTATCACGACTATTGGATCAGATAGTAGAACATTCTAGACCCTAAATGTTACACAGGCCCCATTGCTTTTCATGCGGAGAGACAGCAACCTAAAGTGGAGTTCCACCCAAAAGTGGAACTTCCGCTTATCTGATTCCTCCCTTCCTCCGGTGGCACCTTATGGGTACCCTTCCGGGTGACCAGGCCGCGGCAAATTGCATCAGCAGCTCGGACCCCCTTCTCCTCCCTTCCCTTCTGCCGGGCCAGTGAGAGAGCGCAGCGAGCTTCGCACATGTGCAGTAGGGACCCTGCCGTGAAGCCGAAAGGCTACACTGCCGGGTTCCCTTATCCGCAATGGCGGCGGCAGCACCCGGCCAGCTGATGTAAACATCGGTTGCAGTGCCAACATCACTGGACTCCAGGACAGGTAAGTGTCCTAATGTTAAAAGTCAGCAGCTACAGTATGTATAGCTGCTGTTTTTTTAATTTTTAAAGGGGTGAGCAGAACTCCGCTTTAAGGATCAGGTAGCTCACAGGTGTCAAATAGCCCCACCCACTGTCCCCAGAAATTTATGGGGGCATTCCCTGGCTTAATAGATCAACTTATAGATAGGTAGTACATGGTTAATCAAATTCTTCCATAGGTTAATGGAGACGACCTACGATTGAATCCATTGTAATACCACTGTTTTCCTTTGCATAAAACAACATATAATGAAGAAATTGTTTCTAATGCGAGCCCAAATCCATGTCCTCCAGAGCCCAAATCCATATCCTCCAGGGATCATCTTCCTAACTGATCCCACTTGTGGCGTGGGACTTGTGCTCTGAGGATCTTGAGAGGATACCGCACGCCAAAATAACAACCACCTTTGGTCTGGTATGGATTTTGCGGGAAAACCCCACACCGTTTTTTTTCTCCCCCTGCTTTTCCCCCCCAAAATCCATACCAAACCCTTATCCAAGCACGCAGCCTGGCAGGTCGGGAAAGAAGGGGAGAGCGAGGCCCCCCTCCCCTCCTGGACCATACCAGGCCACATACCCTCAACATAGGGGGTGGCGGCTTTGGGGCAGGGGGGCTCTGTGCCCCCCACCCCAGAGCACCTTGATAATGGGGACCTCTTCCCGACAACCCTGGGATGTGGTTGTGGGGTCTGCGGGCAGGGGGGCTTATCAGAATCTGGAAGCCCCCTTTAACAAGGGGGCCCCCAGATCCTGTCCCCCCCATGTGAAAGAGTATGGGGTACATTGTACCCCTACCCATCCACCAAAAGAAAAACGTAGTGTTACAAAAAACAAGAGACGGTTTTGGAAAAATCCTTTATTAAAAATGAAGAATGTCCCTCGTCGTAGCTCTGTGACTTCTCCCTCCGCAGACCCGGTCTTTCCCTGACACTGACTTCCACTGTTATGTCAGGTCCGATGTCTGCCATTTCTTATATAACCATGGGGCGTGGCCATACAGGGGACGTCACACTGAGACCCTGCCCCCTTCTGTCATGAGGGGGCAAGGTCTCCGTGTGACATCCCCCAGATGGCCACACCCCATGGCTATATACTGTAAGAAATGGCAGACACCGGAGAAGAAGTGGAGGAAGAAGAAGTGGAGGAAGAAGACATGGAGCTACGATGGGGACATTCCTAACTACTTCAGTACAGGGCATTTCCACCCCCTTCCTGCCCAGACCAATTTTCAGCCTTTAGCGGTGTAATATTTTGAATGACAATTGCGCGGTCATCAGGGCTGTGTTTTGGCCTAGGCCGACACGGCAAAAAAAGCCGCCCCCGCATGAGAGAAAGTCCCCCACCCGACTCCCGGCTCCCCCGGCCACCCCCTGCACACATGCAGCCCACGGCGGCCGCCTTGCTGTAGCGGCGCTGCTGTGTATGGGCGTGCTTGGCAGAGGATGGAGGGGCGTGTGTATGGGCGTGCTTAGCAGAGCTCACGCCCCTCCACCCTCCACCCTCTGCCGTGGGCTGCATGTGTGCGGGGGGCAGGCGCGGGAGCCGGGAATCGGGTGGGGTGACTCACGCCCCCATAAGCGGTCGGTGATTGGCGGAGGTGGAGCCTTATGCTCCGCCTACCCTCCTCTGAACTGCTTCTACTCGGCACTGGGGCGAGGTCTGGCAGTGAGTTCAGGAGGAGAGAGAGAAGCACAAGGGAACCTCCCAGGACAGCAGATAAAGTCATTTAATAAATTATATCAGTGTTATGGGAACAGTGTTGGCATTTGATGGGCACAGTGGCTGCAATTGAGGGCACAGTGGCTACAATTGATGGGGCACAGTGGCTGCAATTGATGGGGCACAGTGGCTGCGTTTGATGGCACAGTGGCTGCAATTGATGGGCACAGTGGCTGCAATTGATGGGCACAGTGGCTGCAATTGATGGGCACAATGGCTGAGTTTGATGGCACAGTGGCGGCAATTGATGGGCACAGTGGCTGCAATTGATGCGCACAGTGGCTGTGTTTGATGGCACAGTGGCTGCAATTGATGGGGCACAGTGGCTGCGTTTGATGGCACAGTGGCTGCAATTGATGGGCACAGTGGCTGCAATTGATGGGCACAGTGGCTGCGTTTGGTGGGCACAGTGGCTGCGTTTGATGGGCACAGTGGCTGCGTTTGATGGGCACAGTGGCTGCGTTTGATGGGCACGGTGGCTGCGTTTGGTAGGCACAGTGGCTGCGTTTGATGGCACAGTGGCTGCGTTTGGTGGACACAGTGGCTGCGTTTGATGGGGCACAGTGGCTGCATTTGATGGGCACAGTGGCTGCATTTGGTGGGCAAAGTGGCTGCGTTTGATGGAACAGTGGCTGCGTTTGGTGGGCACAGTGGCTGGGTTTGATGGAACAGTGGCTGCGTTTGATGGGGCACAGTGAGGCTGCAATTGATGTCTTTTTTCTGAATTTTTTTAGTTTGTTTGCACCCCCCCAAAAAATTTTGAGCACCAGCTGCCACTGGCATGTGCAAAGTGCTCCATGCATGCTAAAATCAATGCAAACCCTTTAAACAGTCCACATTTAGTGAAAGTGCATTAATATGCAGATCATGATATTGCAATAAAGTGCTCCATCAATGCTGAAATCAATGCAAACTCATTAAAGAGGAGTCCCGCCCCCACCCTGTGAAAACATTAAAACTCAGCAGCTACAAATACTGTAGCTGCTGACTTTTAATATTAGGACACTTACCTGTCCAGGGATCCCGCGATCTCAACACCTCAGCCGATTTTCGGATTGGCTCTTGGGTTTTGCCACCATCATTCATGGTAAGAGAAACTGGACGGTTCACTACTGAACGTGTGCGAAGCGCGTTGCACTTTCTGAATGCCCCAGTGGAGGAAGGAGGAGGGGGGCCGAACTTCAGAGGGGGCAGCACAGTCTCCAGGGAGTGGGGAAGGGTACCTGTCAAAAACAGGTACCTGTTCCACCCTCCCCCCTGAAAGGTGCCAAATGAGCCTAAAGAGGAAGGGGTGTGGTTTACAGATGATAGGGTGGGTCTTAAACAGGAAGGGGTGTGGCCTCAGCAGCAAGGGGTGGGTCGTATTTAAATTGGGGGGGTGCATGAGTTTAGTCAGGGCAGCACAAAACCTAAATACACCACTGGCGGTCATGCAACACTGTACTCGTATGAAATTGTTATCCATTTTTCCCCCACAAATAGAGCTTTCTTTTGGTGGTATTTGATCACCTCTACGGTCTTTTTTTTTTTTGCGCTATAAACAAAAAAAGAGCGACAATTTTGAAAAAAACACGTTTTTTACTTTTTGCTATAATAAATATCCCAATTTTAAAAAAAAATAATAATTTCTTCCTCAGTTTAGGCCGATATGTATTATTCTACATATTTTTGGTAAAAAAAAACGCAATAAGCGTTTGATTGGTTTGCGCAAAAGTATTAGGGGATAGATTTATGGCATTTTTATTATTATTTTTTTTTTTACTAGTAATGGCAGCGATCTGCGATTTTTGTCAGGGCTGTGATATTACGGCAGACAAATTGGACACTTTTGACATTATTTTGGGACCACTGACAATTATACAGCAATCAGTGCACTGATTACTGTATAAATGTCACTGGCACTAGGGGGCGATCAAGGTGTTAAATGTGTTACCTAGGGAGTGATTCTAACTGTGGGGGGAGGGAACTGACTGGCGGAGGTGACCGATCAGTGTTCCTGTATACAAGGAACACACGATCAGTCTCCTCTCCTCTGACAGGACGTGGATCTGTGTGTTTATACACACAGATCCACGTTCCAGCTCTATGACAAGCAATCGCGGGTGCCTGGCGGACATCGCGGCCGCCGGGCATGCACATCGGCTCCCAAATGACGCGGCGGGTGCGCGCGCCCCCTTGAAGGCCGGGAAGCTGAGGATGGCATATGACTGCCGCCCAGGATGAGAGAGCCACCTTGCGGCTGTCATAATACCATACGCGGGATGGCAAGTGGTTAATTTTTAACAAAGGACTTTTCCAAAACCGTCTCTTGTTTTTTGTAACACTACACTTTTTTTTGGGTGAATGGGTAGGGGTACACTGTACCCCATACTCATTCACATAGAGGGGGTGGGAACTGGGGGCCCCCTTGTTAAAGGGGTCTTCCAGATTCCGATAAGCCCCCTGCCTCTAGACCCCCACAGCCCAGGTCTGTTGGGAAAAGAGGCCCTTGTCCCCATCAACATGAAGACAAGGTGATTTGGGGTGGGGGGGCGCAGACCCGCCCTGCCTCCAAGCACCCACCCTCCATGTTGAGAGCATGTGGTCTGGTATGATCCAGGAGGGGGGCACTTGCTTACTCCCCCCTTTCCTGACCTGCTGTGCCGCATGCTCAGATAAGGGTCTGTTATGTATTTTAGGGGGGACCCAACATCGCTTTTTTATTTTTTATTATTTTCGAGTGGGGGAACCCCATGCCATTTTTATTTTGGTGTGTTGCATACCAGGCTCAAAGTCGGATCCCGTTCATTGAAGTCACATGGAAGTCACAGGCAAGGTCGTTTCAGAAGTCGTGCAACTTCTGCGTCCGAACAGTGTGAACATAAATGCCTAAAAAGTGCTCTACAAAAGCAATTAATTCCCACTACACCTGCCTAATGAATTTCCCATCATGAGAGAAGGGAGGGCGGAGATCCGCTACTACATGTGGATTGTGTCATTTAGCTCACTTCATACAGGGATTCCCAAGCAACCAGTACTTTTCTGAATGAAAAAAGCACAGTGGCCATACCAATAGGGTGCTGGAGCAAGAAAATGCCTTATCAAAGGTAATAATATATAATGCAGGAGATGCACATTTCCACTTCTAATACCCCTTTGACACTTTTATGCAAATTGCAATTCTGCTTGCGTATTGTACTAGGAGAGTTACACAGGTAGATGTAAGCTTACATAGATGCAATGTGTACAATATCCTTTGTCTCCAATTTAAAGCTGTAAGGCTAAATCCATACAGCGGCCAATAAGAATCACTACATTCCCCATAGCCGATCTAAACGCTGCATGCACAAACTGTGTGCGAACTTCAGCAGCAGCTTTCAGATTTGTACTCTGTACAAATCAATGGCTGGCACTGCTGCTGTTCATGTGTAACCACCCATCTGAGCAATTACATGTGAAAAAAGCCTCTGACCAACCCTGTGTACATTCAGGGTTGGTCTCAATGCTCTAGTTTCGTGCAACCATTTAGAATGGAAATTACATGCAAACAGTGGTGGTGTTGAAGTCTCTGCAGAGTTATGGCTGCAAAGAAACCGGCCGTAGCTTTGTATGCAGCAAAAGCACAGAGGGGGTGATTTGCGAAAGCCGTGCACCATCACTAGAGGCGCACGGCGAGGCGCAACGCACATTTCCGTATTTACGAAATGGTGCGCTGGTAACAGAGCGCAAATCCCCCCATTTACTATAGTGATCTCGGCGCACGGGAGAATGCAATCTGTGCACCACTATGGACATCGCGCACGGCATCTCCAAATCAATATTGACAGAAGATTAAGGTGCCAATATTATGGGGTGATGTGAGGAAGTTTAGTAAAAAATATGCCCAAAATAGAATGATAAAGTAACTTTCAGAGAAAGCCTGCTGTGCCCGCAAGTACATTCAGAACTGCGTGAGATAAATGTAAGCAGTGTGCATGCAAAAGCGGCTGTTGCGCTCGTTCACATGCGTTTGTTCACTGTGCGGCCAAAATCTTAGTAAATGTTAAGCAACGTACATGCAATTGCACAGGTTGAACTGGCGCACCTCTAAACTTGACACTTTTTTTATCCTGGTTCACCTTTATGTAATTTTTTAGGGAGATTTGCACACAGGTCATGTTAGCATGTTACGTTGCCAACATGTGACATGCACCTTGTTAAAATTTAACCTCCCCCCTCTAATGCATATGATTTCCTTGGGCTAACTTTTGCTTTTTAAACTCCACACTCCATTCTCCAATGCTCTTGTCTCCCCCCTCGAAGACCCCTTTCACACTGGGGCGGTTTGCAGGCGCTATTGCGCTAAAAATAGCGCCTGCAAACCGACCCGAAACAGTCACTGCTGTGTCTCCAGTGTGAAAGCCCCGAGGGCTTTCACACTGGAGCGGTGCGCTAGCAGGACGGGAAAAAAAGTCCTGCTAGCAGCATCTTTGGAGCGGTGAAGGAGCATTGTATACACCGCTCCTTCCCGTTGAAATCAGTCGGGCAGCGTGGCTATACCGCCGGCAAAGCGCCTCTGCAGAGGTTTTTAACCCTTACTCGGCCGCTAGCGGGGGGGGTAAAATCTCCCTGCAAGCGGCCGAATACCGCCGCTAAAACGACGGTAAAGCGCCGCTAATAATAGCAGCACTTTACCGCCGACGCACCTCCTGCCCCAGTGTGAATGGGGCCTAACCCCTTGGATTTCCATGGGCTAACTTTTGCTTTTAAAGGGGCACTCCACACTCCAATGCTCTTGTCTCCCCCCTCTAACCCCTTGGATTTCCATGGGCTAACTTTTGCTTTTAAAGGGGAACTCCACACTCCACTCTGTTCTCCAAAGGCTGTGAGCTGCCTTCACCAATCCAAACCACATCCTTTTTCAGAGCATACAACAGGGCCAGCTAGGAAAGGGGCGAGAAGAGCGATTGCCCAACCCCCTCCTAAACCATACAAGGTCACATGCACTCAACATAGCTGGCTGCCTTTGGGGCATGTTGGGCTCAGCCCAATACCAACCACAAAGCACCTTGCACCCACTAGTTTAAAGGGGTTTTCCACATTCCGTAAAGACCCTTGTCTGCAGCCCCCCACAACCCCAGCCTAGGGTTGTGTGGAAGAAGCCCTTGTCCCCCTGAATATGGGAACAAGGTGGTTGACTTTTGGGGTGCCCGAGCCCCTCCTGCCCCCAAGCATCCACCCCCCTTTCATGGACTGGCTTGCTGTGTGTTTGGCTAGGGGTTTGTTATTGTGTGGGAGGGGCGCAATATTTTTTTTTTATTTTGGGGTTGTATTTTTCACATGGGAGTTCTCCTTTTAAGCCTTAACCTCCCTGGCGGTTTTCCCGAGTGTGGCTCGGGGTTAAAATTCAGTACCATTAGCGGTAACCCCGAGCCACACTCGGGATCGCATTGCAGGATCCTGGGGCAGCGTTACTTACCTTGTCCCCGGGATCCTGCGATGTCACCCGCAGTGTCCGAGGGCTCCGTCCTCCTCCGAAGCCTCTCCGTGCCAGGCTCCGTTCCCTGCGAGCAGCGCGACGCATGGGGGCGGAGCCTGGCGGCAAATTCAAAAAAATGTCAAAAGCATAACACATACAGTACTGTAATCTTACAGATTACAGTACTGTATGAAATGATTTCACATCCCTTTTGTCCCCAGTACTTTGGCCCATGCCCTGCATGCAATTTTACATGATATACACTGTTCTTTCTGCCTGGAAACTGGAGATTGTCCATAGCAACCAAAAAGTGTCCCTTTACGTCAAAAGTGGCTTTAGACCAGCTAGAAAACAGCGATAATAAATTAGAACACTTGCAGAATTGAGCGATAGTGAATTGTGGGGAAATTTATTTTATTACTATTTTTTTTTTTTTAATTATTTATTTTTATTTATTATATTATAAATTATGTTTTTGTGTTTCAAACTTTATCATACCCGGGATATCTACTAGACTCTGGTTTGGACAGATTTAAGTGTGTTATTGTTAAGATTTACAGACCTACAATATAAAACGCCAAATTTCCATGCAAAATAATGGTACCGCTTTCAGCACCTAAAATCCGAAATAATCATACCGCCAGGGAGGTTAACAGACCCAAATGGCCTTGTATGTATTGGGGGGGGGGCAGGCTATTTTTTTATTTTGGGTTAAAATCTTGCTGCTGCAATGTACATTTGTAAGTTTTCTCTAAAGCCGTACATCTTTGAAGCTGCATTTTGGATACATGCAACAGATCCACCACATTACAGGCAGAGTAAGCCCACCCCCCCCCCCAAGTTACAAAATTTTTAAGCAATTTTGCATTTTTAAAGGCATTTCTCCTAGTTACATTTTTAGGGTTGTCCAAATTGGTGACATTGATATATGTCCCTCAGGGTGGGACCTGGGCCCCCATACCCATTTTAAGGCCAATAACTAGAATATAAGTCAGCCAAGTGGGGACTTGCAAAATTAACAAGTCAGTTCCCATAGACTGCAATGGTATTTGTATAACTTTTGCCCATGTTAGGCTCTTTGTTTGCCCCCTTGGACTGTGGGGTGTTTGTCACATCTGTAATTTTGTAGCATGCTGGATGGTGTGCTTAATTTTGGACAGGGGGTGGCTTATTTTGTGCTAGCTGCATTTGCGTTGTTCTGGGCATGCTCAGGGACTTTGGTTTTTTTTTTGTGTGTGTGTGAACAGCACTTGGATTTTTCTGGGCATGCTCAGAGAGTGTTTTTTTAATTTAACCACTTCAATACCAGGCACTTGGACACCTTCCCGCCCAGGCCAATTTTCAGCTTTCAGCGCTGTCGCACTTTGAATGACAATTGCGCGGTCATGCAACACTGTACCCAAACAAATTTTTTATCATTTTGTTCCCACAAATACAGCTTTCTTTTGGTGGTATTTGATCACCTCTGCGGTTTTTATTTTTTGCGCAACAAATAAAAAAATGACAGAAAATTTTGAAAAAAAACAAGTTTTTCTTTGTTTCTGTTAAAATTTTTTGTAAATAAGTAAGTTTTCTTCTACAATGACGGGCACTGATACGGCGGCACTGATGGGCACTGATAGGTGGCACTGATGGGCACTGATAGGTGGCACTGGTATGCGGCACTGATGGGCACTCATAGGTGGCACCGATGGGCACTCATACAGATGGGCACGGATGGGCACTGATAGGTGGGCACAGATGGGCACTGACAGGTGGCACCGATGGACACTGATGGGTGGCACTGATGACACTGTTTGCACTGATGCACCTAAGGGTGGCATTGCTGGGCATCACTGCAACATAATGGTGCCAATCAGTGCCCATTTGTGGTCACTGATTGACACAGATTGGGCACATGTGGATGGCCATGGGGTACATACCTGGCCATCCACATGTTGACCCTTCCCTGGTGGTCCTAGTGGCGATCCCTGGTGGTCCAGTGTGGTCATCTGAGGAGGGGGCTGCACTGATAAACAATCAGCGCAGACCCCCTCTGCCACTGCTGATCAACTCTCCTCTACTCACGTCTGTCAGACGCAAGTGAGGATAAGCCGATCAACGGCTCTTCCTATTGACATTGTTATCAGCCGTGATTGGACATGGCTGATCATGTGGTAAAGAGCCTCCGCCTGAGGCTCTTTGCCAGGATTGGTGTAGCGGTGTGTCAGACTGACACACCGCTCCACCGATCACCGCGGGCGTGCAGCGGCATGTTATCCTGCTGGATGTCATATGACGCCCAGTCAGGATAACTGAAGCACCGCCCGGCCGTCATCTGCTATGGGCCGGGCGGGAAGTGGTTAAGGACATCCTTAACAGGTGTACCCACTTTGAAGTTCTCTCTACATTGGGTGAACTTGCATTTTGTGTGTTTTCAATTGCCTCATTAGCACACAAACCTATATTATATAAAGCTTGCAGATAGCATTCCTTGCCCTCAAAAGAGGTGTGTATTACATTTGGGTGTCCATATAGAGTTTGTAACACATGTATTTTGTTTGTTATGTCTTTGCAAAACAGATGTGTTTTACAGCAAGTATTTTTTACTTTTTTTTTCTCGGGGGCCAATATTTTTCACTGAAATATTTTTGATGTTGTCAATCTGTGTTGTTTGTAGGTTGTTTGTTTCACTTTGATTTAATTGTGCTGCACTATTTTGCAAAATCTTCCTCAAGCGGTTGTGACTACTAAATGTTTAACCACTTAACAACCGGCCCATAGCCAAATGAAGGCTACAGGGCAGTTGCTTAACCCCGGGAGGGCGTACAGTGACGTCCTCCCAGAATTCTGCTCTCGCGCGCCCCCTGGGGCGCGCACCCGAGAACATCTGCGACCGGATCCCGGTAAATGGCCGCTAATCGCAGCCGTTTACCATGTGATCGCTCCATCAAATGACAGAGCGATCACATGTAAACAAACCGGCGTCATCTCATGACGCCGGTTCCTCTCCTCCCCTCTCTGTTCCGATCAGTACACTGTGAGCGGAGAGGGGGAATGATTGGATGGCAGCAGCGCTGTGGGCTGGATCTGTAGTGTCCACAGCGCTGCTCTATGACAACTGCCATCCATCCATGCTCAGCCATCCCTCAATGCTCTGCAATGCCCTGCACTACTCTGCAATACCCCGCAGTACTCTGCAATACCCCTCAATACTGTGCTATACCCCACAATACTGTGCAATACTCTGCAGTACCCCTCAATACTGTGCAATACCCCACAATACTCTGCAATACCCCACAATACTCTAAAGTGGGGGAAGATGGTAGTTGCGCTGTGATGAAGGGGGGGGGGGAAGCTACAAAGATGGCTAAAGTGGCAAAGTGAACTAAAAAAGCAGAAACGGGCCAATGCATGAATGGATCCTACATGCTAAAAGAACATGGTGGGGATGCAGTGCAGTGCAACGTAGCTGATCAACATGACGCCAAGCTCGTCTCCTGTTTGTCTGTGGCAGCGCCCCGTGCTCCAATCCTAATGCATATTGTATCATTAGGATTGGAGCATGGGATGCTGCCACAGACAAACAACAGGAGACGAGCTCGGCACTCGTAGTTACTACACACTGCAGCATTGTTTTAAATGTAAGTTGATTGGACTTGTTTTATTAAATAAATATACCTTTTATATGGGATCACGCTATGTGCGTCTCTTTCCCCCTCACACTGTACATCACTACTCTACCTGACGAACACTGAGGAGAGAGGCACGGGGACATATTCCAGTTTCCAGGCACGGGACAAATTCCAGATTGTTGATACTCCTAGAGGCATATGAGCTTGGCGCTCGTGGATTGATGCCCACACTCACTTCATGAAAGTGAGTGCAACCTCCCCCTGTGTGTTTCTTGCCCCCCCTCCACTGTGGCCGTCGCAGAGTTATTTTACATGCTGTATACTTTTTATTGTTTATATTTCGCTTGGCATGTTCATCATTGTCACTACCTTATACACGGAACGTCTACACCTGCGGGTCATTTGCAACACAGGCTGTACACCTTACAGCTGTAAGGTAAGCGGCTTGCAAACACGGAGGTGTCCTCACTGAAGATCCCCCTTCCCTTCACGATTGGAATTGTTTTGTGTTTCTCATCACGTGTTTTTGTTTTTGGACTGGATGATAGAACTAATGTTCATGTTTGCCCTAGGGATTTGTCACTTGTAGTTCACCAGGATTTGGCACGTTTTCGCTAATGGGGCACTAGCCCACATATATTTTTCTTGCATTATATATTTTTTTTGCATTGTGTCATTATTCATCCTATTTGTGTTAGTATATGCATTTTTGCTTTGCTATATTCAAGCAGTCACTGTCCTCTGTATGTGGCCAGGCTGTGGAAGTCTCACACATGTGGTATCGCTATACTCAGGAGGAGTAGGAAAATCTTTTTTGGGGTGTCATTTTTGGTACGTTCTTGCTATGTGTTAGAAATATTGTATAAATGGACAACTTTGTGTTAAAAAAAAAATGCATTTTAACCACTTCCCGCCCACCGGCTGTCATACGACATCCTTGAGTTTGTGCAGGGATATCTGAATGATGCCTGCAGCTACAGGCATCATTCAGATATCAGCTTTTTCATCCAGCGATTCCCTATACCATAAGAATGATCATAGCGGCTGTTCCACTGCTTGATCGTTCTTGCGAGAGGCGTCCCCCCCCCCCCCTTCCGCCGCCCTCCGGTGCTTCTACCGACTCACCGCTACGATCGAAGCCAGGATCTTTTTTTTTTCTTTTTCCCAGCCTAGAGGTGAGATGTGGGGTCTTATTGACCCCATATCTCACTGTAATGAGGACCTGTCATGCCATATTCCTATTACAAGGGATGTATACATTCCTTATAATAGGAATAAAAGTGTTCAAAATTTTTTTTTAAAAGCGTCAAATTAAAATAAAGTAAAGTGAACAATAAAAAAAAAGATTTTTTTTTTAAAGTGCCCCTGTCCCTGTGTGCTCGCATGCAGAAGCGAACGCATACGTAAGTCCCACCCACATATGAAAACAGTGTTCAAACCACCCATGTGAGGTATTGCTGCGATCGGTAGAGCGAGAGCAATAATTTTGGCACTAGACCTCCTCTGTAACTTAAAACATGTAACCAGTAAAAACTTTTAAAGCGCCGCCCATGGGGATTTTTAAGTAGCGACGTTTGGCACCATTCCACAAGCGTGTGCAATTTTGAAAGGTGACATGTTGGGTATCTATTTACTCGGTGTAACTTCATCTTTCACATTATGCAAAAACATTGGGTTATCTTTACTGTTTTGGTTTTTTAAAAGCACAAAACATTTTTTTTCCAAAAAAAGATGCGTTCGAAAAATTGCTGCGCAAATACCGTGCGAGATAAAAAAGTTGCAATGGCCGCCATTGTATTCTCTAGGGTCTTTGCTAACAAAACATATATAATGTTTTGGAGTTCTATGTAATTTTCTAGCAAATAAATGATGATTTTTACATGTAGGTGAGAAATGTCAGAATTGGCCTGGGTGCTCCAGAGTGCCTGAAGGTGCTCCCTGCATGTTGGGTCTCTGTATGTGGCCACGCTGTGTAAAAGTCTCACACATCTGGTATCGCCATACTCGGGAGTAATAGCAGAATGTGTTTTGGGGTGTAATTTGTGGTATGCATATGCTGTGTGTGAGAAATAACCTGCTAATATGACAATTTTGTGGAAAAAAAAAAAGAAAAAAAAAAAACTTGATTTTGCAAAGAATTGTGGGAAAAAATGACAACTTCAAAAAACTCACCATGCATCTTTCTAAATACCTTGGAATGTCTTCTATCCAAAAAGGGGTCATTTGGGGGGTATTTGTACTTTTCTGGCATGTTTAGGGTCTCAAGAAATTAGATAGGCCATCAGTACTTCAGGTGTGATCAATTTTCAGATATTGGCACCATAGCTTTTGGACTCTATAACTTTCACAAAGACAAAATAATATCCACCAATTTGGGTTATTTTTACCAAAGATATGTAGCGGTATAAATTTTGGCCAAAATATATGAAGAAAAATTACTAATTTGCAAAATTTTATATCAGAAACTAAGAAAAATGCATTTTTTTACAGATTTTCCGGTCTTTTTTTCTTTTATAGTGCAAAAAATAAAAAACCCAGCGGTGATTAAATACCACCAAAAGAAAGCTCTATTTGTGTGAAAAAAAGGACAAAAATTTCATATAGATTCAGTGTTGCATGACTGAGTAATTGTCATTAAAAATGTGAGAGCACCAAAAGCTGAAAATTGGTCTGGTTATTAAGGGGGTTTAAGTGTCCAGTGGTTAAATCCTTAAAGTGGAATTCCACTCAAAAGTGGAACTTCCACTCATTAGATTCCTCCCCCCCTCCGGTGACACAATTGGCACCTTTCAGGGGGGAGGGGGGTACAGATACCTGTATATTACAGGTATCTGTACCCACTTCCGGCATAGATAGCCGAAGAATCTGCGGTTATTTACGCCACTTCCTGCTCCCTCCCCGCTGCCTGCTGGGAAACACACGGGTCCCAGAGGCAGCAGGGACCATCCGTATTGCGCTGCGCGACTCGCGCATGCGCAGTAGGGAACCAGGAAGTGAAGCCGCACGGCTTCACTTCCTGATTCCCTTACCGAAGATGGAGGCGGCAGCACCCGAGGACGGAGAGACGCTTCGGCCTCGGGTGCCGACATCGCGGGCGCCCTGGACAGGTAAGTGTCCATGTTTTAAAAGTCAGCAGCTGCAGTATTTGTAGCTGCTGACTTTTAATAAAAAAATTTTCGGCGGCGCTCCGCTTTAAGAGACTGTCCGCTTGTGGGCACAGTCCTTTTAACTGTTGATTTCCTCTGCAAAATGGTCAGACCTCAAAACCATATTCTATTAGTGTATCAAATTAACATGCATGTGTTTTTTGCTTTCCTTGCTCTTTTCCAAGTCCTGTTTTTGTTGACCAATAACATTTTGTAGCAAATTTTTATGTTTTATGTTAATAATTTTGTTTTGCAGATGCATGCTCAATCCAAGTAATGCATTTTACACCCCCCCCCCCCCAAACAATTTTCATGCAACAGATTTCCCAGCTGCAGCTTAACTAGGCTGATTGGCATGGAAAAACAAAAAAAGGTGTGATTACTTTAAAAGCTACTTTCCTGGTGCCTTCATGGTAGTGTATGCTGCCATGGATAGGCACCAGGAAAAGAAGATTACAGAGAGGTATTCAATTTTCCATTTTAGCGCAATGGTTCTCAGCCTCAGTCCTCAAGTACGCCCGACAGGATATGTTTTGTGAATTTATCTGAGCTAAATAGCTGTCCAAAATACCAAGCCATTGACTCTGATTTAAAGCACCTGTGCAAGATGAAGGTAAACCTGCAAACATGGCCTGTCGGGGGTACTTGAGGACAGGATTGAGAAGCACTGATTTAGAGCACTGAGCTAAAATCTGTGGTGGAGTTTTGGGCCCTGAAGGTGATGGACTTTATTATTAATGTTACTTGCAGTGACTTTTCAATGACTATAATTTGAGAACCCTAGTTTGGAATCAACAGAGACATCTTGCCCTGCTGTGGAATGTTATCTGGAGTGGCTATCTGACCATTTGATAGTACAGTGTCACTTCAAAGGAGGTGGGAGGTGTGAAGGGAACAGGAATAAGCTGGTCATGATATGGTAGCTGGTAAGAGAGCCTCCCACCCCCATTGACTCAATGTAGCAGTTTTGGCATATGGAAGGAAGGGGGGGAGGTTTACAAGTGTATGTATTGCAGCACAGATCACTGCCCATTCTCTTCGGCTGACGGTCTAGATGAAGGATGGTTATGTAAGACTTCTCCATGCAATGTATCTCTATTATCTTCTGTCTCTTTTCTTTTCTGTAACCTTTTCTACTGTAGGATTTTGCCTTAATATATTATTTAATCTCTAGCTAGCATGTGTATGACCATTATAGCAATATTTTGTATCATTGGTCTCTGTTTTACGGTTGTATCCTCCACTTTGTATTTGTTAATCTCTAATGTTCCTTTTCTGTATAAAAAAATGTAATTGTTTATCTTTTCGCACTGTTATCGTTCGTTTTTAATTCTTATATAGGAAAAGGTTTAATCACTCTATATAAGTGAGGTAGGTATAGAAATCTCCTTATCAAATCTAGTTTAAGACAATCCTATTCTAATTGTGGGCATTTGAGGGAAACCAAGTGAGTGTTAGAACCCCTGCTTGTCTTTTTTTTTTTTAGGTTGGGCTTTGTGTCCCTTTTCTGAAAATTGGCTTTACTTCCTGTCACATACTCAAACAGGGAGTGAGGGTAAAACCTTACCAATGTCTTTCCTTGGGGACACACAGGTCAATCTAACTAGTGTCCCCATTGGGCAAATTGCACTCTAGCACTTTGTTGTGTACACCCCAAATTGTTAGGTATTTTGGGGTTTATTAAAGGCAAATCCACTCTGCAATACAAGTGTTCTCGCTGTACATCTGAGCAGAAGCACTGGTGATTTTATCATTCAATCATGTAGAAGCAAAGATGCTGTTCTTTTATTCACCTTTCATGTCCCCATCGTATCTCCAGCAACTGCACTTCCAAGTGCACTTGTAGTGCAAAGAGGATTTGCCTTAAGTAAAAAAAACCCAAAGTCCAAGATGCCTAATAATTTGGGGTGTACACAGCAAAATGCTAGATTGCAATTTACCTAATGGGGAAACTATTTATATTGACCTGTGTGTCCCCAAGGAATGACATTGGTAGGGTTTTACCCTCACTTCCTGTTTGGCAATATGACAGGAAGT
The DNA here is from genome assembly GCF_042186555.1 of Aquarana catesbeiana. NCBI lineage: Eukaryota > Metazoa > Chordata > Amphibia > Anura > Ranidae > Aquarana > Aquarana catesbeiana. The sequence goes on along the minus strand of NC_133331.1, from coordinate 258,337,167 downwards.
GAATAAAGTTGAAGGAGAAAATGGCAAAATTTGGGCGGTGTCTTCACCCTAATCCCTCTGCACTCTATCCCCAAGCAAAAATTAAGAAAGAATTTCATTTAGTTTTACTTTGCAAAGACATATTCCTAAGTTCAAATGTGATGCACGTCAATGTCCCATTTAGACCTTGTTTAATAAAAAACACCAGTTGGCTTTCACTATAAACATTTGTTAGTCCAGTCCTGGAAATCTGCATCTGCTTTACTACCGTATTAATTTCCATAAAAATTGGGTTCCTGCAGCTAGATGCGTGACCGCTGTGTATGTGAGATGCGCAACTGCTGTGTGCGCGGAGGTATGAACCCGTGGCGCATATCTGGTTCCCGGAAGCGGTGGCCAGCACACAGGAATGACATCACGCCCCTCCAGGAAGTTGCTTGTACTGCTGCTAATTTCTTCCCACCACCATGCTCCGCTCACTTTTCTCTGAGGAAGAGATTATCCTTATTTGCAAATTAAGATAATTTTTGATTTATTTTTACATGGGGTGGTGATTCACTTCTGGGCCAATGTATATTGTGTGTGTGTGTGTGTGTGTATATATGTATATATATGTATGTGTGTGTGTGTATGTGTGTGTGTGTGTGTGTGTGTATATATATATATATATATATATATATATATATATATATATATATATATATATATATATATATATATATATATATATATATATATATTTTTTTTTTTTATGCAAAATAGGTAATGGGAAGACGCACTTTCACAATTAATTTTAAAATATAGGAAATAAAACAGGCTCTTGCACTAAATCTAATTTATTTAAGATCTAACTGATTGCAGTGTATGGTCACCTTTTAGCCACTTTAGCCCTGGAAGAATTTATCCCCTTCCTGACCAGAGCACTTTTTGCGATTCGGCACTGCGTCGCTTTAACTGACAATTGCGCAGTCGTGCGACGTTGCAGCCAAACAAAATTGACGTCCTTTTTTTCCCACATATAGAGCTTTCTTTTGGTGGTATTTGATCGCCTCTGCGGTTTTTATTTTTTTGCGCTATAACCAAAAAAGAGTGACAATTTTGAAAAAAACAATATTGTGTACTTTTTGCTATAATAGATATCCCCATTTTTTTTTTTTTTTTTTTTTTTTTTTTAAAACCTAATTTTTTTCTCCGTTTAGGTTGATATGTATTCTTCTACATATTTTTGGTTAAAAAAATCACAATAAGCGTATATTGATTGGTTTGCGCAAAAGTTATAGCGTCTACAAAATAGGGGATAGATTTATAGCATTTTTTATTATTATTATTTTTTCATTTTTTTACTAGTAATGGCTGCGATCTGTGGTTTTTATTGTGACTGCGACATTATGGTGGACACATCGGACAATTTTGGCAAATTTTTAGGACCATTGGCATTTATACAACAATCAGTGCTATAAAAATGCATTGATTACTGTAAAAATGTCACTGGCAGTGAAGGGGTTAACACTAGGGGGCGATCAAGGGGTTAACTGTGTTCCCTTGGAGGTGATTCTAACTGAAGGGGGAGGGGACTGACTAGAGGAAGTGACGGATCGTGGTTCCTAGCTCCTGTCAGAACACGGAAGTGTGTGTTTACATACACTCGTCCCTGTTCTGTGTCTCCTGCTCACGATTGCTCGTGGCCAGTGGTCATCACGACCATTAGCCACGACCATTGGCACCCCCGATGTGCAGCGCGCGCGCGCCTGCTATCCCGACCCCGCGAGCCGACGTATAGCTACGACGGCTCGCGCAGGGGAGCCAACCTGCCGCAGTATAACTGCGGCGGCTGGTCGGGAAGCAGTTAAAGTTCAAGATCTGAAAATATTAATTTATTAGGTTTAGAAACACTTCTCTGTTCTTTGTAATGTATTGAAAGATGTGGGTAAAATTAATAAAAAAACACATTTCAAAGATATATTAGAAGTGATAGGCATGAGATTAGCATCAAAAGGGTTAATTAATGAAGTACACCTACTAACTGCCTAACAAGACACATCCAATGAGATGAAATTAACCAATTGTATTGGGCGTGCGCTATTATCAGTGAGAAAACCGCAGTTACCCTAGCGCCAGTTGCAGTTTACATATGCGGGTATTTATTATTGTTATTTGCGCTTCAATGTGCGCAGGTTCGCACATTCAATTAATGACTTTTCCAGGGCGCCAATTAATGTATGAACTGGTGCAGTGCCTTCTTCTTAGTAAATCACCCCCAGAGTGTTGCTGTATCCAAAGGTGGTGTTTAGCTGTCTCTGGAATGAGCCATAGCTTTATCTGCCTTTGGAATGAGCCTTATGGCCCGTACACACGATTGGACTTCCTGCCAACAAAACCGTGGAATTTTATCCGAAGGGCATTGGCTCAAACTTGTTTGCATACACACGGTCACACAAATGTTGGCCAACAATTACGAACGTAGTGACGTACAAGACGTACTACGTGGTTTTTCAGCTCTTTAGTGCCACCCTTTGGGCTCCTTCTGTTAACTTAGTGTTAGTAGAAATTTGGTGAGTGTTGATTTGCGCTTTTCTTTTTGCGTTTTTCATTTAGCGCTTTTCAGTTCGCGCTTTTCATTTCGTGCTTTTCAGTTCGTTAACCAGACTTTTTGCGGAATCGGAGGAGGTAATGTGTTATTTATTATTGGAGTTATTGCTTTGACATTATTTTTTTGGTTGAATAATGATTTGATTGGGTATATTTTCTATATTTTTGGATGCATAGAATGCACTTTTTGGTTAAGTTCTATTGGCAGATAGCATGTCTAATTTTATTTGTTTTCTTTTTTTAATGCACAATAAAAATAATTGTGTAGAATAATACTTGGCTATGTGTTTTACTTCAAATGACAGTTTTGGAGTAGGCAGTTACATTAAAAAAAATACAATGTAAAATTGACAACGGACACCAACATAGTTGTATCTTTGATCTTAAAAACTACAGGATAATGGTGTTGTGGTAACTTGCCTAAAAAAAAGCATAATAATATTATTCTTGATATCACTAGAAAAGAAAAGCCTTTGAAAATTGGTTTGCAATAACTCCATCAGTATCACCAGCAAAGCAGCTTCATTATTATCCCATTAAAGAAGAAGAGAATTGTGCACTGCATTTGGAGATTTCATAATTTGCCGCGTCACGAATGTTAATTCTCCATTACTGCCACTAGTTTACAAGACCGACCACTTTTGGCTCGTCCTTGCTTCCGAGCATGCGTGTTTGTACTTTGGACTTTTGTCTGACGGACTTGTGTACACACGATCGGAAAATCCGACAACACACATTTGTTGGTGGAAAATTTGAAGACATACTAGCCAACATTTGTTGGCGGAAAGTCCGACAGCAATTGTCCGATGGAGCATACACATGGTCGGATTTTCCGCCAACAGCCTGACATCGAACATTTCCAGTTGGAAAGTCTGATCGTGTGTACGGGGCTTTAGGAATCACACGGGAGGAGGGGGCGGTAAAACCCTATGGGTGAGCTGTGGTTTTACCAACCCCCAACAGCTACTCCCTGGTACTACTACTACTGCAGGGGTAGTGGTCAGAGGAGTTCACGAGCCCTGGCTGTGATGCTTTGCAGCTGTGGCAGGAATTATACCTCATTTTGCTTTTGGCAGGAGGTAGTGCCCACTGATTTTGGGGGGTATGGGGTCTGAGGGATTAAAGCAGGCAGTGAAGAGGCGATTTGATGCCTCCTCACTGCCTGTCAAATGCTCTCTGATGAGCAAACCGAACATAGTTAGCTCTTCAGAGAGCATCACACTTGTGAACAAGCCCTTAAACACAGAGGCGGCTCTCTAATTAGGCAAATTAGGCGGTCTCCTAAGGCCTCGCACTCACAGGGGCCTCGCGGACGCCTAATTTGCCTGTTCTCAATCACTGAAGTTGACGCCGGTGGCTCCGCCTACCCCCACTGGGACTCTGTGGCTTAGGAGCTGACGGACAAATCAGATACTGCCCGCAGCCTGAGGAATAGCGGCCTCATCACGGAGCGTCCCAGTCCGTGGGGCCTCATGTGTAAGTTTTGCCTAAGGCCTCACAAAGCCTAGAGCCGCCTCTGCTTAAACACAAATATAACTGGGAATGTTGGGGAGCTGAAAGCTTTGCAAATGCTTGCTGTACACTCTGCTCTTGTACATGCAGAAATGACAGGGGGCCACTGTTATGGTTAAACCTCACAAGGATCCCATCATGTCAGAAGAGTGGCTGGTGGGCCATACCATATTCAAAGTCCATCAAGGAAGAGTCTTGGTGCAACTCGTCAACCTGGGGACAACGCCAATATCACTACCCAGGCACAGGGGTGGAAGCAATCTGTGCCTCTCTGCAATCTGTGCCTCTTTACAGGCAGCTATGGCCTCCTGGGAAGAAACCCAATACAGACCTCTACTAGAGCAGCTGGATATGCCCTTTTAAAGACTTTTCTCTATCCCAACAAAGACTGCTGCATGAGCTGCTGGAAAAACACCTGCTGGTATTTGTCACCTGACCAGAGGACTACGGGTTATCCAAAGCCATCAACCACCCCATACACAGGGGGGGACACTGCCCATTCGGGAGTGGTACTGTCACATTCCCCCAGCATTGTGCCAAGAGGTCAAAGAGTTACTCCACAACATGCTTCAGAGTGGAGTGATCAAGGAAAGCCACAGTCCATGGTCCGCTCCTGTCATGCTGGTGCAAAAGAAGGATGATAGTCTACGGTTCTGTGTGGACCGTAAGCTCAACGCATGCACCCAGTGGGAAGAGCACATAAATAGTTTGATGCTTGTGCCAGTACTGGAGTGCTCCTGGGTCCAGTCCTGCAGGTGGAGACCCCTGTACAGGGGCTCTTTACCTGAAGTAGGACCTTTTAGAAGAAGCTTTTAGGAAGACTCCAAGGTCCCAGTTAGGCTTAGCTTGGGGTCTGTTTGCAAATTCAAGTTCAGGGAACAAGTTGGGTCTGGAGAAGCTCAATGGAGAGAGCCAGGAGGAAGTTGGTGGGAAGGAGTCAAGTTGTCCTGTGGTGGTGTGAGTCTACATCTCCCTCATTAGGAAGAGCCTGGTAGATATCGGCAGAAGGCAACCAATGATCCGGTGGCTATGGAAGGAGTACAGGTCACCATCAGCTTTGAGATCCTGTGGGACATTCCTTGTTTTTGTACAGTGCAGCCAGAAGTGAGGAGTCCTCAAGCTGTTCAATTCTACAGTTTACTGGGGCTTCTCATGCTCCCTCTCAAAACCCAAAAAGAAATCCCTAGACTTTTCTTTGGAGCCAATGGAAGGGTGCAGGAAATGCTGAGTGTGCTCTAAGGGGGAAACAGGACCAACATTCACCAGAAGCTCTTTAGGAGGTGTGCTACAGGTAGAACCCACATCAGTTTGTTTTTTGCTGTTCCCTTCTCTTCTTTTTCTGTATTCCCTTCTTAAACAGTTGTCAACAGAACAAGTGTCCCCAATGGAAGATTTACCCTCACCTTTTGTTCTGGTTGTCACTCTCGCCTGTACTGCGTTTCAACGCTGGGTCCTCAGCACATGGCTACTGGTCATATTGCTTGGCATTCAAGCAACTTGTTGCCAAGCTAGCTGTTAAGTCTCCTGTGCCTGAGTTCTCTATACCTCCAATGCCTTTGTACCTCTGAGCCTCCTGTGTTCACAGCGCTAGTGTGCACTCCAACGTTCTTCATTTTCTATTATTCCTGTGAATGTGACCCTTGTGCCTCTGTAGACTTGCAAACCAGTTCTTCTAGAGATTCTTGCATCCTGGTGCTTCTGCCACCTCTGTGATCCCTCTGTACTTCCAGGACCGCAGTTTTTTTCTGTGATCCCAGTGTCTCCAGAGACTTATGCCTCGTTTCCACTGAGCGGATTGGTTCATTTTGGTACGGTACGCTATTTTGGGTGTTTCCATTATGAAAGCGGCCCACACAACCAAACCGTACCGTTCCATTCAGGGTCTTGCTTCAGATGTAGGGCCATAGAAAATGGAACGGTTCGTTTAGGGCGGAGCTACGATACATTCCACTGATTGGCTGACAGAAAACCCTCTGCTGTGCTATGGCATTTTTTCTAAACCCTGTATGGCCCCTTGTGGTCTCACTTGCAGTGGAAACGCTCACCAGAATAGACCGGACCATTCTAGGCCATTCAAACTGTACCGACCCGAACCGATCCGCTCAGTGGAAATGAGGCATAATGACCCCAGTGTTTCCTGAAAGCCCTAACTTCTGGTATCCAGTGACCTCAGAGTATCCTGTCCCACCCCCCCCCCCCCCCCCAAGGGCCCTTGGGTAACCAGTATTATCCTGGGGCTCTATCACTCAGGCGGCCAGGTAAAAAACCAACCACCCACCTTTCTACCATTTCAGCCAGGACTCCTTACTCCTTGGATGCAGCAATTTTAACTCGACTAGCAAAGTTTGACTGGCAGCACCAACTGTCAAACGCCATCATTAAAGTCAATCTGAGTGGTGGGGCGTGGCCTGGTAAGCAATGGAGTAGGTCGCAGGCTGTGTGAGCTCCGCTGACCCAAACTCCGTTTTTGACATCCTGTGGCCATCCTTGCCATCGAGCAATCTAGATCACTGGGGATAAATCCTGCTTCCTGCACTACATCTGGAGCCTGCTGACCGGCCAAAACACCGCCCGAGGATCCTGGACCGCTATTAGCCCTAGGAAAGGCCGCGGCTTCGGCCTAGTCCCCGGAGCGGCGACCATCTTGCTGCACCCGGCGGCGGCCTGGACGAGAATTTCGGGCGCCCCTGATAGCCAGGGACTGGCCCCTGTCCTTGGACCTCCTCTGGACTGCCTGAGGAGGCTATCATAGCGCACCCAAGCCCGAAATCAACCCAAGAAAGGACCGCGAAGCTGGCCTGTGATTAGGACCGGCGGCCATCTTGCTACACCCGGCGATTCCCTGGTGAGTCTTCCTGGCCTTTCTGTATACCCCAAGTCCGAACCCATCTTGGAGGGGTCTTTTGGCAGTCTGCCCTTGCTGACAAGATACACCTATAGCCTGAAGCCATCTTGGGAACGGAACGCAGTTCCGACCCCAATTATCCAGATCAGCGGCCATCTTGCTCAGTCTAAAGTAGGCCTGATGAGAGATATACCGGAGCAGTGGGAGAATATGTCACCGCCAAAGAGGACCTCTGAGGCGGTGGACAAGCTGGCGAAATATTGCCATCAGGACCAAGATCCGCAGGCCAAAGAAGGAGACAGCACATGCTGTCTGGTCCATCAGAGCGCAGACACGGCCAAGGTCTTAGATGCCATTGCATCACTGCAGGGAACACTCTCTGCCAAAATAGACGAGGTCAAGATTGACATCTCCCTCCTGCGCCAAGACTTATCCAAAGTGAAGGATAGGGTGACTGAAGCTGAGACGCGCATTGGAGCGGCAGAGGACATCCTGTACCCCCTGAGCCACACTACAGAGGACCTACAGCACCAGATTCATCAACTACACGCACACCAGGATGATATGGAGAATCGTTTGCGGCAATGTAACCTCCGGTTCATCGGTTTACCTGAAAAGGCGGAAAGTACCAATCCTGCAGAATACTTGGAATCCCTTCTGATCAAACATTTTGGAAGAGAGGCCTTTTCCGTTATGTTTGCAGTGGAAAGGGCGCACAGAATTCCAGCTAAACCTCCACCTGTGGGTGCCCCCTCCCAGAACCTTTATTGCCAAATTTCTGAACTTTAAAGACAAAGATAAAATCGTGCGGCTGACCAGAGAGAGAGGCAATATCACCCTGGGCAACAATCAGGTTGCAGTGTTTCCTGATTTCTCTAATGAAGTCCAAAGAAAGCATGCACAGTTCCAAGATGTTAAGAGGCGGCTTAGGGTGATGCATCTAAAATATGCCATGCTGTTTCCGGCCAGACTGAGAGTGGAGGATGATGGTAAAGTCCTATTTTTTGAAGACCCCAGGGAGGCAGCACAGTGGTTGGATCGACGTGGATGTCCGGATGGATGATCGGGCAATCGGCCAATTACAGTGAGTACTGTTGACATTGACAGAGGTTGGTGGGCCCCATCTTTGCTTTATCAGTAACTTCCGCTGTGGGGAGATAGTTCTATATCACCGCTCACTTTCTATACAAAGGCCTCACCCCCTTCTCCCCCCCCCCCCCCTTGGGAGTCTGAAATCTCCCCCATTTTGAAGTCAAGAGACCCACTGCCTGGGTTGAACCCTTTGGGGGGGGAGGTGGTGTACAGCGTGTTGATACCCATGGATACGAGACTTTGGAGATGAGGCCCAGAGAATTTACTACCCTGAATACTACAATATCCCCACAGCGTGGCACAGTTTAGGAGACTTTAATAGGGCTTAGGCCCCACACCATTACTTTACCAGGATGACTGTGTATCCTTGCAGCGCGAGTACCACTCAGACAGGAAAAGAGACACATCAGATTTGCCACGTGTCCTTTCCATGCTTCACACAGTGGAAAATCGCCCCCGTAATGTTTGCAACCCTTATTTTTTCTCCTTTTTTTCCCTTTTCTGATTTTTACAGCTCAGCAATTTCAAAGATCTGTACCTCCAGCCAATGTCGATGGCTGGAAGTTGAATCATATACAGGTTGCAAGGGAATGTATGCTTCCACCAAGTTGGGGAGGTGAGAAGCTGGGAGGGAAGGAAAATGCCAGATACCTTGATCTGCGCATTGGGAATGTTAGCACCGTTGTGCAATTGTTATATACTTGGAATGTTACTGAACAAGCACTTAATACATATGCAGTATGTTTAATAGGTCACGAAATGACGGTGTTGTTACGGGTATTGAGAGGGGAGCTGCCCTGCCGATGCAAATGTAATAAATATGCAAACAAGCACCATGGCAGACATTAAATTTCTGTTGTGGAATGTGCGGGGCCTGAGAGACAAGATTAAAAGGACAGCAGTACTGCGATATCTGAAAGGTCAGAAAGTAGATATTGTTGTGCTGGTGGAAACACATGTCACAGGCCACTTACAGGCAGCCCTAAAGCGTCCTTGGGTGGGGTGGGCATACCACAGCACCCACACAATAATGTCTAGAGGGGTAATGGTGCTTATAGCAAAATCCACACCATTTGAGTTGGTTTCCATGGTGTCAGATTGGCAGGGTAGGTACCTTCTTCTGCATTCACTTGTGGGAGGAGAACCCTTGCTGATATTGGCTAGCTATATCCCCCCCTCCATACAGGTCGGATGTGGTTACAGAAGGCCTTGCATTTATAGCACAATACCCATCCATACCAGCAGTGTGGTTGGGGGACTTCAATCACACAATGACTCCATCCCTGGACAGGCCAGTACAGGCTGAACCCAGTCGGGGCGAACCACTGCACACTAGGCTATATCGCACACTGACGGACTTTGACCTTATTGACGCATGGAGACATTCAAATCCCACGACCAGAGCATACACCTGCCACTCAGTAAGTCATAATACTATGTCCAGGATTGATTATATACTTGTTTCCAGGGCCCTATTGCCCAAGGTTACAGGCTCAGGATTTGCTCCTAGGATCCTATCGGATCACTCTCTGTGTTGGCTGACGGCATCTCTGAGGTCAGCCTCTCCTGATAGGCTTTGGCGTCTAAACCCTCACTGGCTATCCCTTCTATCAGACCATGATTCCATTGCTAGGGAGCTGCTTTTCTTTTTCGAAAAGACACAGAGACCTTATGCCCTTAACACACACTGGGACGATTTTAAAAATCATGCTCATAGGATCTTATCCTCCAGAATAAATAGGCTAAAAGGAGAGTCTAACACCATACTCCAACTCACGTCTGACAAACTACGGGACTTAGAGGTGGCCTACAGTTCCAACCCATCCTGTGAAAACTTGGACAGAGTGAAACTGCAGACACGCCTAGTCACACAACTACATATAGAGAAGGCAAAACAGGTCTTTTTTTGTAAACAGAGAGTATACAAACAGGGAGAGAGGGCCAGGAGACTGTTGGCGTACTTGGTCCACATGGACGAGAAGCCCCCAGTCGTAGTGTCGCTTGTGGACCCAGACGGACGTAAAATAACAGACCCGGGACAAGTGGCGGCCCGATTTAGACAATTCTATGACAATCTATACAAATCTCAGTGCACATACACTCAAAGGGAGATCCATTCATACTTATCTTCCATACAGTTCCCCCCAGCTGCACCAAGAGCAAGTTGAGCTTCTGGACGCACCTATTACTGAACATGAAATTACAGAAGCAATAGCACAGCTAGCCAAATCTAAAGCCCCCGGGGATGGACGGACTACCTCTGGAATTTTATGTAACGTACATAGATATCTTGGTCCCAAGGCTGAAAGAGTTATACCAATCCATTTTTGATCAGAACTCACTCCCTGCATCTATGCAGGAAGCCCAAATTATAGTCCTCCCTAAACCGGGAAAAGACCCGCACTTCCCTGAGTCCTACAGGCCGATATCACTCCTGCAGGTAGATATCAAAATCTTAGCTAAAATCCAGGCCTCTAGGTTAAACACCGCTATCTTAACATTAATTCACACGGACCAAACGGGATTTATGCCGGGGAAAAACACAGCCATGAATATCAGGCGACTCTATATGAATATTCAGGCCCGTCATGATAACTCGGGAACGAGGGTGGTGGTGGCGTTAGATACCGCTAAGGCTTTCGATTCCGTTGAGTGGCCGTATTTGTGGGAATGTTTACATAATTACAGATTTGGGTCACGAATCATTAAATGGGTACAGCTCCTATATCAGACACCCAAAGCGAGAATCTTTGTGAATGGCTGGCTCTCGGAGCAGTTTCCACTAGAGAGGGGTACCAGACTGGGATGTCCCCTCTCCCCTTTACTGTATGCGCTGGCGGCTGAACCGCTGGCCATTGCTATTAGAGCACACCCTGATATTCAGGGTCTGCGCCGAGGCTCCAGAGTCGATAAAATAGGAATGTATGCCGACGACACCATACTATACCTTGCGGATCAGGGACCATCCCTCCAGGCTGCTTTAACCACTTCAGCCCCGGACCATTATGCTGCCTAAGGACCAGAGGTCTTTTTCCGATTTGGCACTGTGTCGCTTTAACTGCTAATTGCGCGGTCATGCAATGCTGTACCCAAACAAAATTTGCGTCATTTTTCTTTTTGATGGTATTTGATCGCCTCTGCGGTTTTTATTATTTGCGTTATAAACGGAAAAAGACCGAAAATTTTGAAAAAAAATGATATTTTCTACTTTTTTGTTAAAAAAAAATCCAATAAACTCAATTTTAGTCATACATTTAGGCCAAAATGTATTCGGCCATGTGTTTTTGGTAAAAAAAATGTCAATAAGCGTATATTTATTGGTTTGCGCAAAAGTTATAGCGTCTACAAACTAGGGTACATTTTCTGGAATTTACACAGCTTTTAGTTTATGACTGCCTATGTCATTTCTTGAGGTGCTAAAATGGCAGGGCAGTACAAAACCCCCCCAAATGACCCCATTTTGGAAAGTAGACACCCCAAGGAAATTGCTGAGAGGCATGTTGAACCCATTGAGTATTTATTTTTTTTGTCCCAAGTGATTGAATAATGACAAAAAAATGACAAACCCCCCCCCCCCCCCCCCCCCAAATGACCCAATTTTGGAAAGTAGACACCCCAAGCTATTTGCTGAGAGGCATGGTGAGTATTTTGCAGCTCTCATTTGTTTTTGAAAATGAAGAAAGACAAGAAAAAACATTTTTTTTTTCTTTTTTTAGTTTTCAAAACTTTGTGACAAAAAGTGAGGTCTGCAAAATACTCACTCACTATACCTCTCAGCAAATAGCTTGGGGTGTCTACTTTCCAAAATGGGGTCATTTGGGGGGGGCGGTTTGTGCCACTTGGGCATTCCATGGCCTCCGAATCTGTGATAGGCAGTGAAGAGTGAAATCAAAAATTTACGCCCTTAGAAAGCCTGAAGGCGGTGATTGGTTTTCGGGGTCCCGTACGTGGCTAGGCTCCCAAAAAGTCTCACACGTGGTATTCCCGTATTCAGGAGAAGCAGCAGAATGTATTTTGGGGTGTAATTTCACATATTCCCATGGCATGTTTGAGCAATATATCATTTAGTGACAACTTTGTGCAAAAAAAAAAAAAAAATTTGTCTCTTTCCCGCAACTTGTGTCACAATATAAAATATTCCATGGACTCGACATGACTCTCAGCAAATAGCTTGGGGTGTCTACTTTCCAAAATGGGGTCATTTGGGGGGGTTTTGAACTGTCCTGGCATTTTATGCACAACATTTAGAAGCTTATGTCACACATCACCCACTCTTCTAACCACTTGAAGACAAAGCCCTTTCTGACACTTTTTGTTTACATGAAAAAAATTTTTTTTTTTTGCAAGAAAATTACTTTGAACCCCCAAACATATATATATATATATATATATATATATATATATATATATATATATATATATATATATATATATATATATATATATATATATATATATATATATATATATATATATATATATATATATATATATATATTATTTATAAGCAAATGCCCTACAGATTAAAATGGTGGGTGTTTCATTTTTTTTTTTTTTCACACAATATTTGCGCAGCGATTTTTCAAACGCATTTTTTGGGGAAAAAACACACTTTTTAAAATTTTAATGCACTAAAACACACTATATTGCCCAAATGTTTGATGAAATAAAAAAGATGATCTTAGGACGAGTACATGGATACCAAACATGACATGCTTTACAATTGCGCACAAACGTGCAGTGGCAACAAAATAAATACATTTTTAAAAGCCTTTCCAGGTTACCACTTTAGATTTACAGAGGAGGTCTACTGCTAAAATGACTTCCCTCAATCTGACCTTCGCGGTGATACCTCACATGCATGGTGCAATTGCTGTTTCCGTTTGACGACAGATCGCCGCTTGCGTTTGCCTTAGCGCTAGAGCAGGGGGGGACAGGGGTGCTTTTTTTTTTTTTTTTTTTTTTTCTTTATTATTTTTTTTTATCTTATTTTTAAACTGTTCATTTCATATTATTTATTTATTTTTTTTTAATCATTTTTATTGTTATCTCAGGGAATGTAAATATCCTCTATGATAGCAATAGGTAGTGACACGTACTCTTTTTTGAAAAAATTGGGGTCTATTAGACCCTAGATCTCTCCTCTGCCCTCAAAGCATCTGACCACACCAAGATCGGTGTGATAAAATGCTTTCCCAATTTCCCAATGGCGCCGTTTACATCCGGCGAAATCTAAGTCATGAAATGCTCGTAGCTTCCGGTTTCTTAGGCCATAGAGATGTTTGGAGCCACTCTGGTCTCTGATCAGCTCTATGGTCAGCTGGCTGAATCACCGGCTGCATTCTCAGGTTCCCTGTTGAGACAGGAGAGCCAGAGAAAAACACGGAAGACGGGGGGGGGGGGGCATTCGCTAGGATTGCTTTTACATGAAAGCCGACCACTGGCTGAAAAGAATGATACCAAGATGATACCTAAACCCGCAGGCCTCATTCTGGTATAAACACTCAAAGTTGTGAATGGCGTACCTGAAGACAAAAAAATGGTTAACAATAAAACACAGTAAACGGTAAAGTATAAAAAATTGCATACCTGAAAAACAAACATGATAAAACATAATAACAATAAAACATTGCAGAATAGAATACAGTAAAAAAGAGCAGAACAATAGAGAGAGAATAGAGAGAGAGAGAGAGAGAGAGAACAACAAAACAACAATTTTTTTTTATTGTGTGTGTGTGTGTGTATATATATAAATTTTTTTTTTTTTTTTTTTTTTTTTTTTTTTTTTTTTTTTTACACTTTTTTTGTAACTAACTTTTATAACTGTAACCGGTTCCAGGTTCAGGTCTCTCAAAATGCGATGGCATCTTGGGAGACCCTGTGAAAGTGTGCCTAGTCTGTGGAATGCTGTACCCTACGCTAATACTCAACTAGTGAATGGTAGCGTTCAAAACATTCACCAATGCAAAGACCAGGATTGTCAGGACAGGAGGGACAATAATAGCGGGTGTCATGCCTATTTCCGCGCTTGCTGCAGACACGACATCTTTTTTGGGGGGGGTTCGTTGGGTAGGGGTACTCGGGAGGACATAAAAATGCCTCTCATGCAGCCGACTGCATTTGGTTGGGGATGTGAATGGGGGAAGTACGGGCGCTGCAGAAGTGGTGGGTTCCCAATTAGGATTGGCGAATGCAGCAGGAAGGGCACTATGGGCACGACGGGCCTGTGTTTGTCTTCTTCTTGGTGGCAGAGGGGCACTACTTGTGCTTGCCACCTCACCAGCTTTAACTGCACTTATGGGACTCGCCACGTCACCAAGTGTTACTGCAGTGCTGGTTTGACTACGACCGAGGTGTACTAAGCCGCTGGTGCTTGCCAGTTCACCAAAACGCTACCAAACAAAACTGTTAGCGATCGCAGGGATCAGGCCTGACTCTGCGAACGCTGCAGTTATGCGTTTAGTGTTTTGTAAGTGACAGTGATTGATCGATACTGCACTTGGGTGGGCTGGGCTGGGCCGGGCGGAGGGGCAAAACGCAGGTGCTAGCAGGTATCTGGGCTGATCCCGCTAACACTGCATTTTTGGGAACCCTAAACTGCTGGGGACACTAGTATAGATCTGATCGGATCAGATATTGATCCGATCAGATACTATACCACTAAGGGAGGTGTACGGTGCGTGCGTGGGTGTTGGCGGTACTGGCGCTAACCTGACGCTGCCTGGGGCTGGTGCTTGCCAGTTCACCAAAATGCTACCAAAAAAACTGTTAGCGATTGCAGGGATCAGGCCTGACTCTGCGAACGCTGCAGTTATGCGTTTAGTGTTTTGTAAGTGACAGTAATCGATCGATACTGCACTTGGGTGGGCTGGGCTGGGCTGGGCTGGACGGAGGGGGCAAAACGCAGGTGCTAGCAGGTATCTGGGCTGATCCCGCTAACACTGCGTTTTTGGGAACCCTAAACTGCTGGGGACGCTAGTATAGATCTGATCGGATCAGATATTGATCCGTTCAGATACTATACCACTAAGGGAGGCGTATGCTGCGTGCGTTGGTGTTAGCGGTACTGGCGCTAATCTGACGCTGCCTGGGGCGATGCATATCACCACCGGGCAATCAGGGGGCTAAACCTTTATTCGGTAATAAACGGCGGGTGCCCTGACACTATAAAAAATAAACGAACTAACCAGCGTCACCTGTAACGCTTATACGGTGATCAGTGGTGAAAGGGTTAACTAGGGGGCAATCAAGGGGTTAAAACATTTATTAGATAGTATATGGGGGTCCCTGTCACTATAAAACGCTGACAGTGAACCTAAATATTTACGTCCCTAACTAGCGTCACCAGCGACACTAATACAGCGATCAGAAAAATGATCGCTTAGTGACACTGGTGACGGGGGGTGATCAAGGGGTTAAAACTTGTTTAGGGGGGTACCCTAACTGCCCTAACACTGTAACTGTCACAAACTGATACCATGCAGTAATCAGAAAAAAAAAAAAACCTGCTTGGTGTCGGTGTGACAGGGAGGGGGGGAGGGGTGATTGGGGGGTGATCGGGGGGGGATCGGGGGTGTTTTGCGTGCCTGGCATGTTCTACTGTGTGTGTTTGTGTTTTACACTCACAGTACAGTCTTCTCTCCTCGGCGCCGGAACTGAAAATACCGAGCCGAGGAGAGATGACATCATTTCCTTTGCTGCTGTTTAGCATACAGCAGCAAAGGAATGTTCTGATTGGCCGGTGGCGATCGCGAGGGGGGGGCCACGAACGGATGGCCTCCCCCTCACCTCCGATCACCGGGGGACAAAAGAGGACCGCCTCGGGCATCGGGGGGGTCCAATCGGACCCCCCACCCGCAGGAGGCAGATCACGTACATTAACGTGATTTTGCCTGCCCGTGCCGCCTTGCCGACGTATATCGGTGTGAGGCGGTCCTTAAGTGGTTAAAACTTATCGAACAAATGAGGGGGATACTCGGGGCTGCGTATAAACTGGGACAAGTCCCAGATTCTTCCAGTGGATGTGTTCCCTCCTCCCCTCACGTCCCCTCCATTACCACTTGCCAGGGTATCCAAGATTAAATACTTGGGGGTGGAGGTGACTAGAGATCTGGTGGATTGCACTTCTTTAAATATAGCTCCCTTGTTTAATTTACTGAAAAGTAAAACGCAGACATGGTCTAGATTTGCCTATGGGGGTGATGGGCCGTGTAAACTTAATTAGGATGATTATACTGCCCAAGATTTTATATCTGGTATGGCATGCCCCTCTATACATCCCCTTAAAACTTTTCAAACAGATGGAAGCTATTTTAAACTCATTTGTCTGGGGGCAAAGCAGACACAAACTAGCCTGGCAAACCCTAAAGAACCCCACAGACATGGGGGGCGTAGCAGGATTATTACCTAGCCTCACAACTTTCCCATATGTACCACTTTCACACGACGGAAATGCAGCGATATAGATCTTTGGTCTGTGACAAACCGGGACACTCAACGTTTACACCAATTCAGGCTATTTTACGTGGGAAAAGAGCACCAGGCCCCACTGCGTGGTACAACTCGGGCATGTTGATGCATCACCAAAGAATTTGGGAAATTTCTCTTAACCACTTGAGCCCCGGACCATGACTGTTGTATAACAGATGTGTTTAACTCCCATGAACTACTACCCCCCTTCTAACCGTATTCAGTAACCGAGACCACACCGTACTCTTGGGGTAACAAAGGCCGTAGCAGCCTACTTTATTTAACAAATATAATGACTCAAATATCAAAAATATAAAAACGTTTAAATGGAAAAAACATATCTGTTATAAAAAACCTTTGAAATCTAACGTTGGTCTGAGCAGGCACTCAATAAACCTCTGTGTTAATACACCTTCTTGCACTGCAGTCCCTCTCAAATGTATTATCACTGCCTCAAGCCGACAAGCTGGCTCAAAGACTACCCCTGACCGCAGTGCCCATTATCCCTTCCCGGCTGACCTCCGTCAACCGGGAACCACCATCAGGACCCCTCCAACGATAGTCCCGATCTCATCCTTCTGATATCTTCTTCCTGCCCAGACCAACGTCCGCCACCACTACGACATCCATTGCCAGTACCTGTGAAGAAAAACCAGAAAACACTTCCCGAACAACCAAAAAGAAAACTGCTAACCATAGGGAGGGTGGGTGGGAACTTTCCACCACGCTTTGGTGACTCATCCCAGGCGGGGCCCCCCTTATCAAAGCTCCTCCAGCCCCTCCCCCTCGGCTCTATACTCACCACCCATTAGAAAATTTGTTAAATCCCTGTTAACCCCGTCATGCCCGCCCTACGCTTATTCTCCTGCTGATATTGCTCCGGGCTTCCTTGACTGTTGTATAACAGATGTGTTTAACTCCCATGAACTACTACCCCCCTTCTAACCGTATTCAGTAACCGAGACCACACCGTACTCTTGGGGTAACAAAGGCCGTAGCAGCCTACTTTATTTAACAAATATAATGACTCAAATATCAAAAATATAAAAACGTTTAAATGGAAAAAACATATCTGTTATAAAAAACCTTTGAAATCTAACGTTGGTCTGAGCAGGCACTCAATAAACCTCTGTGTTAATACACCTTCTTGCACTGCAGTCCCTCTCAAATGTATTATCACTGCCTCAAGCCGACAAGCTGGCTCAAAGACTACCCCTGACCGCAGTGCCCATTATCCCTTCCCGGCTGACCTCCGTCAACCGGGAACCACCATCAGGACCCCTCCAACGATAGTCCCGATCTCATCCTTCTGATATCTTCTTCCTGCCCAGACCAACGTCCGCCACAGCAAACAAGGGTAATCCCCTTACCCTTGGAAGCCCCTCCACACCCGAAGTTCTCGTTGTATACCGTCTTGAAGGCCCAAAGCCCACATGTCTATGCCTACCTCGTTTAAATGAACCCCATCCTTTTTTAAGTATCTCCAGGTCTCAAATTCCAACTCTAGATGACGTATTGCTAAACCTCCCTTCCGTACCATAAATTTGGTCACCTCCCTATTAATCTTCCTCCTGGCTCTATTAATACCTTCCACCGATCTGGCCATTCGCCATGTCGTGCGCGCCACTATATCTGACCATACCACGATCATATCAGGAAATTGCTCCATCAAGCGGTCAATATCTGATTTGATATCTCGTGTAATGTCCAACATGGACCTAATCCCCAAATCATTGCCGCCCACATGTAGTACTAACACATCAGGCGGTCTGTCCCTGGCTGCATAACGCTGCACCTCAGGAACCACCCGGCCCCATAGCATTCCCGGGACTCCAAACCATTTAATGTAGGCTTCCTTTCTATCAAAACCCAACTGCCTACCATCGTACCTCACGTCCCCTCTCCGTGCCCCCCAACAGACATAGGAATGGCCCATGATCCATACCATCCCGGTCACCAAACCTGAAATCAAAAGAGGAAAAACAACATACACTATAACATGACCATCATTTTCAAACATCATACCCGGGCAGACTGAAGAGTCCTGCCCACTTGATTACCTCACAAACCTACTATCAGGTGGGGCCTAACGTAAGACCTGAACCTGTTGGACTCCCACCGCCCAATCCGTTTCACTGCCTCCATATCCATCCCTTGCCTCGCTGCTTCCGTTGCCGCTCCTATCCTGAATGAGTGGGATGAAAAAGCTTTTCCCTCTAAACCCAACCGCTCCAGGCATTTTCTAAATATAGCCCCAAACTGAAAACGTGACAATGGCGTTCCATCCTCGTGTATCAAAAAAGCGCCTAGCCCCGCCGGGCGAACCTGCATAAAAACCCTTACCGCATCCAGTGGGCATAAAGGCGAACCCGGAATTGGAAACACCTGTACCAGCTTCCCCCTGCCCTCCTGATCTGTTTTTGATTTTCTTAACCACAAGGACAGCCTTCCCCTAGTACACTCAACTTCCTGGCTTCCAATTCCCCCATGTACTTTTTTTGAAGGACTTACCAGTTCCCCAATTCTGAATGCCCCAAAAAATGCTAACAAAAACGCTACTGTAAACAATTTTATCTCGAATTCCGATGCACACACCTCCCTCAATTTAGCTATTATACCCTCGAGAATTTCGAATGTCACGGGCTTCCTGGTATCCTTCCGAACCACCGATCTCCTGTAACCTTTAACGGCCTGTCGCACCCAGAAATCTTTGGTAAAATCAGGCCGCCCCTGTAATTTGAACAGGAAGGCTAGACCTGACAGTTGTGCATTCACCACCGATGCCGACACCCCCTCTTCCATTTTCCTGGCTACGTAATATAAAACGAGCAAACGTCCTGCTCGCCCCTTCGGCTCTTCGCCCACTTCTTGCACAAACGCCAACCACTCCTTCCAAACCCTCTTGTACGCTGACCACGTAGACCCACTTACCGACCGCTTTATCCATCCCGTGATGATTCCAATGCAATCTCCCACAACCATTCTGGACAAGGCACTCCTTGTTGCTCCGCCTCCGGCGCCAACTGTCGGAACCTGTCCCACTGGAAGCGAGATAATGCATCAGCTATCACATTTTCCACTCCTGGCAGGTGTACAGCGTGAATGAAAACATTCAGTTGTAAGCATCTCAGCACCAAATGTTGAAGTAATCTAATAACCGGCGGAGAAGACGCCGTGTTTTTATTGATTACCTGCACCACCCCCAAATTGTCCCCATGGAAGCGCACCTTCAGATCCCTGAACGATGCTCCCCACAACTCCACTGCAAGCACTACCGGAAATAATTCCAACAGCACCAAGTTCTTTGTGAAACCCGCAGCTATCCAGGACTGTGGCCAGGGGCCCGCACTCCATTGTCCCTGGAAGAAGGCTCCAAAACCTGAAGACCCTGCTGCGTCTGTAAAAAGCTCCAGGTCGAAATTACTGACCGGTCCTGCCATCCACAACGCTCGGCCATTGAATGACTCCAAAAAGGTATGCCATACCCTCAGGTCATCCCTATGTGCCTTGACCAAGCGAACAAAATGTCTCTGGGACTTAATACCGCTCGTGCTTGCTGCCAGACGCCGACTGAACACCCTCCCCATAGGTAAAATGCGGCAAGCAAAATTAAGCTTGCCTAACACCGATTGCAATAAGCGCAGTTGCACTTTTCGCAATCCAATCAGCCTCGCGATCTCTGTTTTTAGGTCCGCCAACTTTGCCTCCGGTAATCTGCATTCCATGGCCTCCGAATCCAGAACGATGCCTAGAAACGTGATGACCGTACAAGGTCCCTCAGTTTTTTCAGGCGCCAATGGAATGCCGAACCTGTCTGCTATGTGTTCCAGCGTCGCCAAGAGCATCGCGCATATCCTAGAATCGGCCGGTCCTATGCAGAGGAAGTCGTCCAGGTAATGAATTAATGAATTCACACCCGAAACCTCTCTTACTACCCACTCTACAAAAGAGCTGAATTGCTCAAATATCGCACATGATATAGAGCAACCCATCGGTAGGCATTGGTCGACGTAGAACTCATCGTCCCAATGGCATCCCAGCAGCCTAAAACTTTCAGGGTGAACTGGTAGCAGCCTAAAAGCCGATTCTATATCCACCTTGGCCATCAGTGCCCCTTTTCCGTACCGGCGCACCCACCCTACGGCTGCATCAAACGACGTATATGTCACTGAGCATGCTTCTTGATCTATGGCGTCATTCACCGACCCCCCCCCTTGGGAAGGACAGGTGATGGATGAGCCTAAATTTGTTGGGTTCCTTCTTAGGCACTACCCCCAGTGGTGACACCACCAGGTCTGCCAAAGGTGCCGACGCGAATGGCCCCGCCATCCTGCCCATTGCAACCTCCTTACGCAGTTTTTCACTAACTACGTCCGGGTGTTGCAAAGCGGACCGGAGGTTGGGTGGAAAGGGAGGAACTACCGTCAGTGCACAGGGTATTCGGAAGCCCACTGAGAAACCTTCTTCCAATAATTTTGCCGCAGTCCTGTCCGGATACCTACCGAGAAACGGCCGCATCCTTGCCACTCTCACCGGAGTCCTCCCTCTTGTGTCCAGCTTCCCCTGCCCGACCTTTTGCTTGCTTGAAGCATCTGGCTGCCGAATGGGCTCCGTTGCACCCCGAACACTCGTGCTTGAATCTACATGAGCTTCCGAACTTGCATATCCCTGAGTTATATTGCCAGCACACCCCTTTTTTGTTTCCGGCCGACTGTCCTTGTGCTGAAGTTCCGCCGGCCCCCCCCTGAAAAAACTGGTTTGGTGCCCGCGCAGACGTCATTAATCGCATCCAGAGGCTGATGTCTTTGTGGTCCCAACGCAGCTCTTTTCGGACTGCCCTCCGTTGCCGAAACTGCTCATCATACCTCAGCCACGCAGTCCCACCATAAACCCTGTATGCTTCCCCAATAGAATCCTGATAACAAAACAGCGCCGAACAATGTTCGGGCTGTTTTTCACCTATAACACTTGCCATTATGGCGAACGCCTGCAGCCAATTGCTGAATGTACGCGGGATTAAACGGTATCTCCTTTTTTCCTCGTCCTCTTTTTTGGAATCGTCAGGTTTTACTCTATCTAGATTGAATTTTTCCAGAGGGAGTAAGGAAAAAATTTCCACATACTCACCTTTCCACAGCTTCTCTCGGACTTCCTGTTTCAGATGTGCTCCTAACGGCCCTTCATAACACACATATATTTCACATTTTGCAGCATCCGCAATTCTAACTATATCCTGCCTCGCGACCGTTTCACTGGCCACGGCCGTCTTGCCTGTCCCCTGCGCAACGACCGTCCCTTCCCCTTCCTTGGCTGGCACCGTGCCGGCCGCTGCAACCGCCGGCATCTCTGTGCTTACCCCTGCCCCTGCATTTTCCCCCACTCCTGCTATCGACGGGACCCAAGCTGCCGCTGGCCCCGCTGCTGTTTTACCTGCTTGTTCAAACTTCCGAACTAGATCTTTTATTCCCTCCAAGAAGCCCAACAAACCTACTGTACCCCCGGAGGTCTCCCCTGTCCCCCCCCTTTCTGTCCCCGACCCTGACCCTCTGCTAGGCCCACTGCACTCTGGTAAACATGTTACAATAGTTGCTGACTTACCGGGCTGCATAGGTGACTCCCCATCAGCCGATCGTCTGCCGTCCACCTCTGCTGTCCTCCCTGAACGCAGGGCCTCTTCTTCTTCTGACTCCGATCGATCGTCCGCAAGGTCCAGCACCAAATCTTCCTCCTCCGCGGATGATAGCCCACAGGGCCCGCTGGCTGTTGCTGCCTCAGGCATCCTCTCCCTCCCCCGAGCAGCGCGTCCGTGTGGCGACTTTGAGACAGCCTTACCAGGACCGGTGTGCTGTACCTCAGTCCTGGCGGCTTCTGTTTTCCCCTTTTTCTGCCCCCCCAGATTTGGGTCAGGGCGCTGTGTGTCTCCTGCCGCTGGAGGCCCGGAGCTCCGATCTGTGGTCCCGCTCTGCAGCTGTCCCCGCTCTGTATCAGTTAGCCTGGGGGAGGGGCCAGCGCGCCCGCGCTCCCCGCGTCTGCCAGGCCTCAGTGCGGCCCTGTCTATTTCTGGCCTGGTGCTGCCTCTTCTGGGTTCCCGGGTATCTGTTCTGGGTGGGCTGCAGCTGGGGAACCTGGCCGTACGTTTGGGAGGTGGGCCCGCTGTAGATACTCCCCTGCTCCCCCCCGCCTGCCGCCGTACCTCCGCCCGCCGCTCCGGCGAGTACCGCTCTGGAGGTCTGGTCCTGCGGGCTCTGGTGCCGCACTTGGCCGCCTGCGCAGGCGCCGCATCTGTACCCCTGAGTGCCGATCCTAACGCCGCCTGTAGCCACTCAGGCCCCCGCACTGCTGCCTACTCTCTAAGCTGGGCCAGGATTCTGTCCACTTCTGCCATGCTGCTGCTCTCACTAACTTTCCACCACGCTTTGGTGACTCATCCCAGGCGGGGCCCCCCTTATCAAAGCTCCTCCAGCCCCTCCCCCTCGGCTCTATACTCACCACCCATTAGAAAATTTGTTAAATCCCTGTTAACCCCGTCATGCCCGCCCTACGCTTATTCTCCTGCTGATATTGCTCCGGGCTTCCTTTATGCTGCCTAAGGACCAGAGGTCTTTTTCCAATTTGGCACTGCGTCGCTTTAACTGCTAATTGCGCGGTCATGCAATGCTGTACCCAAACGAAATTTGCGTCCTTTTCTTCCCACAAATAGAGCTTTCTTTTGATGGTATTTGATCACCTCTGCAGTTTTTATTTTTTGCGCTATAAACGGAAAAAGACCGAAAATTTTGAAAAAAAATGATATTTTCTACTTTTTGTTATAAAAAAAATCCAATAAACTAAATTTTAGTCATACATTTAGGCCAAAATGTATTCGGCCACATGTCTTTGGTAAAAAAAATGTCAATAAGCGTATATTTATTGGTTTACGCAAAAGTTATAGCGTCTACAAACTAGGGTACATTTTCTGTAATTTACACAGCTTTTAGTTTATGACTGCCTATGTCATTTCTTGAGGTGCTAAAATGGCAGGGCAGTACAAAACCCCCCCAAGTGACCCCATTTTGGAAAGTAGACACCCCAAGGAAATTGCTGAGAGGCATGTTGAACCCATTGAATATTTATTTTTTTTGTCCCAAGTGATTGAATAATGACAAAAAAAAAAAAAAAAAAATATTTACAAAAAGTTGTCACTAAATGATATATTGCTCACACAGGCCATGGGCCTATGTGGAATTGCACCCCAAAATACATTCAGCTGCTTCTCCTGAGTACGGGGATACCACATGTGTGGGACTTTTTGGGAGCCTAGCCGCGTACGGGGCCCCGAAAACCAATCACCACCTTCAGGATTTCTAAGGGTGTAAATTTTTGATTTTACTCCTCACTACCTATCACAGTTTCGGAGGCCATGGAATGCCCAGGTGGCACAAAACCCCCCAAAATGACCCCATTTTGGAAAGTAGACACCCCAAGCTATTTGCTGAGAGGCATATTGAGTCCATGGAATATTTTATATTTTGACACAAGTTGTGGGAAAGTGACACTTTTTTTTTTTTTTTTTTTTTTTTTTTTTGCATAAAGTTGTCACTAAATGATATATTGCTCACACAGGCCATGGGCATATGTGGAATTGCACCCCAAAATACATTTAGCTGCTTCTCCTGAGTATGGGGATACCACATGTGTGGGACTTTTTGGGAGCCTAGCCGCGTACGGGACCCCGAAAACCAATCACCGCCTTCAGGATTTCTAAGGGTGAAAATTTTTGATTTCACTCTTCACTGCCTATCACAGTTTCGGAGGCCATGGAATGCCCAGGTGGCACAAAACCCCCCCAAATGACCCCATTTTGGAAAGTAGACACCCCAAGCTATTTGCTGAGAGGCATGGTGAGTATTTTGCAGCTCTCATTTGTTTCTGAAAATGAAGAAAGACAAGAAAAAACATTTTTTTTTTTCTTTTTTCAATTTTCAAAACTTTGTGACAAAAAGTGAGGTCTGCAAAATACTCACTATACCTCTCAGCAAATAGCTTGGGGTGTCTACTTTCCAAAATGGGGTCATTTTGGGGGGGGTTTGTGCCACCTGGGCTTTCCATGGCCTCCGAAACTGTGATAGGCAGTGAAGAGTGAAATCAAAAATTCACGCCCTTAGAAAGCCTGAAGGCGGTGCTTGGTTTTCGGGGTCCCGTACGTGGCTAGGCTCCCAAAAAGTCTCACACATGTGGTATCCCCGTACTCAGGAGAAGCAGCAGAATGTATTTTGGGGTGTAATTTCACATATTCCCATGGCATGTTTGAGCAATATAACATTTAGTGACAACTTTGTGCAAAAAAAAAAAAAAAAAAAAAAAATGTGTCTCTTTCCCGCAACTTGTGTCGCAATATAAAATATTCCATGGACTCGACATGCCTCTCAGCAAATAGCTTGGGGTGTCTACTTTCCAAAATGGGGTCATTTGGGGGGGTTTTGAACTGTCCTGGCATTTTATGCACAACATTTAGAAGCTTATGTCACACATCACCCACTCTTCTAACCACTTGAAGACAAAGCCCTTTCTGACACTTATTGTTTACATGAAAAAGTTATTTTTTTTTTTGCAAAAAAATTACTTTGAACCCCCAAACATTATATATTTTTTTAAAGCAAATGCCCTACAGATTAAAATGGTGGGTGTTTCATTTTTTTTTTTCACACAGTATTTGCGCAGCGATTTTTCAAACGCATTTTTTGGGGAAAAAACACACTTTTTTAAATTTTAATGCACTAAAACACACTATATTGCCCAAATGTTTGATGAAATAAAAAAGATGATCTTAGGCCGAGTACATGGATACCAAACATGACATGCTTTAAAATTGCGCACAAACGTGCAGTGGCAACAAAATAAATACATTTTTAAAAGCCTTTAAAAGCCTTTACAGGTTACCACTTTAGATTTACAGAGGAGGTCTACTGCAAAAATTACTGCCCTCAATCTGACCTTCGCGGTGATACCTCACATGCATGGTGCAATTGCTGTTTACGTTTGACGACAGACCGCCGATTGCGTTCGCCTTAGCGCGAGAGCAGGGGGCGACAGGGGTGCTTTTTTTTTTTTTTTTTTTTTTTTTTTTTTCTTTATTATTTTTCTGCTTTTTTTATCTTATTTTTAAACTGTTCCTTTCATATTTTTTTTTTTTAATCATTTTTATTGTTATCTCGGGGAATGTAAATATCCCCTATGATAGCAATAGGTAGTGACAGGTACTCTTTTTTGAAAAAATTGGGGTCTATTAGACCCTAGATCTCTCCTCTGCCCTCAAAGCATCTGACCACACCAAGATCGGTGTGATAAAATGCTTTCCCAATTTCCCAATGGCGCCGTTTACATCCGGCGAAATCTAAGTCATGAAATGCTCGTAGCTTCCGGTTTCTTAGGCCATAGAGATGTTTGGAGCCACTCTGGTCTCTGATCAGCTCTATGGTCAGCTGGCTGAATCACCGGCTGCATTCTCAGGTTCCCTGTTGAGACAGGAGAGCCAGAGAAAAACACGGAAGACGGGGGGGGGGGGGCATTCGCTAGGATTGCTTTTACATGAAAGCCGACCACTGGCTGAAAAGAATGATACCAAGATGATACCTAAACCCGCAGGCCTCATTCTGGTATAAACACTCAAAGTTGTGAATGGCGTACCTGAAGACAAAAAAATGGTTAACAATAAAACACAGTAAACGGTAAAGTATAAAAAATTGCATACCTGAAAAACAAACATGATAAAACATAATAACAATAAAACATTGCAGAATAGAATACAGTAAAAAAGAGCAGAACAATAGAGAGAGAATAGAGAGAGAGAGAGAGAGAGAGAACAACAAAACAACAATTTTTTTTTATTGTGTGTGTGTGTGTGTATATATATAAATTTTTTTTTTTTTTTTTTTTTTTTTTTTTTTTTTTTTTTACACTTTTTTTGTAACTAACTTTTATAACTGTAACCGGTTCCAGGTTCAGGTCTCTCAAAATGCGATGGCATCTTGGGAGACCCTGTGAAAGTGTGCCTAGTCTGTGGAATGCTGTACCCTACGCTAATACTCAACTAGTGAATGGTAGCGTTCAAAACATTCACCAATGCAAAGACCAGGATTGTCAGGACAGGAGGGACAATAATAGCGGGTGTCATGCCTATTTCCGCGCTTGCTGCAGACACGACATCTTTTTTGGGGGGGGTTCGTTGGGTAGGGGTACTCGGGAGGACATAAAAATGCCTCTCATGCAGCCGACTGCATTTGGTTGGGGATGTGAATGGGGGAAGTACGGGCGCTGCAGAAGTGGTGGGTTCCCAATTAGGATTGGCGAATGCAGCAGGAAGGGCACTATGGGCACGACGGGCCTGTGTTTGTCTTCTTCTTGGTGGCAGAGGGGCACTACTTGTGCTTGCCACCTCACCAGCTTTAACTGCACTTATGGGACTCGCCACGTCACCAAGTGTTACTGCAGTGCTGGTTTGACTACGACCGAGGTGTACTAAGCCGCTGGTGCTTGCCAGTTCACCAAAACGCTACCAAACAAAACTGTTAGCGATCGCAGGGATCAGGCCTGACTCTGCGAACGCTGCAGTTATGCGTTTAGTGTTTTGTAAGTGACAGTGATTGATCGATACTGCACTTGGGTGGGCTGGGCTGGGCCGGGCGGAGGGGCAAAACGCAGGTGCTAGCAGGTATCTGGGCTGATCCCGCTAACACTGCATTTTTGGGAACCCTAAACTGCTGGGGACACTAGTATAGATCTGATCGGATCAGATATTGATCCGATCAGATACTATACCACTAAGGGAGGTGTACGGTGCGTGCGTGGGTGTTGGCGGTACTGGCGCTAACCTGACGCTGCCTGGGGCTGGTGCTTGCCAGTTCACCAAAATGCTACCAAAAAAACTGTTAGCGATTGCAGGGATCAGGCCTGACTCTGCGAACGCTGCAGTTATGCGTTTAGTGTTTTGTAAGTGACAGTAATCGATCGATACTGCACTTGGGTGGGCTGGGCTGGGCTGGGCTGGACGGAGGGGGCAAAACGCAGGTGCTAGCAGGTATCTGGGCTGATCCCGCTAACACTGCGTTTTTGGGAACCCTAAACTGCTGGGGACGCTAGTATAGATCTGATCGGATCAGATATTGATCCGTTCAGATACTATACCACTAAGGGAGGCGTATGCTGCGTGCGTTGGTGTTAGCGGTACTGGCGCTAATCTGACGCTGCCTGGGGCGATGCATATCACCACCGGGCAATCAGGGGGCTAAACCTTTATTCGGTAATAAACGGCGGGTGCCCTGACACTATAAAAAATAAACGAACTAACCAGCGTCACCTGTAACGCTTATACGGTGATCAGTGGTGAAAGGGTTAACTAGGGGGCAATCAAGGGGTTAAAACATTTATTAGATAGTATATGGGGGTCCCTGTCACTATAAAACGCTGACAGTGAACCTAAATATTTACGTCCCTAACTAGCGTCACCAGCGACACTAATACAGCGATCAGAAAAATGATCGCTTAGTGACACTGGTGACGGGGGGTGATCAAGGGGTTAAAACTTGTTTAGGGGGGTACCCTAACTGCCCTAACACTGTAACTGTCACAAACTGATACCATGCAGTAATCAGAAAAAAAAAAAAACCTGCTTGGTGTCGGTGTGACAGGGAGGGGGGGAGGGGTGATTGGGGGGTGATCGGGGGGGGATCGGGGGTGTTTTGCGTGCCTGGCATGTTCTACTGTGTGTGTTTGTGTTTTACACTCACAGTACAGTCTTCTCTCCTCGGCGCCGGAACTGAAAATACCGAGCCGAGGAGAGATGACATCATTTCCTTTGCTGCTGTTTAGCATACAGCAGCAAAGGAATGTTCTGATTGGCCGGTGGCGATCGCGAGGGGGGGGCCACGAACGGATGGCCTCCCCCTCACCTCCGATCACCGGGGGACAAAAGAGGACCGCCTCGGGCATCGGGGGGGTCCAATCGGACCCCCCACCCGCAGGAGGCAGATCACGTACATTAACGTGATTTTGCCTGCCCGTGCCGCCTTGCCGACGTATATCGGTGTGAGGCGGTCCTTAAGTGGTTAAAACTTATCGAACAAATGAGGGGGATACTCGGGGCTGCGTATAAACTGGGACAAGTCCCAGATTCTTCCAGTGGATGTGTTCCCTCCTCCCCTCACGTCCCCTCCATTACCACTTGCCAGGGTATCCAAGATTAAATACTTGGGGGTGGAGGTGACTAGAGATCTGGTGGATTGCACTTCTTTAAATATAGCTCCCTTGTTTAATTTACTGAAAAGTAAAACGCAGACATGGTCTAGATTTGCCTATGGGGGTGATGGGCCGTGTAAACTTAATTAGGATGATTATACTGCCCAAGATTTTATATCTGGTATGGCATGCCCCTCTATACATCCCCTTAAAACTTTTCAAACAGATGGAAGCTATTTTAAACTCATTTGTCTGGGGGCAAAGCAGACACAAACTAGCCTGGCAAACCCTAAAGAACCCCACAGACATGGGGGGCGTAGCAGGATTATTACCTAGCCTCACAACTTTCCCATATGTACCACTTTCACACGACGGAAATGCAGCGATATAGATCTTTGGTCTGTGACAAACCGGGACACTCAACGTTTACACCAATTCAGGCTATTTTACGTGGGAAAAGAGCACCAGGCCCCACTGCGTGGTACAACTCGGGCATGTTGATGCATCACCAAAGAATTTGGGAAATTTCTCTTAACCACTTGAGCCCCGGACCATGACTGTTGTATAACAGATGTGTTTAACTCCCATGAACTACTACCCCCCTTCTAACCGTATTCAGTAACCGAGACCACACCGTACTCTTGGGGTAACAAAGGCCGTAGCAGCCTACTTTATTTAACAAATATAATGACTCAAATATCAAAAATATAAAAACGTTTAAATGGAAAAAACATATCTGTTATAAAAAACCTTTGAAATCTAACGTTGGTCTGAGCAGGCACTCAATAAACCTCTGTGTTAATACACCTTCTTGCACTGCAGTCCCTCTCAAATGTATTATCACTGCCTCAAGCCGACAAGCTGGCTCAAAGACTACCCCTGACCGCAGTGCCCATTATCCCTTCCCGGCTGACCTCCGTCAACCGGGAACCACCATCAGGACCCCTCCAACGATAGTCCCGATCTCATCCTTCTGATATCTTCTTCCTGCCCAGACCAACGTCCGCCACCACTACGACATCCATTGCCAGTACCTGTGAAGAAAAACCAGAAAACACTTCCCGAACAACCAAAAAGAAAACTGCTAACCATAGGGAGGGTGGGTGGGAACTTTCCACCACGCTTTGGTGACTCATCCCAGGCGGGGCCCCCCTTATCAAAGCTCCTCCAGCCCCTCCCCCTCGGCTCTATACTCACCACCCATTAGAAAATTTGTTAAATCCCTGTTAACCCCGTCATGCCCGCCCTACGCTTATTCTCCTGCTGATATTGCTCCGGGCTTCCTTGACTGTTGTATAACAGATGTGTTTAACTCCCATGAACTACTACCCCCCTTCTAACCGTATTCAGTAACCGAGACCACACCGTACTCTTGGGGTAACAAAGGCCGTAGCAGCCTACTTTATTTAACAAATATAATGACTCAAATATCAAAAATATAAAAACGTTTAAATGGAAAAAACATATCTGTTATAAAAAACCTTTGAAATCTAACGTTGGTCTGAGCAGGCACTCAATAAACCTCTGTGTTAATACACCTTCTTGCACTGCAGTCCCTCTCAAATGTATTATCACTGCCTCAAGCCGACAAGCTGGCTCAAAGACTACCCCTGACCGCAGTGCCCATTATCCCTTCCCGGCTGACCTCCGTCAACCGGGAACCACCATCAGGACCCCTCCAACGATAGTCCCGATCTCATCCTTCTGATATCTTCTTCCTGCCCAGACCAACGTCCGCCACAGCAAACAAGGGTAATCCCCTTACCCTTGGAAGCCCCTCCACACCCGAAGTTCTCGTTGTATACCGTCTTGAAGGCCCAAAGCCCACATGTCTATGCCTACCTCGTTTAAATGAACCCCATCCTTTTTTAAGTATCTCCAGGTCTCAAATTCCAACTCTAGATGACGTATTGCTAAACCTCCCTTCCGTACCATAAATTTGGTCACCTCCCTATTAATCTTCCTCCTGGCTCTATTAATACCTTCCACCGATCTGGCCATTCGCCATGTCGTGCGCGCCACTATATCTGACCATACCACGATCATATCAGGAAATTGCTCCATCAAGCGGTCAATATCTGATTTGATATCTCGTGTAATGTCCAACATGGACCTAATCCCCAAATCATTGCCGCCCACATGTAGTACTAACACATCAGGCGGTCTGTCCCTGGCTGCATAACGCTGCACCTCAGGAACCACCCGGCCCCATAGCATTCCCGGGACTCCAAACCATTTAATGTAGGCTTCCTTTCTATCAAAACCCAACTGCCTACCATCGTACCTCACGTCCCCTCTCCGTGCCCCCCAACAGACATAGGAATGGCCCATGATCCATACCATCCCGGTCACCAAACCTGAAATCAAAAGAGGAAAAACAACATACACTATAACATGACCATCATTTTCAAACATCATACCCGGGCAGACTGAAGAGTCCTGCCCACTTGATTACCTCACAAACCTACTATCAGGTGGGGCCTAACGTAAGACCTGAACCTGTTGGACTCCCACCGCCCAATCCGTTTCACTGCCTCCATATCCATCCCTTGCCTCGCTGCTTCCGTTGCCGCTCCTATCCTGAATGAGTGGGATGAAAAAGCTTTTCCCTCTAAACCCAACCGCTCCAGGCATTTTCTAAATATAGCCCCAAACTGAAAACGTGACAATGGCGTTCCATCCTCGTGTATCAAAAAAGCGCCTAGCCCCGCCGGGCGAACCTGCATAAAAACCCTTACCGCATCCAGTGGGCATAAAGGCGAACCCGGAATTGGAAACACCTGTACCAGCTTCCCCCTGCCCTCCTGATCTGTTTTTGATTTTCTTAACCACAAGGACAGCCTTCCCCTAGTACACTCAACTTCCTGGCTTCCAATTCCCCCATGTACTTTTTTTGAAGGACTTACCAGTTCCCCAATTCTGAATGCCCCAAAAAATGCTAACAAAAACGCTACTGTAAACAATTTTATCTCGAATTCCGATGCACACACCTCCCTCAATTTAGCTATTATACCCTCGAGAATTTCGAATGTCACGGGCTTCCTGGTATCCTTCCGAACCACCGATCTCCTGTAACCTTTAACGGCCTGTCGCACCCAGAAATCTTTGGTAAAATCAGGCCGCCCCTGTAATTTGAACAGGAAGGCTAGACCTGACAGTTGTGCATTCACCACCGATGCCGACACCCCCTCTTCCATTTTCCTGGCTACGTAATATAAAACGAGCAAACGTCCTGCTCGCCCCTTCGGCTCTTCGCCCACTTCTTGCACAAACGCCAACCACTCCTTCCAAACCCTCTTGTACGCTGACCACGTAGACCCACTTACCGACCGCTTTATCCATCCCGTGATGATTCCAATGCAATCTCCCACAACCATTCTGGACAAGGCACTCCTTGTTGCTCCGCCTCCGGCGCCAACTGTCGGAACCTGTCCCACTGGAAGCGAGATAATGCATCAGCTATCACATTTTCCACTCCTGGCAGGTGTACAGCGTGAATGAAAACATTCAGTTGTAAGCATCTCAGCACCAAATGTTGAAGTAATCTAATAACCGGCGGAGAAGACGCCGTGTTTTTATTGATTACCTGCACCACCCCCAAATTGTCCCCATGGAAGCGCACCTTCAGATCCCTGAACGATGCTCCCCACAACTCCACTGCAAGCACTACCGGAAATAATTCCAACAGCACCAAGTTCTTTGTGAAACCCGCAGCTATCCAGGACTGTGGCCAGGGGCCCGCACTCCATTGTCCCTGGAAGAAGGCTCCAAAACCTGAAGACCCTGCTGCGTCTGTAAAAAGCTCCAGGTCGAAATTACTGACCGGTCCTGCCATCCACAACGCTCGGCCATTGAATGACTCCAAAAAGGTATGCCATACCCTCAGGTCATCCCTATGTGCCTTGACCAAGCGAACAAAATGTCTCTGGGACTTAATACCGCTCGTGCTTGCTGCCAGACGCCGACTGAACACCCTCCCCATAGGTAAAATGCGGCAAGCAAAATTAAGCTTGCCTAACACCGATTGCAATAAGCGCAGTTGCACTTTTCGCAATCCAATCAGCCTCGCGATCTCTGTTTTTAGGTCCGCCAACTTTGCCTCCGGTAATCTGCATTCCATGGCCTCCGAATCCAGAACGATGCCTAGAAACGTGATGACCGTACAAGGTCCCTCAGTTTTTTCAGGCGCCAATGGAATGCCGAACCTGTCTGCTATGTGTTCCAGCGTCGCCAAGAGCATCGCGCATATCCTAGAATCGGCCGGTCCTATGCAGAGGAAGTCGTCCAGGTAATGAATTAATGAATTCACACCCGAAACCTCTCTTACTACCCACTCTACAAAAGAGCTGAATTGCTCAAATATCGCACATGATATAGAGCAACCCATCGGTAGGCATTGGTCGACGTAGAACTCATCGTCCCAATGGCATCCCAGCAGCCTAAAACTTTCAGGGTGAACTGGTAGCAGCCTAAAAGCCGATTCTATATCCACCTTGGCCATCAGTGCCCCTTTTCCGTACCGGCGCACCCACCCTACGGCTGCATCAAACGACGTATATGTCACTGAGCATGCTTCTTGATCTATGGCGTCATTCACCGACCCCCCCCCTTGGGAAGGACAGGTGATGGATGAGCCTAAATTTGTTGGGTTCCTTCTTAGGCACTACCCCCAGTGGTGACACCACCAGGTCTGCCAAAGGTGCCGACGCGAATGGCCCCGCCATCCTGCCCATTGCAACCTCCTTACGCAGTTTTTCACTAACTACGTCCGGGTGTTGCAAAGCGGACCGGAGGTTGGGTGGAAAGGGAGGAACTACCGTCAGTGCACAGGGTATTCGGAAGCCCACTGAGAAACCTTCTTCCAATAATTTTGCCGCAGTCCTGTCCGGATACCTACCGAGAAACGGCCGCATCCTTGCCACTCTCACCGGAGTCCTCCCTCTTGTGTCCAGCTTCCCCTGCCCGACCTTTTGCTTGCTTGAAGCATCTGGCTGCCGAATGGGCTCCGTTGCACCCCGAACACTCGTGCTTGAATCTACATGAGCTTCCGAACTTGCATATCCCTGAGTTATATTGCCAGCACACCCCTTTTTTGTTTCCGGCCGACTGTCCTTGTGCTGAAGTTCCGCCGGCCCCCCCCTGAAAAAACTGGTTTGGTGCCCGCGCAGACGTCATTAATCGCATCCAGAGGCTGATGTCTTTGTGGTCCCAACGCAGCTCTTTTCGGACTGCCCTCCGTTGCCGAAACTGCTCATCATACCTCAGCCACGCAGTCCCACCATAAACCCTGTATGCTTCCCCAATAGAATCCTGATAACAAAACAGCGCCGAACAATGTTCGGGCTGTTTTTCACCTATAACACTTGCCATTATGGCGAACGCCTGCAGCCAATTGCTGAATGTACGCGGGATTAAACGGTATCTCCTTTTTTCCTCGTCCTCTTTTTTGGAATCGTCAGGTTTTACTCTATCTAGATTGAATTTTTCCAGAGGGAGTAAGGAAAAAATTTCCACATACTCACCTTTCCACAGCTTCTCTCGGACTTCCTGTTTCAGATGTGCTCCTAACGGCCCTTCATAACACACATATATTTCACATTTTGCAGCATCCGCAATTCTAACTATATCCTGCCTCGCGACCGTTTCACTGGCCACGGCCGTCTTGCCTGTCCCCTGCGCAACGACCGTCCCTTCCCCTTCCTTGGCTGGCACCGTGCCGGCCGCTGCAACCGCCGGCATCTCTGTGCTTACCCCTGCCCCTGCATTTTCCCCCACTCCTGCTATCGACGGGACCCAAGCTGCCGCTGGCCCCGCTGCTGTTTTACCTGCTTGTTCAAACTTCCGAACTAGATCTTTTATTCCCTCCAAGAAGCCCAACAAACCTACTGTACCCCCGGAGGTCTCCCCTGTCCCCCCCCTTTCTGTCCCCGACCCTGACCCTCTGCTAGGCCCACTGCACTCTGGTAAACATGTTACAATAGTTGCTGACTTACCGGGCTGCATAGGTGACTCCCCATCAGCCGATCGTCTGCCGTCCACCTCTGCTGTCCTCCCTGAACGCAGGGCCTCTTCTTCTTCTGACTCCGATCGATCGTCCGCAAGGTCCAGCACCAAATCTTCCTCCTCCGCGGATGATAGCCCACAGGGCCCGCTGGCTGTTGCTGCCTCAGGCATCCTCTCCCTCCCCCGAGCAGCGCGTCCGTGTGGCGACTTTGAGACAGCCTTACCAGGACCGGTGTGCTGTACCTCAGTCCTGGCGGCTTCTGTTTTCCCCTTTTTCTGCCCCCCCAGATTTGGGTCAGGGCGCTGTGTGTCTCCTGCCGCTGGAGGCCCGGAGCTCCGATCTGTGGTCCCGCTCTGCAGCTGTCCCCGCTCTGTATCAGTTAGCCTGGGGGAGGGGCCAGCGCGCCCGCGCTCCCCGCGTCTGCCAGGCCTCAGTGCGGCCCTGTCTATTTCTGGCCTGGTGCTGCCTCTTCTGGGTTCCCGGGTATCTGTTCTGGGTGGGCTGCAGCTGGGGAACCTGGCCGTACGTTTGGGAGGTGGGCCCGCTGTAGATACTCCCCTGCTCCCCCCCGCCTGCCGCCGTACCTCCGCCCGCCGCTCCGGCGAGTACCGCTCTGGAGGTCTGGTCCTGCGGGCTCTGGTGCCGCACTTGGCCGCCTGCGCAGGCGCCGCATCTGTACCCCTGAGTGCCGATCCTAACGCCGCCTGTAGCCACTCAGGCCCCCGCACTGCTGCCTACTCTCTAAGCTGGGCCAGGATTCTGTCCACTTCTGCCATGCTGCTGCTCTCACTAACTTTCCACCACGCTTTGGTGACTCATCCCAGGCGGGGCCCCCCTTATCAAAGCTCCTCCAGCCCCTCCCCCTCGGCTCTATACTCACCACCCATTAGAAAATTTGTTAAATCCCTGTTAACCCCGTCATGCCCGCCCTACGCTTATTCTCCTGCTGATATTGCTCCGGGCTTCCTTTATGCTGCCTAAGGACCAGAGGTCTTTTTCCAATTTGGCACTGCGTCGCTTTAACTGCTAATTGCGCGGTCATGCAATGCTGTACCCAAACGAAATTTGCGTCCTTTTCTTCCCACAAATAGAGCTTTCTTTTGATGGTATTTGATCACCTCTGCAGTTTTTATTTTTTGCGCTATAAACGGAAAAAGACCGAAAATTTTGAAAAAAAATGATATTTTCTACTTTTTGTTATAAAAAAAATCCAATAAACTAAATTTTAGTCATACATTTAGGCCAAAATGTATTCGGCCACATGTCTTTGGTAAAAAAAATGTCAATAAGCGTATATTTATTGGTTTACGCAAAAGTTATAGCGTCTACAAACTAGGGTACATTTTCTGTAATTTACACAGCTTTTAGTTTATGACTGCCTATGTCATTTCTTGAGGTGCTAAAATGGCAGGGCAGTACAAAACCCCCCCAAGTGACCCCATTTTGGAAAGTAGACACCCCAAGGAAATTGCTGAGAGGCATGTTGAACCCATTGAATATTTATTTTTTTTGTCCCAAGTGATTGAATAATGACAAAAAAAAAAAAAAAAAAATATTTACAAAAAGTTGTCACTAAATGATATATTGCTCACACAGGCCATGGGCCTATGTGGAATTGCACCCCAAAATACATTCAGCTGCTTCTCCTGAGTACGGGGATACCACATGTGTGGGACTTTTTGGGAGCCTAGCCGCGTACGGGGCCCCGAAAACCAATCACCACCTTCAGGATTTCTAAGGGTGTAAATTTTTAAATTTAACTCCTCACTACCTATCACAGTTTCGGAGGCCATGGAATGCCCAGGTGGCACAAAACCCCCCAAAATGACCCCATTTTGGAAAGTAGACACCCCAAGCTATTTGCTGAGAGGCATATTGAGTCCATGGAATATTTTATATTTTGACACAAGTTGTGGGAAAGTGACACTTTTTTTTTTTTTTTTTTTTTTTTTTTTTGCATAAAGTTGTCACTAAATGATATATTGCTCACACAGGCCATGGGCATATGTGGAATTGCACCCCAAAATACATTTAGCTGCTTCTCCTGAGTATGGGGATACCACATGTGTGGGACTTTTTGGGAGCCTAGCCGCGTACGGGACCCCGAAAACCAATCACCGCCTTCAGGATTTCTAAGGGTGAAAATTTTTGATTTCACTCTTCACTGCCTATCACAGTTTCGGAGGCCATGGAATGCCCAGGTGGCACAAAACCCCCCCAAATGACCCCATTTTGGAAAGTAGACACCCCAAGCTATTTGCTGAGAGGCATGGTGAGTATTTTGCAGCTCTCATTTGTTTCTGAAAATGAAGAAAGACAAGAAAAAACATTTTTTTTTTTCTTTTTTCAATTTTCAAAACTTTGTGACAAAAAGTGAGGTCTGCAAAATACTCACTATACCTCTCAGCAAATAGCTTGGGGTGTCTACTTTCCAAAATGGGGTCATTTTGGGGGGGGTTTGTGCCACCTGGGCTTTCCATGGCCTCCGAAACTGTGATAGGCAGTGAAGAGTGAAATCAAAAATTCACGCCCTTAGAAAGCCTGAAGGCGGTGCTTGGTTTTCGGGGTCCCGTACGTGGCTAGGCTCCCAAAAAGTCTCACACATGTGGTATCCCCGTACTCAGGAGAAGCAGCAGAATGTATTTTGGGGTGTAATTTCACATATTCCCATGGCATGTTTGAGCAATATAACATTTAGTGACAACTTTGTGCAAAAAAAAAAAAAAAAAAAAAAAATGTGTCTCTTTCCCGCAACTTGTGTCGCAATATAAAATATTCCATGGACTCGACATGCCTCTCAGCAAATAGCTTGGGGTGTCTACTTTCCAAAATGGGGTCATTTGGGGGGGTTTTGAACTGTCCTGGCATTTTATGCACAACATTTAGAAGCTTATGTCACACATCACCCACTCTTCTAACCACTTGAAGACAAAGCCCTTTCTGACACTTATTGTTTACATGAAAAAGTTATTTTTTTTTTTGCAAAAAAATTACTTTGAACCCCCAAACATTATATATTTTTTTAAAGCAAATGCCCTACAGATTAAAATGGTGGGTGTTTCATTTTTTTTTTTCACACAGTATTTGCGCAGCGATTTTTCAAACGCATTTTTTGGGGAAAAAACACACTTTTTTAAATTTTAATGCACTAAAACACACTATATTGCCCAAATGTTTGATGAAATAAAAAAGATGATCTTAGGCCGAGTACATGGATACCAAACATGACATGCTTTAAAATTGCGCACAAACGTGCAGTGGCAACAAAATAAATACATTTTTAAAAGCCTTTAAAAGCCTTTACAGGTTACCACTTTAGATTTACAGAGGAGGTCTACTGCAAAAATTACTGCCCTCAATCTGACCTTCGCGGTGATACCTCACATGCATGGTGCAATTG
Organism: Aquarana catesbeiana; assembly: GCF_042186555.1. Classification (NCBI taxonomy): domain Eukaryota; kingdom Metazoa; phylum Chordata; class Amphibia; order Anura; family Ranidae; genus Aquarana; species Aquarana catesbeiana. The sequence continues at coordinate 258,299,064 of NC_133331.1, read as the reverse complement.
CTGTTTACGTTTGACGACAGACCGCCGATTGCGTTCGCCTTAGCGCGAGAGCAGGGGGCGACAGGGGTGCTTTTTTTTTTTTTTTTTTTTTTTTTTCTTTATTATTTTTCTGCTTTTTTTATCTTATTTTTAAACTGTTCCTTTCATATTTTTTTTTTTTAATCATTTTTATTGTTATCTCGGGGAATGTAAATATCCCCTATGATAGCAATAGGTAGTGACAGGTACTCTTTTTTGAAAAAATTGGGGTCTATTAGACCCTAGATCTCTCCTCTGCCCTCAAAGCATCTGACCACACCAAGATCGGTGTGATAAAATGCTTTCCCAATTTCCCAATGGCGCCGTTTACATCCGGCGAAATCTAAGTCATGAAATGCTCGTAGCTTCCGGTTTCTTAGGCCATAGAGATGTTTGGAGCCACTCTGGTCTCTGATCAGCTCTATGGTCAGCTGGCTGAATCACCGGCTGCATTCTCAGGTTCCCTGTTGAGACAGGAGAGCCAGAGAAAAACACGGAAGACGGGGGGGGGGGGGCATTCGCTAGGATTGCTTTTACATGAAAGCCGACCACTGGCTGAAAAGAATGATACCAAGATGATACCTAAACCCGCAGGCCTCATTCTGGTATAAACACTCAAAGTTGTGAATGGCGTACCTGAAGACAAAAAAATGGTTAACAATAAAACACAGTAAACGGTAAAGTATAAAAAATTGCATACCTGAAAAACAAACATGATAAAACATAATAACAATAAAACATTGCAGAATAGAATACAGTAAAAAAGAGCAGAACAATAGAGAGAGAATAGAGAGAGAGAGAGAGAGAGAGAACAACAAAACAACAATTTTTTTTTATTGTGTGTGTGTGTGTGTATATATATAAATTTTTTTTTTTTTTTTTTTTTACACTTTTTTTGTAACTAACTTTTATAACTGTAACCGGTTCCAGGTTCAGGTCTCTCAAAATGCGATGGCATCTTGGGAGACCCTGTGAAAGTGTGCCTAGTCTGTGGAATGCTGTACCCTACGCTAATACTCAACTAGTGAATGGTAGCGTTCAAAACATTCACCAATGCAAAGACCAGGATTGTCAGGACAGGAGGGACAATAATAGCGGGTGTCATGCCTATTTCCGCGCTTGCTGCAGACACGACATCTTTTTTGGGGGGGGTTCGTTGGGTAGGGGTACTCGGGAGGACATAAAAATGCCTCTCATGCAGCCGACTGCATTTGGTTGGGGATGTGAATGGGGGAAGTACGGGCGCTGCAGAAGTGGTGGGTTCCCAATTAGGATTGGCGAATGCAGCAGGAAGGGCACTATGGGCACGACGGGCCTGTGTTTGTCTTCTTCTTGGTGGCAGAGGGGCACTACTTGTGCTTGCCACCTCACCAGCTTTAACTGCACTTATGGGACTCGCCACGTCACCAAGTGTTACTGCAGTGCTGGTTTGACTACGACCGAGGTGTACTAAGCCGCTGGTGCTTGCCAGTTCACCAAAACGCTACCAAACAAAACTGTTAGCGATCGCAGGGATCAGGCCTGACTCTGCGAACGCTGCAGTTATGCGTTTAGTGTTTTGTAAGTGACAGTGATTGATCGATACTGCACTTGGGTGGGCTGGGCTGGGCCGGGCGGAGGGGCAAAACGCAGGTGCTAGCAGGTATCTGGGCTGATCCCGCTAACACTGCATTTTTGGGAACCCTAAACTGCTGGGGACACTAGTATAGATCTGATCGGATCAGATATTGATCCGATCAGATACTATACCACTAAGGGAGGTGTACGGTGCGTGCGTGGGTGTTGGCGGTACTGGCGCTAACCTGACGCTGCCTGGGGCTGGTGCTTGCCAGTTCACCAAAATGCTACCAAAAAAACTGTTAGCGATTGCAGGGATCAGGCCTGACTCTGCGAACGCTGCAGTTATGCGTTTAGTGTTTTGTAAGTGACAGTAATCGATCGATACTGCACTTGGGTGGGCTGGGCTGGGCTGGGCTGGACGGAGGGGGCAAAACGCAGGTGCTAGCAGGTATCTGGGCTGATCCCGCTAACACTGCGTTTTTGGGAACCCTAAACTGCTGGGGACGCTAGTATAGATCTGATCGGATCAGATATTGATCCGTTCAGATACTATACCACTAAGGGAGGCGTATGCTGCGTGCGTTGGTGTTAGCGGTACTGGCGCTAATCTGACGCTGCCTGGGGCGATGCATATCACCACCGGGCAATCAGGGGGCTAAACCTTTATTCGGTAATAAACGGCGGGTGCCCTGACACTATAAAAAATAAACGAACTAACCAGCGTCACCTGTAACGCTTATACGGTGATCAGTGGTGAAAGGGTTAACTAGGGGGCAATCAAGGGGTTAAAACATTTATTAGATAGTATATGGGGGTCCCTGTCACTATAAAACGCTGACAGTGAACCTAAATATTTACGTCCCTAACTAGCGTCACCAGCGACACTAATACAGCGATCAGAAAAATGATCGCTTAGTGACACTGGTGACGGGGGGTGATCAAGGGGTTAAAACTTGTTTAGGGGGGTACCCTAACTGCCCTAACACTGTAACTGTCACAAACTGATACCATGCAGTAATCAGAAAAAAAAAAAAACCTGCTTGGTGTCGGTGTGACAGGGAGGGGGGGAGGGGTGATTGGGGGGTGATCGGGGGGGGATCGGGGGTGTTTTGCGTGCCTGGCATGTTCTACTGTGTGTGTTTGTGTTTTACACTCACAGTACAGTCTTCTCTCCTCGGCGCCGGAACTGAAAATACCGAGCCGAGGAGAGATGACATCATTTCCTTTGCTGCTGTTTAGCATACAGCAGCAAAGGAATGTTCTGATTGGCCGGTGGCGATCGCGAGGGGGGGGCCACGAACGGATGGCCTCCCCCTCACCTCCGATCACCGGGGGACAAAAGAGGACCGCCTCGGGCATCGGGGGGGTCCAATCGGACCCCCCACCCGCAGGAGGCAGATCACGTACATTAACGTGATTTTGCCTGCCCGTGCCGCCTTGCCGACGTATATCGGTGTGAGGCGGTCCTTAAGTGGTTAAAACTTATCGAACAAATGAGGGGGATACTCGGGGCTGCGTATAAACTGGGACAAGTCCCAGATTCTTCCAGTGGATGTGTTCCCTCCTCCCCTCACGTCCCCTCCATTACCACTTGCCAGGGTATCCAAGATTAAATACTTGGGGGTGGAGGTGACTAGAGATCTGGTGGATTGCACTTCTTTAAATATAGCTCCCTTGTTTAATTTACTGAAAAGTAAAACGCAGACATGGTCTAGATTTGCCTATGGGGGTGATGGGCCGTGTAAACTTAATTAGGATGATTATACTGCCCAAGATTTTATATCTGGTATGGCATGCCCCTCTATACATCCCCTTAAAACTTTTCAAACAGATGGAAGCTATTTTAAACTCATTTGTCTGGGGGCAAAGCAGACACAAACTAGCCTGGCAAACCCTAAAGAACCCCACAGACATGGGGGGCGTAGCAGGATTATTACCTAGCCTCACAACTTTCCCATATGTACCACTTTCACACGACGGAAATGCAGCGATATAGATCTTTGGTCTGTGACAAACCGGGACACTCAACGTTTACACCAATTCAGGCTATTTTACGTGGGAAAAGAGCACCAGGCCCCACTGCGTGGTACAACTCGGGCATGTTGATGCATCACCAAAGAATTTGGGAAATTTCTCTTAACCACTTGAGCCCCGGACCATGACTGTTGTATAACAGATGTGTTTAACTCCCATGAACTACTACCCCCCTTCTAACCGTATTCAGTAACCGAGACCACACCGTACTCTTGGGGTAACAAAGGCCGTAGCAGCCTACTTTATTTAACAAATATAATGACTCAAATATCAAAAATATAAAAACGTTTAAATGGAAAAAACATATCTGTTATAAAAAACCTTTGAAATCTAACGTTGGTCTGAGCAGGCACTCAATAAACCTCTGTGTTAATACACCTTCTTGCACTGCAGTCCCTCTCAAATGTATTATCACTGCCTCAAGCCGACAAGCTGGCTCAAAGACTACCCCTGACCGCAGTGCCCATTATCCCTTCCCGGCTGACCTCCGTCAACCGGGAACCACCATCAGGACCCCTCCAACGATAGTCCCGATCTCATCCTTCTGATATCTTCTTCCTGCCCAGACCAACGTCCGCCACCACTACGACATCCATTGCCAGTACCTGTGAAGAAAAACCAGAAAACACTTCCCGAACAACCAAAAAGAAAACTGCTAACCATAGGGAGGGTGGGTGGGAACTTTCCACCACGCTTTGGTGACTCATCCCAGGCGGGGCCCCCCTTATCAAAGCTCCTCCAGCCCCTCCCCCTCGGCTCTATACTCACCACCCATTAGAAAATTTGTTAAATCCCTGTTAACCCCGTCATGCCCGCCCTACGCTTATTCTCCTGCTGATATTGCTCCGGGCTTCCTTGACTGTTGTATAACAGATGTGTTTAACTCCCATGAACTACTACCCCCCTTCTAACCGTATTCAGTAACCGAGACCACACCGTACTCTTGGGGTAACAAAGGCCGTAGCAGCCTACTTTATTTAACAAATATAATGACTCAAATATCAAAAATATAAAAACGTTTAAATGGAAAAAACATATCTGTTATAAAAAACCTTTGAAATCTAACGTTGGTCTGAGCAGGCACTCAATAAACCTCTGTGTTAATACACCTTCTTGCACTGCAGTCCCTCTCAAATGTATTATCACTGCCTCAAGCCGACAAGCTGGCTCAAAGACTACCCCTGACCGCAGTGCCCATTATCCCTTCCCGGCTGACCTCCGTCAACCGGGAACCACCATCAGGACCCCTCCAACGATAGTCCCGATCTCATCCTTCTGATATCTTCTTCCTGCCCAGACCAACGTCCGCCACAGCAAACAAGGGTAATCCCCTTACCCTTGGAAGCCCCTCCACACCCGAAGTTCTCGTTGTATACCGTCTTGAAGGCCCAAAGCCCACATGTCTATGCCTACCTCGTTTAAATGAACCCCATCCTTTTTTAAGTATCTCCAGGTCTCAAATTCCAACTCTAGATGACGTATTGCTAAACCTCCCTTCCGTACCATAAATTTGGTCACCTCCCTATTAATCTTCCTCCTGGCTCTATTAATACCTTCCACCGATCTGGCCATTCGCCATGTCGTGCGCGCCACTATATCTGACCATACCACGATCATATCAGGAAATTGCTCCATCAAGCGGTCAATATCTGATTTGATATCTCGTGTAATGTCCAACATGGACCTAATCCCCAAATCATTGCCGCCCACATGTAGTACTAACACATCAGGCGGTCTGTCCCTGGCTGCATAACGCTGCACCTCAGGAACCACCCGGCCCCATAGCATTCCCGGGACTCCAAACCATTTAATGTAGGCTTCCTTTCTATCAAAACCCAACTGCCTACCATCGTACCTCACGTCCCCTCTCCGTGCCCCCCAACAGACATAGGAATGGCCCATGATCCATACCATCCCGGTCACCAAACCTGAAATCAAAAGAGGAAAAACAACATACACTATAACATGACCATCATTTTCAAACATCATACCCGGGCAGACTGAAGAGTCCTGCCCACTTGATTACCTCACAAACCTACTATCAGGTGGGGCCTAACGTAAGACCTGAACCTGTTGGACTCCCACCGCCCAATCCGTTTCACTGCCTCCATATCCATCCCTTGCCTCGCTGCTTCCGTTGCCGCTCCTATCCTGAATGAGTGGGATGAAAAAGCTTTTCCCTCTAAACCCAACCGCTCCAGGCATTTTCTAAATATAGCCCCAAACTGAAAACGTGACAATGGCGTTCCATCCTCGTGTATCAAAAAAGCGCCTAGCCCCGCCGGGCGAACCTGCATAAAAACCCTTACCGCATCCAGTGGGCATAAAGGCGAACCCGGAATTGGAAACACCTGTACCAGCTTCCCCCTGCCCTCCTGATCTGTTTTTGATTTTCTTAACCACAAGGACAGCCTTCCCCTAGTACACTCAACTTCCTGGCTTCCAATTCCCCCATGTACTTTTTTTGAAGGACTTACCAGTTCCCCAATTCTGAATGCCCCAAAAAATGCTAACAAAAACGCTACTGTAAACAATTTTATCTCGAATTCCGATGCACACACCTCCCTCAATTTAGCTATTATACCCTCGAGAATTTCGAATGTCACGGGCTTCCTGGTATCCTTCCGAACCACCGATCTCCTGTAACCTTTAACGGCCTGTCGCACCCAGAAATCTTTGGTAAAATCAGGCCGCCCCTGTAATTTGAACAGGAAGGCTAGACCTGACAGTTGTGCATTCACCACCGATGCCGACACCCCCTCTTCCATTTTCCTGGCTACGTAATATAAAACGAGCAAACGTCCTGCTCGCCCCTTCGGCTCTTCGCCCACTTCTTGCACAAACGCCAACCACTCCTTCCAAACCCTCTTGTACGCTGACCACGTAGACCCACTTACCGACCGCTTTATCCATCCCGTGATGATTCCAATGCAATCTCCCACAACCATTCTGGACAAGGCACTCCTTGTTGCTCCGCCTCCGGCGCCAACTGTCGGAACCTGTCCCACTGGAAGCGAGATAATGCATCAGCTATCACATTTTCCACTCCTGGCAGGTGTACAGCGTGAATGAAAACATTCAGTTGTAAGCATCTCAGCACCAAATGTTGAAGTAATCTAATAACCGGCGGAGAAGACGCCGTGTTTTTATTGATTACCTGCACCACCCCCAAATTGTCCCCATGGAAGCGCACCTTCAGATCCCTGAACGATGCTCCCCACAACTCCACTGCAAGCACTACCGGAAATAATTCCAACAGCACCAAGTTCTTTGTGAAACCCGCAGCTATCCAGGACTGTGGCCAGGGGCCCGCACTCCATTGTCCCTGGAAGAAGGCTCCAAAACCTGAAGACCCTGCTGCGTCTGTAAAAAGCTCCAGGTCGAAATTACTGACCGGTCCTGCCATCCACAACGCTCGGCCATTGAATGACTCCAAAAAGGTATGCCATACCCTCAGGTCATCCCTATGTGCCTTGACCAAGCGAACAAAATGTCTCTGGGACTTAATACCGCTCGTGCTTGCTGCCAGACGCCGACTGAACACCCTCCCCATAGGTAAAATGCGGCAAGCAAAATTAAGCTTGCCTAACACCGATTGCAATAAGCGCAGTTGCACTTTTCGCAATCCAATCAGCCTCGCGATCTCTGTTTTTAGGTCCGCCAACTTTGCCTCCGGTAATCTGCATTCCATGGCCTCCGAATCCAGAACGATGCCTAGAAACGTGATGACCGTACAAGGTCCCTCAGTTTTTTCAGGCGCCAATGGAATGCCGAACCTGTCTGCTATGTGTTCCAGCGTCGCCAAGAGCATCGCGCATATCCTAGAATCGGCCGGTCCTATGCAGAGGAAGTCGTCCAGGTAATGAATTAATGAATTCACACCCGAAACCTCTCTTACTACCCACTCTACAAAAGAGCTGAATTGCTCAAATATCGCACATGATATAGAGCAACCCATCGGTAGGCATTGGTCGACGTAGAACTCATCGTCCCAATGGCATCCCAGCAGCCTAAAACTTTCAGGGTGAACTGGTAGCAGCCTAAAAGCCGATTCTATATCCACCTTGGCCATCAGTGCCCCTTTTCCGTACCGGCGCACCCACCCTACGGCTGCATCAAACGACGTATATGTCACTGAGCATGCTTCTTGATCTATGGCGTCATTCACCGACCCCCCCCCTTGGGAAGGACAGGTGATGGATGAGCCTAAATTTGTTGGGTTCCTTCTTAGGCACTACCCCCAGTGGTGACACCACCAGGTCTGCCAAAGGTGCCGACGCGAATGGCCCCGCCATCCTGCCCATTGCAACCTCCTTACGCAGTTTTTCACTAACTACGTCCGGGTGTTGCAAAGCGGACCGGAGGTTGGGTGGAAAGGGAGGAACTACCGTCAGTGCACAGGGTATTCGGAAGCCCACTGAGAAACCTTCTTCCAATAATTTTGCCGCAGTCCTGTCCGGATACCTACCGAGAAACGGCCGCATCCTTGCCACTCTCACCGGAGTCCTCCCTCTTGTGTCCAGCTTCCCCTGCCCGACCTTTTGCTTGCTTGAAGCATCTGGCTGCCGAATGGGCTCCGTTGCACCCCGAACACTCGTGCTTGAATCTACATGAGCTTCCGAACTTGCATATCCCTGAGTTATATTGCCAGCACACCCCTTTTTTGTTTCCGGCCGACTGTCCTTGTGCTGAAGTTCCGCCGGCCCCCCCCTGAAAAAACTGGTTTGGTGCCCGCGCAGACGTCATTAATCGCATCCAGAGGCTGATGTCTTTGTGGTCCCAACGCAGCTCTTTTCGGACTGCCCTCCGTTGCCGAAACTGCTCATCATACCTCAGCCACGCAGTCCCACCATAAACCCTGTATGCTTCCCCAATAGAATCCTGATAACAAAACAGCGCCGAACAATGTTCGGGCTGTTTTTCACCTATAACACTTGCCATTATGGCGAACGCCTGCAGCCAATTGCTGAATGTACGCGGGATTAAACGGTATCTCCTTTTTTCCTCGTCCTCTTTTTTGGAATCGTCAGGTTTTACTCTATCTAGATTGAATTTTTCCAGAGGGAGTAAGGAAAAAATTTCCACATACTCACCTTTCCACAGCTTCTCTCGGACTTCCTGTTTCAGATGTGCTCCTAACGGCCCTTCATAACACACATATATTTCACATTTTGCAGCATCCGCAATTCTAACTATATCCTGCCTCGCGACCGTTTCACTGGCCACGGCCGTCTTGCCTGTCCCCTGCGCAACGACCGTCCCTTCCCCTTCCTTGGCTGGCACCGTGCCGGCCGCTGCAACCGCCGGCATCTCTGTGCTTACCCCTGCCCCTGCATTTTCCCCCACTCCTGCTATCGACGGGACCCAAGCTGCCGCTGGCCCCGCTGCTGTTTTACCTGCTTGTTCAAACTTCCGAACTAGATCTTTTATTCCCTCCAAGAAGCCCAACAAACCTACTGTACCCCCGGAGGTCTCCCCTGTCCCCCCCCTTTCTGTCCCCGACCCTGACCCTCTGCTAGGCCCACTGCACTCTGGTAAACATGTTACAATAGTTGCTGACTTACCGGGCTGCATAGGTGACTCCCCATCAGCCGATCGTCTGCCGTCCACCTCTGCTGTCCTCCCTGAACGCAGGGCCTCTTCTTCTTCTGACTCCGATCGATCGTCCGCAAGGTCCAGCACCAAATCTTCCTCCTCCGCGGATGATAGCCCACAGGGCCCGCTGGCTGTTGCTGCCTCAGGCATCCTCTCCCTCCCCCGAGCAGCGCGTCCGTGTGGCGACTTTGAGACAGCCTTACCAGGACCGGTGTGCTGTACCTCAGTCCTGGCGGCTTCTGTTTTCCCCTTTTTCTGCCCCCCCAGATTTGGGTCAGGGCGCTGTGTGTCTCCTGCCGCTGGAGGCCCGGAGCTCCGATCTGTGGTCCCGCTCTGCAGCTGTCCCCGCTCTGTATCAGTTAGCCTGGGGGAGGGGCCAGCGCGCCCGCGCTCCCCGCGTCTGCCAGGCCTCAGTGCGGCCCTGTCTATTTCTGGCCTGGTGCTGCCTCTTCTGGGTTCCCGGGTATCTGTTCTGGGTGGGCTGCAGCTGGGGAACCTGGCCGTACGTTTGGGAGGTGGGCCCGCTGTAGATACTCCCCTGCTCCCCCCCGCCTGCCGCCGTACCTCCGCCCGCCGCTCCGGCGAGTACCGCTCTGGAGGTCTGGTCCTGCGGGCTCTGGTGCCGCACTTGGCCGCCTGCGCAGGCGCCGCATCTGTACCCCTGAGTGCCGATCCTAACGCCGCCTGTAGCCACTCAGGCCCCCGCACTGCTGCCTACTCTCTAAGCTGGGCCAGGATTCTGTCCACTTCTGCCATGCTGCTGCTCTCACTAACTTTCCACCACGCTTTGGTGACTCATCCCAGGCGGGGCCCCCCTTATCAAAGCTCCTCCAGCCCCTCCCCCTCGGCTCTATACTCACCACCCATTAGAAAATTTGTTAAATCCCTGTTAACCCCGTCATGCCCGCCCTACGCTTATTCTCCTGCTGATATTGCTCCGGGCTTCCTTTATGCTGCCTAAGGACCAGAGGTCTTTTTCCAATTTGGCACTGCGTCGCTTTAACTGCTAATTGCGCGGTCATGCAATGCTGTACCCAAACGAAATTTGCGTCCTTTTCTTCCCACAAATAGAGCTTTCTTTTGATGGTATTTGATCACCTCTGCAGTTTTTATTTTTTGCGCTATAAACGGAAAAAGACCGAAAATTTTGAAAAAAAATGATATTTTCTACTTTTTGTTATAAAAAAAATCCAATAAACTAAATTTTAGTCATACATTTAGGCCAAAATGTATTCGGCCACATGTCTTTGGTAAAAAAAATGTCAATAAGCGTATATTTATTGGTTTACGCAAAAGTTATAGCGTCTACAAACTAGGGTACATTTTCTGTAATTTACACAGCTTTTAGTTTATGACTGCCTATGTCATTTCTTGAGGTGCTAAAATGGCAGGGCAGTACAAAACCCCCCCAAGTGACCCCATTTTGGAAAGTAGACACCCCAAGGAAATTGCTGAGAGGCATGTTGAACCCATTGAATATTTATTTTTTTTGTCCCAAGTGATTGAATAATGACAAAAAAAAAAAAAAAAAAATATTTACAAAAAGTTGTCACTAAATGATATATTGCTCACACAGGCCATGGGCCTATGTGGAATTGCACCCCAAAATACATTCAGCTGCTTCTCCTGAGTACGGGGATACCACATGTGTGGGACTTTTTGGGAGCCTAGCCGCGTACGGGGCCCCGAAAACCAATCACCACCTTCAGGATTTCTAAGGGTGTAAATTTTTAAATTTAACTCCTCACTACCTATCACAGTTTCGGAGGCCATGGAATGCCCAGGTGGCACAAAACCCCCCAAAATGACCCCATTTTGGAAAGTAGACACCCCAAGCTATTTGCTGAGAGGCATATTGAGTCCATGGAATATTTTATATTTTGACACAAGTTGTGGGAAAGTGACACTTTTTTTTTTTTTTTTTTTTTTTTTTTTTGCATAAAGTTGTCACTAAATGATATATTGCTCACACAGGCCATGGGCATATGTGGAATTGCACCCCAAAATACATTTAGCTGCTTCTCCTGAGTATGGGGATACCACATGTGTGGGACTTTTTGGGAGCCTAGCCGCGTACGGGACCCCGAAAACCAATCACCGCCTTCAGGATTTCTAAGGGTGAAAATTTTTGATTTCACTCTTCACTGCCTATCACAGTTTCGGAGGCCATGGAATGCCCAGGTGGCACAAAACCCCCCCAAATGACCCCATTTTGGAAAGTAGACACCCCAAGCTATTTGCTGAGAGGCATGGTGAGTATTTTGCAGCTCTCATTTGTTTCTGAAAATGAAGAAAGACAAGAAAAAACATTTTTTTTTTTCTTTTTTCAATTTTCAAAACTTTGTGACAAAAAGTGAGGTCTGCAAAATACTCACTATACCTCTCAGCAAATAGCTTGGGGTGTCTACTTTCCAAAATGGGGTCATTTTGGGGGGGGTTTGTGCCACCTGGGCTTTCCATGGCCTCCGAAACTGTGATAGGCAGTGAAGAGTGAAATCAAAAATTCACGCCCTTAGAAAGCCTGAAGGCGGTGCTTGGTTTTCGGGGTCCCGTACGTGGCTAGGCTCCCAAAAAGTCTCACACATGTGGTATCCCCGTACTCAGGAGAAGCAGCAGAATGTATTTTGGGGTGTAATTTCACATATTCCCATGGCATGTTTGAGCAATATAACATTTAGTGACAACTTTGTGCAAAAAAAAAAAAAAAAAAAAAAAATGTGTCTCTTTCCCGCAACTTGTGTCGCAATATAAAATATTCCATGGACTCGACATGCCTCTCAGCAAATAGCTTGGGGTGTCTACTTTCCAAAATGGGGTCATTTGGGGGGGTTTTGAACTGTCCTGGCATTTTATGCACAACATTTAGAAGCTTATGTCACACATCACCCACTCTTCTAACCACTTGAAGACAAAGCCCTTTCTGACACTTATTGTTTACATGAAAAAGTTATTTTTTTTTTTGCAAAAAAATTACTTTGAACCCCCAAACATTATATATTTTTTTAAAGCAAATGCCCTACAGATTAAAATGGTGGGTGTTTCATTTTTTTTTTTCACACAGTATTTGCGCAGCGATTTTTCAAACGCATTTTTTGGGGAAAAAACACACTTTTTTAAATTTTAATGCACTAAAACACACTATATTGCCCAAATGTTTGATGAAATAAAAAAGATGATCTTAGGCCGAGTACATGGATACCAAACATGACATGCTTTAAAATTGCGCACAAACGTGCAGTGGCAACAAAATAAATACATTTTTAAAAGCCTTTAAAAGCCTTTACAGGTTACCACTTTAGATTTACAGAGGAGGTCTACTGCAAAAATTACTGCCCTCAATCTGACCTTCGCGGTGATACCTCACATGCATGGTGCAATTGCTGTTTACGTTTGACGACAGACCGCCGATTGCGTTCGCCTTAGCGCGAGAGCAGGGGGCGACAGGGGTGCTTTTTTTTTTTTTTTTTTTTTTTTTTTTCTTTATTATTTTTCTGCTTTTTTTATCTTATTTTTAAACTGTTCCTTTCATATTTTTTTTTTTTAATCATTTTTATTGTTATCTCGGGGAATGTAAATATCCCCTATGATAGCAATAGGTAGTGACAGGTACTCTTTTTTGAAAAAATTGGGGTCTATTAGACCCTAGATCTCTCCTCTGCCCTCAAAGCATCTGACCACACCAAGATCGGTGTGATAAAATGCTTCCCCAATTTCCCAATGGCGCTATTTACATCCGGCGAAATCTAAGTCATAAAATGCTCGTAGCTTCCGGTTTCTTAGGCCATAGAGATGTTTGGAGCCACTCTGGTCTCTGATCAGCTCTATGGTCAGCTGGCTGAATCACCGGCTGCATTCTCAGGTTCCCTGTTGAGACAGGAGAGCCAGAGAAAAACACGGAAGACGGTGGGGGGGGGGGGGGCATTCCCTCCCACGGCTTGTAAATGCAGTCTAGAGGCTAATTAGCCGCTAGGATTGCTTTTACATGAAAGCCGACCGCTGGCTGAAAAGAATGATACCAAGATGATACCTAAACCTGCAGGCATCATTCTGGTATAACCACTCAAAGTCGTGAATGGCGTACCTGAAGACAAAAAAATGGTTAACAATAAAGCACAGTAAACGGTAAAGTATAAAAAATTGCATACCTGAAAAGCAAACATGATAAAACATAATAACAATAAAACATTGCAGAATAGAATACAGTAAAAAAGAGCAGAACAATAGAGAGAGAATAGAGAGAGAGAGAACAATAAAACGACAACTATTTTTTTTTATTTTATATATATTTTTTTTTTGACACTTTTTTTGTAACTAACTTTTGTAACTGTAACCGGTTCCAGGTTCGGGTCTCTCAAAATGTGATGGCATCTTGGGAGACCCTGTGAAAGTGTGCCTAGTCTGTGCAATGCTGTACCCTACGCTAATACTCAACTAGTGAATGGTAGCGTTCAAAACATTCACCAATGCAAAGACCAGGATTGTCAGGACAGGAGGGACAATAATAGCGGGTGTCACGCCTATATCCGCGCTTCCTGCAGACACAACATCTTTTTTGGGGGGGTTCGTTGGGTAGGGGTACTCGGGAGGACATAAAGAAAATGCCTCTCATGCAGCTGACTGCATTTGGTTGGGGATGTGAATGGGGGAAGTACGGGCGCTGCAGAAGTGGTGGGTTCCCAATTAGGATTGGCGAATGCAGCAGGAAGGGCACTATGGGCATGACAGGCCTGTGTTTGTCTTCTTGGTGGCAGCGGGACACTACTTGCGCTTGCCACCTCACCAGCTTGAACTGCACTTATGGGACTCGCCACGTCACCAAGTGTTACTGCAGTGCTGGTTTGACTACGACCGGGGTGTACTAGGCCGCTGGTGCTTGCCAGTTCACCAAAACGCTACCAAAAAAACTGTTAGCGATCGCAGGGATCAGGCCTGACTCTGCGAACGCTGCAGTTATGTGGTTAGTGTTTTGTAAGTGACAGTGATCGATCGATACTGCACTTGGGTGGGCTGGGCTGGGCCGGGCGGAGGGGCAAAACACAGGTGCTAGCAGGTATCTGGGCTGATCCCGCTAACACTGCGTTTTTGGGAACCCTAAACTGCTGGGGACGCTAGTATAGATCTGATCGGATCAGATATTGATCCGTTCAGATACTATACCACTAAGGGAGGCGTATGCTGCGTGCGTGGGTGTTAGCGGTACTGGCGCTAACCTGACGCTGCCTGGGGCTGGTGCTTGCCAGTTCACCAAAACGCTACCAAAAAAACTGTTAGCGATCGCAGGGATCAGGCCTGACTCTGCGAACGCTGCAGTTATGCGTTTAGTGTTTTGTAAGGGACAGTGATCGATCGATACTGCACTTGGGTGGGCCGGGCCGGGCGGAGGGGCAAAACGCAGGTGCTAGCAGGTATCTGGGCTGATCCCGCTAACACTGCGTTTTTGGGAACCCTAAACTGCTGGGGACGCTAGTATAGATCTGATCGGATCAGATATTGATCCGTTCAGATACTATACCACTAAGGGAGGTGTACGGTGCGTGCGTGGGTGTTAGCGCTACTGGCGCTAACCTGACGCTCCCTTTTGCTTGCTTGCCAGTTCACCAAAACGCTACCAAAAAAACTGTTAGTGATCGCAGGGATCAGGCCTGACTCTGCGAACGCTGCAGTTATGCGTTTAGTGTTTTGTAAGTGACAGTGATCGATCGATACTGCACTTGGGTGGGCCGGGCGGAGGGGCAAAACGCAGGTGCTAGCGGGTATCTGGGCTGATCCCGCTAACACTGCGTTTTTGGGAACCCTAAACTGCTGGGGACGCTAGTATAGATCTGATCGGATCAGATATTGATCCGTACAGATACTATACCACTAAGGGAGGCGTATGCCGCGTGCGTGGGTGTTAGCGGTACTGGCGCTAATCTGACGCTGCCTGGGGCGACGCATATCACCGCCGGGCGATCAGGGGGCTAAACCTTTATTCGGTAATAAACGGCGGGTGCCCTGACACTATAAAAAATAAACGAACTAACCAGCGTCAACCGTAACGTTTATACGGTGATCAGTGGTGAAAGGGTTAACTAGGGGGCAATCAAGGGGTTAAAACATTTATTAGATAGTATATGGGGGTCCCTGACACTATAAAACGCTGACGGCGAACCTAAATATTTACGTCCCTAACTAGCGTCACCAGTGACACTAATACAGCGATCAGAAAAATGATCGCTTAGCAACACTGGTGACAGGGGGTGATCAAGGGGTTAAAACTTTATTAGGGGGGGTTAGGGGGGTATCCTAGACCTAAAGGGGGGTAATACTAACTGTCCCAACACTGTAACTGTCACAAACTGACACTATGCAGTAATCAGAAAAAAAAAAAAAAAACCTGCTGGTGTCAGTTTGTGACGGGGGGGGGGGGGTGATTGGGGGGGGGGGTCGGGGGGCGATCGGGGGGGGGATCGGGGTGTTTTGTATGCCTGGCATGTTCTACTGTGTGTGTAGTGTGTTGTGCACTTACATTGATGTCTTCTCCCCTCGGCGCTGGAACGGAATACCGAGCTGAGGGGAGATGACATCATTTCCTTTGCTGCTGTTTAGCATACAGCAGCAAAGGAATGTTCCCATTGGCCGGCGGCGATCGCGAGGGGGGGGCCACGAACGGATGGCCTCCCCCTCATCTCGGATCGCCGGGGAACAGAACGGGACCGCCTCGGGCGGCGGGGGGGGGTCCGATCGGACCCCCCACCCGCGGAAGGCAAATCACGTACATGTACGTGATTTTGCCTGCCCGTGCCGCTTTGCCGACGTAAATCGGCGTTAGGCGGTCCTTAAGTGGTTAAGAAGCAAAATGTGGGGAAATGTAATTCACACACCCCATTGTGGCTTAATAATATGATGCCGGAATTGGAAACAATTCCAGATTCAATAGTCTGGGCTAGGTATGGAATACTATATCTCCATTAGGTCATATCCACATCCGGGCTTAAGCAATTCCAGACACTTAAGGAGGAGTTCTCTCTTCCACACCATCTAGCATTCAAATACTTGCAGCTCCGTCACGCGCTTAAAACCCAGTTACCGAGTTTGGATCTAGAAATGGCTCCTCCCCCTGTGTTGGGTATAATCCTAGGAGATGACCCCTCAAAGCTGATATCACTCCTGTACTACACAATTATGCCCCGTACACACGGTCGGACTTTGTTCGGACATTCCGACAAAATCCTAGGATTTTTTCTGACGGATGTTGGCTCAAACTTGTCTTGCATACACACGGTCACACAAAGTTGTCGGAAAATCCGACCGTTCTAAACGCGGTGACGTAAAACACGTACGTCGGGACTATAAACGGGGCAGTGGCCAATAGCTTTCATCTCTTTATTTATTCTGAGCATGCGTGGCACTTTGTCCGTCGGATTTGTGTACACACGATCGGAATTTCCGACAACGGATTTTGTTGTCGGAAAATTTTATAGCAAGCTCTCAAACTTTGTGTGTCGGAAAATCCGATGGAAAATGTGTGATGGAGCCTACACACGGTCGGAATTTCCGACAACAAGGTCTTATCACACATTTTCCGTCAGAAAATCCGACCGTGTGTACGGGGCATTAGACAAAGGGGAGTAGCAGTTGTGTCACACAAAGCTAAGACGCAATGGGAACAAGATATAGAACCTATAGATGACGCTGACTGGAACGAGATCTTAGAAGGAACCAAGACAGTATCTCCCAAGATGTCAGACTGACACAAATATATATTGTTCATAAGGCCTATCTGACACCGTTGAGATTGGCAAAGTTCCAGCAGACGCCGAATCCGACGTGTCGCTTGTGCAGAGCTGATCCAGGTTCATTTTACCATCTCATATGGAGCTGCCCTCCTGTTCAGACATTTTGGGCACAGGTTATCCGTTTCCTCCATGACAATATGGGGTCCCCTGTGGTGCTGGACCCTAAGTTATGTATATTGGGGTTACTGCCAGATGTAGAGGTGGATAAGTATCACACAAAATTCATCTCTGAAACTATATTTTTGGCGCGTAAAGTGATAGCTCAGAGATGGATGCAGAATGTACCCCCCACGATGCAGATGTGGAAAAAAGCAATAAACTATAACCTACCATTCAAGAAACTGATCTATGCACACAGGGGATCTTCGCAAAAATATTCTAAGATATGGGACAAATGGTTGGAGGATGGGGAGACCTGTGTTTAGTTGGGTCATATCCGGGGCACAATTTGCAGGTTGGATTAATGGACTAATCGATTCATCACACCTACGGATATAAGAATACATATCCTACAAAACTTTTGCTTATTGAATTTTGCTGTCATGTTATGTACTTGACTTTCCTTGCATTTGTGTACCAAAATGGCTTGTAAAATGTAGTTTATATCAATCAAGTTGTTTTTTTTTCCAAGTAAAAAAAAAAAAAGTCAATCGGAGTGGACTGCAACCATAAGCCAAACGCTTGGCTCAGGATTGCGGTGCGATATACAAGGTTCCCCAGTCAAACAAAAAAATAAATACATTTTAGAATCGGCAGGTTCACCTCTTGAATGCTTGCAGCCGCAATCAACTGCTTTTCAGAGGGCAGTCCTCTATAAGAAAGTGCCCTAATACTACCTAGTGGGGACATAGCAATATAAAATTTGCAGGTGTTCTAACCCTTCCCTATTGTATCCTTAACAAACCCCCCAAAAAAAGTGTTCCAGCTATGCCTACAGTTTTTTAACCAAAAAACAGGTTGCAGGTTTTTGCTAAAGAAGATACTGAGTAATTCTTTATAGTCAGATGTCTGATATAAAATATGTTTAACATAATTTTACTATGTTGAAATGGAGTGGAGAAATGAAAAAAGCATGTTAGCAAGCGGAAACTGTAACACAAAGGTTTAAAACTTGCTTTTATTTCTCTTTCTAGGATGACCAATGACACTGCTACAGGTAAGACCTATTTTAGTGCTTTGATAAACTGAGCTTGTTATATAATGCTGAAAATTGTAAGTATGTGCAACCCAAGATGATCAGTTAGCTATCACATTATAGGATAAAAAAAAACTACACTGTGACTGGCTACCTTGCTTCGAGGTAACATATGGTAAAACGCACATCACCCCAATGTACAAGTAGAGTAGATGACAACATATCTGCACAGCACCGTGTACAGTGCATTAAACATGAAAGATGCAGGTCCAGGTTCTGTTGTCTTGCATTGGCAGCCTACCCTAAATAAATAGTGCTTAATGCACATGGACATATTAACCACTTCAGCTCCAGAAGGCTTTACCCCTTCAAGACCTGGCCATTTTTTGCTATGGGGCACTGTTCTACTAGAAGTGCTAATTGCGCGGTCATGCAACACTTTACCCAAAATGCATGGCTTCCGGTGGCACTGGGTCAGTCACTTGATCCTAACCCAATTGAGCATGCATTTCACTTGCTAAAGGCAAAACTAAAGGCTAAAAGACCCACAAACAAATAACAACTGAAGACAGCTGCAGTTAGAGCCTGGCAAAGCATCAGAAACGAGGAAACCCAGTCTTTGGTATTGTCCATGAGTTCCAGACTTCAGGCAGTCATTGCCAGTAAAGGATTCTCAACAAAATTATTAAAAATTAACAATTTGTTTATGATTATATTCATTTTTCCAATTACAGCGGGGACGGAAAGTATTCAGACCCCCTTAAATTTTTCACTCTATATTGCAGCCATTTTCTAAAATCATTTAAGTTCATTTTTTTTCCCTCATTAATGTACACACAGCACCCCATATTGACAGAAAAATTCAGAATTGTTGACATTTTTGCAGATTTATTAAAAAAGAAAAACTGAAATATCACATGGTCCTAAGTATTCAGACCCTTTGCTGTGACACTCATATTTAACTCAGGTGCTGTCCATTTCTTCTGATCATCCTTGAGATGGTTCTACACCTTCATTTGAGTCCAGCTGTGTTTGATTATACTGATTGGACTTAATTAGGAAAGCCACACACCTGTCTATATAAGAACTTACAACTCACAGTGCATGTCAGAGCAAATGAGAATCATGAAGTCAAAGGAACTGCCTGAAGAGCTCAGACAGACTTGTGGCAAGGCACAGATCTTGCCAAGCTTACAAAAAAATTTCTTCTGCACTTAAGGTTCCTAAGAGCACAGTGGCCTCCATAATCCTTAAATGGAAAACGATTGGGATGACCAGAACCCTTCCTAGAGCTGGCCGTCCGGCCAAACTGAGCTATCAGGGGAGAAGAGCCTTGGTGAGAGAGGTAAAGAAGAACCCAAAGATCTCTGTGGCTGAGCTCCAGAGATGCAGTCGGGAGATGGGAGAAAGTTGTAGAAGGTCAACCATCACGGCAGCCCTCCACCAGTCGGGGCTTTATGGCAGAGTGGCCCGATGGAAGCCTCTCCTCAGTGCAAGACACATGAAAGCCTGCATGGAGTTTGCTAAAAAACACCTGAAGGACTCCAAGATGGTGAGAAATAAGATTCTTTGGTCTGATGAGACCAAGATAGAACTTTTTGGCCTTAATTCTAAGTGGTATGTGTGGAGAAAACCAGGCACTGCTCATCACCTGTCCAATACAGTCCCAACAGTGAAGCATGGTGGTGGCAGCATCATTTGGTGGGGGGGGGGGGTTTTCAGCTGCAGGGACAGGACAACTGGTTGCAATCGAGGGAAAGATGAATGCGGCCAAGTACAGGGATATCCCGGACGAAAACCTTCTCCAGAGTGCTCAGTACCTCAGACTGGGCCGAAGGTTTTACCTTCCAACAAGACAATGACCTTAAGCACACAGCTAAAATAACGAAGGAGTGGCTTCACAACAACTCCGTGACTGTTCTTGAATGGCCCAGCCAGAGCCCTGACTTAAACCCAATTGAGCATCATCTTTAGAGACCTAAAAATGGCTGTCCATCAACGTTTACCATCCAACCTGACAGAACTGGAGAGGATCTGCAAGGAGGAATGGCAGAGGATCCACAAATCCAGGTGTGAAAAATTTGTTGCATCTTTCCCAAAAAGACTCATGGCTGTATTAGATCAAAAAGGTGCTTCTACTAAATACCGAGCAAAGGGTCTGAATACTTAGGACCATGTGATATTTCAGTTTTTCTTTTTTAATAAATCTGCCAAAATGTCAACAATTCTGTGTTTTTCTGTCAATATGGGTGCTGTGTGTACATTAATGAGGAAAAAAATGAACTTAAATGATTTTAGCAAATGGCTGCAATATAACAGAGTGAAAAATGTAAGGGGGTCCGAATACTTTCTGTCCCCACTGTACATTTGAGCCCCTGAAAATGGAGGTGCTGTGTATAAAAATGGTTGCAGTTCCTTAAAATTGTACTTGATATTTATGTCCAATTCCTTGAATTAAAGCTGAAAGTCTGCACTTCAAATTCATTTTGATTGTTTGTTTGTTTGGTTTTACTTTTATTCTGGTGGCATACAGAGCCAAAAGTATGAAAATTGTGCCTGTGTCCAAATATTTATGGACCTAACTGTATGTGATTTGAACACCGGTTTGGGACATTTTTTTATACACCTGAATGAAAAATACAAACCCAAATGCCACAGTGTGTATGGACACGCAATAAAAAATGCCTCCAAAAACTGCATTTTTTTTTCCTGCCCATGTGCCTCATGAGGCCTTAAAGAGACAATGTTATCCGGCCCATGCTGGGCAAAGTGACAGTGTATCTGCAAAAGAACACCCCCACCTTCCAACTCCCATTTACTTACCTTGCCTGCATTCCCCTTGGCAGCACTGAAATTGGCTGTATTGGCAACCAGGTAGAATAGTGACATTACGCCCAATGACAATGACAGTGTTTGGGCACTGTGTTTGTTAACCCCACATTATAGCCAGGTGTGAAGAGGGCCTGAAGGAGAACCAAGGCAAACCAAAAAACGATTGTTGTAATCCAGTGGAGCAGGGGTTGAATATCTAGGGCTGCTCAGTGTTTCCCAGGTTTCTGTTCTGTTACTTGCCCCTGTCTTCCAGAGGATTCTAGAAGTATAGTGGGAGGAAGAACAGAACAAGCAGTCTGAATGTATGGAACTCCAGCCAATTACTAGGGAGGTGTGGCCGGAAGGTGGAGAGAGAGCTTATAAATTGTCTAAGCACCGAGTGTAGAGTTCCTGGGCCAGTTCTGCTGGGGGAGGTGCTTGTAAGGGGGCTCTGCCTTCTTGTGCAGGGTCCTAGAGGAAGCCTTGAGGAAGACATTGAGGTCACAGCTAGGATTAGCTGGGGGTAGGGTTGCCACCTCACCCCTTTAAACCCAAACGCATATTAATTACACAGGTTCTGAGGCTAATTTAATGCAGATAAAGCACCAAGTGAGATTAATTACCACCTTAATCAGCCACAGAACCTGTGTAATATGTGTTCAGTTTTAAAGGGATGAGGTGGCAACCCTACAGGGGGGCCTATTTGCAGATTAGTGTCCAGAGATCAATTTGGATCTGGAGAAGCTTACTGGAAAGAGGCAGGAGCAAGTTGGTGGGTAAGAGTCCCATTGTCCTATGGTGGTGTGAGTCTACATCTCCCTCACTATTAACAGCCTGTTGGATTTCGGCAGGAGGCAAATGAGTGAGTAGATGACCCCCAGTACTGAAAGAAAGTGACTGTGTGTAGCTTTTAACTCTGGAAGGAGTACAGTTTACCCACAGCATAAGAGATGCTGTGGGACATTCAATTTGTGCAGTGCAGCCAGCAGTTCTGTGCAGTGCAGCCAGAAATTGTGGAGTCCTCAAGTTATCCAGTTTGACAGCTTCAGGGTATCCCATGCTCCAGAGGCATAACTAGAACCTTCAGGGCCCCGATGCAAGGAACCTTGAAGGGCCCCCCTGAACTCTGGTCCTGGGGACCTTTCCAATGATACTGGAGTCCTTTTCTCCCATTGCAGGCCCTTGATTATGGTCCTGCAGCAGGACCTCTTCCTGACATCTTGGGTAGGGTTGCCACTTTTTCTTCAAGTCGAACCCAAGACTTTAGCAGCGCACACCAAATTCTTTTTTTTGTAGTATACACTATACATATATTTTGTGATTAAATAACAATTCTAATTTTATATATTTAATCACAAGAGTCCCCCCTCGCATCAGAGCCCACATACAGTCAGGTCCATAAATATTGGGACATCGACACAATTCTAATCTTTTTGGCTCTATACACTACCACAATGGATTTGAAATGAAACGAACAAGATGTACTTTAACTACAGACTTTCAGCTTTAATTTGAGGGTATTTACATCCAAATCAGGTGAACGGTGTAGGAATTACAACAGTTTGTATATGTGCCTCCCACTTTTTAAGGGACCAAAAGTAATGGGACAGATTAACAATCTTCCATCAAACTTTCACTTTTCAATACTTGGTTGCAAATCCTTTGCAGCCAATTACAGCCTGAAGTCTGGAACGCATAGACATCACCAGATGCTGGGTTTTATCTCTGGCGATGCTCTCCCAGACCTCTACTTCAACTGTCTTCAGTTCATGCTTGTTCTTGGGGCATTTTCCCTTCAGTTTTGTCTTCAGCAAGTGAAATGCATGCTCAATCAGATTCAGGTCAGGTGATTGACTTGGCCATTGCATAACATTCCACTTCTTTCCCTTAAAAAACTCTTTGGTTGCTTTCATAGTATGCTTCGGGTCATTGTCCATCTGCACTGTGAAGCGCCGTCCAATGAGTTCTGAAGCATTTTGCTGAATATGAGCAGATAATATTGCCCGAAACACTTCAGAGTTCATCCTGCTGCTTTTGTCAGCAGTCACATCATCAATAAATACAAGAGAACCAGTTCCATTGGCAGCCATACATGCCCATGCCATGACACTACCACCACCATGCTTCACTGATGAGGTGGTATGCTTTGAATCATCTCCATACTCTTCATTTCCCATCACTCTGGTACAAGTTGATCTTGGTCTCATCTGTCCATAGGATGTTGTTCCAGAACTGTGAAGGCTTTTTTAGATGTTTGGCAAACTCTAATCTGGCCTTCCTGTTTTTGAGGCTCACCAATGGTTTACATCTTGTGGTGAATCCTCTGTATTCACTCTGGTGAAGTCTTCTCTTGATTGTTGACTTTGACACACATACACCTACCTCCTGGGGAGTGTTCTTCATCTGGCCAACTGTTGTAAAGGGTGTTTTCTTCACCAGGGAAAGAATTCTTTGGTCATCCACCACAGTTGTTTTCCGTGGTCCTCCGGGTCTTTTGGTGTTGCTGAGCTGACCGGTGCGTTCTTTCTTTTTAAGGATGTTCCAAACTGTTGATTTGGCAATACCTAATATTTTTGCTAGCTCTCTGATGGGTTTGTTTTGTTTTTTCAGCCTAATGATGGCTTGCTTCCCTGATAGTGACAGCTCTTTGGATCTTATATTGAGAGTTGACAGCAACAGATTTCAAATGCAAATTGCACACTTAAAATTAACTCTGGACCTTTTATCTGCTCCTTGTAAATGGGATAATGAGGGAATAACACACACCTGGCCATGGAACAACTGAGCAGCCAATTGTCCCAGTACTTTTGGTCCCTTTAAAAAGTGGGAGGCACATATATAAAGTGTTGTAATTCCTACACTGTTCAGCTGATTTGGATGTAAATAACCTCAAATAAAGCTGAAAGTCTGCAGTTAAAGCACATCTTGTTCGTTTCATTTCAAATCCATTGTGGTGGTGTATAGAGCCAAAAAGATTAGAATTGTGTCGATGTCCCAATATTTATGGACCTGACTGTAGTTCCTCTTTACATCTGAATACACAGAGTTTCTCTTTTACTTCTGAATCTATAGAGTTCCCCTTTACATCTGAACCTTCAGAGTTCCCTTACATTGTAAGGGGGGACTGTCAGACACTGGTATAAGGGAGAACTCTGGGGACTTTTTTTTTTTTAATATATACCAAAAGGTTTTTATTGCAAAAGAAAAACAAAGCAAATCAAAACAAACATCACAATACACTTCAATTTGTCAGTGAAAAATCAGTCACATAACCATTAGTCATACCCTTCAATAAACAAGTAGCAGTGAGTAGTCATTTTATGGTACATATAATGTTTAATACTATATGGTGATACACTGTGATCCCCTGCCGTTGTACTGACAGCCTCAACATCCCCACTTTTTTCCCTACAATGTTACATCATATTCAAGCAAGCATTTCCCCGGGCATCCATTGTATCTATGGGCATCTGAGCAGCTTCATCTGTACCAGTTCTCTGGGACTAATACCGGGTGTATCAAGCCATGCGGCCCATAATCTGTCAAATTTCCCAGGATTCCCCCTATGTTGATATATGTATTTTTCCATGATAAGGGTGTTACCCATGTGCTGAATCCAGGATTTAACTGACAGCGGAGTGGCAGATTTCCAGCTGATAAGTATTATTTTCCTAGCTTGGAATAAGGCTCTGGCGAAGGCCATCCTTGTAATTTCCTCTGGAATTGCCCCCTCCATTACTCCTAGAAGGCAACATAGCGGATCAAGAGGGACATTTGTTTGGAATACCTGGTTAAGCGTGGCCAGGACCCCCATCCAATATCTATGGAGTTTGGGGCAACGCCAGAGGAGATGTATCAAGTCACCTGGCACTATTTTACACTTGCCACACATCGAGTCGGGTAGTTTTCCCATTTTATAGAGTTTTACTGTTGTATAATGTGCTTGCAAAAGGATATACAATTGGGATACTTTTTGCGATACGTTCAGCGAACAAGAGTTAACGGCTTGAAGGGCCTCTTCCACTGTTGTCCTGTAATAGGGCCTAAGTCTGCCTCTCACTGGGTCGCTGCTTTCATGGGGAATCCCTCCAAGAGTGCCGCTAAAAGCATAAGATAGTATTGGGATATTATACCATTTTGTGTCCGTTGAGTTTTGCAGCATGTGGAAAACGGGGGTGGGTGATTGTACCCATTCCACTGTGGTACCTTGTGCATTAACAGCTTGCTTTAGTTGTAGGTTAGTAGAATAGCATGCTGGAAGGCAGTGCAATTTTAGATTGCAAGTGTACAAAAGAGAGCAGTCTCCCATTGTGAAAGACCTGCCTGAGGTAAGTTATTCCCATGGGGCGCCACCCAGGTCCCTGCTGGAGTTTGGCCAGTTCCTCATATGATTTATTCCCCCATAGTGGGCTGTAAGCTGTATACCCCGTTACTTGCTGCAATTGTTTGACCTTATTCCACACCTTAAAGAAGTGTGTAAGTGGGCATTTGTTTGTTGGGTCGTTGAAACAGCTGTGCCTCCAGGCCCTGTGGTATGGACTCCACCCCTGTGCCAATAAGTAGGAGTTTGGCTGACGAACCAGCAGACTTGGGAGCCATGGCTCCAATCAAGTGATGCAGCTGTGCCACCAAATAGTATATCCAAGGTTTGGGGAGTGCCAGGCCACCCCCCTCCTTTGGATATTGTAGCTGTTCCAGTTTGATCCTGGGGGGATTGTTGTGCCAGAGGAGTAATCTGAAAAAGGAATTGACCACTCGAAAAATTAAGTGGAATAATCACGGGTGTGTTGTGAAGCAGGTATAGAAGTTGGGGCATAAGGATCATCTTAATGAGGTTTGTTTTTCCTGCCAAGGACATTTTAAGTCGGTTCTATATGTTTATTTTGCCTCTAAAGCGAGTCAGTAAGGGATATATATTTTGACTATAGTAGTCAGTCAGCTTGGGTGAAATGTAAATATGTAAGTATTTTTAAAGGAGGTTACTATGTGGACAGGACAGGGGAGCTCCGTGTCCGACCCAGGTGCCCCATCCACAAACATCAATGCGGATTTGGACCAATTAATGGTTAAGCCTGAATAGTGGCCAAAATCTGAGATGAGCGACATTGAACTAGTCAACGAATTGTCCATGTCCTACAAAAAGAGGAGCATATCGTTGGCGTAGAGTATTATTTTCTCGTGCAAGTCACCATATCGAAATCCCCTGATCTGTGGATGATCCCGCACCTGGGCAGCAAGAGGCTCAATGGCAAGTGCAAAGAGCAGGGGGGACAGCCCTGTCTAGTCCCCTTGCCCAGCGCGAAGGCAGAAGACATCCTGTCCGACATGCGTATGGCAGCCTGTGGAGAGCTGTACAGTAACCTTGTCCACTTGAGAAATCTGGGGCCAAATCCAAATTTGGACAATACAGCCCAGTGATAGCGCCAGCTGACACTGTCGAATGCCTTATTGGCGTCAAGAGACAACAGTGCCCATTTGCCCACATTATCTGCTGGGGTCTGCCTGTTCAAAAAAAGTCTTCTAAGATTTGTAGCCGTGGATTTTCGGGGCATGAAGCCTGCCTGGTCTGGGTGAATAATGGTCAGAATAATCTTGTTAACCCTTAAGGCTAGGATTTTGGCTAGTATTTTAACATTGCTTTGAAGCAATGACATGGGCCTGTATGAGCTGGGATCTAATGTGTCCTTGCCTGGTTTGAGCAACAGTATGATATTTGCACTGGACATAATTGTAGGTAGCTGTCTCGATTCAAACAAGGTATTAAATACTTCCAGTGGTTTAGGTAAAATTACCTCCCCATACTGGGTATAGATTTCCATGGGGATCCCGTTGTCCACCAGTGCTTTGCATGTAGAAAAAGAGGCAGCGGCCTCTTTCAGCTCATCTAGCAAAAACGGAGCCTCTAGCTCCAGGCTAGCTTGACGGGTCAAAGCTGGTAGGGATATTGTTTCTAGATAGCCCTGCAGTGCCTCGTCAGAATAACCGCCACTGGGCCTGAACAAGTCTGTGTAGAAAGATGCTAGTTCCGTAATTATCAGCTTGGGGTCATTCACCAACCGCCCATCGGTACAGTGAATGGCTCCTATGGCTGGGGAGGACTGTTGGGACCAGCATTCCTAGCTAACAAGCAACCCGTTTTCTCACCTTCCTCATAGAAAGCATGTTTAGTGAAAGAGCATTTTCGCTCTACAGTGGAGGATCTCAACCGGTCCAGGGAGTCCTGGCCCGATTATCCATGCCTCCCTCGCAGAGTCGGATGGGCCTGTGACATAAGAGTTCCAACTGTCGCACGTGATCCTCCACCCGCTCCAGGAGGGCTGACGTGTTTTGTTTTATGGCCTCAATTTCCGCTATGAATATGCCCCTTAGGCATGACTTAGAGGCATCCCATTTCGTTAACAGATTGGGGTATGATTGGTTATTCTGAAAAACTCCCTCTATTTGTTTGACCACCCGCTCTGGTGAAGAAAAGGGTTTTAGCCAGAAGGCGTTTAGTTTCCACAGGGCTGTCGGCAAGGAGACAGCTGGACGGGTAATTAAATGTGCCACCATAGGAGAGTGGTCTGAAAGTAGGAAAGTACTCCACCTTAGTAACCAAGTTAAGAATGTGAGGAGCCTACACAGAGATCAATGTGGGAGAGAGAACCATGAGTTTTTGAGAAGCATGAGAATGTGCAGGAGTCTGTGCATGTGGGGGGACTGAGCAACCTGTCCCTTGCAGCTTTTGTGTGTAATAAAACATGTCCCTGGGCTGCTCCTTCCCCTGCTGTTTTTGAGCCTTAAGGGACTTACCGCCTGCCTCCTCTTGTTTATCGGCGCCTTGGGCCTCCATGGCCGGCCGCGGCATCTTTCTCTCCTTTGTGGGTCATCATGGGCCCCGTGCAGCGCTGAAAACACTCCCGGGAAACCTTGGGTACCATAGTTGGCGGATTGGATCAGTGTCGGTCTGGATCGACAGTGGGAAGAGGATCAGAAGAGGTTCTACAGCGGGAGCTCCGTGCAATGAGTCCGCTCACATGCCCATTAAGGCCACGCCCCGCTAACTCTGGGGACTTTGATTTAAGGAAGAAAAGTGAGAACAATGATGTAAGGGGGAACACTGTAGACACTGATATAAGGGAGTCCTTGATAACTGGAGCCCCCACTTACATCATCGTTCCCAGCTTTCCTCTTTAAGTAGGGTTCCCAGTGCCCCTGTTACTTCAGAGTCTGCAGAAATTCCACATGCACTGTAAGGCCCCTTTTTACACGTGCAAACCGATTGGACCAACCATTGTTCTGTATGGGGAGGAGGATGTAAACAGATTTTACACCTGCCTGCGTCTGATCTAATGAAAACAAAGGGATGGGGATCCATTTACCATCCATCTAGCGGATTGGATGACAGACTGGTCCATAGAGAACAGCGGGCTGTGTCTGTGTCTGCTCTACACAAGTGGAGCGGATATGGACCTGTCATCTGCCTGCTCAGCGGAGAGATCCCCCGCTGAGCAAGCAGATCCGCTTGGCAGTTTCAGCCCATGTGAAAGGGCCCTAAGGGGGAGCTTCGGTGTAAGTGGTGCTTTTGGAATCCTGATGTAAGGGGGTCTCTGCTCACCAAAGCCTCCACCTACATCAGAGTTCCCTTTTACATTACAGTCCAGAGCTCTCCCTTACATTAGTGTGCTCAGAGGCTGGTAAGATAAGAAAGGAAGGGAGGGACGCTTCACTCACCATAGATTGAGACTTGGGCTCTGGAGTTCCGCCACTGTGGTCAGCAAAGAAGGCCTACTAGCCTGTGCTATACATACACATAGGCTGGCAGAGCATGCTGGGGCTTGTAGTGCACCACCAGGGAAACCCCAGCGGGCTGCTGTGTTGGTAGAGGGGCTCTGGAGTTGACAACACTCTCTATTCAGTCCCCTCAATGACTGACCCACCTGTGTGCTGTTTTGTTTTCAATCACTGAGAAGGAAGGCTGTCCTGGAGAGCTGTGGATCTCCCCTGTGGAGGGTTGCAGCATCCATGGTACAAGCTGGCCTTTCCTCCACTATTTACCTGCTGGCCTGTGGACATTGCGAGGCACGGAGCTGCCGGGCAATGTGGGGGCGGGGCCGTGGGGAGGGGGAGGGGGGCGGTTTGGAGAAGACCCTGCTCTCTCTATCTCTTTCCTCTCTTGTCTGTGTGAGGAGGGGGGAGGGACTGTCAGTGCAGGGTCTGGGCAGTGTGACAGAGAGTGTAATAGACACACTCTGCTCACAACTGCAGCCAGCAACCATGGAGCGATATCCCAGGATTTTGGGCCACCCCACAGTGGCGGAACTCCAGGGTCCAGTCGCAAGCGTGACTGCTGCGACCCTGGTAGATCCACCACTGCCTTGCACCCTATCCCAGTTCATCATTCCCAATAAAAACCCTAAAAATTAAAAACCCCTAGACTGTTTTCTGAGCCAGCGTAAGAATAAAATAAATGCTGTGTGTGCTCTAAGTAGGGAAATGGGATTAAATTCACTAGTAGCTCCTGCGGGGGTGCGCTGCATACAATAAATGCACCCTAAGAAAAAAGATACCATGGCAAAATTG
This sequence comes from Aquarana catesbeiana, assembly GCF_042186555.1. Taxonomy (NCBI): domain Eukaryota; kingdom Metazoa; phylum Chordata; class Amphibia; order Anura; family Ranidae; genus Aquarana; species Aquarana catesbeiana. The sequence continues at coordinate 258,269,571 of NC_133331.1, read as the reverse complement.
GCTCAGTGTGTAGTTATCACAGTTAATATGGTAAAAGTAAAGCATAATTCATCCTTAGTAAGTCTGCCCTTTTTTTTTTTTTTTTCTAAAAAATGAAGATAAGATTCTGTCATAAAAGCAATTTGTAACTATTTTGATATTCGGAGTACAGCAGGTCCTCAAAACCAATAACTGTATTATTTATTTATTTGTAGATTACAGCTGGGAAGTTAAAGCCAATGATATACGTTACCATGAAAAAATCAAGAAAGCGGGATTCCTTTGCTTCCAGAAGAGGAAATACTGTGTAAGTTGAAAGTTGTTTGAAGGAACATTGCTTTTTAGGATATTTAGTGGGACTCTATAATCCCTTTCAAATTATCTGTACATTATTCCAATGTGATCAGCTTGAGGTGAAGCTTCTCTCCACGTGCTGTGGTCAGGAGTTCTCTATATTACTTTACTGGCCAGACTCTGTTTGAATAGTGTCTAGAGCAGCTTTTCTCAACTTTCTTACCCGTGAGCAGTGGTCTCAACACTGTTATCCTCTGCTTGCCTTTATCTAGCCCCTGGGGCACTGGTCCACCCACTCATTTGAGGCAATTGTCTTCCCACTGACACCAACAATAAGGCACCACTGACAACAACAATAGGGCATAATTCCTCCCAAAGACAACAATGATTGGGCATAATTTCTCCCATTAATACCAATGAGGGAGTACTGTTCTCCTACTGACCAGAGACAGGCATTATGTATTTTTTATATTTTATTTTTTTATTCTATTGACCACCAAGCCTGAGACATTATCCACTCCCACTGATTCTGGAACATTTTCTGCTCCCTCTGGCCAAGGTCCAGCCACACTAAAGTGTAAAGGATAGTAATCTGGCCCTTTGTATAGAAAGTTTGAAGACCCCTGTCCTAGAGCAACCCTTGAAATAATTGGAATAATTAAAATAATAAATTCCCTAGCAGCCTATCTGTGTTCGTGCTACATTCACAAATCAGTGTTTGTACAGTTCAATGTACAAACTGTGCAGGCCCTGAGTGGCGGGATAAATTAATCCCTGTGCGCATGTGTGGGTTACATCAGCCTGAGCCGGCCAACATACCAAGATGGCCCAAGATGTCGAACCTGAAAGACTGGATGAAGATGTCGGCAGCAATGAAGGAGATTGCAGACCTTGAATCGCTGGAGAAGAGGTAAGTGCAGTGGATAGTATTACCTCTTTTATATTCCATTATCCTTGTAATAGCTAGTCCAGTTTTGCAGTTGGTTTCATTTATCTTTGCTGTAAATTATTTAAAATCTAACAAAGGGTTTGTGTGGACAAACAGGCTACAGGAGGCCTGAATAGTGCTGATAATAAGGCTGGCCATACATTATAAAATTTTCTTGTACAATTTTCCTTTTAGATTTACCAAAACCATATAATATGAGGTCAGACCTAAACACTTTAAATTTGTATGCAATCAGACAGGCCCTTGCACTACATAGTTGAAGGTAAATCCAAAGGAAATTGAATAAGAAAATAGTGTAATGTATGGCCAGCTTAAAGCAGTGTCCTTATATTTCCAGGGGAAAGTTTATAACAAATGAACCCCCCCCCACAAATATACCTATCAAGTTATTTTGGTACGTTCTGTTTCCCATTATTCATTGGTACATATTTTTCTATTTTACTTTGTTTTCAAAGGACAACAGAATAAAAACCTCAAAGTACAATTTTTTTACATTCATCCCCCTAAACCTGTATGAGCAGTACCATCGGGCCCAAGTGATCTACTTCACCGCTATAGTAATTATTCAGGTAAGGCCTTCTCTCCTAAAAGCTCTTCTTTCTCCTAAATAGTGTTTTTTTTTAATGGGGAATAAATGATGTACCAAATAATTCTCTGAGTCCTAGAGGGATTGACAGAATGGAGCCCTAGGTAAATTAACAGCTTAGGCCAAATTAAAAAATTGCTGTTGACACATCTGTGTTGTCTGAACTGTGAGACCGCATCAAACACCAATTTCCTGCAAGTTCATCCTCCCTTGTGAAGGGGCCGGTAGGTGCGCAGCTTTGAACAACTGGACTATACCTTTGGTTTACTGCAGAAGCATGAAAGATGTAGCTGAGCCCACTGGCCATCCTAGACCCCTGTTTATATTGCCTTGTGAATGATCCACCTCTGCCCCTAGTAGAGCACAAGCTACAAATGGAAGGAAGGTGTGTATATTCTAGCCTTTCTCAACATTTTGAACATTAGAGTAACCCCTGAAATGACTTTCCAGTCTCGGGGAACCCCTGCTAAAACTTTCTATATCTACAACTCGTGATATATTTGTGTGAAGGATTTCCCCCTTACAGATAGCTAAAAAGACCAATGATGTCAGTGGTAACTTATCTGAGAGGTAGAAATTGCTCAAGGAACCCTGGTTGAAAAACCCTGGTATACGCTGTTATAATATTCAAGCAATTCAGGATCATTGTAACTATATAAGACCCAAAAACCAGATTTGTTATTTTTCTCCTCTAGGCCAGCTAGATTGTGTCCCCTTCTCCTCTCCTTTGGACATTGCCCCTACCCCCCCCCCCCCCCCCCCCCCCCCCAACGTGTACTCACAGGACATGTTAATGCACCTGCAGAGACACAACTGGTGCCCTACTGGCACATCCAAGAGCATATTTTCTGAGACAGTCTGCTCCATGCTGGCACACCAGAAACAAGTCCAGAGAGACACAGTTGGTACTGTAGTGGCATAAGCAGGCCAGTATCCACAGAGACACAATCAATATAGTAGTGACCCAACCAGAAACATGTTTTGATCAACCACCATTAAGTTTATGTTTATCTAAATTGGTATGCTGGACGTAGAGGACAGCAGTGGTTTGCTTTGCAGGCTGTGTAAGGCTATAAGTAGCAGTAGCCAGTATACATTTAACCACTTGCCGACGTACATATGTATATAAACGTTCTGCCAGCAAGTGGTTATTTCAAGATCTTGGCTTCAGCTGCAGCCATGATCTTGCTACCGTTTTTTCTTTTTCAGCCAGCGATCATCTGTTTCATAAATGTGATCCAGGCAGCTGTCACTTTTACAGCACAAGGAAGGGCCACTCCCCCTTCCGCTGCCACCCGTGTCAATTCCTGAGCTCCTCCGTTCCTCCAGGGAGCCTGAGACTGTGATTGGGACAGATTCCCACGGAGGAGATGGAAAAAACCTACTTCCCCCAATCTCCTCTGAAAGCCTGAAGCAATGATGATTTTGTCATTTCTGGCTTTACAGCTGTCATTTCCTGACTGTTAAAGTTGTAAAGAATGTATAACAAAAGGTATAGGGCTCCCTAGACAGGAGAGAGTCCAGAGACCCCACATCTCTCATGAAGCACAATTCAGATCTTCCCAGGTGTTCATATAACCAGCTCTCACCCACTCAATCAACAATTTCTTCTGAGCTCTGTGCTCTCTCAAATACCACTCCTGAATCTTTAATCCCTCCATGACCTTTAACAGGCCCACAGCAAGTACCAGTTGGAAATATAGCTTCCATCCAAGACCCATCCCTAAAATCCTGTACAATGTATGAAAATATATAGGTTCCTCTTTAAGCCGGACATGCTTTCTCTATGCTCTTAAAATTTAGTCTGACATTTTTTAAGTCAGTTAACAAATTTATTTATTAAGAAACACCACTTTAAAAGGAAGTAAATCACAATATTTCCAATATACACCTACATTGTAATTTGCCATTTTTTAATGTTGTAAAATGAGTTCCACCTTTTTTAAATCATTTTTATTCCTTATATGATTCTGTTATTGTTGTATGGTGTTCAGATTTCCATGCATGTATTGCTGCTTTACTCATTTCTGATGTTCAGTGTTGTAGGGAGTTGTAAACCATTCTCCTCTGTGCTCAGAAGAACTCTTTATCACACAAAGAACTTTTCTGCCTTTTCCAAATTAATGTCATCAAGAACGATGGGCAGAGATATTTGTCCACCTAAAGCCAACCTATTCACACCTTAGCAAGTTGAATTGCCGTGATTCCAACTCTCTGCAAAACGCGGGATGCATTAGCTATGCCATTATTTTCTTAATGCACCCCAATAACAATGCGATTTTTGCCGCGGTGCAATCACTGCAAATCTTGACGCTGTCGCTCCTGCTCCTTTTTGAGCGACAAGCTTTGCATGTTGCGATTTTTGTCACGATTGCACCGCAATTTTTTTTTGGCAAAATTGCATCACAATTGGGGTGCTATTAAGAAGTAATAGCATCGCAAAATCCTCCACGTTTTGCCGCGATTTGGAATCACAAGCAGATTTGCGGCGATTCCACCTGCAGTTCAAATCGCCTAGGTGTGAATAGAGCCTAAGCTTTGGTAAAAGATAGTATCAAATTTCAAAAGTACATAAAAGTACTAAGAAATACTAAAGCAGCGCGATATGCAGCTCTGACCCAGTTTGTTGATGTGGATGACAGCCATCTAAGTATTTCAAGGCTTGAAATCTACCTATATCTGGTGAGTGAGAATCCCCTAGGGGAGTGTGACACACGGTTTTAGGATCTTGGTGCACATTTACCATTCAACACTAGGACCACCAACTTGTGCTTTCTGGAACATTTACCACCATCTGTCATTTATCTATTTCTCATATGCTAAGAACGATATGAAAGCCGATCATATGAACTGACAGGAGCGCTGCTTTAGTATTTCTGAGTACTTTTATGTACTTGTGTATTTGATACTATCTTTTACCAATTTATAATTTTTAAGCAGCTGCTTGCCATTTGTACAGTTTATGTGTATACTGATTGTTTTTTAACTTTTTAATTTCATAGCTCTGAGTTAGCGGAAGTGGGCCTAAATTACACTTGGATTACACAGAGCCTAAGCTTTGCAACAGTGTTTTTCAACCTTTTTTCAGTCAAGGCACCTTCTAAATTGTTTTCAGTTTTGAGGCACTCCAGTCTAAGGGCTCGCTCACACGTGCGGCTGGGGATGCTAAAACCATGTGGTTGAGCTGCATTTTTACCACCCCTCAACTGCTCCCTCTTCAACTACAGAGGTAGCGGGCGGGGTCATACACATGCTTTGGCCGCAGCAGCAATTATACCCACTGTCACATTTTAATGGGCACTACTGCCTGGTGTACGCAATTCCATTCAGGTGAATGGAGCTGTGCTGCACTGACGGGCACTGATAAGGTGGTACTGATGGGCATTGATGAGGTGGCACCAATGATGGGCACTGATATGCGACACTGATGGGCACTCATAGGCAGGACAGATGGGCACTCATAGGCGGCACAGATGGGCACTCATAGGCCCCGAAAGGCTGCACTGATGAGTACTTATGGGTGGCACTGATGGGCACTGATAGATGGGCCCTGAAAGGCTGCACTGATGGGTACTTCTGGGTGGCACTGATGGGCATCACTGCTATGGAGGCACTGGCAGGTATTTTTGATGGGCACTGATTGGCATCATATGTGGGCACACATTGGCATCCCTGGTGGCCATTGGTGACATTAAACAAAAAAGTGTAGCGCTATAACCCAAAACAAATTAGAATTAATCAAAATAATATGTTATATACGTGAAAACAATGTGTGAAAATAGTGTCACCACTTTAAGATGTATCCAAAAGAATAAATAATAATAATAATAAAATGAGAATAAAAATTAGAAATGTTTTTATTATTTTTAAATAATAAAATTTATAAAAAATAGATATATATTCAAAAGAAATAAAACGGAAAGAGAGAAAAAATCATACTAATTCTAAGCTTGATTAATAAATGAGTTGATGTCCCACTCCACGTTAATCCCCTGTGGATAATGGGACTGCAACTCGGCCATTGGTGACATACCTGGTGGTCATCAGTGGTGGCCATCCCTGGTGATCCTGGGTGGGCTGAGCTGATAATCAATCAGCACAGACTCCCCCTGTCAGGAGAGCAGCTGATCGGCTTTCCTCTACGCGCGTCTGTCCGACGCGAGTGAGGAAAAGCCGATACATGGCTCTTCCTGTTTACATCGTGATCAGCTGTGATGAGACACGGCTGTTCATGTGGTAAAGAGTCTCCGTCAGACTCCTTACCTAGATCAGAGTTACATTGTGTCAGACTGACGCACCACAACAGCGATCGCCTCGTGCCTCCGCAGGCGAGCGGCGGTATGTTATTCTGATCACGTCATATGACGTCAGGTAAGGATAACAGAACCACTTTCCCGACATCATATTGCTATATGGCGGGTGGGAAGTGGTTAATAAAAGACCACATAGATTAAGCAAATGTCAACATGGATTCATAAAAGACCGAAGTCGCCAGACAAATCTGATTTCTTTTTATGAGGAGGGAAGTAAAACCTTGGACAGAGGGGTGGCTGTGGACGTAGTATATTTGGATTTTGCAAAAGTGTTTGACACAGTTCCCCACACACGGCTCATTTGTAAGGTAAAGTCTACAGGCTTGGAAATATCAGTTTGTAAATGGATAGAAAACTGGCTAAAAGACAGAATTCAGAGAGTAGTGGTTAATGACTGAGTGGTGAATGTTGGGACCCTTACTTTTTTTTAATATTTTTTTGTAAATAATAGAGTCTGGGATTACCCACATCACACAAAATCGCATACCTGTATGTCATTTTGTTGAAGTGGTTATACTGGGGTGATGCCTGCAGCCAGAGGCATCACCCCAGTACTGTTTTTTAAAGGAAAAATATTTGGGACTTTAAATGAGGTAAGAGGGGGGGCCGTTCAAATCCCCTCCTCCATCCCAGTTCAATAATAAGATTTAGAAAGGAAAGCAAAGGGCGGGACTTTACATGAGGCACACGGACGCAATGGAACAATAATATAATAAAAAAGGGCTTTAATAGATTCAATTAGTCATATAGTAATATATATATTGATAATGCTTATTGCTGTATATCAATTATTGTATATTTCACTATAACCTAATATTGCACAATAATATATATTCCAACAAGGAATCATTTACAATTACATAGAACATAGAATGCATATGATACACATAGTACTAGGCATCTATACAGAGTGACACGCTAAAGTGTCATTTGATGGGGATAAAAGAAAAAAACAAAAGAAGAATAGATCTAGATGCAACGTCCATACATCGTTAATGGTAGTATATACATGTCGGTAGTTGTAAGCCCTACGCGTTTCGGGACCTTCATCAGGAGCAAAACCGAAATAGTACCTAAGAATGGGGAGAACAACCCTGTAAAACTAATTTAAAAGGGCAAGTGGGCAAATGTAAAATATGAAAGACCCACACATATACACATTATGCCCACAGACTTACGTGTACATTTGCGCAGTGGTGGTGCAGCCATGTGAGTCACAGACCAGCTAACGATGCCACATCCCGGAGCTGAGGGGGCGCTACGAGGCAGACACAACACACACAGACAAACCCCGGGTTGGTTAGACTATGTGAAGTGACAAACGTGTGAAGCAAAAATCGCTCCAATTGGAGACCTCTGAAAAAATGTGAAAAAAGGGGGGGGGGGCTGAGTGAGCAAAAAATGTATGTGTAAGAGTAAAGCAAGGATAGGAAAGTATGAAGGAATGAAGAAAATATTAAGGGGATACGGGAACCATAGTCAGGTGTAAAGGAGGTGACAACAGATGAAGGAAGGTCAAGAGTGAGTGAGTGGGAAGAATGGGTGAAAATACCTGGCTCAGAGTGCATAAAGGCAGAGAAACGGGGAACAATGGTTCCATAATGTTGGATGATGTGAGCAAATCTATGTAGGAGACCAAACAGCAGGAGAGGTTCATGTAGGGAGCGCCGCCACGGCCATCCCCCAACGTCACATCCCAGCACACAGTGGGGGGGCAAGGAAGGCGCCATCGAGCTAGCGGCCAGACCACCCAAGCTGTCCTCATGTAAAGTCCCGCACTTTGCTTTCCTTTCTAAATCTTATTATTGAACCGGGATGGAGGAGGGGATTTGAACGGCCCCCTGTTACCTCATTTAAGGTCCCAAATATTTTTCCTTTAATAGAGATGGAGGCACACGGTCGCATTATGATTAATATTTTTTATATCTTTATAATTTTACACGGCTGCTTCTCAGCCGTTTCCATATACATTTGTGTTCTCCTAATTTTGCCTGTGCATCGGTTGTTCTTATGTACACACCATTGGCTGGTATGTGTATCCCCATGTTTCCAACGTTTTAATTTGACATTCCACATGTGCGCACTGGTGGCATCAGCCGATGTTTGCTGCGGGACCATGCTTTGTCCTGTTACGCTCCGGAGCTGCGACGCGCACTGGGGACCTCCCCTCCACCAGGCTCTGACGTAGGGTGGGCGGGGGCTCCGCCACTGTGCGTCGGTGTCACGCATCTCTTGCTGGCACGTGTGGCGTCTTATGGCGCACCTCTTGCCGGCGGGTTAATGTACCATCTCCAGCACATCGGTGGTTGGCGGTGGACACGGCGGTCCTTGCTGGACGGCTTGGGTGGTCTGGCCGCTAGCTCGATGGCGCCTTCCTTGCCCCCCCACTGTGTGCTGGGATGTGACGTTGGGGGATGGCCGTGGCGGCGCTCCCTACATGAACCTCTCCTGCTGTTTGGTCTCCTACATAGATTTGCTCACATCATTTAACATTATGGAACCATTGTTCCCCGTTTCTCTGCCTTTATTCACTCTGAGCCAGGTATTTTCACCCATTCTTCCCCCTCACTCACTCTTGACCTTCCTTCATCTGTTGTCACCTCCTTTACACCTGACTATGGTTCCCGTATCCCCTTAATATTTTCTTAATTCCTTCAAACTTTCCTATCCTTGCTTTACTCTTACACATACATTTTTTGCTCACCCCCCCCCCCCCCCTTTTTTTTCACATTTTTTCAGAGGTCTCCAATTTGGAGTGATTTTTGGTTCACATGTTTGTCACTTCACATAGTCTGACCAACCCGGGGTTTGTCTGTGTGGGTTGTGTCTGCCTCGTAGCGCCCCCTCAGCTCCGTCATGTGGCATCGTTAGCTGGTCTGTGACTCACATGGCTGCACCACCACTGCGCAAATGTACACGTAAGTCTGTGGGCATAATGTGTATATGTGTGGGTCTTTCATATTTGACATTTGTCCACTTGCCCCTTTACATTAATTTTACAGGGTTGTTCTCCCCATTCTTAGGTATCTATTTCGATTTTGCTCCTGATGAGGGGCTAGAAGGTCCCGAAACGCGTAGATCTTACAACTATCGACATGTATCATCATATGCATTCTATGTAATTGTAAATGATTCCTTGTTGGAATATATATTATTGTGCAATATCAGGTTCTAGTGAAATATACAATAATTGATATACAGCAATAAGCATTATCAATATATATGTTATTATATGACTAATTGAATCTATTAAAGCCCTTTTTTATTATATTATTGTTCCATTGCGTCCGTGTGCCTCATGTAAAGTCCCGCCCTTTGCTTTCCTTTCTAAATCTTATTACTGTTTTTTAAAGCCGACGGTCAGCTTTCAAGTGATTACAACCGATGCGGCTAAGTAGCCGATCGGCCGTTATAATAAGCAGTGGGACGGGACGTGTCCCCCCCCCCCCTGCTGCTCCAGGCCGGTTCTCCTATCCCACCGGGACCCCCGATCCCTCCATAAAGAGTACCTGTCACTGCCTATCACTGTCACAAGGGAGGTTTACATTCTTTGTGACAGCAATAAAAGTGAACAGAATTTTTTTTTTTTTAACCGGTTCCCGACTGGCGCACACCGATGTACAATGGCAGAATGGCACGGCTGGGCAAATGGGCATACCCGTACATCCCTTTGAATTTGCCGCCATGCCATTGCGTGCGCGCCGGACGGGAACTCCATGAGTCGGGTCGCGGGTCCCGCGGACTCGATCACCGCGGGGATACCCACGATCGCCTCACGGAGAGGATGAGCGGGGAGATGCTAATGTAAACAAGCATCTCCCCATTCTGCCTAGTGACAGTGTCACTGATTTCTGCTCCCTGTCATCGGGATCAGAGATCAGTGACATGTCACACGTAGCCACGCCCCCCACAGTTAGTAACACGCCCCTAGGACATACTTAACCCCTCCCTGCTCCCTAGTGGTTAACCCCTTCACTGCCAGTGTCCTTTACACAGGAATCAGTGCATTTGTATAGCACTGATTGCTGTATAAATGACAATGGTCCCAAAAATGTGTCTAAAATGTCCGATGCGTCCGCCATAATGTTGCAGTCACGATTAAAATCGCTGATCGCCGCCATTACTAGTAAAAAATAATTAATAATAAAAATGCCATAAAACTATCCCCTATTTTGTAAACGCTAAACCTTTTGCACAAACCAATCAATAAACGCTTATTGCGATTTTTTTTTTTTACCAATAATATGTAGAATACATATCTGCCTAATCTGAGGGAAAAAAATGTTTTTTTAAATATTTTTTGGGGATATTTATTATAGCAAAAAGTAAAAAATAATGCGTTTTTTTTTTTTTTTTCAAAATTGTTGCTATTTTTTTGTTTATAGCGCAAAAAATAAAAACCGCAGAGGTGATCAAATACCACCAAAAGAAAGCTCTATTTGTGGGAAAAAAAGGACGTCGATTTTGTTTGGGAGCCACGTCGCATGCCCGCGCAATTGTCAGTTAAAGCGACGCAGTGCCGAATAGCAAAAAACGCTCTGGTCAGGAAGGGGGTAAATTCTTCAGAGGCTGAAGTGGTTAAAGAAACAGTGTAAAAATAATAAAAATAAATAAATAATAAAAAAAATGTAAAGAGTGTGCTCGCGCACCAAAGAAAATGTAAAATGTAAACAGTGCTCAAATCACACATGTGAAGTATCGCCGTGATTGTTAGAGCGAGAGCAATAATTCTAGCAAAATACCTCCGCTGTAACTCTAAACTGGTAACCGTTAAAAAATTGTAAACGTCGCCTATGTAGATGTTTAACCACTTCCAGACCGCCCACCGTCGTTATATGTCGGTACTTTGAAGAGGACTATCGTTGTTATGGCAGCAGCTAGCTGCCATAACCCTGGTATCCTCTTCTTCAGCGAGAGGTCCTCTTCAAGATAAAAGTGGTCTCTGTGGCGTATTTGCCGCAAGATCACTTTTATCAGCGGCGGGTGCTCAAACCACACATGTGAGGTATCGCCGCGATCAGTAGAGCTAGTGCAATAATTCTAGCCCTAGACCTCCTCTGTTACTCAAAACATGCAACCTGTAGAATTTTTTTAAATGTCGCCTATGGAGATTTTAAAGGGAAAAAGTTTGTTGCCATTCCACGAGCGGGCGCATTTTTGAAGCATGACATGTTGGGCATCAATTTACTCGTCGTAACATTATCTTTCACAGTAAAAAAAAAAATTGGGCTAACTTTACTTTTGTCTTGTTTTTTAATTCAAAAAAGTGTATTTTTTCCAAAAAATTGCGCTTGTAAGACCGCTTCGTAAATACGGTGTGACAGAAAGTATTGCAGTGACTGCCATTTTATTGCCCAGGGTGTTAGAAAAAAAATCTATATAATGTTTGGGGGTTCTAAGTAATTTTCTAGAAAGAAAAAAAAAAAAAAACAAATCTCAGAAAGAGGCTCGGTCCTTAAGTGGTTAAGTACCATAGTCTGTCGCCATTCCACAAGTGCGTAAAATTTTAAAGCCTAACATGTTGGGTATCTATTTACTCTGCGTAACATCATCTTTCACAATATACAAAAAAATTGGGCTAACTTAACTGTTTCGTTTTTTTTAACATTCAGTGAAGTGTATTTTTTTCCAGAAATATTTTGCATTTGAAAGACCGCTGCGCAAATACTGTGTGACATAAAATATTGCAATGACTGCCATGTTATTTTCTGGGGTCTTTGCTAAAAAAATTATATATAATGTTTGGGGTTCTAAGTAATTTTCTAGTAAAAAATACTGATTTTAACTTGTAAAGTTGTGTCAGTGTCAGAAATAGGCTTGGTCTTGAAGTGGTTAAAAGTACCATTTCAGTCTTTATAACAAAAAAAAGCATAGTAAAATGCATACCGTAAAAACGTCACAAGTTCATCTAGTTCAACCAATAAAATGACAGCTTGCAGATGACACTAAGCTATGAAGTGTAATAATGTCTTTGCAGGATGTCTCCAACTTACAAGCCGACCTCAATGCACTGTTTAAATGGGCAACTAAGTGGCAGATGAGGTTTAATGTTGATAAATGTAAAGTTATGCACTTGGGGGCTAAGAATATGCATGTATCATACATACTAGGGGGAGTACAATGAGGGAATCCATAGTGGAGAAGGATCTGGGGGTTTTGGTAGATCATAAGCTTAATAATAACATTCAATGCCAAGCCGCGATTTCCAAAGTGAGCAAAGTCCTTTCTTGTATTAAGAGAGGTATGGACTCCAAAGAGAGAGATATAATTTTGCCCCTGTACAAATCATTCATAAGACCTCATTTAGAATATGCAGTTCAGTTTTGCACACCAGTTCACAAAAAGGATATCGGGGAACTGGAGAAAGTGCAGAGAAGGGCAACCAAACTGATAAGAGGAACGGAGGAGCTCAGCTATGAGGAAAGATTAGAGGAACAAAAAAATTTTGAAAAAAAACGCAATATTTTTTACTTTTTGCTATAATAAATATCCCCCAAAATATATAAAGAAACTATTTTTTTCCTCAGTTTAGGCCGATATGTATTCTTCTACATATTTTTGGTAAAAAAAAAAAATCGCAATAAGCATATGTTGATTGGTTTAGGCAAAAGTTATAGCGTCTACAAAATAGGGGATAGTTTTATGGCATTTTTATTATAAATTTATTTTTTTTACTAGTAATGGCGGCAATCTGCGATTTTTATCAGGACTGCGACATTATGGCGGACAATTTTGACACATTTTTGGGACCAATGGCATTTTTACAGCGATCAGTGCAATAAAAATGCATTGATTACTGTAAAAATGTCACTGGCAGTGAAGGGGTTACCCACTAGGGGGCGATCAAGGGGTTATTGTGTTCCCTATTGTGTGTTCTAACTGAAGGGGGGAGGGGACTGTGTAGGGGGGATGACAGATTGCTGTTCATACTCTGTATGAACAGACGATCTGTCTGTTCTCACCTCAGAGAACCGGAAACTGTGTGCTTACACACACAGATCACGGTTCTCGATGTGCCCCGAGCGATCACGGGAGCCCGGCGGTGAACGCGGCCGCCGGGCACTCGCATTGGCTCAGTGGGCAAGCAGGGGCCGCGCGCCCCCTAGTGGCCATATATGTTACCAACGTAACATGACGGCGATTCGCGCAGCCGAGCCATGTTGCAGCAGTACAAATGCGGCGGCTGGTTGGCAAGCGGGTTAACAATCGCCTTATAAAACAATACGTTTAGTTTAAAATAGAAATGAAAGGCAAAACATTTGTGTAAAAGTGGGGGAAGATGGTAGTTGCGCTGTGATGAAGGGGGGGGGGGGGGGAGCTACAAAGATGACTAAAGTGGCAAAGTGAACTAAAAAAGCAGAAACGGGCCAATGCATGAATGGATCCTACATGCTAAAAGAACATGGTGGGGATGCAGTGCAGTGCAACGTAGCTAATCAACATGACTATAATGTTGCGGGCAGACAAATATATGTGGGCTAGTGCCCCATTAGCAAAAACGTGCCAAATCCTGGTGAACTACAAGTGACAAATCCCTAGGGCAAACATGAACATTAGTTCTATCATCCAGTCCAAAAAACAAAAACTCGTGATGAGAAACATAAAACAATTCCAATCGTGAAGGGAAGGGGGATCTTCAGTGAGGACACCTCCGTGTTTGCAAGCCGCTTACCTTACAGCTGTAAGGTGTACAGCCTGTGTTGCAAATGACCCGCAGGTGTAGACGTTCCGTGTATAAGGTAGTGACAATGATGAACATTGAGGTGTCCTCACTGAAGATCCCCCTTCCCTTCACGATTGGAATTGTTTTGTGTTTCTCATCACGAGTTTTTGTTTTTTTGGACTGGATGATAGAACTAATATTCATGTTTGCCCTAGGGATTTGTCACTTGTAGTTCACCAGGATTTGGCACGTTTTTGCTAATGGGGCACTAGCCCACATATATTTTTCTTGCATTATATATATTTTTTTGCATTGTGTCATTATTCATCCTATTTGTGTTAGTATATGCAATTTTGCTTTGCTATATTCAAGCAGTCACTGTTTCACAATTACCTTTATATATTAGGCTTTGTCTGCCCGCAACATTATAGTCATGTTGATTAGCTACGTTGCACTGCACTGCATCCCCACCATGTTCTTTTAGCATGTAGGATCCATTCATGCATTGGCCCGTTTCTGCTTTTTTAGTTCACTTTGCCACTTTAGTCATCTTTGTAGCTCCCCCCCCCCCCCCCTTCATCACAGCGCAACTACCATCTTCCCCCACTTTTGTCTCATTTGTCCTGCCTTGGATCAGTACTTAGGTGTTGCAGCAGTGTCCTTTTAGCGTAGCCCCCCCCCCCCCCCCCTGACAACGCAGGAGTTTCCACTTTCCACAAAACATTTGTGTATAGATGTAAAAAAAAAAAAAAAAAACATACCTTTTTCTTTTTTTATAAGTAACTACATTCCCTCGGTTCTCAGCTGCATAACAGCTGGGGGAGGAGAAGCAGCACCACACCGAGCTTCCCAGTGAATGGCTGTGCAGCAGGGGCATGTCAAGACAAGTCTTATCATTGGAGGAGAGCATACTGAGTTCCCAGCATCAGGGCCGGATTAACATAGGGGCTGATGGAGCTGCAGCTCCAGGCCCCTGCCTTAAAATCGGCCCTCACAGCCAACAATATAAGCCCGACTTTCTCCTGCCCATAAACTTCTATGGGACAGGAGAAGCTGTGTGTAAATGGAGGGGTGTCTGGCTGCATCTGTGTTGGCTCACTGTGTTTAGTACAGTGTCACAGTGCACAGTTCCCCCCCTACACAAATGGCTCTGCCTTCCCCCTCCCCTCTCTCCTCTCTCTGTGTGCAGTGAAGGAGCCGTGTGGGTTGGGAAATTGTGAACAGAGCAGCCGGCAGATAGAAGGTGAACTGAACAGATATCTGAGTGATGAGCTTCCGACCATCCAAGTGTGAGCTCAGTGACTGGACTCTTCTCTCCCTTCTCTCCCCCTCTTTTACCTTTATCTTCAGCAATGGCTCTTATAACTGCAGTCCATATGTAGACTTGGCTCCTTGTGCTTTTAGGTGGGTTCACACTCATTTGCTGTGTTTTGGCCCATTGCTGGTGTATCCGCAGTTTTCCTGCGTTTTACCCACAGTCCTATTGATTTCTATTAGGTTGCATGTTTTTTCTGAAAGCGCACCAAAATCAATAGGACTGCAAGCTAAAACTGCAGATACACAAGCAGTGCGCCCAAACTGCAGCAAAACAGTGTGAGCCCAAAGGCTGTACACACCCCCCTCTATAGAACTTGGTCTGATCAATACTCCTGGCATTCATTTTACACACAATCATACCATCCCAGATCAGGAGGGGTGGGGGCTCCAGGGATTTGTTTGACTATGCAGGCCCTGTCCCTTCTTTCCATCCTGGAAGAGTCCTGGAGGGAGTGGCAGGCTGCTGGTGGCAAGTGGCACACTGTATCTGGTGGCAGGCTGCTGGTGGCAAGTAGCACACTGTATCTGGTGACAGGCTGTCAGTGGCAAGTGGCACACTGTATCTGGTGGCAGGCTGCTAGTGGCAAGTGGCACA
This sequence comes from Aquarana catesbeiana, assembly GCF_042186555.1. Taxonomy (NCBI): domain Eukaryota; kingdom Metazoa; phylum Chordata; class Amphibia; order Anura; family Ranidae; genus Aquarana; species Aquarana catesbeiana. Next base: position 258,253,875 of record NC_133331.1, on the reverse strand, counting down.
CTGTATCTGGTGGCAGGTTGCTGGTGGCAAGTAGCACACTGTATCTGGTGGCAGGCTGCTAGTGGCAAGTGGCACACTGTATCTGGTGACAGGCTGCTAGTGGCAAGTGGCACACTGTATCTGGTGGCAGGCTGCTAGTGGCAAGTGGCACACTGTATCTGGTGGCAGGCTGCTGGTGGCAAGTGACACGCTGTATCTGGTGACAGGCTGTCAGTGGCAAGTGGCACACTGTATCTGGTGGCAGGCTGCTAGTGGCAAGTGGCACACTGTATCTGGTGATAGGCTGCAGGTGACAAGTGGCACACTGTATCTGGTGGCAGGCTGCTAGTGGCAAGTGGCACACTGTATCTGGTGGCAGGCTGCTAGTGGCAAGTGGCACACTGTATCTGGTGGCAGGCTGCTGGTGGCAAGTAGCACACTGTATCTGGTGGCAGGCTGCTGGTGGCAAGTGGCACACTGTATCTGGTGGCAGGCTGCTGGTGGCAAGTGACACGCTGTATCTGGTGACAGGCTGTCAGTGGCAAGTGGCACACTGTATCTGGTGACAGGCTGCTAGTGGCAAGTGGCACACTGTATCTGGTGGCAGGCTGCTAGTGGCAAGTGACACACTGTATCTGGTGGCAGGCTGCTGGTGGCAAGTGGCACACTGTATCTGGTGGCAGGCTGCTGGTGGCAAGTAGCACACTGTATCTGGTGACAGGCTGTCAGTGGCAAGTGGCACACTGTATCTGGTGGCAGGCTGCTAGTGGCAAGTGGCACACTGTATCTGGTGGCAGGTTGCTGGTGGCAAGTAGCACACTGTATCTGGTGGCAGGCTGCTAGTGGCAAGTGGCACACTGTATCTGGTGGCAGGCTGCTAGTGGCAAGTGGCACACTGTATCTGGTGGCAGGCTGCTAGTGGCAAGTGGCACACTGTATCTGGTGGCAGGCTGCTAGTGGCAAGTGGCACACTGTATCTGGTGGCAGGCTGCTAGTGGCAAGTGACACACTGTATCTGGTGGCAGGCTGCTAGTGGCAAGTGGCACACTGTATCTGGTGGCAGGCTGCTAGTGGCAAGTGACACACTGTATCTGGTGGCAGGCTGCTGGTGGCAAGTGACACACTGTATCTGGTGGCAGGCTGCTAGTGGCAAGTGGCACACTGTATCTGGTGATAGGCTGCAGGTGACAAGTGGCACACTGTATCTGGTGGCAGGCTGCTGGTGGCAAGTGGCACACTGTATCTGGTGGCAGGCTGCTGGTGGCAAGTGACACGCTGTATCTGGTGACAGGCTGTCAGTGGCAAGTGGCACACTGTATCTGGTGACAGGCTGCTAGTGGCAAGTGGCACACTGTATCTGGTGGCAGGCTGCTAGTGGCAAGTGACACACTGTATCTGGTGGCAGGCTGCTAGTGGCAAGTGGCACACTGTATCTGGTGGCAGGCTGCTAGTGGCAAGTGACACACTGTATCTGGTGGCAGGCTGCTGGTGGCAAGTGACACACTGTATCTGGTGGCAGGCTGCTAGTGGCAAGTGGCACACTGTATCTGGTGATAGGCTGCAGGTGACAAGTGGCACACTGTATCTGGTGGCAGGCTGCTGGTGGCAAGTGGCACACTGTATCTGGTGACAGGCTGCTGGTGGCAAGTGACACGCTGTATCTGGTGACAGGCTGTCAGTGGCAAGTGGCACACTGTATCTGGTGACAGGCTGCTAGTGGCAAGTGGCACACTGTATCTGGTGGCAGGCTGCTGGTGGCAAGTAGCACACTGTATCTGGTGACAGGCTGTCAGTGGCAAGTGGCACACTGTATCTGGTGGCAGGCTGCTAGTGGCAAGTGGCACACTGTATCTGGTGACAGGCTGCAGGTGACATGTGGCACACTGTATCTGGTGGCAGGCTGCTAGTGGCAAGTGGCACACTGTATCTGGTGGCAGGTTGCTGGTGGCAAGTAGCACACTGTATCTGGTGGCAGGCTGCTAGTGGCAAGTGGCACACTGTATCTGGTGACAGGCTGCTAGTGGCAAGTGGCACACTGTATCTGGTGGCAGGCTGCTAGTGGCAAGTGGCACACTGTATCTGGTGGCAGGCTGCTGGTGGCAAGTGACACTCTGTATCTGGTGACAGGCTGTCAGTGGCAAGTGGCACACTGTATCTGGTGGCAGGCTGCTAGTGGCAAGTGGCACACTGTATCTGGTGATAGGCTGCAGGTGACAAGTGGCACACTGTATCTGGTGGCAGGCTGCTAGTGGCAAGTGGCACACTGTATCTGGTGGCAGGCTGCTAGTGGCAAGTGGCACACTGTATCTGGTGGCAGGCTGCTGGTGGCAAGTAGCACACTGTATCTGGTGGCAGGCTGCTGGTGGCAAGTGGCACACTGTATCTGGTGGCAGGCTGCTGGTGGCAAGTGACACGCTGTATCTGATGACAGGCTGTCAGTGGCAAGTGGCACACTGTATCTGGTGACAGGCTGCTAGTGGCAAGTGGCACACTGTATCTGGTGGCAGGCTGCTAGTGGCAAGTGACACACTGTATCTGGTGGCAGGCTGCTAGTGGCAAGTGGCACACTGTATCTGGTGGCAGGCTGCTAGTGGCAAGTGACACACTGTATCTGGTGGCAGGCTGCTGGTGGCAAGTGACACACTGTATCTGGTGGCAGGCTGCTAGTGGCAAGTGGCACACTGTATCTGGTGATAGGCTGCAGGTGACAAGTGGCACACTGTATCTGGTGGCAGGCTGCTGGTGGCAAGTGGCACACTGTATCTGGTGGCAGGCTGCTGGTGGCAAGTGACACGCTGTATCTGGTGACAGGCTGTCAGTGGCAAGTGGCACACTGTATCTGGTGACAGGCTGCTAGTGGCAAGTGGCACACTGTATCTGGTGGCAGGCTGCTAGTGGCAAGTGACACACTGTATCTGGTGGCAGGCTGCTAGTGGCAAGTGGCACACTGTATCTGGTGGCAGGCTGCTAGTGGCAAGTGACACACTGTATCTGGTGGCAGGCTGCTGGTGGCAAGTGACACACTGTATCTGGTGGCAGGCTGCTAGTGGCAAGTGGCACACTGTATCTGGTGATAGGCTGCAGGTGACAAGTGGCACACTGTATCTGGTGGCAGGCTGTCAGTGGCAAGTGGCACACTGTATCTGGTGACAGGCTGCTAGTGGCAAGTGGCACACTGTATCTGGTGGCAGGCTGCTAGTGGCAAGTGACACACTGTATCTGGTGACAGGCTGCTAGTGGCAAGTGGCACACTGTATCTGGTGGCAGGCTGCTGGTGGCAAGTAGCACACTGTATCTGGTGACAGGCTGTCAGTGGCAAGTGGCACACTGTATCTGGTGGCAGGCTGCTAGTGGCAAGTGGCACACTGTATCTGGTGACAGGCTGCAGGTGACATGTGGCACACTGTATCTGGTGGCAGGCTGCTAGTGGCAAGTGGCACACTGTATCTGGTGGCAGGTTGCTGGTGGCAAGTAGCACACTGTATCTGGTGGCAGGCTGCTAGTGGCAAGTGGCACACTGTATCTGGTGACAGGCTGCTAGTGGCAAGTGGCACACTGTATCTGGTGGCAGGCTGCTAGTGGCAAGTGGCACACTGTATCTGGTGGCAGGCTGCTGGTGGCAAGTGACACGCTGTATCTGGTGACAGGCTGTCAGTGGCAAGTGGCACACTGTATCTGGTGGCAGGCTGCTAGTGGCAAGTGGCACACTGTATCTGGTGATAGGCTGCAGGTGACATGTGGCACACTGTATCTGGTGGCAGGCTGCTAGTGGCAAGTGGCACACTGTATCTGGTGGCAGGTTGCTGGTGGCAAGTGGCACACTGTATCTGGTGGCAGGCTGCTAGTGGCAAGTGGCACACTGTATCTGGTGGCAGGCTGCTAGTGGCAAGTGGCACACTGTATCTGGTGGCAGGCTGCTGGTGGCAAGTAGCACACTGTATCTGGTGGCAGGCTGCTGGTGGCAAGTGGCACACTGTATCTGGTGGCAGGCTGCTGGTGGCAAGTGACACGCTGTATCTGGTGACAGGCTGTCAGTGGCAAGTGGCACACTGTATCTGGTGACAGGCTGCTAGTGGCAAGTGGCACACTGTATCTGGTGGCAGGCTGCTAGTGGCAAGTGACACACTGTATCTGGTGGCAGGCTGCTAGTGGCAAGTGGCACACTGTATCTGGTGGCAGGCTGCTAGTGGCAAGTGACACACTGTATCTGGTGGCAGGCTGCTGGTGGCAAGTGACACATTGTATCTGGTGGCAGGCTGCTAGTGGCAAGTGGCACACTGTATCTGGTGATAGGCTGCAGGTGACAAGTGGCACACTGTATCTGGTGGCAGGCTGCTGGTGGCAAGTGGCACACTGTATCTGGTGGCAGGCTGCTGGTGGCAAGTGACACGCTGTATCTGGTGACAGGCTGTCAGTGGCAAGTGGCACGCTGTATCTGGTGGCAGGCTGCTAGTGGCAAGTGGCACACTGTATCTGGTGACAGGCTGCTAGTGGCAAGTGGCACACTGTATCTGGTGACAGGCTGCAGGTGACATGTGGCACACTGTATCTGGTGGCAGGCTGCTAGTGGCAAGTGGCACACTGTATCTGGTGGCAGGCTGCTAGTGGCAAGTGGCACACTGTATCTGGTGGCAGGCTGCTGGTGGCAAGTGGCACACTATCTGGTGGAAGGCTGCTGGTGGTAAGTGACACACTGTATCTGGTGGTAGGCTGTGGTTGGTAAGTGGCACACTGTATCTGATGGAAGGCTGCTGGTGGCAAGTGGCACACTGTATCTGGTGGCAGGTGGCACACTGTATCTGGTGGCAGGCTGCTGGTGGCAAGTGGCACACTGTATCTGGTGGCAAGTGGCACAATGTATCTGGTGGCAAGTGGCACACTGTATCTAGTGGCAGGCTGCTGGTGGCAAGTGGCACACTGTATCTAGTGGCAGGCTGCTGTTGGCAAGTGGCACACTGAATCTAGTGGCAGGCTGCTGGTGGCAAGTGGCACACTGTATCTAGTGGCAGGCTGCTGGTGGCAAGTGGCACACTGTATCTAGTGGCAGGCTGCTGTTGGCAAGTGGCACACTGTATCTGGTGGCAGGCTGCTGGTGGCAATTGGCACATTGTACCTTTTGGCAGGCTGTGGGTAGCAAGTGGCACACTGTATCTGGTTGCAAGTGGCACACTGTATCTGGTTGCAAGTGGCACACTGTATCTGGTGGCAGGCTGCTGGTGGCAAGTGACATGCTGCATCTAGCGGCAGGCAACTGTGGAAAGTGATACGCTACATTTGGTGGCAGGCTATGGGTGGCAAGTGACAAGCTGCATCTGGTGGCAAGTGACAAGCTCAGGTTCCCACTGATTCTGCACGATGGTGAGTTGAACAATTTCATTATATATTACAATGTAGTAACTGAAATAATGGAATTTGATCATCCTGACACCATATCAAGCATGGTGTCAGGATGATTGATTTTAAGTACTAACACCAGCCATTTGCCTGACAAATCACCTCCACCGCCGATTTCCCTGCCAACCCCGAGACTCATCTTTTTTTGGGAAGAGGGGGTTGTCTCTGAATGACAGTTTGGAAATGTGGTCTCCCTATGTTGCTGCTGGTGAGAGACCGCATAGCAGGTGGTATTGGTGGTGTTGCTGCTGCTCAGAGGTTGCACAGCTGGTATTACTGGTGAGAGTATATTTAATTTGTTTTAGCGAAAAATTGTTTGCATTTTCATTTTGTTTCCATAAAAAGGCCCACCAAAATCCTCAGCACCAGGCCCATGATGCTCTTAATCTGGCCCTGCCCAGCATAGCTAGAGTTTTTAATAGGAAAGCAAGGGGACTGACAGGAACACCAGGGATTTCACATATAGGAAGCAATACAAAAAGAACAGGATACTTTCTCATACAAGTACATGGTACAGCAGGCACATATCAGGAATATGAAGTGTTTTAGTAACAAACGCTTTCATTTCATCACAGAGGATAAGGGAGCACTCTTTACATTTGGAGGAAAAGAGATTTCATCTCCAAATATGGAAAGGCTTCTTCACAGTAAGAGCTGTGAAAATGTGGAATAGACTCCCTTGAGAGCTGGTCCTGACCACCTCAGGAGATTGTTTTAAAAACGGTCTGGATCCTTTCCTGAAGGTACATACGTTATATAACTGAGTACTAATATTTATAGGTAAAGTTGATCCAGGGAATATCCGATTACTTCTTGGGGGATCAGGAAGGATTTTTTTTTTCTCCGCTGGGGTAAATTAGATCATGCTTTCTTTTTTGCCTTCCTCTGGTTCAATTGTGGGTGTATGATTGTGTATATGGAGGTTTTTTATGTATGTGTTTTTTTTTTTTGTTTTTTTTTGTTTTTTGTTTTTTTCTATGGTTGTTGAAGTTGATGGACTTTTTTCAACCAGATTAAGTATGTAACTAAAGTAAAAGCTGCGCAAATTCCACTATAGATACCATAGTTTGTAGACGCTATACCTTTAACGAAAAAATATTTAATATACACTTATTGGAATTTTGTTTTACCAAAGACATGTAGCAAAATACATTTTGGCCTAAATTTCTGAAGAAATTTGATTTTGCTGGATGTTTTTATAACAAAGTAGAAAATATTGGTTTTTTTTTTTTGTTTCTTTTTTCAAAGTGTTCTGTCTTTTCTCAAATATATCGCAAAACGTAAAAAAAACAGAGGTGATCAAATACCACCACAAGTAAGCTCTATTTGTGTGAAAAAAATAATAAAAAATTGAACTTGCGTACAGTGTTGCATGACCAAGCAATTGCCAGTTAAAGTAACGCAGTGCTAAATAGCAAAAAATGAGGGGTCAAACCTTCCGGAGAACAAGTGGTTAACTGGGATGCTAATCAAATGACAAGTGATTCAAATATGAAAGCAAGTAAAAATTTGTAAATCATTTCAGATACACATGTACTGAGGTATATTATATAAATTAAATTTTCACTAAAATATATTATACTGTAGTTGCCCTATTAAAATCTGAATTCATATGAAGCTTTATTGATACTGCCTTGACTGCTAATCCCTTTTACATATTGTACATATTTTTTTGTGCATATTCCTCCTGATATTCTCTTTTTATAACTCTGTCTCATATGTTTACTACAGAGCATTCCAGAGATTTCAACCTTGCCGATCTACTCCGTTGCAGCTCCGCTCGTCTTGATTCTGGCAGCCAGAGGTTTCAGGGATTTGATCAATGACATTGTAAGTTGTTATTATTATTATTATTATTATTATTATTATTATACAGGATTTATATAGTGCCAACAGTTTGCGCAGCGCTTTACAACATCGGGGAATTACAATTACAATACAATTCAATACAGGAGGGATCAGAGGGCCCTGCTCATTAGAGCTTACAATCTAGAAGGGAGGGTCAAGTGGAACAATGGGTAGTAGCTGTGGGGGATGATCAGATGGACAAAATGAAAATACAGTTGTTAGCTGTGGGTAGGATAGGCTTCTCTGAAGAGAAGGGTTTTCAGGGATTGTCTAAAAGCTAATAGAGTAGGAGATAGACGGACAGATTGGGGTAAGGAGTTCCATAGGCTTGGAGAGGCTCTAGAAAAGTCCTGGAGACGAGCATGGGAGGAGGTAATGAGAGAGCTAGAGAGCAGGAGGTCTTGAGAAGAACAAAGAGAACGATTAGGTTGGTATTTTGAGACTAGGTCAGTGATGTAGCTGAGGGCAGAGTTGTGGATTGCTTTGTAGGTGGTTGTTAGTATTTTGAACTTAATTCATTGGGTGAGCGGAAGCCAGTGGAGAGATTGACAGAGAGGAGTAGCAGACACAGAGCGGTTGGTAAGGTGGATGAGTCTGCCAGCAGCATTCATGATGGACTGAAGGGGGGATAGAGTATGCAGAGGTAGGTCAGTGAGGAGGGTGTCGCAGTAATCGAGGCGAGAGATAACCAGGGAGTGAATTAAGAGCTTTGTTGTGTCATTGGTTAGAAAGGGATGTATTTTGGAGATGTTCCGGAGGTTGAGGCGGCAAGATTTGGACAGTGAATGGGCGTGCGGCTTAAAGGAGTTCAGAGTCCAGGACTACTCCTAGGACCTTGGCATGTGGGGATGGGCTGATAGTTGTGCCATCAATTTTGACAGAGAGATCAGGGGAAGTGGCACGTGGGGGAGGAAAAAAATTATAAGTTCGGTTTTGGATAGATTAAGTCTGAGGAAGTGGTGCGACATCCAGACTGATACATTTCATAGTAAAATAGTGATACCTGAGGAGACTGAAGGAGTGGGTTGAAGAGTAGAGAAATAGATTTGATTGTCGTCAGCGTAGAGAAGGTATTGGAAGCCGTGGGAGGCTATCAGCTGACCCAGGGAGGAGGTGTAGATTGAAAATAGGAGAGGTCCAAGAACAGAACTTTGGGGGACCCCAACAGAGAAAGGAAGAGGAGAGGAGGAAGTAGAATTGTAGGTAACGCTAAAGGTATGGTTAAATAAGTAGGTAGAGAACCAGCGAAGAGTACAGTCACAGAGACCAAAGGCATGGAGTTTTTTGAGGAGGAGGGGGTGGTCAACCGTATCAAAGGCAGCAGAGAGGTCCAGGAGTAGGAGTATAGAATAGTGTCCTTTTAGTTTTGGCCGTTAGTAGATCGTTTGTTAGTTTTAGGAGAGCAGTTTTTGTGGAATGTTGAGGACGAAATCCAGACTGAAGGGGATCAAGAAGGCTATTATCAGCAAGGTGGACGCTCAGTCGGTTGTAGACTAGACGTCAAGGAGTTTGGATAAACAGGGGAGCAAGGAAATGGGGCATAGGTTGTTAAGATTGGATGGGTCCAGTGAGGGCTTTTTAAGTATGGGGCTGACAAGTGCATGTTTTAAAGAGTTGGGGAAGATGCCAGAAGAGAGGGAGAGATTGAAGATGTGGGTTTACGAGTGTAGAATAGAGCCAGAGGGTGAACGTAGCATTTGCGAGGGAACGGGATCCAGAGGGCAGGTGGTAAGATGGACGTTAGCAAGTAAGTTGGACATTTTCATGATAGGCAACTCCTATTCTCATATTGATTAGTGGTTCCAAATTAATAACTACTGCAGTAGGGAACAGACACAAAAGATACGCTCCGCATCTTTCCAAATAACTGTTCTGCTTTATTATGACGCAATTGAAGGTTTTTATACACATGATTACGTAGGTATCACATTAATATTACAATTGTACGTTTATGATAACAAGGAGCGTTACATAGGCAGGCTAATTTTAATCAGGACTCGAAAGAATGTAAACATGTACTGAAAACATTATTAGTGCCGTGTGCACAGTGAGGGCAGTGTACAATACATACAAAATAGAATACAATTATATACAGAACTTACAAATTTCCATTACAGTCTCCCCTCTTTTGATCAATATTTTGATCACTAACCATACCTGCTATCACCTTTAACCTGGAACCTCCACACGCTTAGGTGGAGGTAGTCCTGGCCAAAGAGGCAAAAACTCCATTGTGGAGAAAATAATAGCTGAGCAGCTTTTTCATTACAAAATGACTTTTCATTGTGAAAAAACAAATGATTGATAAGACATATTTACAGAGTACTGGCTGTACATTCCTGTGGCCAGAATGGCCTTCTAGCTGAATTGTTGGCATGTTGACTTATCAGCATGTGTAAACACAGACAATTCTACATAAAATGGAAGACGTACAAAAGACAAATATGACTTCAACATGGCTAAACTACTTTTCAAATCAGAGTACACATTCTTTATATATATATATATATATATATATATATATATATATATATATATATATATATATATACATAATACACAGTGGGGCACCACCAATTGTGCAAGTTATCCCACTTAAAAAGATGAGAGAGGCCTGTAATTGTCATCATAGGTATACCTCAACTATGAGAGACAAAATGTGGAAACAAATCCAGACAATCACATTGTCTAATTTTTGAAAGAATTTATTTGCAAATTATGGTGGAAAATAAGTATTTGGTCAAAAGTTCATCTCTATACTTTGTTATATATCCTTTGTTGGCAGTGACAGAGGTCAAATGTTTTCTGTAAGTCTTCACAAGGCTGTCACACACTGTTGCTGGTATGTTGTCCCATTCCTCCATGCAGATCTCCTCTAGAGCAGTGATGTTTTGGGGCCGTCACTGGGCAACACGGACTTTCAACTCCCTCCAAAGGTTTTCTGGATATATCTTTTTGTAATCTCTGGAAGGGATGATCAGCTTTTAGTAACATCTTTGGTAAAACAAGAAGTGGTATGTTATAAAAACAACTGTGGAGAACCCTGGCTCTATCCCATGCTCATTTACTAAGGCAGCCATAACTGCTTGTGACTGATGACACGGTCCATGTGTCAAGCTGGAGGGAAAAGAGTGGCTGGCAGACATAAATGATCACCTTTTCCAAAGTCCTGTTTCATAAGAAGTTTCCCCCTGTGAACCACTTGTTCTTCTCGTTCTGGGGTCCTTAAAGTTGAATTATTAATCCCAGCTATACTGGGCCAGAACTAGGGTGGAATCTGTGAGTTGCACAGACCCATCAAGTGTCCGGGGCTGTAATGCAGCATCCTTAGTAACCTGGTCTACTTCCATGTGTGAGTTTTAAAGTTAATATTGCTACCTCAGCAAGAACCTGGAAGGCTGAAAACAGATGATCAAATTAACTTAGCATGCTTGGTTGGTTTACCTGCCGAATATACACTCTTTTTGTAGCTCACAGGCTTTGCTAAAACATGGAGCTCTGCTTCTTGAGCTGGGGAAAAAGGATCCAATGACTTTGAATACAGAGTATCCTTCTGGGTGATAAACTGCATACTCCGTATAAAACCGGGAATAACTCTACAAAAAATTAAATATCTGGGTCTTCAGGAAGTGTGTCCTGCACTGGGCTCACAGCAGCTTAATCCTACGTCATCAATTTAACACATGTGGTTTACCTTTGTCTCCAGCCTCCTCCAGTAGAGGCAATAGGTGTCTGGATTCAAATGTACGCATTTTTCATTGTTAGATTTGTACATAAACAAACTCATATTTTAAACCTTTCATTAGACAAACATTTAGTTAGCTGTATATTTGCTGTGCAGAATGTGTGACCATTAAAAATTAAATATTTGACCAAAATAATGTCTGTAACTTAGTCTAATAGCACCTTTGCATAAAGCTACAGCTCTGATATATTGGGATGAACCCTTCATTACTGGGTCCAGCTTGCATAAATATATTACAATGGCTTTTTTTCTATCATGCTGTTTGTGTAAGAACTCCAGTTTCACGTTTCAAAAAGACAACTTTTTCCTGGAAATATTATAATAAACGATAACAATACCCTGCGGTCATGCAGAGATATCCATAAATCCAAAATATTCTTCTGCTTATACCGCTGCACTTACAAGGAAAAGGGGCACATCATTTCACAATCCACACATTCTGCTTTGGATTTCAAAAAAATAAAAATAAAAAAAAACAAAAGGACCAACAATCTGTATGATGGACCAGAAAGTATCAAAAACTATAAAACAACTGGCTGCAGGTGGCATCTATCCTAACAGGGTGTGTGGACTCGATGTGATGGGACTGTTATATTTAAATTTTATTTATTATTACTCTCACATCATGGACCGCACAGCAAGTTATTATCAAAAACCTTAAAATTTAATTTTTGTAGAAAAACTTCTTATGTATTCCATCCATCTTGGCTTTGTTAAATATTATGACAGCTTTATTCCAAATAACCTCATCTTAATCTTTTTTTTTTCTCTCAATAAGGGCTTATTGTATAAATGTAAAATACAAATTTGTTATCTTAATCTAAACTAATCCCATTCATTACAAATCTCCCCATTAACCTGGACTCCATTTCCAACCAAAGGTTGCCTAAACCAGTTTCAATATATCTATATTATTAATACTAACATACAATTTTTCAGGACAAGCTTTGGGGGTATGTCCCCTTCTTCAATGTCCAAGCAGTACCGATTAAAATTTTTTAGCAGAATGTTAAAGAAAAAAAAAAAGAGAGAAAAACCAACACATACAAATCAATGGTAATAAAGATAGCAGCAGAGTTAGTGAGATAAGACAGAGGGAGATCTATAGAATGGAGGGGGGGGGATACTAGTCACAGACGTTCAAACGTTTTCCTTTCCTGGATAGTTCTGAAATTCACTTTAAGAACTAAAACATTGAGGTCTTCTATAGTGTGGTCCGGTTGTGAGAAATGATGTCCCACAGGTGTGCATAAACTGTCTTCTTTATGTTCTTTGATGGTATGTCTGTGCAAATTCATCCTCTCTTGCAACTTCTGTCCTGCTTCACCAACATAAGATCCTTTGCTGCACCTTTTGCATTGGATGAGGTACACAACATTACTAGAGGTACAGTTGTAAGATCCCATGATATTGAAGGTCCCATTTGTGTGTATGTAACACTTTTGGATAGATTGATCTGGTTGCATAGTTTGCAGCATTTTTTACTACTATGGGAAGCAAAATGGCACCCCAATATGAAACTTATTTATGGCTGACCTGGAGGACAAATTCCTGAACAGCATACAACAAAAGTCATACAGATATTATCGCTATATTGATGATATCTTCATGATATGGACTGAAGGTGAAGAAAATCTAAACCAATTCTTTTCATTGATCAACACTTTTCACCCATCTATCAAACTAAAAATGGACTATTCGAACACACATGTCAACTTCCTGGACACTACAGTATACATCAGGGATGACAAGCTTCACACGTTGATATACAGAAAACCGACTGACCGATGCAGCTATCTTCATAGTTCCAGTTTTCACCCCCAACACACTAAACGGGCCATCATACACAGCCAGGCCATCAGATACCACCGAATTTGTTCAGACCCAGAAGACAGAGATAAACATCTCAGAACACTGGCAGACTTCTTCCATAAGAAAGGTTACAAAGACAAAACCATCAACAACAGCATAAACACAGCCTTGAAAACCCGAAGAGAACATCTCCTTCAATACACAGAGAAAAAAACAAATAACCGAGTACCTCTAGTCACCACATACAACCCAGCACTTGAAGGGATCAAAAAGATAATCAAAGATTTACAACCCATTATAACAGAGGATGAAACTCTGAAAGGAATATTCCAACAACCCCCATTATTGGCTTTTAGACAACCACCCAACCTCAGACACAAACTAATCAGCAGGAAACTTCACTCTGATTATGAAGTCACAAATAATGGAAGCAAACCCTGCAATAAAAAACGCTGCAAACTATGCAACCAGATCAATCTATCCAAAAGTGTTACACACATACAAATGGGACCTTCAATATCATGGGATCTTACAACTGTGCCTCCAGTAATGTTGTGTACCTCATCCAATGCAAAAGGTGCAGCAAAGGATCTTATGTTGGTGAAACAGGACAGAAGTTGCAAGCGAGGATGAATTTGCAAAGACATACCATCAAAGAACATAAAGAAGACAGTTTATGCACACCCGTGGGACATCATTTCTCACAATCGGACCACACTATTGAAGACCTCAATGTTTTAGTTCTTAAAGGGAATTTCAGAACTATCCAGGAAAGGAAAATGTTTGAACTAAGAATGATACTTCTTTTTGACATGAAAAATAATGGCCTGAATTTAGATATTGGTTTCCTTACACATTATGCTAAAGTTTTACGACCCCCTCTGTGACTAGTATCCCCCCCCCCTCCATTCTATAGCTCTCCCTCTGTCTTATCTCACTAACTCTGCTGGTATCTTTATTACCATTGATTTTGTATGTTTGTTTTTCTCTTTTTTTTTTCTTTAACATTTTGCTTAACAATTTGTGAATCAGTACTGCTTGGACCTTGAAGAAGGGGACATACCCGAAAGCTTGTCCTGAAAAATTGTATGTTAGTGCCAATAAAAAAAGTATCACAGACAGTACTCAATTTTCTCTGTCACAATTGCACTAATACGGCTACAATCAAATCAAGTTTATTATTAATAAAATTGTCAAACTCATATTAGAAATTAATACTCATTATTACTTAATTTTACTTAATTTCCCTTTTTTAAATGTACTGTTTCTACTATCAAAAGATATTTGTATAATACACGGTTAAATGTAAACTTCATTTTACCATGTTTGGAAAACAGATTCAAAAATAATTGTGATCACATTGTTTATCATTAGATTCGTTAACCCGGCACATTTTGTTATAAATGTTTTGTGTAAAAAACTGGAATTGGCATGGTGTCCTTCCAGCTTATCACTGACCTCTCATCCCAGCCACATTCTTTCATGAGAGCACAAAGGAGGGGGTCACATCTGCGTACATGACACACACAAGAGATAGAACTAAAGGTCCCAGCATTCACACACATACACGAATATCTCTCTAAAATCGCTTACATTTTTCCCATTTGTACACAACATATGCATATCATTCTCTCACTTTCTTTTAACTCTTTAATATTTCCCTGCTTAAATTCTGCTTTCCTTATTTTGTTCAGATATTCTTTATATCTAGCTTCTATGATCAGACAGACAGCCACAGTGCTCATCCCATCTTCCCTCTCTGACAACATGAAAATGTCCCTTTCTGTCTAGTGTTAATTGTCACCCTTGATCCATCCTGCTCACATAGATAGCTGTTTCTTTAGCTGTTTACTCTGCATGATTCTTAGTCCCTGTGAACCTTGGTGGTAACCCAGTTACCCAATGTGGATCCCTGTCCACTTTAACCATTAATCTAGGGGCTCAGTATAAGCGGAACCGCACCTTCGTTTCACATATAGCGCTCCTCTTGCGCTGGGCATTTTTGAGGGTCTCTTACCCTTCATTCCCTTACTTAATTTAATACCCATAATGACTGGCCAGTCTTTTCTACGTGTGCCTATACCCTCTTGCCTCTAAACTACTTTATCTAGCATATGTGCACTACATATACCTGTGAACAGCACTATTCTTCCCCTTCTTATCTATAACACTCCGATGGACAGTAGACAGTGACAACATAACATATAACCACCAATCAATACAGTTCGATTAAGGGGAGTAAAATAGGTACCCTTTGTCCTGAAAATGCCTTACCGATCAAGGAAGTCTGATAACTCAAATGTAGCAAAAGGCTTACCTCAGCCGGCTGATTATCAGAAATTACCTGATAACGTCTGATAACTCAAATGTAAGCAAAAGGCTTACCTCAGCCGGCTGATTATCAGAAATTCCCGGATCGTCTCAAGCTCCTCATTTCGGGTTCTCAGGGACACCTGTAAAGCCCCTCCTAAGCAAAGCTCGCCACCTGAGTTGGACATTTTTAGGATGGGCAACTCCTATCCTCATATTGATTAGTGCAGGGAACCTCAGACTACGGCCCTCCAGCTGTTGCAGAACTACACATTCCATGAGGCATTGTAAAGCTCTGACATTCACAGACATGACTAGGCATGATGGGAATTGTAGTTCCTGAACAACTGGAGGGCCGTAGTTTGAAGACCCCTGGATTAGTGGTTCCAAATTAATAAAAAATACTGCAGTAGGGAACAGACACAAAAGATACACTCAGCATCTTTCCAAATAATGTTCTGCTTTATTATGATGCAATTGAAGGTTTTTATACACATGATTATGTAGGTATCACATTAATATTACAATTGTATGTTTATGGTAACAAGGGGCGTTACATAGGCAGGCTAATTCTAATCAGGACTCAAAAGAATGTAAACATGTAGTGAAACCATTATTGGTGCCGTGTGCACAGTGAGGGCAGTGTGCAATACATACAAAATAGAATACAATTATATACAGAACTTACAAATTTCCATTACACAAGTAATTTATATTTCAATGTTTTTATTGAAAACATTTTTGTTGAGATAACAAGAATAGCAGGTAAACATAGATCCACATTCGGATTATTGCTATGACAAATTTACAAATACCTAAGATATAATTAAACAAGGTATTACATGGTCCAGTAGTATGAATGAACAAACAATATTCATGGAATGTTCTCAGATTAACCCGCTGGGCAAAAAAACCCAGTAGGTAATATCAAACGGTATTAAACGTGTAGTTAACCTAGCAACATTTAGTTCTAATCAGTATTTAAAATCGTAACCATGTGCATTAACATACAAAAACCTGAGTATGGTATGAAGAGGCAGGTTAAGGAAAGGGAAAGGAGGGGTCGAGAAGGGATTGTGGATAAGACATAGTAGGGGACTTTTGTACCATTTCCTGAGAATATCAATGTCAAAACTTAACAGAGTTCTAAAACAACCCAATAAGCATTAGGTTTAAACTACATGTAGAAGAAGGTGGAGGGAAGGAAGGAAAGCAGAAATAAGGAAAAAAGAAAGAGGAAGGAGAGGAATTCAAGAGGGTCAGCCCAGAGCTCATTAGGGAACCGAAATGTAACGGATCCACAGGTCCCATATTTCATCAAATTTTTCAGAGTTATTATGAAAAATGTGGGTGAGTTTGTCATTTAACATAATCCAGTTGATTTTGTTTTTAACGTAATCCAGAGGAATAACCAGTTGTTTCCACTACCGGGCCACTGTAATCCTTGCCGCTAGCACTATATATGTGATTTAATTTAGTTGATTTCCTGGGTACCTCTTCAGGTAGTCTATGGAATAAGGCCACCTCTGGGGATCTATGGATGTTCACCCCCATCACCGAGTTTATTAAATTAAATACCCTAATCCAAAACGTAATCCGCCATCAGATATGGTGCATTGTCCGCGACTGACCACAACGTCAAACAGGTGATGTGGATGGATGCATTTTAGCTACCCGAGTTGGGACCAGGTACCAACGTAAGTGTTTTATAATTGGCCTCAATCAGCGTGGTATTGATAGAGATTTTGGATAAATTATAAGCAATATCCTGCCATTCAGACAGATCAAAATTAAGATTCAGATCTTTTTCCCATTGATTCATATAGGAGAGCTTTGAGTTTGGTTCAGTGAGGGAAGCATAAACCACAGATAGTCGTCCCTTCAAAAGACCCCTTGTCTGGCAGGATAACTCGAACATTATAAGTGTAAGCGGTTCAATTATTAGATTAAGTTTGCGTCTGACAAATGATGCAATTTGGTTATATCGGAATATTTCACTGGTAGGTATCTGCATCTTGTCTTTAAAACGTTGTAAAGAGTATACTTGGTTACCTTTAAGGTAGTCGCCAATTCTCAGCAATCCTTTATTAAGCCACCAATGAAATGACTGTGGTACTAACCCTGGTGGAAACTCCGGATTGCAGAAAACAGGAGCTAAAGGTGTGTGTGGGGATGACAGGGATGCCCGGTGACTATCCCAAACCGCCAATGAATGTGATAAAGAAGGGTATAGTATAGGAGGGTGTAGCCGGCTGGGAAGCCACATCAGTGATCCTATGGCCAAGGGGTGACAGGATAGTGCCTTAAGGGAAACCCAAAGAGGTGCAGGACCTGTAGCAGTAGTATGGGCAAATTGAGAAATCTGGGCGGCTTGAAAGTAGTTTGGTAAATTAGGGAGACCAAGACCACCCTTTAATTTTGGGGCGTATAGGATCTGTTTGTTCATTCATTCATTCTTCTATTACCCCAAATGAAACGAAGAACCTCAGCTTGTAGACACTGCAAATCTCCTCTCGGGACTGTCACTGGTAGAGTTCTAAAATAATAAAGTATCCTGGGTAGAAGTGTCATTTTGACAGAGTTGATTCTGCCAAACCGTGGTAGGGAATAGTCCGCCCAACTGCGAAGGTCCTCTTTTTTTTAAGTTTTTTAAATGGTGAAGGATAATTAGCTTTATAAAGAGTCTCGATAGACGGCGTTAATTGGATACCTAAATATGAAGGGGAATGTGATGCCCATTGAAAGTTGTAGTTATCCCGAAGAGTCTGTACCATTGAGTGGGGAAGCGAGACATTAAGGGCTGTTTTGTGAGGGTTGAGGAAGAGGCCGGAAAGCGAACTGGTCCAATAAAGATAACAATTGAGGTAGAGTGACTTGAGGGTTTGTAATATACATAAGGACATCATCGGCAAAAAAGGCACATTTATGTTCTTGTTGCCCACAGCCGATACCAGAAATATTAGGGTGGGACCGAATTGCCATGGCCAAGGGTTCGATAGCTAATGCAAAAAGTAAGCGTGAGAGGGGGCATCCCTGTCTCGTACCACGTTTGATAGTGAACGACGATGATTTGTAGCCCCGTATGAAAACCTGGGCTAACGGAGATCCATGTAAAGTTTTTAATAAGGATAAAAAGCTAGGTCCAAACCCAAAAGTCTCTAAAGTAGTGAATAAATAATTCCAATTCACACTATCAAAAGCCTTATGAAGGTCTAATGATAGGAGAAGTTCCCGAGAAAGGGGGGCATCCCAATTAGCATGTACAGCTGAAATCACGTTAGCAAGTAATTTAGCAACCTCGTCTATAGTGGTGGGGTTGAAAGAGGGAAGTAATGATTGTACCTGTGGACATAAGGTGTAAAGCATGGAGGGTATCTGAACAGTAGAGATCTCCTTGTGAATTGTATCAATCTTCTGTTTGAAGGGATTGGCGATCTCCTGGGCAGTGAGTGAGTTAGTGGGTGGAGGCAGTGGAGGGCGAAGTAGAGAGTTGAAGGTAGAGAAGAGTTGACGGGGACAGGATGATACGTTTTTAATGAGAGTGATGAAATAGGTCTGCTTGACAGTGAGGAGGCTGGAATTGTATTTTTGGAGGGCAGATTTATACTGGCTGAAATCTTTCTGGGACTTAGTCTTACGCCACAGGCGCTCGAGAGCACGGCTGCGTTTTTTCAGACTTCTAGTATTGTCTGTTTGCCAGGGTTGAAGGGGACGGGGCCTAATTCTGTGTGTGGTGACGGGGGCCAGTGTGTCCAGTGAGGCTAGAAGTGAAGTGTTGTAGACAGAAGTGGCTAGGTTGGTGCAGGACAGAGGTGCGATTTTGTCATAGAGGTGGTCAGTCGCAGAGTAGAGAAGAGAAGGGTTGAGATGGCGAAGGTTTCTACAGGTAACCTTTAGGTGTACGGAGGGAGAGGAGGTGGAGGAGAGGGAGAGAGTGAAAGTAATAAGGTGGTGATCAGAGAGAGGGTAAGGATAGTTGGAGAGGTTGCATGGAGTGCATAGGTGGGAAAAGACAAGGTCAAGGGTATTGCCTTCAGAGTGAGTAGGAGCATGAATCCATTGCTTCAGGTCAAAGGAGGAGGTTATACTGAGAAGTTTGGAAGTTGCAGGAATGTTAGTATTAGTAGGGATGTTGAAGTTCCCAAAAATGATTGTGGGGATTTCAGAAGAGAGAAAGTAGGGTAGCCGGGCAGAGAAGTCATCAAGAAAGGATGATACTGGACTAGGGGGCCGGTAGATCACAGCTATCCATCTCATCATTCACTGCCAAATCTCATAAGGACAGCTGTGATCATTATTATGATTATAAATTAGTTTACATTGTATTGAATATGAATATCGTGTAGAGATTCAGCAAGTTATATCTATTAACCACCTAAGTTGCTTGAGCCTCTTTCTCCCTAAATCCCAGAGAATTTTTTTTTTTTTTTTTTCGTTTCAGTGAAATTTCAGTTCTGCACATCTTTTAGGTTTTTTAGCCTATCCAAATGAATTATACATTGTTTCTTTCAGGAAAGATGAGGATTTAATTTGGTGGCAAATTTGTATACAGACATTTTTATGTCCTTGGGTTTTATTGGTAATAAACTGTAAAAAATGGGGGAAAAAAATGTTGAGAAAAGTTTGTGTAAATTTAGTGTAGCATTAAAATAAGATTAGTTTGGGTTGACAAATTTACGAATTATTTGGCAGGTAAACCAGTTCAGATATGTATTAAGTTGTTTGCTTGAAGAGGGGTTAATCAGCAATTGCATGCCTATTTTTCTTTTATTACTATCTGATAAGAAGGTATTAAAGTGGAACTTCCACATTTGGCCCATAATATTTTTTGGGGGGAGTGGGTACCTAGTTTTGATGGATACTTGCTTATGCTTTCGCTTGGATTGCCTAGGGACCATTCACAAAATCCAGCACAGCAGGATGCCCGCTGTGAAGCCGCAAGAAGTCTTCTCACAGTAAACATGCTGGCGCCAGGGACCCGAAGACTGGTGAAAAACCAGCCCAGGTGAGGATGGCAGTGGATCCCTGGACAAGCAGGTGTCCTTTTATTACAAGTCAGCAGCTGATGACTTTACATTTTTTTTTTTCTAGGGTAAACTACTTTAAAAGCAAGTGGTTCTAAAGGCAGAAGGTTTTTTATCTTAATGCATTCTCGACTGTCCAGGACTCTCCCTCCTCATTCGCTGAGACAGCACCAATGGCTCCCACTGCTGTCATTCAAAGTCAGTGAGCCAATGAGGAGAGAGAGGGGCAGATGCCCCCATAGCAAGCTGCTTGCTGTGAGGACACTCGGCAGGAGGGAGGAGCCAGGAGCACCTGGGAGGGACCCGAGAAGAGAAGGATCTGGGCTGCTCTGTGCAAAACCATTGCACAGACCAGGTAAGTATAACATGTTTGTTATTTTAAAAACTTTAATATCACTTTAATTTTTCTATTATTCTATTGAAATTGTTTTCTTAACCCTAATATTTTTCAGGCACACCACAGAAATGATAATTTGATTAACAATGCTTCCTGTGAAATACTTAAAGACCAAAGGTGAGATCTGAGTGCTGCCCCACAGCAATTTAAATTTAAAAAGGCAGATGTAGAAAAAATGACTGTATGTATTTCGCAAAAATGGTTTAACAGAATTGGCCATATTTTGCCAGGTTGAGCTGTTGTATACACTGAAATATTTACCTGTTTGTGTCAGGGCTGGGCTCAGCCCTTCCTTCCTCTGAGCTGGCCGCTCAGCTGTCGGCTAATTGCCAGCTCCTAGCTCTCCACAGTGACTCACCTGTTAATGATATCCTGCTTGTCAGTCCTGCCGTCCAGCCCAGATGATCTATGCCTTCGCCTTGGTCAACATCACAGAGACTATCTCCTGCGTTCCTGTTAAAGGCTTGCTTGGCTGATATTCCTTCTGGCTCCAGATCCTGCTTGCTGTTCCACTACGCTGATCTCTGGCTCCCTGACTTTCTGGCCTGTCTGACTATCCGTTCTGGTTACAGAATTTTTTGTGTTTCATATGTTTTGACTACGTTTGTTCTATTTACTTTTATTATTAAACAAGTGTGATTTAACTGTACTTCTGTCCCGGTCTGATTCATGGTTTCTGACAGTAGGCGAAGGCAATGAATTCAGAGGAAGCAGTCAATCCACTTGTTGGTAATATTTTTTCCAGATTGGATGAGCAGGATCACCGCATGGATCAGTTTGCCATGGCATTACAAACTCACCTGAGTCACACGGCTCACCTGCAATCTCCCACTGTGGCTGCTCCGGTACAACCTGTGTTGCAGGCCATCACTGCTGCAGCTCCAGTCTCTGTGCAGGCACCCACCTCGAGTATTACCTCTATAGGAGGTATGTCTGGTTCCGCTTCCCCAGCAATTTGGGGGTGATCCAGTCCAATGCAGAGGGTTTCTCAACCAGGTTGAGATATACTTTGAGATGCTGCCCCAGGCGTTTCCCACAGACAGAAGCAAAGTAGGTTTCATGATATCTTTGCTTTCTGAGAGAGCCTTGGCCTGGACAAACCCTCTATGTTGTCTTGAGTTACCCTGAGTTTGTGGCTTCTTTTGAAAGGGTATTTGATGTACCCGCACGCTCCGCTTCTGCTGCCTCATGTCCATCAGAGTACGAGAACTGTTGCCGATTACGCTATTGAATGCCGTACTCTGGCAGCAGAGGTTGCTTGAAACAATGAGGCCCTCGTGGCTGCTTCTTCTCATGCACTCTCGGATACCGTCAAGGATGAGATAGCAGCCCGAGATATACCCACTGAGCTGGAGAAGATGATCAGGTTTGCCATCCTCATTGACTCCAGACTCAGAGAAAGACTATCTTTTAAGGAGCGCTTGCGGAAGCCTCCTGTACATTGGTCTCCGAGCTTTGCAGTCCCACCCTTGCCTCCCTCACCTCCCATGCCTCTTGGTACCGAGTCGGTCAGTGAAAGTGAACCCATGCACTTGGGCTTCACCTGTCTCTCTGTGGATGAGAAAATCCTTAGGAGGAGGGAGAGATCGTGCCTTTATTGTGGCCAGGCAGGTCACTTTTTGAAGTCTTGTCCTACTCATTAAGGGAGCGCCCGAACCTTGAGGTCCTGTCATGGACAGACCTTAGGTGGTGTTGTTTCTTTCCTAGTTATCCAGAAGGATAAGCCCCTGGTTTTGGTTACCCTTTCTTGGGCTGAGTCGTCCGTCGAGATACAGGCTCTAATCGACTCTGGGGCTGCAGGCCTGTTCATTGATGCTGCCTTTGTATCAAAGCACTCGATTCTTTGTGACACTCCACTTGCCATTGAGGCTCTTGACAGGAGACCTTTACAGCCTGCCCATGTGACTCATGAGACTGTTCCATTGTTCATGGCCGTAGGGGCTCTTCACCATGAGATGATCCAATTCCAATGTATTTCCTCACCTAGGTTTCCACTGGTTATTGGTTACCCTTGGTTACAGAGGCACAACCCCTCTTTTGATTGGCTCCATGCTGAGGTTCTCTCCTGGTCGCCACAATGCAGTAAGACATGCTTCCAGAAGATAGCCAAGGTCCTGTGCACCTCTTTACTCTCCTCCCTGCCGGAGGAGTACCGCAATGCTGGTGCTGGTTTCTTCTTTGTGAAGAAGAAGAAGAGTGGTGAACTGAGACCTTGTATCGATTATAGGGGTCTCAATTGTTTCACGATTAACAATGCCTATCCGATTCCGTTGATTACGGAGTTATTTGATCACCTCAAGGGAGCAACGGTTTTCACGAAGCTTGATTTGAGAGGGGCATACAATCTTGTGAGGATTAAGTAGGGCGACGAGTGGAAAACTGCATTTTAATACCAGAACAGACCATTATGAGTACCTTGTAATGCCTTTTGGCCTTTGTAACGCCCCGGCAGTTTTCCAGGAATTTATTAACAAATGTCCTAACGATTTGCTGCAGTTGTGTGGTGGTTTATCTCGACGATATCCTCATATTTTCCAAGTCCCTGGAGAGCCACCTTACAGATATCTGTCGTGTGCGTCAGAAACTACGAGAGAACAATCTCTATTGTAAATTGGAGAAGTGCGAATTCCATTGTGAACAGGTTAAATTCCTGGGTTATGTCATTTCCACTGCTGGATTTTGGATGGACCCAGAGAAACTTTCAGCAGTCCTACACTGGCCCCGACCCATGGGTTTATGTCCTCTGCAGCGTTTTCTTGGCTTTGCCAACTATTATCGGAAGTTTATTTGTAATTTCTTGTCTCTGGTCAAGCCCCTGACTGATATGACCAGAAAGGACGGTAACCCACAGAGTTGGTCTCCGGAGTCCGTTAAGGCCTTGAGAGTCTCAAGGATGCCTTTGTTTCTGCTCCTGTGTTGGCACATCCTGATCCTATGTTACCTTTTTATCCTTGAGGTTGATGCTTCTGAGACTGGAGTTGGCACCCTTCTGTCTCAACATCCTACCTCCTGAGCGCTATGCATCCTTGTGGCTACTTTTCCAAGAAATTGTCACCTGCTGAGTGCAATTACGAGATTGGTGACAGAGAGCTGTTAGCGATCATTTTAGCCCTGAAAGAATGGAAACATCTCCTTGAAGGTACTATTGTGCCGGTTCTCATTCTTACTGACCATAAGAATCTCACATTCTTGTCTGAGGCTAAACGTCTCTCTCCCAGAAGGAGCGCGATGGGCTCTTTTCTTGTCAAGTTTCAATGACATTTTCTCATTCTTAATGTAAGGGCTGACACTTTGTCACCACAATTTTCCTCCACTTCCAAGATGGAGCTGGTTCCGGTTCCTGCTATTCCTCCTGATCGTATTCTGACTACAGTTCACACCAGTCTCACTTCTCCTTAGGGTCGGTTCACACTGGGACGACTTGGGATCCGACTTGTACGCCCTCAAGTCGCCCCAAGTCGCCCCAGAAAGAGATTCACATTTAAGTGAATGGGAGCGTCTTAATAGACACTACTGAAGTCGCTCCGACTTCAGAGCGTACTCCCTATACTACTTTGATCCGACTTTGATCCGACTTCAGCCTATTGACTATCATTGAAGTCGGATCAAAGTCAGATCGCCGTCTCGCATGATCCGACTTCGGCATGTGACTTGTGCTCAGATGATCTTGAGGGGGAACTCCGCGCCAAATTTTAAATAAAAATCCGGCATGGGTTCCCCCTCCAAGGGCATACCAGGCCCTTGGGTCTGGTATGGACCTTGAGGGGAACCCCCTACGCCGAAAAAGCGGCGTGGGGGGTCCCCCAATCCATACCAGACCCTTATCCGAGCACGCAGCCCGGCCGGACAGGAATGGGGGTGGGGGACGAGCCAGCGCCCCCCCCATCCTGAACCGTACCAGGCCGCATGCCCTCAACATGGGGGGTTGGTGCCTTGGGGAAGGGGGGCGCGCTGTGGCCCCCCCCACCCCAAAGCACCTTGTCCCCATGTTGATGAGGACAAGGGCCTCTTCCCGACAACCCTGGCCGTTGGTTGTCGGGGTCTGTGGGCTTATCGGAATCCGGGAGCCCCCTTTAATAAGAGGGCCCCCAGATCCCGGCCCCCCACCCTATGTGAATGAGTATGGGGTACATCGAACCCCTACCCATTCACCTAGGGAAAGTGTCAATTTAAAAAAAAACACTACACAGATTTTTAAAGTAATTTATTAGACAGCTCCGGGGGTCTTCTTCCGACTTCGGGGTCTCTCCGGTTCTTCTCCGCGCTCTCCGGGTCTTCTGCCGGACTCCTCCGCTATTTTCTGCTCTTTTGCCGCTCTTTTGCTATAGCGGAGGAGCCCGGTCTGCTGCCTTCTTCTCTTCGGGGGTCTCTCCGGTTCTTCTCCGCGCTCTCCGGATCTTCTGCCGGGCTCCTCCGCTATTTTCTGCTCTTTTGCCGCTCTTTTGCTATAGCGAAGGAGCCCGGTCTTCAATCTTCTGCCTTCTGCCCTCTTCTCCTGATGTTGACACGACGCTCTCTGGGGCTGGAATGCACTCTGAGCGCTCCGCTCTGACTTATATAGGTGGTGACCACGCCCCCTTATGCCGTCACAGTCCCTGGGCATGCTGGGACTGTGACGTTTTAGGGGGCGTGGTCATCACCCAATGACCACGCCCCCTTATGCAGTCATAGTCCCAGCATGCCCAGGGACTGTGACGGCATAAGGGGGCGGGGTCACCGCCTATATAAGTCAGAGCGGAGCGCACAGAGAGCATTCTAGCCGGAGAGAGCGTCGTGTCAACATCAGAAGAAGAGGAGAGGGCAGAAGACGGAAGACCGGGCTCCTCTGCTTTAGCAAAAGAGCGGCAGAAGAGAGCGGAGGAGCCCGGAGGAAGATCCGGAGAGCGTGGAGAAGAACCGGAGAGACCCCCGAAGTCGGAAGAAGACCCCCGGAGCTGTCTAATAAAATACTTTAAAAATCTATGTAGTGTTTTTTTTTAAATTGACACTTTTTCCCTAGGTGAATGGGTAGGGGTACGATGTACCCCATACTCATTCACATAGGGTGGGGGGCCGGGATCTGGGGGCCCCCTTATTAAAGGGGGCTCCCGGATTCTGATAAGCCCTCCGCCCGCAGACCCCGACAACCAACGGCCAG
Organism: Aquarana catesbeiana; assembly: GCF_042186555.1. Lineage (NCBI taxonomy): Eukaryota > Metazoa > Chordata > Amphibia > Anura > Ranidae > Aquarana > Aquarana catesbeiana. Next base: position 258,228,229 of record NC_133331.1, on the reverse strand, counting down.
GGTTGTCGGGAAGAGGCCCTTGTCCTCATCAACATGGGGACAAGGTGCTTTGGGGGGGGGGCCCGCAACGCGCCCCCTCCCCCAAGGCACCAACCCCCCATGTTGAGGGCATGCGGCCTGGTACGGTTCAGGAGGGGGGGGGGGCGCTCGCTCGTCCCCACTCCCATTCCTGTCCGGCCGGGCTGCGTGCTCGGATAAGGGTCTGGTATGGATTGGGGGGGACCCCCCACGCCGTTTTTTCGGCGTAGGGGGTTCCCCTCAAGGTCCATACCAGACCCAAGGGCCTGGTATGCTCCTGGAGGGGGAACCCATGCCGGTTTTTTATTTAAAATTTGGCGCAGAGTTCCCCCTAAAGATTCATACCAAACACAGTGGCGGGGATCCAAGTCGGATCCCCGTTCATTGAAAGTCGGACACATGTTGCAGGGCAAAGTCGGATCCACAAGTCGCGTTGAAGTCGCGTTGAAGTCGCGTTGAAGTCGCGTTGCAAAGTTGAGTTGAAGTCGTGTTGCCCCTGTGTGAATCGAGCCTTAGGGTGACAAAATTCTTGCTGCTCAGGTCCATGCTCATCCTGAGAAACCTTGTTGTGACCGCTGCTTTGTCCCTGGGAGTCTCTGTACTGCCGTGCTCCAGACTTGCCATTCTCCCAAGGCTGCTGGCCACCCTGGGAAGAATCAACTCTTTTGGGCCCTTTCCCAACAAATCTAGTGGCCTAGTCTATGTGCTGATGTAACCGCCTTCATAGCTGCCGTGTGTGCTCAGAGTAAGACTCCACGACACCTTCCAGGGGGCCTCCTACAACCCATACCCAATGGAGAGAGGCCCTGGACCCACCTGTCTATGGATTTCATTGTGGAGTTACCCAACTCCCAGGGCAACACAGTTATCCTTATGGTGATTGACCGGTTCTCGAAAATGTCTCATTGTATTCCACTTAAGAAGTTGCCCACTTCTAAGTAATTGGCTTCCATTTTTGTTTGGGAGATCTTTCGCTTACATGGGCTAACCAAGGTGATTGTCTCGGACAGGGGTAATCAGTTTGTGTCCCGGTTCTGGTGAGCCTTTTGTGCACAGTTGGGAATTCTGCTTGCTTTCTCCTCTGCGTATCACCTGCAGTCTAATGGGGCTGCAGAACAAGCCAATCAGTCCTTGGAGCAATTCCTACGTTGCCATATTTCTGACCATCATAACAACTGGTGAGACCTCTTACCGTGGGTGGAGTTTGCTCACATTAGTGCCTTGAATTCTGCTTCCCGATTGTCCCCATTTATGGCGAACTATGGTTTCCAACCTTCCATGTTGCCTGACTCATTTGTTCCGCAGAATATTCCTGCATTAGAGGAGCATCTCCATGGTCTTCGTTCCACTTGGGCACAAGTCAAGGAGGCTTTGCCTAATGCTAATGATAGGTACAGACTCCATGCTGACCGCAGACGTCTGTCTGCGCCTTCCTACCAGGTTGGGGATAGGCTGGCTGTCATCTCGTAACCCGACTTTGTGTTCCCTCTCTGAAGTTTGCACCTCGGTTTATTGTGCATTTCTGTATTCTTCGCAGAATGAACCCAGTGGCTTGCGCATATTCCTTCTAATAAGAGTATTTCTAATGTATTTCATGTCTCCTTATTAAAACCTTTTGGTCTGCAATCGCTTTACCACCTCGGTGCCACATCCTCACCCTGTACAGGTTGAGAACCATGAGGAGTATGAAGTACAGTCCCATTGTTGACTCCCGTAGTTCCATAGGCGCATACAGTACCTGGTGCATTGGAAAGGGTACGGTCCGGAGGAACACTCTTGGGTCTCATCCTCGGAGGTACATGCCCCTGCCCTCCTCCGTTATTTCCATAGACGTTTTCCCCTCAAGCCTGGTGGTCCTCCGAGGGGGAGGGGTCATTGAGGAGGGGGTAATGTCAGGGCTGGTCTCAGCTCTTCCTTCCTCTGAGCTGGCCGCTCAGCTGTGGGCTTATTGCCAGCTCCTATCTCTCCACAGTGACTCACCTGTTGATATCCTGCTCATCAGTCCCGCCTACTTAAGCCGTCCAACCCAGATGATCTCTGCCTTCGCCTCGGTCAACATTACAGAGACTATCTCCTGCGTTCCTGTTAAAGATTGCTTGGCTGACATTCCTTTTGGCTCCTGATCCTACTTGCTGTTCCACTACGCTGATCTGACTTCCTGACTTTCTGGCTTGTCTGAGTATCCGTTCTGGTTACCGAACTTTGGCTATGTTGGCTAATGTTTTGACTACGTTTGTTCTATTTACTTTTAATATTAAACAAATGTGATTTAACTCTACTTCTGTCTCGGTCTGATTCATGGTTTCTGACAGTCTGTTAGCCTATCAATATCTTGGATCTATCTCCCCTCTTTCATCCATTACCATAGTTCAACAGGGACTTCTCAGTGCCATCTTAATTTAGTGTATATTTAGGTTCACAAAGGAGGGTGGATCTTTTACTAGAAGAGAGAGCAAGTTTTCTTGTACTTTGGCAGTGATATTATGCCTGGCATATATTTTTTTGCCTGAACCAAATCACTTCCTCTCCAGGCTCTCACCAGAGTTTAGACTCATCACTACTTTGACCAGGGACCTGTCCGTCTTTCAGACACACTTCTTAGTTCTTACCCATTTTTCCTTAGAAGGCCTCATGGGGGAGCAAAAATGATTGCCTTCATAAGGTCGACAGATCTGGTTAAATATAAGCTCAAATTCTCCCAACTATACAATTCAATTTCAAAACGCAATGGTATCTTCTGTAATCTTTATCTTTCCTTGTCCTGTGTCAGCCCCCTATACCACCCTTTTAGTATAATTGGAGTAACTGGAGTCCACTCAACTTGATTTTGTTGAAAAAAAAAAATCCAGCAGGGAAGTCCTTTATCCAAAAAGCTTAATGCTTTTTTGAACTTCACAGTTCAGGTATGGCCATGCTCCTGACCTGTTTTCAAAGTGTGTGTACTTCTCTGTCCTGTGTAGTGATGCCAGGATTTCAAGTGTGACCTTGCACCACTTTTTACATACAGAGTACCAACAACCTCATCCCTTGTTTCATCAAGAAGGAAAACGGGAAAACCTATGGGGAGGAGGTAGAAGCAAAACTAGTTATTCCAAGCTGGTGACTTCTAATCCACAAGCTCCTCCAAGTGGCCAAAAATTAAAAAAAACTCTCCCTTGCCTGGCCTCTGATCTCCACAATGACTCTGCTGCACCCATTACAACTGAAGTGCACTCTCTTAACTACATAGTTACATAGTTAGTCTGGTTGAAAAAAGTCACAAGTCCATCCAGTTCAACCAATAGAAGTGACCAAAAAAAAATTACAATACTATATACATAATCCTATACCCACAGTTGATCCAGAGGAAGGCAAAAAAACACCAAAAAAGCATGATCCAATTTGCTCTAGCAGGGGAAAAAAATCCTTCCTGATCCCCCAAGAGGCAAGAACTAAGTAAAACCACAAATCACACAGAAAAGACCATATAGGGAACTATAGTACATTACACAAAGTTAGATAATCTACACTAAAGCGTCCTACACTAGTTACATACTCTGAACAAGCACTTTGAAATGTCTTATTTATCTCTGTATCCATATATAGTTACATAGTAGGTGAGGTTGAAAAAAGACACAAGTCCATGAAGCCCAACCTATATGTGTGATTATATGTCAGTATTACATTGTATATCCCTGTATGTTGTGGTCGTTCAGGTGCTTATCTAATAGTTTCTTTAAACTATCAATGCCCCCCGCTGAGACCACCGCCTGTGGAAGGGAATTCCACATCCTTGCGGCTCTTACAGTAAAGAACCCTCTACGTAGTTTAAGGTTAAACCTATTTTCTTCTAATTTTAATGAGTGGCCACGAGTCTTGTTAAACTCCCTTCTGCGAAAAAGTTTTATCCCTATTGTGGGGTCACCAGTATGGTATTTGTATATTGAAATCATATCCCCTCTTAAGCGTCTCTTCTCCAGAGAGAATAAGTTCAGTGCTTGCAACCTTTCCTCATAACTAATATCCTCCAGACCCTATATTAGCTTTGTTGCCCTTCTTTGTACTCGCTCCATTATCAGTACATCCTTCCTGAGGACTGGTGCCCAGAACTGGACAGCATACTCAAGGTGCGGCCGGACCAGAGTCATGAAGAGCGGGAGAATTATCGTTTTATCTCTGGAATTAATCCCCTTTTTAATGCATGCCAATATTCTGTTTTGTTAGCAGCAGCTTGGCATTGCATGCCATTGCTGAGCCTATCATCTACTAGGACCCCCAGGTCCTTTTCCATCCTAGATTCCCCCAGAGGTTCCCCCCCCCCGTGTATAGATTGCATTCATATTTTTGCCACCCAAATGCATTATTTTACGTTTTTCTACATTGAACTTCATTTGCCATGTAGTTCCCCACCCTATTAATTTGTTCAGATCTTTTTGCAAGGTTTCCATATCCTGCGTAGAAGTTATTGCCCTGCTTAGCTTAGTATCGTCCGCAAATACAGAGATTGAACTGTTTACCCCATCCTCCAGGTCGTTTATGAACAAATTAAACAGGATTGGTCCCAGCACAGAACCCTGGGGGACCCCACTACCCACCCCTGACCATTCCGAGTACTCCCCATTAATCGCCACCCTCTGACCTTGCCCTTGTAGCCAGTTTTCAATCCATGTACTCACCCTATGGTACATGCCAACAGACCTTATTTTGTACAGTAAACGTTTTATGGGGAACTGAGTCAATTGCTTTTGCAAAATTCAGATACACCACGTCTACGGGCCTTCCTTTATCTAGATGGCAACCCTTTTTAAATATTGCTGCTACATTGGTTTTTCTCCAATCAGCTGGTACCATTCCAGTCAGTAGACTGTCAGTAAAAATGGTCTGGCAATTACTTGACTGAGTTCCCTAAGTACCCTCGGGTGCAAGCCATCTGGTCCCAGTGATTTATTAATGTTAAGTTTCCCAAGTCTAATTTTAATTCTGTCCTCTGTTAACCATGGAGGTGCTTCCTGTGATGTGTCATGAGGATAAACACTGAAGTCTTGGTTACTAAAACTCCCCAATTCCCTCGTGAAGACTGAGGAGAAGAATAAATTCAATACCTTCACCATCTCCCCATCCTTTGTAACCAGATGTCCTTCCTCATTCTTTATGGGGCCAATATGGTCTGTCCTCCCTTTTTTACTGTTTACAAACTTAAAGAATTTCTTGGGATTGTTTTTGCTCTCCTCCACTATGTGTCTTTCATGTTCTATCTTAGCCGTCCTTCTTGCACCCTTACATTTCTTGTTGCATTCTTTATAAAGTCTGAATGCTGCTGATGATCCCTCAACCTTGTATTTTTTGAAGTCCTTCTCCTTTGCTTTTATATGCATTTTTACTTTGGCGTTAAGCCATCCAGGAATTTTGTTCGCTCTTTTAAATGTATTACCCAATGGGATGCATTGGCTAATACCCTTATTTAATATGCTCTTAAAGCATTGTGAAGAAATTCGTTTTAAAAAATCTCAGCTCTTTCTCTTGTAAAACAGAACTTGGCAGGCTGTCAGCCTTCTAATCAGTAGCGGCTGGTGGTATATTTTTTTGGGGGGATGGTTGGGTCACTTACCTCATCTATCGGGCAGCACTTCCTGTGGGTGACAGGCGGCTTCCCTTGAGTCTCAGCCTCAGCATCACGGCGGCTTCCCCATGCGTCTCCTCCTTCCTCCTCATAGGCAGCCAAAATGATCGCTTCTTTCGGCCAATCGGGTGACTAGTCTCAGGACCCGCTTTTTGATTGGCTGGGAGCAGCACACCGAGCCCACCCTTTTTTTGAAGCCTATTAGAGCCTCTGGCTCTAATCACGTGAAATCCATGCGTCCGGCGCCCTGCATGTAGATTAGGGGGCTGGATGCATGAATGGGGGGCAGCGCCCCTGCGCCCTGCATTACGGGCCGCCACTGCTTCTAATGTAAACACATAACAGGTATTTCTAAGTTGTTATTAACCCAAAAAAAGGACTATAGAGTCTTTGTGATCTTCTGAGAATTAAATACCTCACATTACAAGTAGCTGGAGAGGTTGGATATGGTTTGTTTCAAAGCCCTTTTACTGTTTGTTATGTATACGAATTTGTAAATAATAAAATATCCAAAGATTATGCACAGGTGCACTTTAAAGATTAATTCCAGGTATGGATATTTTATGCAGTTACGTTGGTGTAGCTTGGAGAAATGTATATGTTTATTGCATATACCATACCTGCCCGATATCTCTGGAAGCTGGATATCACTGAAGTAGACACCGCTGCACCAGTGGCTTCCACTTGCTTCCATGTCTATTCCCTGCTGCATTGTGAACCCAGGAGGTCACCTGCTCAGTGGATTGGGTGGATTCAAAAGCCATCACTAGACTAAATTGCTGCTCTGGATCCACTCATTGCCATGCAGTGTCAATCAACAGTTGGGCAGATCTGATGGGGAACAAGTCTCTCAGTTCCCATCAAGCTCTGCCCACCCCTACTATATATCTCCTCAGCCATGAACCTGACACTTGGATGGGTGCAGTGGCTGAGAAGGAGGGAGCGCATTAAGCAAGACGTGTAGTATGGACAGATATGTGAATCGGCTACAACTGTTTTTGGTGCAGCTGCCAATGGATTGCTAAAGGGTGTCTATGACCTTTGTGCCCTTTATGCATTTCCCCTGCCCAACTGCGTGTATATTACTTAGGTTGAAAAAAAGACAAATGAACCATTTTTGCCTTGTATACATGCACATAAAGTTTTACTTTACACATACGCACAGACACCACATGTAGTATAATTGTACACATACTAGTAAATTTTCTTATTTATCTCTCGTTCAGGCTGTGTAAAAAGAAATGGAAGGATGTTCGAGTTGGTGACATTGTACGTGTGAACAAAGATGAATTTGTGCCTGTAAGTTCCCTTTTAAATTGCTGAAACTACTTTCTTGAAACATGCCCTTTTTACCTATTACCCACTTTCTCAAATCTGCATATCTGGTAAATTAGAACTTTTCTTTTTTTTTTTAATCAGCCATCACTTACCGTGTGAATGCTAACAACCATTTCTTCTTTTATAAAAAAGCTCTAGTTATGTATTTTTTAATATGTACACTGCATGAATATTTAATGGCAACAAATATACAGTAAATGCTGGAATTTAATTTGATTTTAGCCTTTGGTAATTCACTGTTCGTGTTGGGTGAACAGTTCAGGCCGAGCAAAAGTTCAGCTTGAACATCGCCTGTTCGCCCATTCGGCGAGCACTCAAATTTGCGGGGCGCTTGGTAGGATGTTCGCCCGCCAAGTGCCCCACAATGCACTGCACACTTCACAGTGCATTCTAGGGCCCTAATTGGATGAAGCCCTAGACCTGACCGCTGGTCAGGTGCAAGGCTTTGCCAATTAGGGCACAGAGAACTGTCAGAACCCCGATTGGACAAAGTGATGATGACTTTCTCCAATAACAGTCCAGTGCTCATAGTCCCACCCCACACTATAAGAGGTTACTTCCCATAGGAAGCGTTTGCAGTGTGTTGGAGTGGAGATAGATAGAGCAGGGCTCAGTTTTTGCTACTAGCTACATAGTTACATAGTTATAGCGATTTATTGTATTCACTCATGGTGACTGAGTGTAGAGTGTTAGTGTAGTGTTAGTATAGTGTGTCAGTGTAGTGTGTTAGTGTAGTGTAGTGTTTAACACAGCATTACATAACATTAAGTGCTGTATACAGAGCTTCTTTTTTTTTTTTTTGGTTGCTGCATATTTTTATTTTTTTTTTGTCCCCTGCCTGTCCCCTTTTTTTAAAATTTTCAGCCGCAGTTTTTCGGACTGCGACGTTGGTGTTTCCCCTTTTTTTTTGTTTCTTTAAAAAAAATTTAAAATAGTTTTTACTAGGTTTGCCCCGATACCACTTTTTTAAGACCGAGTACAAGTGCCGATACTTTTTTTCAAGTACTCGCCGATACGGATTACCGATACATTTTTTATTTTTAATGTTATGTGACAGTTTCCAAAGCACAATACAGATTAGGTGACACTGATATGCAGCACTGATGAACACTGATAGGATTAGGTGGCACTGATGGCAGGCACTGACAGATGGCACTGACGGCGGGCACTGACAGATGGCACTGACGGCGGGCACTGACAGATGGCACTGATGGCTGGCACTGACGGCGGGCACTGACAGATGGCACTGATGGCTGGCACTCATAGGTGGCACTGACAGGTGGCTGGCACTGATAGATCGCATTGACAGGTGACGATGGCACTGATAGATGGCACTGACAGGAGCTGTTATCTCCCGGTCCACTTTCCACAGCTCAGCTGCCTTTTTTTTAGCACATGTGCAGCACTGTTGCAATTTGCAATCTCTACTGCAAGCAGATCAAGCGTGGCAAAAACGCCAGCCATTTGGGTACCACATGCTTGACAAGGCATTTAACCTCCCACCACTCAACCCTTTGACAAGAGCATCTGAAAGCCACAAACAAAGGAGACAATTCTTCTCCTGCAAGGTTTCCAGTGCAAAGTGCACTTTACAGTGTGATCTGCTGTTTACAGCACATTGGCACCATGCAGTAGTGCGTTCTGGAGTGAACAAACCCTTATAGGAATATTGTACAATTGCACCCTCATCCTCTAATGCTGTGCAAGTTAACATGGCAGTCATTGCCCTCTCCAGTCTTGTAAGCTCAATAAACCTGCACCCACTTTTCACTTTGCTTGTAGCACTTTATACCAGTACTAACTTACTAAGTGGACTTTTCCGTTGGTTTACAAGTCTGCAGGGATAAATTCCCGACAAGTCACAATATACAGTAACTGTGTAAGTTTTTTATCATTATGTAGCCAGTGCCTTTTATTCTTCTTTCCCCCTATTGAAATACTGATGTTATGCTGCACCATTCTCCTCTGGCCTGCAGAGGGGAGGTAAAGCCAAGCAAGCCCTTAGTCCCCTTTCACACTGGGGCGGTTTTCAGGCACTTTAGCGCTAAAAATAGCGACTGTAAAGCACCTGAAATCTGCCTCCCCTGCAGCCCCAGTGTGAAAGCCCGAGTGCTTTCACACTGGGGCGGTGCGCTTGAGGATGGGAAAAAAAGTCCTGCAAGCAACATCTTTGTGGTGGTGCGGGAGCGGTGTATACACCTCTCCTAATCCGCCTCTGCCATTGAAATCAATGGGCAGCGCTGCCGAAGTGCCTGCAAAGCGCTTTGCAGCGCAGCTTTTAACGCCTTTTTAACCCCTTCTGGGGGGTTAAAATCGATCCGCTAGCGGCGGCAAAGCGCCGTATAAACAGCGGTAAAGTGCCGCTAAAACTAGCAGCACTTTACCACTAGCGCCCCACCACCTCAGTGTGAAAGTAGCCTTAGACTTCCATGCAAAATGCTGAGAATCCTGGGAGTTGTAGTTTGAGACAGTAGCCATATAATGGTATTGGGATACTACAGATCCCAATATGCATTGTTCAGTAGGAGATGATTTTTATTAAACTGCCTGTGAAAGTTCTTCCTCTTGGCACTGAGGGATTTAGAAAGAGCTAAAATAGTGTTTCCTTTCTGAAGAAAGAAAAGCAGATAAAGGCATTGTCAGGGAGAGTACTCTGGTCTCTGTGAGAGGTAAACAATATGTGGAAGTTTCACACTTACGCATTACTTAGCATGCTTCACTTAGCATTAATAATATATTTGATACTCTTAATTTGATTGATATTTGTTAAAGAGCTGGATGACTCAATATTTTATTTTTTTTTATTTTTTAGGCAGACATGCTACTATTACACAGCACAGAGCCAGACAGCTTGTGTTACATAGAAACAGCTGGAATTGATGGGTAATGTGGAATGAGCTTCTCTTTTTTGGTCCCTTTTGGTCTGTAAAGTGGAACTTAAAAAATGCTGACAGGATTTTTAAGGCAGAAGAGACCCTATTGGTCTTTTCTGTCATATATGTAACCGCTTCTCTCTGTCAGTGTTAATGTACACTGAGCTGTACATGTGCAGCTCAGCATGCATCTACGGCACCACTTTATGCCGTGATGATGTGACTCCCATGCACAGTAGTGGAGTCATCGTGGCCTGGCCAATCAAGTGGCCAGAGAGTTCAAACCCAGAAGGAAGACCGGGAGAAGAATGAAGAGCCTATGACCAGTGGAAGCACTGACAGCGCAGTACTGGAGAGGTCCTTTTGGCAGGTAAGTCACCATAATGCACCAATATGCGGTGCATACTAGCGTATTATAGCTAAAACCTCCTGGAGGCCCATTTAAAAATATTGCAGAGTTTAATTTTGCTTTAAATATACTTGTGAAAGCTGGTAACATCTGTTTGATAAGTGCAAAAGTTACCCCTTGATTCTGCCAGAAATTGCATTTGCTGATAATTTCCTGCACTCCCACCACCTCCTATATCTGTGGTCTCCAAACTGTGGCCCACAGGCCAGATACGGCCCATTTTGTTGCCTTTATCCAGCCCTTGGGGCAATATTCCTCCCACTAATACAAACCACTATACTCCCACTGACATCACGCACGAGGCACCATTTCTTCCACTAAAACCAAATGTGGAGCATAATTCCTCTCACTGACACCAACGATGGGACACTATTTCTTCCACTGACACCACAAATGGGGCAATATTTCTTCCACTGATACCAAGGATGGGACACTATTCCTCCCGCTGACACCAACAATGGGACACTATTCCTCCCACTGATACCAATTATGGGGCACTATTCCTCCCACTGACATGAATGATGGGATACTATTCCACACACTGATGCCAATTATGTGGCACTATATATGTTAGTGTCCTTCGAGCTTCTGTGCACCTTGGAGAGGGTGTAAGCCTGGGTGGGAAAACCCTTTCTTTTCCCACAGGCAACTACCAGATATAGAGAGTAATTCGGCCATCACTACATCAGCACGCTACAACGCACAACATCAAGCAAAGACATTTATTGATGCCCGAATTTACTATTATTAAGGTGAGAGTTCTGAGAGCCTGCTTAGACCGGCAGTTTCTATATATGAAGACCATTATAACCTCCCCATGTGCCTGACCCCAGTGGATGCAACACAATACTTATGAACTTTATTTTCTTAATTGATATAACAGTCATTTATTCACTTGGAATTTTGAATGCGACTCACGTTTTTTACACAAATATGCACAAGTTTATATTTATGGAAGTTTTTATGTGATAGATTTGATGCACGAAATCCCTTTTATTTAATTATGTGGCACTGCTGCTCCTCCTACGGACTACAGACTTTATGCACATATTTTACTCCCACTGTACACCAAGTCTTAGGCTGGATCATTTTCTACTACCACTGGCTACAGTCTAGTATCCTTAATGTCTGAAGGACAATTGACTGACGCTTTGTTTAGAAAGTTTGGAGACCCCTGATCTAAATCCACAAACAAGTCATAGTGATAAATGTAATATATTTTAGCTTACTAGTCCTTAGATGTGGTGGGATTACTTTTCTTTTTCAAGCTTTTTATCCCTTTATTTTCACCAATGATCTGCCAATAGCATACTTCTTGACCTAGGGTTATGAAGCTTATTTACTCCACTTTAACTATGTAGAGATCCATGGGTGTCACCTTAAAACACACATCACATCAGATTCCCCTTTTCACATTAGAACCCCCCTCCTCCATACATTAGGGTCTTCATCAGAAGTGGAGACCAACTGATCTGAATTCCCAGTTTGTGCTGTGTAGTCTGAGGATATACCACTGACCCTAGCTTCAGGCAAGTTAAAATCTTGTAGCAGGCCTGATGTGGTCCATAGTTTGGGGATCTTATTTATAATATTTACAACACAGACTTGCTAAGATAATTTGGGTCTGTTGATCCTTTGTGGCAGAACATTTGCAACTGTATTATAAATGCCATGCTTTTGTACCTACAGTATAAGCTCCCAAAGACATTTTATTCAGTCACTTTTTGTTACCACTCTGGCCATTATATGTTACCGTTTTACCTATAGTACATTACCTTTTATAAGCGTTTTCTTTTTTGTTTTTTTCTTTTGTGTTCCAGAGAGACCAACCTTAAATTCCGTCAGGCTTTACCAGTTACACACTCCAGCCTAAACACGTTAGAAGCACTGGCAGCATTTGATGGTAATATTCATATTGGGTTGAAAAGCAATTATTGATGTGATGCAGTAAGATGATCCCTGTCCTGCAAGTTCCAGATATGTATGTAAAAAGGATATTTTTGTGTGTAATGTTTTATTAGGAAGCAGCACACTATGTGTTTGAATACAAAACTATACAGATTATTTAAATGAGTAGGTGCGTTTCCCAATAAAATTCATAAGGAATTCATCCTATACCATAAAGTGCATGTGTAAACAGGAAGCAAAAATATATACATCAAAAATATGACCTAACAAACAATACAAATCTATAAATAATGCAGATTTGTAAGTTCAAATTCTGTTTTTGATTTTTTTTTTCTGACATGTTGGTGTTATAGCTTTCACTTGGATGTTATAAGTTGCAAATACTAGTAAATACAGCTGGATAAAACAAAAAACGGTGTCTGTCTTCATTTCAGGCCTCAAAGCAACAAAATGTATTTTAAAGGGGGGTGATTCTTTTCTATACCCACTGTAAATGTAAAACTGCTAAAAAGATATGTGGGAAGTGTTTGATTAGAAAGCTATACCAAACCAAGCTGATGAAAGGCCAAGATATGCAGGATTACATAAGGCACACCTTGAAAATGGTTGAACACCTGAAAGGTATAGGAGAAGAAATAAAAGATTTTCATGTCGCAGCACTATTCCCAAACAGTTTACCAGAAAGTTATGAAACACTTCTTACAGCACTTGATGTATGTCCAGATGATGAACTGACATTGGAATATGTTATGGGCAAACTTATGGATGAATATAAGCGTAAAACAGAAAGCATTAATAGTGATGGTGCTTCTATCACAGAGTCTGCTTTTAAAGATGAAAAATAGGAATAAAAACAGTGGCATGCAACAAGAAATACATGAATGTTTTGTGTGCAAGAAACAAGGTAATTTAAAAGCAAATTGCAGAATCTGGAAAGCTAGCATGCAAAAACACTACAAGCTAAACTACAACAAGGCCAAAAGTGTAAAGGAAGAAACTGATTTTGCTTCAGATAATATATATGTTTTTAAATCCAAAAGTTGCACCTCATCTTTGCAGGTATGGTGTATTGATTCAGGAGCTATGAGTCGCATGACAAATGGCAGTGTTTTTTTTTTTTTATTATTCACCTTGACCAGAGTAAAACAGAAAACAAACAATGGAATCACAAGGGATAGGAGACGGTTTTCTTTACTGTCCTATTTCCTAAGGTGTCACCAGAAAGTTACCTGTGAAAAATGTCCTCTGTCCCTGCTCTTGAAACAAATCTTTTGTCCGTGAAGAAGCTCACAAAACAAGACAATGTAGTGACCCTTCAAGATGACAGCTGTGCTATCACAAAAGAGTACATCTTGCAAAGACTAAAATTACAAATTAACTGTATCAGCTGAACTGCCGTGAGGTGGTTAATACTGCCAAGGAGGAAAAACATTCAAACTGCATTCCCACATGGCACAGACGACTTGGGCACAGAAGTCCTGACATAATAAAGAAATTAACTAAGAATGACTATGCAAGTGGAGTAAAAATTAGTCCATGTGATCAAACAATGAAATGCACCTTCTGTAGAAAAGGAATTAGGACAACAAAAGCCTTTCCAAAGCAGAGTAACAACAGAGAGAAGAAACCTCTGAACTTAATTTATTCAGGTCTTTGCGGTTCAATGGAAACATTTACTCCAGGAAAGAAGAGCTATTTTCTCACTTTTATAAATAATTACTCCAGGTATACTACACTTTGTTGCACAACAAAAGTGAAGTACCAGAGAAACATGAACAGTATTTGGCTCAAGTAAGCAACAAATTTGGCAAAATGCCGAATGTATTGCACACAGACAATGCAACTGAAATCATGGCATGGCATGATATTGCAAACCACTGTACCATACAACCAAGAACAAAATGGGGTTGCAGAAAGAATGAACTCTGAGAGTGAAAGAATCATGCTGTTTGATGAGGAAATGCCAACCACATACTGGGGGAGGCAATTATGACCGCATGCTATCTCCAAAAGTGACTAACAGGAAAATCAACTGAAAAAAACTCCATATGAACTATGGAATGGAAGGGCTCCCAATTTGAACCATCTTCAAAGCAAAGCCTATGTGCACCTCCTAAAAGAAAAATGTATAAAATGGCATCTTGCACAAAGAAAGGTGTATTTGTGTGGTACAGTGAATCCCAAAAGGGGTACATAATTCTACACCAAAACACAAGCAAGGTAACCATCAGTAGAAGTTTAATTGTCGATGAAACTTCAGTGTGTTCAAAATTTCATGAATTAACACAAATGCTTCAAACTTAAGGAAATTCTGCATCAGTGTCACATGAAAATAAGCAACAAAGTGACACAGAAATATAAATTAATGCAGACAATTCAAATGCTGTAAAAGAAGAAACCAGGCCACAAGAGGCTTTAATCAGAAAATCCAACAGAAGCAATAAAGGCATCCCAGCCAAACATCTGTCCTATGTTGCTTGCGTAGCATTAAAACCAGAGCCAGATAAATGGGATGAGATACAAAGACTTCCAACTCCTGAGAAACAAAAGTGGATCACCGCATTTAAAAAAAGCTTACAAGAAACAGATTTATATAACTGAGATCCGAAATGGGACTAATATAAGGAGTAGTTGTTGAGTTGGGGTGTTGGAATACAACATTGTATTTTGTGCAACTACATCAGCCTGTAGATGGCCGTGTTTACAAGTTTGTAGCTGCATTTATGGCTGTACTCTATATCTTTTCTCTGTATAATAAAATTTCCTATTTCCTGTCTGAAGTTAAAGTGGTAGTGAAGGCTTTTTTGTTGTTTATACCTACAGGTAGGCCTATAATAAGCGCTTACCTGTAGGTACAGTAAATATCTTCTAAACATGCACCATTTAGGAGATATTTACTTTAGCAACACAGGTGATGTCACCAGCACATGCGCACTGCGCTCTCAATGGACGGCGTACCATGGCCATGTTTCCCGCACATGCATGGGAGTAACATCATCGCAGCTCAACCAGTCAAACGACAGCTGCCCGCGAACCCGGAAGGAAGACTGAGTAAAGATGGAAGCCCTGTCAGCAGTGACAGGGTCACGCTGGAGGGCTTCGTGTTCAGGTAAGTCTTTCTTAATGTGCTAGCATGCAATGCATACTAGCACATTATGACATTAATTTGCAGGGAGAATGTTTTTTTTTTTTTTGGCACGATTTACTACTGCTTTAAGCAGGAAAGCCCGTGTGGACTGTGCATTGTCTGTTCTGTAGGGCTATATACAGAATGTATAACTTACTTAACTGCTCTGTGCAATGGTTTTGCACAGAGCAGCCCCAATCCTCCTCTTTTTGGTCCCTCGCGGGCGGTCCTGGCTCCTCCCTTCCCCTGCCGAGTGCCCCCCGATAGCAAGCCTCTTTCTATGGGAGCACTTGAGCAGAATCACTCCTGAGCCACGCTCCTGTGAATGGACGTTGTCCATTCACACACACAGCGCAGCTCAGCCCCGCCCACCACTCTCTCATCATTGGCATGCTGGCTGTGATTGACAGCAGTGGGAGTCAATGGCTTCCACTGCTGTGTGAGCCAATGAGGAGAGAGCGAGACCTGCCACTGCTCTCATGCACATGGCTGGATTGAGATGGGGCTCAGGTAAGTATGAGGGGCTGGGGGGTAGCTGCATCCAGAAGTTTTTTTTTTTACCTTAATGCATAGAATGCATTAAGTTAAAAAAACGTCTGCCTTTAGAACCACTTTATGTAAATGAAAAATCAATTTTTTAGTATGTTTAGCATTAAGCAGATAATTTTTTGTGAGTCTCTTGTAAAATAACACTACCTGCTGCAGATTGACAATACTAAGACACTGTCTCTCAGTTAGCAGTTTTGTCAGCCTGCCATCTGCACTCCTTTGGTGGGCTGTTGGGCTGCCTATCAAGTTTTTTTATGCAGCCCAATTCATACCACCCAACTTTTTGAGGTGGGAACGAGGGACACTTGTTAACAAAAGTATGTAGGCATAGAACACACCCCCTGCCACGCCCCCTTAAAGGAGAATTGTACAAATAAAAGTGCTTTTTTTGCCACTACTATTCCTTTATACTGGCTTTTGAAACTTGCAAATGAAGCAATTTAAAAATTGGATGAAAGGCTTGGCACCGGGAAACATTTTTTGAAAGATAAATACTGAGAAAAGTTGCATTTGTTATAAAACTATAGAGATCAGACCAAAATGAGGGACAAATGAGGGGGAAAGAGGGACAGAGGGACTTTGTTCCTAATCAGGGACATTCCCTCGAAATCAGGGACATTCCCTCGAAATCAGGGACAGTTGGGAGATTTGCAATGGCAAACTGAAGAAGTTTGCGTTATTGGCTGACAACATTGCCGATGCAAGGCAGTGGCTTGGAGTTGTCAGTCTGAAACAGGAAAAATGTTGTTACTGGCAGGATCTCCAGGTAAAAAACTTTAAAACAGGTTCACAAAAAAGATGGAGGAACTTTAAAAAAGGATCATCGACTGGCATGCGATGACTGAAGAATATTTACTTTCATCCCTGTGCTGGAAGTGAACAAGCTCATTTTGCTGCAGTACACCTTAAAGTAGTATATACAGTAATACTTATAATATAAAGTAATAAATAACATTGTATGGACTGAGTTCTTATGCTGGTGGCACTGTGTTGCTCTGGGCTGATTGCTGCAGTTCCAGTGTCCACCAGCAAGTGTCACCCAGAAGCCAGCAGGCCTCAGTGATCACTGATCATCTCTACCTAGTTTTAGCTACTAGGTGGCTATATAAGGCTGCTCTTTCTAACACACCTTGATTCACTGTTTTGATTGCCTCCTTGCTGCCAGATCCCTTTTACCTGTGTATCCTGCTCCTGAGCTAATCCTGCACCCTGAACCCTGCTGCTTACTCCTGGTTCCTGCACCCAGTCTTGATTCCCCCCTTAGTTGCATCCATGGTATTCCCTGTTACCCTTGCCCCTCATTGTGTAGATGTTTTGTATATAGTGAGTTGTTAGGTCTCTAATAGGTTTATTATGTATTTTGTCACTGGGGTTTGTTCATGTTTACTGTTTGCTGGTGTGTGTTTGTCTTTGCTTCACTGTAAATAAATCTCACTTAAAAGATATATACATTGTTTGGTCCCAGTTTTCTGAGTGTAGCTACATACCCTATATTACCAAAAGTATTGGGGCGCCTGCCTTTAGACGCACATGAACTTTAATGGCATCCCAGTCTTAGTCCGTAGGGTTCAATATTGAGTTGGCCCACCCTTTGCAGCTGTAAAAGCTTCAACTCTTCTGGGAAGGCTGTCCACAAGGTTTAGGGGTGTGTCTATGGGAATGTTTGACCATTCTTCCAGAAGCGCATTTGTGAGGTCAGGTACTGACCTGGTTCGCAGTCTCCGCTCTAATTCTGCAAAGGGTGGGCCAATATATTGAACCCTACGGACCAAGACTGGGATGCCAATAAAGTTCATGTGTGTGTAAAGGCAGGTGTCCCAATTCTTTTGGTAATATAGTGTATATCTGGTCTTCCAGCTGCTGAATCCTGACAAACATTTTTATTTCTTTAGCGAAAGAAGTGCTATTGGTGTACCCCTAGATTAGAAGCACCCTTCTTTCATTTATACCTATACACTCCAATTCAAGGCCAGAAACTTTATGTATACCAAGGAAATAAGTTCAAGCCAATAATGATTATATTAGCTTATAAAAATGGAAACCGATTCAGACATTTGCTCTGGTGATATATACCGTATATACTCGAGTATAGGCCGACCCGAATATAAGCCGAGGCACCTAATTTTACCACAAAAAACTGGGAAAACTTATTGACTCGAGTATAAGCCTAGGGTGGGAAATGCAGCAGCTACTGGTAAATTTCAAGTGCCCATCATGTACAGCCTATCATTGCCCATGAAATGCAGCCTGCCAGTGCCCATGATGTACAGCCTATCGGTGCCCATGACATGCAGCCTGCCAGTGCCCATCAGGTACAGCCTATCAGTGCCCATGACATGCAGCCTATCAGTGCCCATGACATGCAGCCTGCCAGTGCCCATCATGTACAGCCTATCAGTGCCCATGACATGCAGCCTGTCACTGCCCATCAGGTACAGCCTATAAGTGCCCATGACATGCAGCCTGCCAGTGCCCATCAGGTACAGCCTATCAGTGCCCATGACATGCAGCCTGCCGGTGCCCATCAGGTACAGCCTATCAGTGCCCATGACATGCAGCCTGCCAGTGCCCATCAGGTACAGCCTATCAGTGCCCATGACATGCAGCCTGCCAGTGCCCATCAGGTACAGCCTACCAGTGCCTGGTAATGAGATGTCACACTGGTTGTTCCACAATGGGGAAGGCAGCTATGGAGTCAGGCTGAGGGTTTTGTATTGGCAGGGAAGAGGTTAATGCAGTACTGAGACTCACCTCATGGCTGAATGCAGAGGTATCCAGGCGCATTTTTGCCTTTGCAGGGTTGCTGAAGATCGGGGTTCCCAGTGGAGACAGTGGGGGCTTCGTTCTGGCACTCAGGGAGAGGAGAGCTGGATCTGAATTGCCATGCAGCCGCGGTAATGATGTCCCGCCTCCTATGACACACGGCACAATGATTCCTAGCATTGGATCACTGTGCCGTCTGTCACAAGAGGAGGCGGGACATCGTTATGCAGCTTGCTGCGTGGCGATCTGAGACAGCATTGGAGGGAGGGGCGCCGAGCCGAGCGTCACCCAGCGGCATGGCCCTGCCCCTTTTTCTCCTCCATTTCGGACTTTTTTTTTTAACTCACTTGGGTATAAGCCAAAAAAATGGGCTGAAAAACTTGGCTTATACTGGAGTATATACGGTAAAAGTATTTTACTGTGGTTACTGTTTTAATTAGATGATGTTCTTAGCCTGCATAAACTGTATTTTTACAGGCCTGGTGACATGCGAGGCTCCAAACGCACAGATATACAGTTTTGTGGGAGTTCTGGACTGGAACGGCCAAAAATATCCATTAAATAGCGAGAACCTCCTGTTAAGGGACTGCAGGATACGAAATACTGCATGCTGCTATGGACTGGTCCTCTTTGCAGGTCTGTACTCTTTACTATTTATCTTGGAACCACAATCTAGTTCCCTGGGGCCAAACCTGCGGCCGTTTGGAACTTTTTGTGCAATCCTCATGGCCCCCTCAGACAGTAGCCTTTTCCCTTTTTCCTTGTACTGGCAGTGATCTTCAGCAGTCTCAGGTGATGTATCTCCAGTCAACAACTGTCTCCTCAAGCATATCTCCAGTCTTTACAAGTTCTTATTGTATGTTCATAGTATCTGAACTTTTCCTTTTCACTTACCATCTTTTTGTAGCATCATAGGCGTGCGCACAGGGTGTGCCCAGGCACACCCTAATCACCCTGTACAGCACAGATTCCCCCTACTGCCCTGGCTCCCCACTCCTTCCCTCTGCAGCACTTCTGGCTTCCCTCCTCTCCTGCCGGCTGTTGCTGCGGAGATGTTTTAGGATGAGTGAGGGAAGGGGCCGGTAAATATGTATTTATCAGCTCCTTCTCTTTCTGAATGAACATGGTGAGTGATGTGAGTAGTAGTGAGTAGTGTGTGTTTGAGCTTTGGGGTGCACACCCTTTTGCAATAGGCTGCGCACACCTATGTGTAGCATGTTTGTAGTGTTTGACCATAACCTGTCACCAGGAATCTCTGACAGTTCTCTCTTACATTGCATTAAAGGGGAACTTCACTCTCTCAATTGACATTGACTATTTTTAATCCTTATGATGTTAGCATTAGTAAATAGTTGGCAAAGTATATTGTATTTTACTTGTTTTAACCACTTGCCGACCGCCGCATGGTGATATACGTTGGCACAATGGCTGTGGTGTACCTGTACATCCCCTTTAATTGAGGCAAGCGGGCGCGTGCGCAGCGTACAATGTGAGCGTGCCAGTGGGACCCGCTGACTCAATGTCCGCCAGTCCCGGCGATCGTGTCACAGAGCCACAGAACGGGGAGATGCCTATATAAACAAGGCATTTCCCCGTTCTGCCTAGTGACATGACACAGATCACCGCTCCCTGTCATCGGGAGCAGTGATCACTGTCATGTGAGTTGTAGCCCCCCCCACAGTTAGACCCCTTTCACACTGGGGCATTTTTCAGGCGCTACAGCGCTAAACATAGCGCCTGAAAAACGCCCTGAAGAAGCGGCTCCTTTCACACTGGAGCGGTGCGCTGGCAGGGCATCAGAAAAAGTCCTGCCAGCAGCTTCTTTGGAACGGTGAAGGAGCGGTGAACTCTCCTCTCCTTCACCGCTCCTCCCCATTGAAATAAATGGGGCAGCGCTGTTATACCGCCGGCAAAACGCCGTTCCAGTGATTTAACTCCATTCGGCCGCTAGCGGGGTGGTTTTATCCCCCGCTAGCGGCCGAATAGCGGCTCTAAAACGATGGTAAAGCAGCGCTAAAAATATCGCCGCTTTACCGCTGACGCCCGGTCGTCGGCAGTGTGAAAGGGGTCTAAGAATCACTCCCTAGGACACACGTAACCCCTTCATCGCCCCCTAGTGTTTAAGCCCTTCCCTGCCAGTGTCATTTACACAGTAATCAGTGCATTTTTATAGCACTGATCGCTGTATAAATGACAATGGTCCCAAAATAGTGTCAAATGTGTCCGCCATAATGTCGCAGTCATGATAAAAATCGCAGATCGCCACCATTACTAATAAAAAAATAATAATAATAAAAATGTAGACGTGATAACTTTTGCGCAAACCAATCAATTTTTTTTTTCCACCAAAAATATGTAGATAAATATGAAGAATACATATCGGCCTAAACTGAGGAAAACATTAGTGGTTTTTTTAAATATTTTTGAGGGGGGTATTTATTATAGCAAAAAGTAAAAATATTGCTTTTTTTTTTCAAAATTGTCGCTCTTATTTTGTTTATAGCGCAAAAAATAAAAACCGCAGAGATGATCAAATACCACCGAAAGAAAGTGCTATTTGTGGGAAAAAAGGACAACAATTTTGTTTGGATTCAACATCACGCGACCGCGCAATTGTCAGTTAAAGCGACGCAGTGCCGAATCGCAAAAATTGCTCTGATCAGGAAGGGGGTAAAATCTTCCGGGGCTGAAGCGGTTAAACTCTTGAAACGGAAGTGACGTTCCCGCTACGCCCCGCACTCTTCCACAGTAAGGATACAGTGAGAATGTGGCAAGCGGGCATCTTGTTACACCCACCGGGGTCTGGCATTTCAAACTTATTTTTACCACTAAACTGAGCTTATATAGTGAAATACAGTATGTGGAAATTCGTATGACTGTTGATGTTAAATTGTAAAATAAGTGTTGTTCTGTCAGATCAGCAAACCTGTGAGATCAGCAGGCTTGCCGCTGCTTTTACAATTCAACATCAAAGCAGTTGGACAGATTTAAAAACACTGAATGTCACTATATAAGCTCCGTTTAGTGGTTAAAATAAGTGTGAAATGCCAGACTCCGGTGGGTGTAACAAGATGTCTGCTTGCCACCTTCTCACTGTATCCTTTCTGTGGACGAGTGCAGGAACGTCACTTCCGTTACAAATTCTGACCGAATCTGAGAAAACACCTACTTGCCTAAGCTAAGGGCAAATGGATTCCAGGATGGCGCCGACCAAATAGATTAAGCCGAGGGAATTTCTAAGCCTCGGTCCACTGAGGCGGCAATAGCAGGGCTCATAAAGGGAAATCGCTGCGCTGCAGGTCAGCGGGATGGGGGGGAGGTAAGGAGGGGGTCCTGTGTAAGTTCACCTTACAGGTTTTTCTGTAAAGGTGAACTTGCCCTTTAAAGAGGAACTGCAGTCTGCTCACATGATTTGTAAAAAAACATCTTTGCCATTCTGCAGCTTCCCTCCAACCACTTTGCACATGTAGCGCTGGTAGATTTGCAATCTACCGCATGTTAGGTAAATTTAGTAAATTGTGTGTTAGGAAGGTTAAAAGTTTGCCTCTGTTCCAGCTTGGCTGACGTTGTGGGTGTTTCCGTGCTGACCGGTGGGTGTCGCTGTTACCACTGGTCAGGGTTGGAAAGGCAACGTGTTGGATGCTCCTCTGTCCCAGAGGCATGCTCGGTGTAGGTGGTCCTCCGAGTTGCATTCTCGGCGAGGGTATTTATGGGACAGACGCCATATTTTGGGGTTCGTTTTACAGCCACCTGCTGGCCCTCCTGGCTGACAGGTATGTGTTAAGGAGCTACCTCGTGGTCCTCCGTCCGGGAGGCCCATGATACTGTGGCGCAGAGGTGGGCAGAGGCTTTTCTGGAGCCCGCCACCGCGGCCGAGGAATGGTCCTGAGCTGTCGGTCCTGTGAGACGAAGCTGGACAACTGAGGAGATCCCAGGGGAGGACCCGTCTTGGAGAGATCACGTGGCGTGCTGGTCTATAGAGGGGCCTGGTGACTCGGTTGGAGGACGTATCCAAAAGTAACTATACAGCATAGTGTTGCCGGCTCGGCTTAAAGGTTCAAGCACTGTGACTGACTTTCACTACCGCAAATCTATACATCTTGTGGCAGAGGATCATATGGATTTTATTCCCAAAACAAGTCTGTGGCAGAGACTTTGATTCGTGCTGCATACTGGCTGCTAGACCAGTGAGAAAGGCCTATCCAGACGAGCAAGGAGTGTGTCCCACAAGGGGAGCGAATTTCAAAATAGTATTCGAATTATACCAAGACCTTTCGCCAAGAGAACCCTTCCAGAGAATATTTGAGTTTCTTCTGCGAGTTTCCTTTCTACCTCTTTCCTGCTACTTCCTAAGTCGTTTGTTTAATAAAGCATTGAAAACGTACTCCAGTGTTGGTGCGTGTGTCGTCCAGAAGTTAACTCAACGGAACCCTAGACCCGGTGCCGGTGAAACAGAGGGAAGCAGAGTGAAGGTAACTGACCTGCTTAAACCAGCAGCTCCACCGTGAGTTAGTGCTACATGTGGGGGCGTCGTCCGGGATTTATTGACCGTCAGTTACTGCAACCCAGTGGAGTGTTTTACCGGGAGTTTACAGAGAAGAGCTGGACTTTGAAAGAAAATCTTTTCAGGAAGGGGAAAGGTTACACTGCAAGACTTTGCTTCTAAGTGCGTAGACACTGGGCGCCAGAGAAAGGCCCAAGAGTTACGTGACTGGAAGAACAAGTGGGAGGAGTTACCCTACTTGCTACCGCGTGGGACGCGTGTATGTGTTTGGCGCCAGAGGGAAGGAGAGGCCTCGTGATCGTGCTGAGGAGATCAGAGTGTGGCCATGTCTTTTTCGGCATTGCAATCGGTTGTGGGACCCAGAGTATTCTCTGCAAGCACCGTGATGAATACTGTGCAATCTGGGACTTTGCTTACGGATACTGGAGTTCGATTGAAGCCGCAGGGGAGGTTTGTCCTGTATACCTCGGGAAATGTTGAGGGACTGGGCATGACCTGCCATCGATGCGAAGGATTGGCCGTGCATCTTCGTCCATTCGGCCGATGTCCACAGTGTGGAGAATACCTGTTTGCGGTGGAGCAATCTACCATGTTGCCCCGTGCCTATCGGATGGATTGGGTGACAGTTATCGCTACAGTGGAAGCTGCTATCGCTACAGAAAGGGAGCGACGGGCTGCCACTTTGCCTGTTGCTACTGACAATGTTCCAGAAAAAGACATTGTTGCTGTTGTCTCGCCTGGAGACATTGCTTTGGTTCCTGAGTCCACTACGCCTGCTCCTGTGGTGCCTACTCAGAAGAAGGTGGGCTATGTAAAAGCTTCCCGCGGCCGTGGTTGAGGCCTACCCCAGAGGATGCCTGAGCCGGAGCTACCAGAGTCTACGTCCGGAACGGGTAAGCCACTGTTGGGGACTGTAAATAAATATTTGCCAGCTGAAGAATTGAGAGACTCGGAAATAGAATCCATGTCGGATCTTTCCGGTGATGATGACTTCTTTGAAACCATGTCGCAAGAGCTATTGTGGTCACAAGGCGAAGATGTTGCCTCTACAATGACTTTTTCTGAATGGACTGCCATGAGTTCTGGGAAGACGTCACCCTGTGTGGAAACGCACAGTTCTGTTGCTGGGACTTTGCCAGAGGCTACTAATTCACTACAGACACCGGCTGGGTCTATGGTGAGAAAGTCACTAAATTCTTGTGTACCGCCTGGTATGGGGAGAGGCAGATCTTTGCCAAAACTTGCTCGCTTGCAACAGATGTTAAACAAGCGTGTTACCGCAGAGTATGGATTGGAGTTTCCCTATGTGCCCCAGGATATTATGCAGGAGATTGAAGGTAATCGGGAACTTTGGTACAGTGAGGCTGTTTGGGATTACTTGTCTGTGCCTAAACCCTTCAGAAAGACTGGATGTTCCGTCCGGATGGATGAACGTTTCAGCGGATGCTTTGTACATTGGAACTTCGGTCGGCACATCTATGCCGATAAAGTGGTAATTTGCAGACCAGGAAAGGACAATGTTGTGTACTTTATTACCACTGTGGATAAAGAAGGGAAATTGTTAACCTTGCCAGATCCTCGGTTTTACTGGTAATTATGGACAATAGAACTTTGAAGTTACCTAGTTAGATAGTGGCAGCGTAAAGAGGTCTGCGTGGTCAAGATCTATGGATCCGTTCTGTGTTTAAATCCAAGGACTTCTTGTTTGCTAGCCGGATTTCTTTTATAGAAAAAAAAAAAAAGTTCTTATGCAGGGATGGACTCCTAAAGTATATATTTTTTTCTAATGTAGATTGTGGGAAGAGAGTTTCATTTTTAATGAGACTTTGCTCCTACTGTTGTATAGGATGTATATGTGTGTGTTTAACTATGTTTCCTTTTCAGGGATCATCGGATCATATATAGAGCTGGGAGGCTTTTCAGCTAGTTAGTTAGTGAGGTTGTGTACCATTATACTGTGGGTTTTTTTACGGCTGTGAACATAATGTTTTATAGATATAAGTCTCATAGTGTCTTTAAACTGCCCTTTCTCTCTCTCTTTGCCTGTCTAAAGTTATAAGAAACTCAAATGCTTACTCTCAGGCTTGAGAGTTACTGTTACTGTGTCGGGACAGACGTTTAGGACAACGTCTATTGTAGTGGGTGGAGTATGTAGTGCTGGTAGATTTGCAATCTACCGCATGTTAGGTAAATTTAGTAAATTGTGTGTTAGGAAAGTAAAAAGTTCGCCTCTGTTCCATCTTGACTGACGATGTGGGTGTTTCCGTGCTGACCGGTGGGTGTCGCTGTTACCACTGGTCAGGGTTGGAAAGGCAACGTGTTGAAGCGTATGGATGCTCCTCTGTCCCGGAGGCACGCTCGGTGGAGGTGGTCCTCCAAGTTGCATTCTGGGAGAGGGTATTTATGGGACAGACGCCATATTTTGGGGTTCGTTTTACAGCCACCTGCTGGCCCTCCTGGCCGACAGGTATGTGTTAAGGAGCTACCTCGTGGTCCTCCGTCCGGGAGGCCCACGATACTGCGGCGCAGAGGTGGGTCCAGAGGCTTGTCTGGAGCCTGCCACCGCAGCCGAGGAATGGTCCTGAGCTGTCGGTCCTGTGTGACGAAGCTGGACAACCGAGGAGATCTCAGGGGAGGACCCGTCTTGGAGAGATCACGCAGCGTGCTGGTCTATAGAGGGGCCTGGTGACTCGGTTGGAGGATGTATCCAAAAGTAACTATACAGCATAGTGTTGCCGGCTCGGCTTAAAGGTTCAAGCACTGTGACTGACTTTCACTACTGCAAATCTATACATCCTGTGGCAGAGGATCGTATGGATTTTATTCCCAAAACAAGTCTGTGGCAGAGACTTTGATTCGTGCTGCGTACTGGCTGCTAGACCGGTGAGAGAGGCCTATCCAGACGAGCAAGGAGTGTGTCCCACAAGGGGAGCACATTTGAAATAGTATTCGAATTATACCAAGACCTTTCGCCAAGAGAACCCTTTCAGAGAATATTTGAGTTTCTTCTGCGAGTTTCCTATCTACCTCTTTCCTGCTACTTCCTAAGTCGTTTGTTTAATAAAGCATTGAAAACGTACTCCAGTGTTGGTGCATATGTCGTCCAGAAGTAAACTCAACGGAACCCTAGACCCAGTGACGGTAAAATGGAGGGAAACAGAGTGAAGGTAACAGACCCGCTTAAACCAGCAGATCCACCGTGAGTTAGTGCACCACACGTTATTTTATATATACTGTGATTCTGTACTTGCCAAATATGCTGCAGAAATCTCCCTCCACTGAGTCTGGCTGCATCCATTTTAACTGTGGGCAGCTGAAGCTGCTGCCTGTTCACTTCCTGGGTTTACACAGACACACACCTCAAGCCCTGCAGCTCTCATTAGCCCTCTTATGACTCATCCCCCCTCCCTTCCTGGCAAACTCTCAAGAGAGTTAGAGAGAGAGCTGTGCATGATGTCATAAGCATTGACTAATGACCAGACAAGTAACAGGAAGTGGGCTGTATAAGATATTTACTGGCAGAAAACTATCCAAAGTTAAAACAACAAGGGCAGAAGATTTAATAGATGGAAAGTTGAAAAAATGACTGAAGTCCCGCTTTAACCAGTTCTGGACTGCTCCACGTACATATACTGCAGCAGGGCAAGTCACCTGTACGTGACTCGCGCCCGTCGATCGTGGGCGCGCGTACCTGCCATCACCACGGTGATCAAATACGGTTCAGAACTGATCACTCATCAGGTCCAGGCCAATAATTTCTGGCCTGGATCTGCTGATTCGTTCTGGTGAATCCGAGATCCTCCTGTCACTATGTATTGTAAACACAGGGACAGGAGTTGATGCAATCTCCCGTCCTGGAGCCCTTTCGGTTCCAGCGTGTGGTAGAGAAGCATCTCACCATGGGTATACCAATCACTGCACTAACATCAGTATACGTAGGCACATATTTCACCCCCTGATCACGCCCCCAGTTAACCCTTTCACTCCCTGTTGGTGTCACCACTGCAGTGTTCATATTTTTTATTGATCACTGTATTGGTGTCACTTGTGATGCTAATCAGCGTTAGGGCAGTTAGTGGTAGGCCCAAATAGGTTTATGGTACCCCCTTATATCCCCTAATAAAAGCTTTTAACCCCTTGATCTCCCCCAGTTAACCCTTTCACCTCCTGTCAGTGTCATTCGTATAGCGTACAGATTTATATTTCTGATCACTGTATTAGTGTCACGGGTGACACTAGTTAGTGTCAGTTAGTTAGTTAGTGTCACCATCAGTTAGGTGTCAGCATCAGTTAGTGACAATCCCAGAACATGTCAGATTTAACCCTTTGATTACCAGTAGCGCTAACACACACGCATACACCTCCATTACTAGAATGGTTTCTGGACAGATCAATATCTTTGATGTGATCAGATCTATACTAGCGTCCCCAGTAGTATAGTGTTCCTAAAAACACAGTATTAGCAGGACCAGTCGAGACACCTGCCAGCTCCTGCGTTTAGCCCCTCCGCCCAGCCCACCCGAGTGCAGTATCAGACGATCACTGTCACTTCCAAAACACAGTACACAAAACTGCAGCATTTAGCAGAGTCAGACCTGATCCCTGCAAGCGCTAGCAGTTCATTTTTTTGTGGCAGTAGAAACAGTCCTCTGACAACCAGTTGCTTTTTTACCTGTGAGTCGCAATAGTTACCTATACATTTATTGGCCAAAATGTTAAACGAAAGGTACACTAGTGAAGAGGCCTACAGGATACTGAGCATGACAGATGAGAGCGGGTAGTCCTCACTGTCTGATTCAGGCTCAGTATTTGAACCTGTAGCGAGCAGCACCCCGACAGATAGCTCTGACGATGGAGAATGGGTCCCTGCTAAGGTCAGGCGTACCCGACCCCGTTCTGTTGCTGAGGTGCAACAACCGCAAGTTGCTCGTATTCAGCAGAGTGTCAGTACTAGTGCCACTCAACCTTCTGGTGAACTGGCAAGCACCAGCAGCCTAGTACATCCTGGTCATCAAAAAACCAGCACTGCAGTATCATTTGGTGATGTGGCGAGTCCCATAAGTGCAGTTCAAGCTGGTGAAGTGGCTAGCACAAGTAGTGCCCCGCAGCCACCGAGAGTTCAAACACAGGCCCGTAGAGCCCATACTACCCTTCCCACTTTGCTTGCAAATTCTACTTGGCAGCCAGCAGATTCTGCAGCGCCCATACTTCCCCCATTCACTGGCCAACTAGGAATTCAGATGGAAACAGCAGATTTACCGCCCCTTGAATTTTTTAAGCTGTATTTCACTGAAGATCTGTACAGATCACTTGTGGACCAAGCAATTTATACGCTGGTCAATTCATCGCCCAAAACCCAAATTTACCCCTTGCCAGAAAATTTGTCTGGAAACCTATAACGGTTCTTGAATTTAGGACCTTTCTGGGCCTATCTCCCAACATGGGCATTACCAAAAAGTGTAAGTTGCGGTCATATTGGTCCACTGACCCAATTCACCATATGCCCGTGTTCTCTGCTGCCATGGCCAGGACTTGATACGAGCAGATATTGCGGTTCATGCATTTCAATGACCATGAACTCTGTCGTCCTCGGGGTGACCCTGAACATGATCGGCTCCATAAAATTTGGCCCCTCGTAAACCACTTAAACAAAAAATTAAAAATTTGCAGCCTTGTTTATCCACGATAAAAATGTCTGTATTGATGAGTCTCTGATTACATTTTCTGGCCGTCTTGTTTTCAAACAGTATCTCCCCAGCAAGCGTGCAGGTTATGAGGTCAAGGTGTACAAGTATAAGCTCTATGACAGGGCAACAGGCTATACATGGAGTTTTTTGGTTTGAGGGTAAAGATGGCACCTTGGAGCCCCCCAGCTGCCCAGACTACATAGGGAGCAGCGGCAAGATTGTTGACTTGGTGTCAAGATATAAAAAGAACCATGGAAACCAAAGCAAACAAATGATATGGTAATACCGCCAAACACTCATCCACCTCAATTAGAGGTGGGGCTCAATGGCTAAATAGCATATGAAAAATAACACAAAAAACACTACACCAGGGAGGGAAATTGGTACAGTGCAAAGTGCCACATGGATATATTGTCTGAAGAAATTCAAACCAAGTATCAAAAATTGAAAATCTCATCAAAGAATAAATAACAGATTACAAAAATATGCATAAAATTGTCAAATCCTCAACCAATCACCATCTAAAGACAACGTTGTCTGGGGACAAAACATAGGGAGCAGCGGCAAGATTGTTTGGGACTTGGTGTCACCCTAGTCCCAAACAATAAAAATTCTAAACAAAAAAAAAAAGTGAAAAAGACAGTGTAAAAATAAAATAAAAAAGCAACATTGGTGTGCGTAATTTTAAAGCATGTCGTGTTTGGTATCTATGTACTCAGCATAAAATCGTCTTCTTTTTTTTTTTTTTTTACCAAACATTTGGGCAATATAGTGTGTTTTTGTGCATTAAAATTCAAAAAGTTTTTTTTCCAGCAAATAGCTTGGGGTATCTACTTTCCAAAATGGGATCATTGGGGGGGGGTGTTGTGCTATCTTGGCATTTCATGGCCTTCGAAACTGATAGGTAGTAAGGAGTGAAATCAAAAATTTACGCCCTTAGAAATCCTGAAGGCGGTGATTGGTTTTCGGGGTCCTGTATGCGGCTAGGCTCCCAAAATATATCACGCATATGGTATCCCTGTACTCAGGAAAAGCAGCAATATGTATTTTGGGGTGTAATTCCACATATACCCATGGCCTGTGTGAGCAATATATTATTTCAGGGACAACTTTTTGTCATTTTTCAATCACTTGTGACAAAAAAATAAAATATTCGAAGGGCTCAACATGCCTCTCAGCAAATTCCTTGGGGTGTCTACTTTCCAAAAAGGGGTCATTTGGAGGGGTTTTGTACTGCCCTGCCATTTTAGCACCTCAAGAAATAAGATAGGCAGTCATAAACTAAAAGCTGCATAAATTCCAGAAAATGTACCATTGTTTGTAGACGCTATAACTTTTGCGCAAACCAATAAATATTATTATTATTGAATTTTTTTTACCCAGGACATGTGGTTGAATACATTTTGGTCCAAATGTACGACTAAAATTGAGTTTATTGGATTTTTTTTTTATAACAAAAAAGTAGAAAATATCTTTTTTTTTTTTTTTCTCAAAATTTTTGGTCTTTTTTTGTTTTATATATCGCAAAAAATAAAAATCCCACAGGTGATCAAATACCACCAAAAGAAAGCTCTATTTGTGAAGAAAAAGGACGCAAATCGCAACTTAATTTGTGTGCAGCATTTCATGACCGCGCAATTACCAGTTAAAGCAGCGCAGTGCCAAATTGTAAAAAGTGCTACATAGTTACATAGTTGGTAGGTACTCAACCTTACCTACTAGTAGTTAGTAGGTGAGGTTGAAAAAAGACACAAGTCCATCAAGTCCAACCTATGTGTGTGTGATTTATATGTCAGTATTACATTGTATATCCCTGTATGTTGCGGTCGTTCAGGTGCTTATCTTATAGTTTCTTGAATCTATCGATGCTCCCCGCTGAGACCACCGCCTGTGGAAGAGAATTCCACATCCTTGCCGCTCTTACAGTAAAGAACCCTCTACGTAGTTTAAGGTTAAACCTCTTTTCTTCTAATTTTAATGAGTGGCCACGAGTCTTGTTAAACTCCCTTCCGCAAAAAAGTTTTATAACTATTGTGGGGTCACGGTACGGTATTTGTATACTGAAATCATATCCCCTCTCAAGCGTCTCTTCTCCAGAGAGAATAAGTTCAGTGCTCGCAACCTTTCTTCATAACTAATATCCTCCAGACCCTTTATTAGCTTTGTTGCCCTTCTTTGTACTCGCTCCATTTCCAGTACATCCTTCCTGAGGACTGGTGCCCAGAACTGGACAGCATACTCTAGGTGCGGCCAGGCCAGAGTCTGGTAGAGCAGGAGAATTATCCTATTATCCCTGGAATGAATCCCCTTTTTAATGCATGCCAATATTCTGTTTGCTTTGTTAGCAGCAGCTTGGCATTGCATGTCATTTCTGAGCATATCATCTACTAGGACCCCCAGGTCCTTTTCCATCCTAGATTCCCCCAGAGGTTCTCTCCCCAGTGTATAGATTGCATTAATATTTTTGCCACCCAAATGCATTATTTTACATTTTTCTACATTGAACCTCATTTGCCATGTAGTTGCCCACCCCATTAATTTGTTCAGATCTTTTTGCAAGGTTTCCACATTCTGCGGAGAAGTTATTGCCCTACTTAGCTTAGTATCGTCCACAAATACAAAGATTGAACTGCTTAACCCATCCTCCAGGTCGTTTATGAACAAATTAAACAGGATTGGTCCCAGGACAGAACCCTGGGGAACCCCACCACCCACCCCTGACCATTCCGAGTACTCCCCATTTATCACCACCCTCTGAACTCACCCTTGTAGCCAGTTTTCAATCCATGTACTCACCCTATGGTCCATGCCAACGGACCTTATTTTGTACAGTAAACGTTTATGGGGAACTGTGTCAATTGCTTTTGCAAAATCCAGATACACCACGTCTACGGGCCTTCCTTTATCTAGATGGCAACTCACCTCCTCATAGAAGGTAAATAGATTGGTTTGGCAAGAATGATTCTTCATGAATCCATGCTGATTACTGCTAATGATACCGTTCTCATTACTAAAATCTTGTATATAGTCCCTTATCGTTGCTCTGGTCATTAAGGGGGTAAAATCTTCCGGGGCTGAAGTAGTTAACTTTAAGAGAGCAAATTTTCCAGAGAGGGCCGCTCTCCAAGACTTAGACTGGGAGGGAATATTGGCATTGATGAACACAGAACAGAAATGGGAATTCTTCAAAAAGATTTATGTGAAAACACTGCAAAGTATATTCCCATTGGCAATACGTTTAAAAGGCTAAAAATAAAACTTATGTGGCTCACATTCAAAGTTAAAAAAGCTATAAATAGTAGGAAAAGTTACAAAGAATATAACAGAATATGTAAAAAGGAAATAAAGGATGCAAAAATTCAAAACGAACAACAGATTGCAAAAGAAAGTAGAACAACCCCCCCAAAAAAAATCTTCAAATAGTATTTATATTAAAAATGTAAGGTCTGAGCATGTAGACCCTTAACAAAATAATCTGGGGTGGGTGACTGGGGACATAGAGAAGGCAGATGTATTAAATATCTTCTTCAGCTTCGTGTATACAAAGGAGCATGGGGGATCTCATGGCCATAATCGGGATGATATTGACACAGCCCCAATGATCCACAATGGCTCAACATTCATATGGTCCAGAAATATTTAGACAGAATAAAGGTGAAAAAAGCATCTGGACCAGATGGCATACAACTACAGATCCTAAAAGAATTGAGCTCTGTCATTTCAAAGCCATTGTTTCTAATTTTTAGGGACTCTTTAATGACTGGAATAGTACCACCGGATTGGCATAAGGCCAATGTGGTGCCTATATTTAAAAAGGGATCAAAGTTTTAACCAAGTAACTATAGACCTGTTAGTTTAATTTCTATATTTGGGAAGATACTGGAGGGTTTAACCACTTCAGCCCCGGAAGGATTTGGCCCCTTAATGACCAGGCCATTTTTTGCAATACGGCACTGTGTCACACCAGCCTGCCACTGGTATGTAGCCCAAGTGTGCCCTTGGACAGCGGACAGCCTGGGGCTGTTGTACAGGAGACTGCCAGAGGACCCTGACTTTGGAGCGATCTGGAGTGGCGTTTGGAAGAAATCCTGGATTACAGAAACTGGATGCTGAAAATCTTGGAAGTGCTCTGGGCACAAGAAGATTTGGAGGTTCTAGTCGTTCAGGAATGGGAGCTAGAGATTGCATACAGATGGCTGCAGGCTCTGCTCAGCATCTGAGCTGGACTCCCTTTGTCTGGGACTATTGAAAAGTACCAGCCAACAGCTCTAAAATCCTGGGTGAAGTGTCGGCAATGGGGCAAAGTAACAGTGTGCTTTGCCCACCTCCATCCACAGCTATGGAAGCGGAGCTCTTATGGCGGATGCAGCAGGTGTTTACTCACTTCAACGAACCTGTTTTTGCACAGGATGAGCTTGGATGGAGGAAAGTGTCTGTCCAGCAGCTGGATGAGGGTACGGAAGATGGAGCAGCCAGCTCATCTCCGCAATGGCAGCTCAAGGACCCAGGAGAGGAGGAAGCCATCCACACTCCCTAGCAGCAGATCCACAGTCTGGGAGAGGAGGTGGACTTCCTCCCTCCCCAACAGCGGTGTACAGACTCGGAAGCGAAGGAAATCATCCTCGCTCCACAGCGCAAGCCTGGGAGTCCAGGAGGTGGAACAGCTGGCTCATCTCCCCAGCGGCAGTTCCACAGTCCAGGAGAGGAAGTGGTCATCCTCTCTCCCCAGCAGCAGTGTAGGGACTCGGGAGCGAAGGAGGTCATCCTCACTCCACAGCAGGAGTCAGGGAGATGGAGCAGCCAGCTCATTTCCCCAGCAGCAGTTCAAGGACCTGGGAGAGGAGGTGGCCATCCTCACTTCCCAGTGGCAGCTAGACAGTCCAGCAGAGGAGGCGGTCGTTGTCCCTCCCCAGTAGCAGATACACAGTCTGGGAGCGGAGTAAGCTGCCCTCCCTCTCTAACAGTTAGCCAGAGTGGAGGATGTGGGGTTTCCAGCTGAAGCACTGGCAGCCAAACAAAGCGTGCACGACCTCTGCCCCACACCTACCAATGACCAACGTCAATAACTCTACCTTTTGAGGGGGGAGAAATGTGACAGACCCAACCGGGACAGGGACTTTTGGAGAAGACTGCAAGGTAGCCTCTTCCCTACTGACTATGGGCCCTGGCATTTGAGGGAGCTACGAGCATTCAGGAAGATGTCATGTTATATAATGCAAGATGACATGTTATTACCACATTTAACAGTCAAGCGAGCCATGAGCTCTCTGCCAACGTGAAACTCTGTGAGAAGATGGATGTGAAAAGAAAGCTGGTTAATGATATTTGGACAGCCCTGGGTCATCTTAAATACTAGGGAACTGTTGCTGGATTGTCTGGGGTGGGGAATTCCTTTGACTGCTAATCATACTGATACGACTTGTCTAGGGGCCTAGCTGTTAATTCATTTACTGTTTAATTGGAGCTGTTAATTAGATTACTGTTTAATTAGATCACTGTTAATTGGGTTGCTGTTTGAAGTTTGCATTGTTCATGTGGGGACTGCCCCTATTTTTGAAGTATATAAAAAAACCTCTTATGTTCAATAAAGTTATTCCTCTGGTTATTACCTCAACATCTTGTCTGTGCACGATGCTTGATGTAAAGGGCTGGTATTAGCTCTCGGTCTGCTGAAAGGGTTTGGGGGGCAGGAGGCACTGTTTGGCAGAGGTACCCAGGTGGGGATGCCAGGCGGTCCATCACAAAAATAATTTGCTTTCCTGAGTAACTTCATGGCAAAATACAAAAAGGCAAATAACTAGCCACAAAGGAGGGTGGGATTTCAGCCACAACTGCCAGGAAAATTGTTCGGGATGCAAAGAAAAACCCACAAATAACTTCAGGTGAAATACAGGACTCTCTGAAAACATGTGGTGTGGCTGTTTCAAGATGCACAATGAGGCACTTGAAGAAAGATGGGCTGCATGGTCGAGTCGCCAGAAGAAAGCCATTACTATGCAAATGCCAGAAAGTATCCCACTTACAATACGCCAAACAGCACAGAGACAAGCCTCAAACCTTCTGGCACAAAGTCATTTGGAGTGATGAGACCAAAATGTAGCTTTTTGGCCATAAACGCTACATTTGGAGAGGAGTCAACAAGGCCTATGATGAATGGTATGGAGGTGGATCGCTGATGTTTTGGGGATGTGTGAGCTACAAAGGCACAGGAAATTTGGTCAAAATTGTTGGTAATATTGTATCAGAAAATACTGGAGGAACATTTGCATTCATCAGCCAGGAAGCTGCGCATGGGACGTACTTGGACATTCCAACATGACGAGTAGCTGCACACTCGTGGCTGACATCACTGGCTCCTCCTCCCGACGCGTTGCATCACAGGTCAATTGACATTCTCAAGGGAATCTTGAGAATGTCACGTGACCTGTGATGCAACGCGTCGGGAGCAGGAGCCAGTGACATCAGCCATGAGTGTGCAGCTACTCGGACAGGCTGTGAGGTGAGTAAGCCTGAATGCTACACACGCTGGTTTACCAGTGAACGCATGTGAGTGTATCAGCTTGAGACAGCTGACACAAGTCTCTACAATATTACACTGGTGTTTTCTCTCCTTTTTACATGTTTGAGCTGTGGAGGATATGGAGACTTTCATTGAAAAGGAGTGATTACACCGGCTGTTTGAAATCTGTCTGCAAGTCATTGCATGTGGCAGTCATTCTTTTGGAAGATCTGGAATTTCATTTGCTGACACTGATTTTCTACATTTGTTTTCCACCTGGCTACAGGTTTATTAACAGAAACAACAATGGACATAATTGCCTAATACGGATTTTCTACTGCTCATTGGCCAATATTGTTGGTATCTAGTTTATATTTATTTTAATAGAAGGATCCATCTTTGCTTGTGATTGATCAACATATATTTTTTGTTGTATATCACCACCACAGTGGGATCAGTTCATTGTGCACATTCATTATTTAGCATATTTGTTTATAATTATTATATATTATTATATCCATTAATCACCAGCTAATTTGTAGGCACTTGGCACTTTGTATAGTGGCTCTAGTAATCAAAAGGCATCACTACAGCACAGAACACCTATCATTATCAATATTCAGGATAATAGCGCACCATATTTTAAAATTTTTTACTAAAATAAGGAAGTTCATAGCCAGTAGCTAATAGCTGCCCTAGTATCCTTTTTTGTCCGTCGGACTAGCATACAGATGAATGGATTTTTCGATCGGACTCGAGTCCATTTGAAAGATTTGAAACATGTTCTAAATCTAAAGTCCGTCTGATTTTCGACAAAAAAGTCCGCTGAAAAAAAAAAAAGTCCCAGTGAATGGAGCTGGTCATCCTGCATGCTGAGAGAACATTTTTTTTTTTTCACAAAAACACTTCAAATAGCCCAGTGAGGTAAGGGGAATTGCTTGCACATCTTGTTCAGTCCTATGAAGTGAAGAGCAAAAAATAGAAAAATGTGGACTGGATCAGCCTAAAAATTTATTGGAGAGTGGTCTTATGTGATGGGAGTTAGAGCGGAGTCTACCCATTCATATGCTGACATGGAGTTGGTCAAGAAAAAGCACCTTTTTTTTACCTGATCCTTTCCCCAGTGATGGGTTTTAAGGTGAAACAACTTGCGTATCTGGGTACTTGGTATTAATGATACAACATTATTAATGGATATAAATCTGTTAGCCTCAAGTCTTAACCATAGAAACAAAGAAAGGGTCTCCACACAACCAAATGAGTTGCTTTTACTGGTTCTTCCCTCTACCAGAATGCCTGCAATCCCTTTGCACTTGCAGGCTGTGCCATTCTGTACTTCCATACCCACTCAGAACGAGGCATTATAAGCTTGCAATAGAACATTGCTACTGACAGGATCTTTAGGTAAGAAACTTTACAAAAGATTAGCAAATGAGAAATGTACTTAAAACTGTATATGGGGAGCCATGATGCTGAACATAGTAAAAAAAATAGATTAGAGATTACATACAGTTTAAAGGGCCAGAAAAAAATGAAGTCCCAGTTGTTCCCACAATAAAGTAACAGTTGCCCATTCTTCAATATTTTTTTATCAAGCAGACCTGTTAAAAGAGAAGTAGGACAAAGCTTTTTTGGCCCTACATCTCCTATGGATCACATAAGTTCAGACCATTCTGCACTATGTGACCAGTTTTCAGCCAGTCCAGGCTCTGGAAAGATCCTGACTTTATGTCCAGATGCCTGGACGAGCCGCTGACGCAGCTGAGAGCCTGATCCGGCTGCTGCCAAACCCCTCCCAAGTTCAGGTGATTGAAGTCACTGGCTCTCTGCTCACTGAAGGCTGAAAACTGAGCGATCAGCAGCCTTTTGATAGCTCAGTTCAGTCTTAGAAGAAGGCGAGGACAGATGCAGCAATGGACCAAAGCTGTATCCACCTAGGTGAGTATATATATATTTTTAAAGAACCCTCATACTTCTTCTCTTTTAACACAATCTTGACTTTATTTAAAGTAGATTACCAGGGACAGACCTGCAGAGCATTCTGTGAACTCATTGTTTTTGGTTGGAGAAGCATGTTGATGCTGGTTGCACTGACTGGTCTGTGTTGAATGGAGACTACTGCTTGTGGGTACTTTGAACAGCCTTTTGGACAGCTTGACACATACGTCCTGCCTTTTTTGCCATTTCCTTTTCTGTATTGCACAGTTTTATTGTATTGGAATTTTTTACAGCTACCATGTATTTAAAAAGTGTTTGTTTTCTGTTCAGGATTCGACACAAAAATCATGAAAAACTCTGGTAAAATGCCCTTAAAGTGGACAAAAATGGACCATCTAATCAACAAAATTATTCTGTGTGTAAGTTCTGTTATAAAGGGAAACTCCAAGATCTAAAAGTAGACAGGTGGAGGGATGAGGGTGGATATTGGTCAAGGGGTTAGTGGTGGCCTGAAGAGCTAAGCAGACCGTACATTATACAATTTTCTTATTCAATTTGCTTTAGATTTACCTTTAACTATGTAGTGCAAGGGCCTGTCTGACTGCATACAAATTGAAAGTGTTTGTTTAGGTTTGAACTCATATATGGTTTTGGTAAATCTAAAGGAAAATTGTACAAGGAAATTGTATAATGTATGGCCAGCCTAACTTTACATCCATTTCCCTGGTCTATAAGTCTGTTAATCTAAAGAGTATGGTGACAAAGCTCCTTTTCTTCTAGGTCTTATGGGAACCATTGATGGTGCCCTGGCCTTTGAGTCAGAAGAGTCCATATAGGTTTCTAAGCAGTAATCTCACTGACAGAGAGACAGCAGCTACTGCAGGTAAATTATCAGTCTTCCCTTGCAGTGGGGCTACATCCCACACTGCAAGGGTTAACTGCTCTTCTATGTCTAGGGGACTGAATACAGCAGTTTTTACTTACCTGATCCTCCACTCCCACAGGCCCCTCCATATTGCTAGACTTGTCCTTGCAACTTCTTCTCCCTTTCACTCCTGCGGTCTAAGGTACATTGATATTGTGATGACCATTTTGGAAACCATAACCCCTCAATTGGACGTGACACCGCTGAAGAACTGTCCACTGCCGGAGTGGAGGGAAGCTCCGTTTGCTGGGGGAGCAGAGAATCAGGTAAGTAAAAGTGCTCTTACCATTCCCTAGACTAAAGGAGAAGTTAACCCTTGTAGTTCGAGGGCATCCCCCCCCCTGCAAGGAAAGACTTTTAGTTGTCCCAGGGCTCAGCCTTAGTATGTATGCCAAGCCAAAAACTTTTTTTTTTGGTTAGAGTGGCAGAGGATTAGAAATCCTGTTGAGCTTTTATCACTATCTGGGGCTCCATTTGAGAGATTTAGCCTTGCTTTCTGTCCTGCTGTCAACAGGGACACAGACAAACAATCCAACATGGGTTTCAGTTTCCCCCTTCCCAACTGAAGAAAAGCATTTTCATTTTTGTTTGTGTTG
Organism: Aquarana catesbeiana; assembly: GCF_042186555.1. NCBI lineage: Eukaryota > Metazoa > Chordata > Amphibia > Anura > Ranidae > Aquarana > Aquarana catesbeiana. Next base: position 258,189,496 of record NC_133331.1, on the reverse strand, counting down.
ATGTTGGAGAGTTCCCCTGACTTCCAACAGAGTCTTGGAAAGCAGTTACAGTCAGGGGTTCTAATCCGTCTCTACTAAAACTAGAAAAATATATTTTTGGCTTGTCATATGTAAATAAATCCTATCACCTAATCAGATCATAAGACCTTGGGTGCAGAGCTGAGTTCGACTTGCCTCCTCCTTCCATTGACCTCCATAAGAGATAAAGTTAGGAGCAGTGGTCTAAGGTATAAAGTTAGCAGTAGTGGTCTAAGGGGTTATGGGAGTGCCCTACACTACCCAGACAGCAAGGTTCACTTGCTACAAATTTGTGGCAGTGTTGAAGTGTAAGGGCTCTTTCACACGGAGGATCCGTATGTCCGTTTTTTATCCTTCCGTTTTCGGATGAAGAACGGACATACATGTATCCCTATGGAGCGTCGGATGTCAGCGGTGACATGTCCGCTGACATCCGACCTGCTCCGATCCGAAAAGTGTAATGGAGGAAAACCCTACTTTTCCATCTGTTTTCGGATCGGGTGACGCCGGACTCTACGATCCGTCATCATCCGATCCCCCATAGGGGAGAGCGGCGCTCTGACAGGTCCATCGCTGCACAGTGTGCAGCGATGGACCTGTCATCTTCCTGCTCAGCGGGGATCGGCGGAGCGGTCCCCGCTGTGCAAGCGGGTGTTCACGGGGCGGATCATCACTGATCCGCCCCGTGTGAAAGAGCCCTTAGTCTGTTAACTTGCTGCGCATATTCACTGGTAAGTTGTACACTTGCAGAGCACATGAAGCACAAGTTCTAGTTGACACTTTTCCAATTTGTAGCAAATTTGCGTGGCATGTCTCTAGCAAGAGCAAAGTTGCAGTCGTGAGTCTACAGCAAGAGATCTGCAAGTCTACAGCATGAAAATTCAGCCACAGTGGCTCCTGTGGTGGGATGACTATAGCACAACATAACTGAGCCAGAACTTGCAGCAGACTTGCAGTATGTTAGCAAAGAAAGTTGATCTGGAGTCATGCTAATGCCATCTTAAGAGCATTATAGGCCCCCGGGCAATGCAGTGCACTTGGGGCCTTGTCTACACAATCACGCACGAGAATAAAAATGCAAATTATCAATAAGGCTATATTTATTGGTATTTCCAACAAAATCAGTGCTTAAACATTAACACAACATTTGGACAATATAACATGAGCTTGAAAAGCAAGAAATTGAAAACTAAATTACAGATTGAAATGGGACAGTACAAAAGCACTAATTATGTTAAGCGTGTAAGCGGGAGATATTTGTAATCTGGCGGTGCTGGGGACTTCTGGTCACCCTAGGCTAGTGGCCAGCAGGACCCACATGTCAGTGGCCAGCAGGACCCACGGGTCAGTGGCCAGATCCCAGCAGGACCCACAAGTTGCGGACCTGTGGGTCCTGCTGGCCACTGACCTGTGGGTCCTGCTGGGAGCTGGCTGTGGACCTGTGGGTTCTGCTGGGAGCTGGCCACTGACATGTGGGTCCTGCTGGGAGCGGACAGTAGCCTATGGGTCCTGCTGGCCATGGTCTGTGGGTCCTGCTGGGAGCCGACCATGGCACGTGGGTCCTGCTGGCCTGTAGGCCCTGGGCAGCTCCCAGCAGGAAAATAATGATGAATCCGCGCAATGGGGATAGGTAAAAAACTGGTTTAGAACTGCTGCCTCCACAAATGCAATCACCACCGAAGTGAAAAAAGCTGAACTGAGAAGAAATTAGGTGTGGGTGCGGCGCTGTTCTGGTTTTATGGCAACGTGTTATGACACTGTGATAACATATTAAAGTCACCTCTGATAGGTGAGTGAAAGTATGAAAATGTTGGTTGATAAAAATTCTTGAAAAACTTTATCCCAGAAAAGGAGTAACAATCAAAAGTGATTTTGCGTAAAAATAAAAAATTATGTATATGTAATTTGCTTCAGACAGTGGCTGATCCTATGCAACTCACTGTTTACCATGTGGTGCTGTTATATCAAAATATGCCCATGTATTCATACCGTACATTGATTTGAAGTGCTAAGGAAGGGAAGGAAAAAGGAAGGGGGGGGAATGGAAGGGAAAGGTTGGGGGGGGGGGGGAATCCAGTCAATGGTAAAGTGACTTGTGCTCAAAATAACAAGTGTTAATCAGAAAAAACAATGTTGCTTTGAATAGTCTTAATTATAGTGCGCAGGTGATAGTTGTGCTTGAAAGCTTATTCCTCTTGGTAAACAATATTATTCAATGCAATCTTCTTATTCCAGTGTTCATTAGTGACAGTGCTTGATATTCGTGCTCTTACTGTGCAAACACTCACCAGATACTTTCACCCCTTCAGGGGTATTGCGCAGTCAGTCTATGCCACTGTGCAGCAGTTCCTGGCAATCCCAGATCCTGTTATGTTAACATAAAAGAGAAGGGGTGCCCATAGCGTAAAAACGTTTAAAACCTTTATTCCAAAAGTAACAGAATGGTACTCACATTGTAAAAGTTCAATTCAAGCATAAAAGATCTGAGTTTAAACCGTCAAACAATCCTGTATTCGTTGGGAGATGACGCACGACGTTGGTCAGGCCACGCCCTGCGCGTTTCGTCATTGGACGTCTACGGGAGCGTCAAATGACGAAAGACGTCCCATAGACGTCCAATACTACCTTACTATAAAGGTAGTCAAACCAGCTATACTAGGAGGTGCTCTGCTGTTTAAAGGTTAAGTTCACTTTCTAGAAAAAAAATAATAAATGCAGGTAAAAAGTGAGCATTTTTTTTTTTAATCTGCAAAGTATTGCACCAGCAATCAGCAGATCTCTGGTGCCAAGCAGGTCTCCTGCAGATCTGTCAGTGTATCTTGCCCGTATGGGCAAGCAGATACACTAACAGGAAGAATTTATGAACTACCATGGCACTCCAGAGTGCCGTGGTAGTTTATTTAGAACTACAAGCCGACAGCCGCAAAGGATTCCAAGGCTTGTAGTTCATTCATACACAGAGCTGTGTGAATGAATGGCACAGCCGTGTGGACGGAGCCCAGCACGGCCATGCTGATTTTAAAAAGGGACAGCTAGTACAGCGAACCTCTCCCCCAAGAACGGGTGGAAAATGTGACATGTTCCCAAAGGTGAACCTATATCCTTTAAGTGCAGCAGTGAAAAATCAGATCTCCTACCCTCCCAAACAAAGCTGTGCTGTATGGTAGAGCTGTGTAAGTCTCAGGACTGGATGGACAGAAATACAAATCATTTTGCAATTACAATGGCTCCCATTTATGTATTTCATCCTTGTATTTCACTGCTTAACTGGAGTTCAAAAAGTACTTTTTTTTTTTTTTAATTACCTGCTTTTGTGTGGATTACAGATTGCGGTGTTTGTGGTCAGTATATCTATTGTCTTGGGTATTGGAGCTGGAATTTGGGACAATTTGTATCTACAGAAACATTACTATATACCAAGACACCCACATAACTCTGCTGCTTTTGGGGTTTTTATGTCCATGGGATACCTTGCCACCATTGCCACACTGGTGCCCTTCTTCCTTTACATCTCGTGAGTAGAACAAGGCATAGTCTATAATCTGTAATCTATAATCTACATGCTATCCATTTATTCATTCTTGTAATCAATAAAGGGCAGTAAGTCTTGGCACTTATTGGAAAGGAAATGGTAAACTAAAGCATAGTCCACCTTTACATCATTTTAATAATAAAGTGGGGATCATGTGCTACAAGCATAACTTGTCATTTACATTTTACAATTAAAGTATATATAATCCCTAACAATAAACTTCTCTTGTTTGTTTCCTTTTGGTCTGTTAAACATACCATTGAAAGTATTTGTTATACCTGTTGATCACCTGGAGCAAAGACTTAGTCCCCCCCCCCAAGAGAATGGTGTTAGTAGGGCAGAGGTTGGTGTCAGTAGGGCAATAAATGCTGTCAATAGTATTGACGGTGTCAATACTTTATTATTTTTTACATTTTTTTAGGAGCCCTGTTGGGGGCTTTGGTGACATACTGTAGACAGTGGAGATGGGTGGTCCTGGTACTCAGTCAGGGAAGAAGGGGTGTACTGGTGCTCAGTCAGGTGATATGGGGAATCCTGGTGCTCAGTCGGGGGAAATAGTGTACCGGTGGGATATGGGGGGGGCCTGGCCCTCAGTAGGGAGAGATGGGGGACCTGGTCCTTAGTCAGGGGAGATGGAGGGTACTGGTGTTCAGTTGGGGAAGGTGGGGGGTCCTGGTGCTGAGTCAGGGGAGATGGGGGCACAGAAGCTCAGTCGGGGGAGATGGGGGGGTCCTGATGCTTAGTGGGGGGAGACAGGGGTCCTGGTGCTTAGTGAGAGGACAGGGGCACTGGTGCTCAGTGGAAGGAGATTGGGGTCCTGGTGCTCAGTGGAAAGCCCCCAGGAGTTAAACAGGAGCCAATGTACCAACAGAATAAGTACAGTCTGCTAGACATGTGCACTGACAAAAAAATAGTTTGTTTTTAGTTTCATTCATTTTCTGCTTTTTTCTAAATTTGAAAATCCGGACATTCGGAAATTCGAAAATTTGAAATTCGGAAATTCAGAAATTCAAAAATTCGGAAACCGAGAAACACCACTTTTTAGATGCAAAATAGATTTATCTGTTAAAATTGCCCTGTTTTATTGAAAACCATTGCTAATAAAAACAAGGCGGATTGTTACTACTATAGAAGACAAACTGCACAATAAGAGAGCAAAATTTGCAGATGGGGAAACTAGATAATTCCTCGGCTGATTACTTGAACATTAGCCCACTTTTTCTGGCATGTGTGGGAGGTATCTACAATTCTACAAAAACTTCATGAAACTTACATAGATATACGAAACTTAAACTTAGGCCCCTTTCACACTGGGGCGGTAGGGGGCGTCGGCGGTAAAACAGCGCTATATTTAGTGCTGTTTACCGCGGTAATCGGCCTCTAGCGGTGCGGTTTTAACCCCCCGCTGGCGGCCGAAAAAGGGTTAAAACCCCTCGTATAGCGCGGCTATAGCCGCGGTATAGCTGCGCTGTCCCATTGATTTCAATGGGCAGGAGTGGTTTAGGAGCGGTGAATACACCGCTCCTTCACCGCTCCAAAGAAGTGGCTGACAGGAGATTTTTTCTTCTCCTGCCAGCGCACCGCTTCAGTGTGAAAGCCCTCGGGCTTTCACACTGAACAAACAGCGGAGGCTGTTTAGGGGCGGTTTGCAGACGCTATTTTTAGCGCAATAACGCCTGCAAACCGCCCCAGTGTGAAAGGGGTCTTAACGTGATTATTACCTCCTGATATAGGTTAAAAAGCAGCAAATCCTACTTATGTAAAGTTCAGATGGGATATAACAATCAAACGTTAAAACTTCATGAAAGTAAAAAATATGTGTGCTAATGAAAATTAAACGTTTAACATGTAAATGTTACTATATATCAGAGAAAAGTATTAAACACATTATAATGTAGAATAATACAATAAGGTAGAAATACCAAAAAATATTATATCAAGAGTGAGTGGCTGCCAACATAAAAGAGTGTTCCCACACAATGATAAATTCATAACTAAATAAATGTGCCGCTTACTCAATAATCAATTTCAAGATGACAATCCAATAAATATGTGCAAATGATGAATAATTAATATGCCGTTTCCTCAAACACAATAAAAATGTGCAATAATTTTATTGCATTTCACTTTGAAATTTATTGCACATTTTTTATTGTTTTTGAGAAAACGTCATATTAATTATTCATCATTTACACATATTGGATTGTCATCTTTTATTTGGTTATTGAGTAAGCACCACATTTATTTAGTTATCAATAGAATAATACAATGTTATATGACATTCTTGAAGTGTATCGAAACCCAAGAGCAAAAATGTAAAATATTGCATGTGGTAGCTGCACTAGTTTTTTTTTTCTTTTTTTAGCTTTTCTTTTATTTTCATCTGGTAATCTCACCATTAAAGTGGTTGTAAAGTCACTGAGGACAAGCACTGGTACCCCCTCTGTTATAGCAAGCTGTACAGTACAGTGTGTGTATGCGTGTGTTTTTTGTTTTTTTAATTATGAAGCTAAATACTTTATTTCACAGCGCTGCTGTGCAGTCACGTGACCTACCGCTGCTCTCCTTCCTAGATCTAAGGACTACAGCGGGATTCCTCCATGACATCGCCTGGAGGTCATGCGACCATGCAGCAGCACTGTGCAATAAGGAATTTTGCTTCATAATTAAAAAAAAAAAAAAAACACACTCACACTGTACTGTATAGCTTGCTATAACAGAGGGGATACCAGTAATTGTGCTCAGTGACTTTATAGCCACGCGGAATAGCGGCAGGAGGGGAGGGCCGGGGAGGAGATCGGCTAAGGCCGCGTACACACTGGCGGACTTTCGTCTGACTTTTGACGGGCTTCCGATGGACTTTTGAACAAACGGACTTGCCTACACACGATCACACCAAAGTCCGACAGATTCGTACGTGATGACATATGACCGGACTAAAATACGGAAGTTGATAGCCAGTAGCCAATAGCTGCCCTAGCGTGGGTTTTCGTCCATTGGACTAGCATACAGACGAGCGGATTTTTCGACCGGACTCGAGTCCGTCGGAAAGATTTGAAGCATGTTTCAAATCTAAAGTCCATCAGATTTTCGACCGGAAAAGTCCGCTACAGGTCCGATGAAGCCCACACGATCGGATTGTCTGCCGGACTCGGTGTGTCGGACCAGTCCGGTTGAAAGGCCGCTCGTGTGTACGCTGCATTACACACACTAGCAACTGACAGGCAGGGATGGAGGGGGAGAGACTCTGAACACATCGGGATGACCGAGGCATGTAAACTGACCACGGTATCGTGGATCAGCAGCCATAATTACCATGGTCAGCACACCTAGGGGGACACAGGAACAGGCAGGATCAGCCAGGTATTTTACAGCATAGAATAGGACAAATGACACTGCAGAAGCACTATGCTGTTTATAGTGCTTTAAAGGAAAAGGATCATTTTTTTTTGTTTTTTTGTTTTTTTTATGCAGGGGTTACAACCGTTTTAACACATTTCTTGTCTAGTGACCACGCTCATTCACTAATCTGTTTCTATGGAGGAGTAGCGTTGTTATCCTAGGACAGGAAGAGTGTTAGAACACCTCCCCTCTCTTCAGCTCCATAACATAGAAGGAGGTATTTTGTGGTTCTCAGAAATATCTAGGAGTAATTCTAACTGATAAGTGTGCAGCACAGCCAGAGACCATAGGAAGTTATCAGCTTACAAGATTTCTGGTAGGATCAACAGGTATAATAAAAGTAGATTTACAATGTACAATAAGGGTATATTTAATAGCCCAAAAGGGGGCAAATAAGAGGTTCAGTGCTGGAGTTTACAGGCACTTTTATTATCCATTTTATTGCCTTTTGAAAATCCAATTTTTATTTTTTTTTATTATTATTTATTATATAATTTTTCTAATATAAATGATTGCCTATTACTGTAACAATCTTCATTCTGGCTTCAAATACAAGCAATGTTTGTCATTTGTAGGATTGAAATCATTCATGTTCTCCACAACTTTTTCATTAACAATGACCTGGAAATGTACTACGAGAAAACGGATACACCAGCTGAAGCCCGAGGTACCAGCTTCTGCGATATGCTGGGACAGATTGAGTACGTATTTACAGACAAGACTGGTACACTAACTCAGAACATCATGACGTTTAAGAAATGCTGCGTTGGGCAAAAGATTTTTGGTAAGTTTTTGTAAAAATTAAGCATGATCGTGTTTCCTGTTGATGGCTTCAAATACCAGTTTGAACTTTATGGCTAAAAGCCAAGATATTTATGGGAACACTGTCATAACCTCAGATAAACGTAGATCAGTTTAAGGAATTGACATTCGTGTGGTTGTGTAAAAATAATTGTTTCGTCTATTAATAAAAAGAAGGGTGTCAGACCCATACTAAAATGAAGGAAACCAATATATCAACACCTTCAGATAATAAATTGTTTAAAAATGTTCCCTTCAGCAAAGATTCGGATTTTATTGCACTACCCCGTATGGAGGTTGGTAAGGGAAATACATAATTTGGATGTGTTTCTACTGCAATTCTGGGATCCAAGTGAGACTTAAAGAATATGTTACCCCCTTAATGGCCAGACCATTTTTTGCAATACGGCACTGCGTTAGTTTTACTGACAATTGCGCGGTTGTGCGGCGCAGTACCCAAACAAAATTGGTGTTCTTTTTTTTCCTACAAATAGGGCTTTCTTTTGGTGGTATTTGATCACCTCTGTCGTTTTTATTTTTTGCGCTATAAACAAAAAAACAGACAATTTTGAAAAAAAAACAAAACTATTTTTTACTTTTTGCTATAATACATATCCAATAAAAAAATGTAAAAACATTTCTTCATCAGTTTAGGCCAATATGTATTCTTCTACATATTTTTGGTAGATTTTTAGTGGGACTGTGACATTGCGGTGGACAGATTGGACACTTTTGACACTTTTTTTGGACCAGTGACATTACAGTGATCAGAGCTAGAAATATCCACTGATCACTGTATAAATGAGACTGGCAAGGAAGGGGTTAACACTAGGGGACGATGAAGGGGTTAAGTGTTCCCTAGGGAGGTGTTTCTAACTGTGGGGGCAGTGGACTGACTGGGAGTAAAGAGAGATCACTGTTCCTGATCACTAGGAACAGCCGATCTCACTGTACTCTCCTGACAGAATGGGGATCAGTTTACATAAGCAGATCCCTGTTCTGCCTCTCTTTCCCGCGATTGCGGCGGCAAGCGGCGTGTGGCAGGCATGCGTGTCCACAGTACCACATGCACAGACCAATGTACAGGTACGTCAGTTTGCACAGCGGAGGCGCAATGCCGCAGTATATGTGTGGAACGCGGTGGTCAGCAATTGGTTAATATTATTGATATGTGAATGCTGTACCATGTACTTGTATGAAAAACTGTCCTGTTCTATTTGCATTGCTTCCTTTGTGAGAATAACCTGGTGATCCTGCCAGTCCCTCAGCGTTCAAAAACTGAGCACACTAGGCATGAGAGCACAGCGTGGTCAGTTTTCAACCTGTTTTGAGAACTCGGCCTGCTCTCCTCCAATGATCAGACTTGTGCTGACACCCCCCTCCCCCACAGCCATTCACTGGAAAGGCCTGTGTCCAGGGATGCAGACAATGCAACTTCCCTCATTAGAATACTACAAGTGCATCAGCTGAGTAATAATGAATAAGTTTGTTAAAATTCTTCCACTGTATATTCATCACCGACTGTAGAAGGGATTGCTTTTTTTCCTCAACAAAAGTGGAGATACTATTTAAAGAGGAGCTCCAGTCTCCCCCCAAAAAATAAGTCACCACCTACAAATACTGTAGCTGGTGACTTTTATTCACAGGATCCAGTGCTGTCTTCACCCGAGCCGACTCTTTAATTGGCTTCAGGTGCAGGCGCCGGCATCTTCACTAAGGGAAACCGGCATTGAAGCCTTGCAGGGGGAGGAGGAGGAAGAGCCGAACTTCCACTTTTGGGTGAAGTTCCACTTTAGGGTGCTTCCTGCCTGAAACTGCTTAGTATTACATCAAATAAAAAAAGTGTGACTATGCTGAATTACTTATTTCTCCCCCATCCCTATCCTTACCTGCTCTGGTCAGAGGGCCATGCCAAGTTTATTATCAAAGAGGGAGTACGAAAGCAAACTGCTTCTGCCATGCACATTATTTAGCAAACCATGGTGCTTTGTGAATCCGGTGCCAGGGGTGAAATATTTAATTAATGTTTGAAGAAAATATTTTACATAATTATATAAAAGTGGAGGAACAGAATAGCAAAAGACCCATAGTGCGCTGTGAATCCCGCCAAGGCAGAAGCGTGTAATAAATGTTTCCATGTGTAGATTTCACATATATAATTATAGAAAAGCATAGAAATTGAATAGATGATGGTATTTCTGATGTTGGCTGACAGGAGTGGAACCTGACATGGACAGGGAGTGTACATGTAGTATTACTTGAGTTACTGCTAAACTGCTTCTGCTGTCATAGAGGACTGTTGAGCTAGAAAAAGATGGCCTTTAAAACTTGTGAGCAAAAGTGGCATATTCTTGTGAAGAAATGTTCTTTCCTAACATAGGTGTGCGCAGTCTATTGGATTAGGGTGTGCACCCCAAAGCTCAAACACACGCTACCGATCACTCACTGTGTTCACTCAGAAAGGGAAGGGGCCAGTAAATCATTTATTTACCGGCCCCTTCCCCACTCATCCTAAAACATCCACCTGTGTGTGCCCGTAGCAGCAGCCGGTGGGAGAGGAGGGAAGCCGGCAGCACTGCGGGGAGAAGGGGGAGCCCAGGGCAGTAGAGAGAATCTGTGCATTACAGGGTGATTAGGGTGTGCCTGGGCACACCCTGTGCGCACGCCTATGTTTCCTAATAATAATCCTTGTTTAATGGCAGTGGATGCACCCTCTCTCCCACGGATATGTCTTTGGGCAGGAACATGGCTTTTTTCTCGTCATGACTATATACCTACTAGTCAGTTTACCTGCTCTCCAGGCTTCTGGATACGCCATACTGCAAAGCAATTAATAATATATACAGAACTTAATTTGGAAACTACCTTTCTGGGTACAGAATTGTTCATCTTAGTTTCCTGGGGTCCAGTCGTGCTTTATCTATCCCACCATCTCCACAAACGGGGCTAATCCTTGGCTCCAAGTAATATCATGCTGCATTTTTAGTGGTCCCTCTGTATCTGATCCCATGCTTGCTCAGGGATTTTTGCCCTAATGCCCCCTATGACTGTCGGCTGACCATGCCTACTCTTGGGTGCTTTATTCCCTCTTCCTTCTCCTGAAGACGCGGTTAACTGTGAAAAATGTCGAGTTTTGACGGCCTACACTAATACACCTTCTCTGGAGTAGTCTCCCAGGTATAGGTGACCCCAACTGTGGGGGTGTAGAAACCCTCAAAAGGGATTAATTTGGAAAATTGTACTTTCTATGACCAGATGGATTTTTATATTGCATTGTTGATTATATGTATATTAACTACTTGTCGACCAGCTGCTATCATTCTACTGCGGCAGGTTGGCACAGCTGTGCAAATCGCCTAGGTGTACATCGGCCGCTTTAAGAGTGATAGGGGCACACGACGCCAGAGCCTATACACGTGGCCGGCCGCCGTGATGTCCGCCAGACCCCTGCGATCGCTCCACAGGGAGCCAGAACGGGGATCTGTGTCTGTAAACAAACAGATCCCCGTTCTGACAGGGGAGTAGAGGGAGATATGCTGTTCCTAGTGATCAGTACACTACCCCCACAGTTACACCTCCTTAGGGAACACTTCTCCCCTTGCTCATCCCTAGTGTTAAAACCTTCCCTGACGGTGACATTTATACAGTAATCAGTGGCTATTTACAGCTCTGATCGCTGTATAAATGTCACTGGTCCCAAAAAAGTCCAATCTGTCAGCCGCAATGCCACAGTCCTGCTAAAAATCGCCAATCGCCGCCATTGCTAGTAAAAAATAAATAATAAAAATGGCATAAATCTATCCCCTATTTTGTAGACACTATAACTTTTGCGCAAACCAGTCAATATACGCTTGTTGCTTATACGTTTGATTTTTTTTTCTTTTACCAAAAATATGTGGAAGAATACATATTGGCCTGAACTGATGAAGACATTCTGTTTTTGGAATATTTAATATAGCAAAATGTAAAAAATACATTTTTTTTTCAAAATTGTCGCTATTTTTTTGTTTACAGCGCAAAAAATAAAAACCGTTAGGGTGATCAAATACCACCAAAAGAAAGCTCTATTTGTGGGAGAAAAAAGGACATAAACTTTGCTTGGGTACAACGTCGCACGACCGCGCAATTGTCAGTTAAAGTGACACAGTGCATTATCGAAAAAAAATGGCCTGGTCATTAGGGGGACAAATCCTTCCGGTCCTTAACTGGTTAATAAAAATTGTGTAATGATGGTACTAATAAAATCTTGCTGCCCCAACTCAGTCATTGTTCTTTAATAATCCTTGTCTACATTTTGTATTTTAGGCATCTCATCATGTGAAGAACAGCAACATCAGGTACTAATATGGAATCAACTGTAGGATAACTAATTTACATTACACGCTAGCGAGTCATTGACCTGATGCAGGCAATAAAGTTTCAATTGTAAACAAAACCTTTTTTTTAACGTGGATAGAACGCAGATTTTTTTCTCGTGGATTAAAACCTCTATCAACTTTGTATAATTGTGTCCCCATTAAGGAGATTTCTTCTTACTTTCTATTTGACAATTGTCATACAGAATAGGAAGATATCTCCCAAATGTTCTCCTCTCCTCTACATAACACAGCTTTCCCCCCATGGTATACAAATTTGGAAAAGGAGAGATGTACTGTAATTAAGCAGGGAAAGAACACTCAACACTGCTTATTGTTTTAGTGCAGGAAGTTAGGAGCTCACTGGATTCTGGCAGGATCAACAATATTTCTCTGTTCTTCCAGTGTTTTTAAAAAGGAAAAAACATGGGGAAATGTGCCTGTATGACATAGTACAGACAGAGTACGGGGGAGTACGGGCGATTACAGGTGTAGGGGCATGGGTGTACTAAAGCACCCCAAAAAGTTCTTCAAACACTCACATCAGCAGCCACCATCATCCATTGAAGAACCTTGCAGCACACCCCTCCCCCGAGTCCCCTGCATGTCATCCTGTTGCAGGTGATGCACCTGTCCCTATGTGTAACCACCAGCAGGAACAGGCACAAAAGAGACACAAGTCTATCTAGTTCAACCAATAGAAGGAAAAAAAAAAAAATATATATAAATATATATATATATATATATATATATATATATATATATATATATATATACACACACAATGCATGCACCAATTTGCTCCAGCAGGGGAAAAAAATCCTTCCTGATCCCCCAAGAGGCAATCGGATATTCCCTGGATCAACTTTACTTATAAATATTAGTATCCAGTTATATTATGTGTATCTAGGAAAGAATCCAGACCTTTCTTAAAACAATCTACTGAGCTGGCCAGAACCAGCTCTTGAGGGAGTCTATTCCACATTTTCACAGCTCTTACCGTGAAGAAGCCTTTCCGTATTTGGAGATTAAGTCTCTTTTCCTCTAGATGTAAAGAGTGCCCCCTTGTCCTCTGTGATGACCTTAAAGTGAATAACATTAAGGCATCCACCCACGAATCCTAAAAGCATTGAGCTCTGTAATTTCAAAGCCATTGTATCTAAATTTTAGGGACTCATTAATGATGGGAATAGTACCACTGGATTGGCGCAGGGCGAACGTGGTGCTTATATTTAAAAAGGGATCAAAGTCTTTACCAAGTAACTATAGACCTGCTAGTTTAACTTCTATAGTCGGGAAGATAATGGAGAGTTTAAGAAAAAGACCACATAGACGAGTTCTTGCTGGAAAAAAAACATTTTAAGCAACGGACAGCATGGATTCATGAAAGACAGAAGTTGTCAAACAAACCTGATTTCTTTTTATGAAGAGGTAAGTAAAACCTTGGACAGAGGGGTGGCTGTGAATGTGATATACTTGGATTTTGCAAAAGCGTTCGACACAGTTCCCCACACACGGCTCATGTGTAAGGTAAAGTCTACAGGCTTGGAAATATTAGTTTGTAAATGGATAGAAAACTGGCTAAAAGGCAGAATTCAGAGAGTAGTGGTTAATGATTCTTACTCTGAATGGTCTAAGTTTATCAGTGGTGTACCCCAAGGTTCAGTGCTGGGACCCTTACTTTTTATTATCTTTATAAAGGATATAGGGTCTGGGATCAAAAGTAACATTTCTGTCTTTGCAGATGACACTAAGCTATGCAGTGGAATAACGTCCTTACAGGATGTCTACAATTTACAAGCCAACCTCAATGCACTGTATAATTGGGCGTCTATGTGGCAGATGAGGTTTAATGTTGAGAGATGTAAAGTTATGCACTTGGGGGCTATGAATATGCATGCATCATACATACTAGGGGGAGTACAACTGGGGAAATCCGTAGTGGAGAAGGATCTGGGGGTTTTGTTAGATCAAAGCTCAATAATAGCATGCAATGCCAAGCTCCGGTTTCAAAAGTGAGCAAAGTCCTTTCTTGTATTAGGAGAGGTATGGACTCCAGAGAGAGAGAGATATAATTTTGCCCCTGTTCAAATCATTAGTAAGACCTCATCTGGAATATGTAGGTCAGTTTTGGGCACCAGTTCTCAAAAAGGATATCGGGGAACTGGAGAAAGTGCAGAGAAGGGCAACCAAACTGATAAGAGGCATGGAGGAGATCAGCTATGAGGAACTGAATTTATTCACTCTTGAGAAGAGGAGAATAAGGGGGGATATGATCAACATGTTCAAATATATAAGGGGTCCATATAGTGAAGTTGGTGTTGAGTTATTCTCTTTACGGTCAACCCAGAGGACAAGGGGGCACTCTTTACGTCTAGAGGAAAAGAGATTTCATCTCCAAATACAGAAAGGTTTCTTCACCATAAAAGCTGTGAAAATGTGGAATAGACTCCCTCCAAAGGTGGTTCTGGCCAGCTCAGTAGATTGCTTTAAGAAAGGCCTGGATACTTTCCTAAATGTACATAATATAACTGGGTACTAACATTTATAGGTAAAGTTGATCCAGGGAAAATCCGATTGCCTCTTGGGGGATCAGGAAGGAATTATTTTCCCTGCTGCAGCAAATTGGAGCGTGCTCGGCTGGGGTTTTTTGCCTTCCTCTGGATCAACTGTGGGTATAAAATTGGGTATATTGGATTGTACGATATTTTTTGAACTGGATGGTCTTTTTTCAACCTGACTAACTATGTAACTATGTAATAACTCAACACCAAGTTCACTATATGGATCACTTACAGTATGTATTTGTACATGTTGATCATATCCACCCTTAATCTCCTCTTCTCAGGAGAGAATAAATTCAGTTCTTTTAATCTTTCCTCATAGCTGAGCTCCTCCATGCCTCTTATCAGTTTGATTGCCCTTCTCTGCCCTTTCTCCAGTTCCCCCATATCCTTTTTGAGAACTGGCGCCCAAAACAGAACTGTATATTCCAGATGAGGTCTTGATAATGATTTGTACAGGGGCAAAATGATATCTCTCTCTCTGGAGCCCATACCTCTCTTAATACAAGAAAGGAATTTGCTCGCTTTGGAAACTGCATTTTGGCATTGCATGTTATTAATAAGCTTATGATCTACCAAAACCCCCAGATCCTTCTGTACCATTAACTCCCCCGAGCTGTACTCCCCCTAGTATGTATGATGCATGCATATTCTTAGCCCCCAAGTGCATAACTTTACATTTATCAACATTAAACCTCATTTGCCACACAGTTGTCCAATCAAACAGTGCAATGAGGTTGGCTTGTAAGTTGGAGACATCCTGTAAGCATGTTATTCTACTGCATAGTTTGGTGTTATCTGCAAACACTGAAATGGTACTTTCAATATCCCAGACCTTATATCATTTATTTATATATATATATATATATATATATATATATATATATATAATAGATAGATAGATAAATATCCATAGAGAGAGAGAGATAATTTAACCACTTGACATCCGCGCTATGGCTGAATATGACGGCCTCCCCTGTGCACGCGCCCTGCAGGGCACGCGCCGAGCGCGCTGTGATCACCGAGCCACTGAGACTCGGGTGATCACCGATCCAAGTAAGGGGCCGGTCCTGGCCCCTTACCATGTGCTCAGCTGTCAGCCAATGACAGCTGATCACATGATGTAAACAAAAGATCAGTAATCGTTTTTTTTTTCTACTCACACTGACAGCATGAGTAGAAAAAAAAGCCGATCACCGGCCCCAGATGTGAGGGACATCGGTCCCGAAGTGGAAGAGGCACATCTGCCTCATCAGTGCCACCTAATAGTGCCACCTATCAGTGCCCACAATTGCCACCTATCAATGCCCACAAGTGCCAGCTATCAATGCCCCACCAGTAGTGCCAATCAGTGCCACCTAGCAGTGCTGCCTATCAGTGCAACTGATCAGTGCCCATCACTGCCACCCATCAGTGCCCATCACTGCCACCCATCAGTGCCCATCACTGCCGCCTCATCAGCGTACATCAATGAAGGAGAAAAATTACCTGTTTTAAATTTTTTATAACAATATAAAAAAAATTTAAAAATTAAAAAAAAAAAATCAGTTTTTTACATTTTTTTAACAAAAAGTAAATACTGCAGAGGTGATCAAATACCACCAAAAGAAAGCTCTATTTGTGGTGAAAAAATTATAAAAATTTTATTTGGATACAGTGTTGTATGACCACGCAATTGTCATTCAAAATGCATCAGTGCTGAAAGCTGAAAATTGGATAGGAGGGGGGTTTAAGTACCCAGTAAGCAAGTGGTTAAGTGTGTTTCATAACTCCTGAGCTGATAACATTGCATCAAGAATAAGAACACATTTACATGTATCAAGTTATTACCAGTATTTTAACACCAAACAGACCTATATTAGTGGGGAACGGAGGTGCGTTAGGCACATTCCATACCCTAGGTGATATAGACATCTGATACACATCATGGCTGTATTCATTCAAAAGGTAATCCCATTCTGGACCATTATACACATGGTGATGTAGCCTTTTTTGGCATCTGAAGATATTAATACATTTGGAAAACTATTTGAGGGAGTGGCAGCTTCAAGATCATATATATTTTGACATCCCTCCAGTCATTTCTTGAACCTCCCGATTGGTCAGGTCATTTCTGTCAAAACCCCCCTCAAGCACCAGAAAAAACGTGACTCTATAATCAGTCCTTTACTATCAAATGAAGAACATCAGCAAGAGCTTTTTTGAGAACCAACACTGCTTAATTTTGTGCCCTATTGACTGAACTTTGATAGAACTCATAGACCCCATTACTTTTTAAGTACTTTCTTTCCTGATCCCTTTCTGTTTTTCTGATGTATTATTGTTTCTTTTTTTTTGTAATTCCTTTTTCTGTAAGTATTTTGTTTGCAGGGTTTACCTTTATTCTTATTAATCAATATTTAAAAAACTCTATAAGAATCCCTGACTTTTGGAATAGTCTCTGGAGTGTTCCTTTCTGACGTGACAGCCTGTATTACAAATCTTTCTTAGACCCCTTTCACACTGAAGACATTTTTCAGGTGCTAAAGGGCTAAAAATAGCGCCTGAAAAACGCGTCTCCTGCAGCCCCATTGTGAGAGCCCGAGTGCTTTCACACTGGAGCGGTGCGCTTGCAGGACGTTCGAAAAAGTCCTGCAAGCAGCATCTTTGGAGCGGTGTATACACCGATCCTCCACTGCCCCTGCCCATTGAAATGAATAGGTAGCGCTACCGAAGCACCTGCAGTGGCTCTTTTCAGGCGCATTTAACCCTTTCTTCGGCCGCTAGCACAGGTTAAAATCGCCCCGCTAACGTCTGCAAAGCGCCGCTGAAACTACGGTAAAGCGCCATTAAAATTAGCGACGCTTTACTGCTAAAGCCGCCCGCTGGCAGTGTGAAAGGAGTCCTAAAAGTCCTTATTGTTACCGCAGATATTGTAAATAGTTTGTGTTTCTGATAAAATGCAGTGACAGTTGTTTGATGTGTAAAGGTAACTGTGTAATTAACTAAATCCAGAAGCTGAGACTGTGAATGTCACATATTTGTGACAACACGACGTAAGTTTATCCTGCACTCATCATATTTTGGTGGCAGCACGGTGAGATCTGACCAGCCATTGACCACATATTGGTCAAAGTGGTTGGGGTCTGATGCTGCTGTTGTCACCCCCTCCCCTCTTATCTGTGTTCCTCATTGCTTGCTATAAAAAGAAGGCTTAGCTGAGCCAGTAAGGGTTATGCCTTGGCAAGGATTTCTGTCTTTTTTTGCCAGTGTCCATATACGTGAAGGTGGCAGCATAACCCAAGGAGTCATGAATTTGAACATAAAAATTTAGCCTGGAGTTGGGCTTTAAATTTATTAAACAATTGTTTAAATAGAAGATCGACGTGTTGCATAATGACTGAATATATTTTCCAACACATCTTATCAACACTGAAAGACTAACCTCTCTTTAGGTTATCCCCTCTTTAGTCTATTATGAATGCTGCTGCCAGAATTATCCACCTTAACAACCGCTCAGTGTCTGCCACCCCTCTCCGCCAATCCCTACACCGGCTCCCAATCGCCCAGCCAATTAAATTCAAAATACTAACCACAACATATAAAGCCATTCACAACTCTTCCCCGAGCTACATCACCAATCTTGTCTCCAAATATCACCCAAACCGTTCTCTCCGCTCCTCTCAAGACCCCCCTACTCTCAAGCACCTTTGTCTCCTCCTCTCATGCTTGTCTCCAGGATTTCTCAAGAGCCTCTCCCATCCTCTGGAACTCTCAACCTCAATCTGTCCGGCTATCTCTTACTCTAGCTGCCTTCAGGCAATCCCTGAAAGCTAATTTCTTCAGGGAAGCCTATCGCGCTTCCAACTAATCTTTTAACACTTTCATCAGCTCATTCCCCTCAGTTACAACCTTTTGTACCACCTGCTCCAAGCTATTAGATCGTAAGCTCTTCTGAGCAGGGCCCTCTTAATCCTCTTGTATTTTATTGTATTGTAAATTATGCAGCTCTTTACAATATAAAAGGTAGACAAACTGTTGGCGCTATATAAATTCTGTATAATAATAATAATAACAACCAGCACTTGTTTTATCATATGTGTTGCAGGAAGTTAACTTTGACTGGAATCAGTATGGGGACACGTCGTTCAGGTTCTTTGATCAAACTCTAATTGACGAGTTACACAAGGACCCACAAGACCCTCTGCTACATGAGTTTTTCAGGGCAGTTGCACTATGTCATACTGTGATGGCAGATGAGGAGAAAGGTAGGACTACTTTACAACATTATTAGCAAAAGCGTGCAACCTCGTTGAACAGGATGAACAGGGAGGTGGCATCAGGGTACTGGCAGCAGGTGCAGAAGTGGAAAGAGATTAAGTTCCGAGGATAATGCGGACACAGAGGGAATGCAAATTAGGGTACACCCAAGTTATGTATAAAAATATGTTCACTTTATTAATACAAAATGGAAAAATGTAGCAATGAAAAATATACAAAAAATATAAAAACAATAATACATCTCAATTGGAGATAGGAGTAGCTGCTAGACTTAAATCACCAACATGTTTCGGAAGCCAAAAAGAAATGTTTTTGACATATATGTTTCCTTTTTCAAGGTTAATAGAAAAGCAGACTATTCCATTTCTATCGAGAAAAAAGGGAGGGGAGAGGGAGTAATATATCAATATTAAGAGTAAATAATTTACAAACAACTGGTTTAGACATGGTAAAATGATGGCACATGTAAAAGGTAAGCAAAAGATATATCTATTGGTACTTACAGATGTATGTTCAAGTCTTGTAAACATGCACATCAGTAGATGAAACGTCAGGCCAAGGGTATTTTGCTCAGCTGTGCCTCAAAGCTCAATTCATGTAGTTTGAGCTGTACTAAGAAATCGATCCCATGTGTTGTGAAGTAGATCCCATGTGTAAGATACAAACTAGGTAAAATATAGCTGAGGTGAATGGAGACAGGTGTAATGCTTGTCCTGAAGCAGTCCACCAATGCTCACGAGGATACCCCAAAGGAGGGGGAGACGGGTATCTAAAAATGTAATAGGATGTAGGCATAAGGACAAAAAAAAACAATAATACATAGAGGTAAAGAATTGCCAAAGAACATGGCAAAAGTTCAAACATTTGTACCATGTTTATATTACCTGCTCACAAGAGTCTCTGGCGTTTCCTGGCTGTGCAGCAATTAATGCTATAACCAGCCAGAATATATATGCCTAGAGGCCAAGTGGGGACAATCAAGACAATTAGTAGTCTATTTGTTCAATAGGAAGGGGGAGGAGGAGGCGAAAACAGGCGTCAGGAAGCGTCAGCTGACAGCTTTCCCAATCACCTGCTACGCCGCCTTGATCTCCATATCCGTCTCCTACAGGTATCCCCCGGCCGATGCGACGTCCGGCGTCACCGCGTCTAGCGCAGTGACGTCAGACGTAGACACGGCCGCCGACACGATGGTGGGCAGATAGACTGGGTGCTGGAGGTGCCCAGTGCGCATGTGCGGAAGACTACTGTCTCCACAGGAGCGTTCGCCGATGCAACCCTGAATAGGGAGCTGCCCCAAGGGTGGCAAAAGTTGCCACCAAAGGGGCCCCACGTGTCGGGGAGCCTCGGTGGACCACCGAGAACAATTAAGCCTGCCCAAATTCCACAAGGAGTGACAAAAGTGTAGGCACAGCTTGGATATTTACCCAGGTCATCGGTTACCATCTGAACAAATAAGTTTATTGTTTATGCAATGTCTGTAACAGAAAAAAGGTAATAATATACAATTAGTACAGTATAACATTTGCTTATGATAATAATAAGCAAAATAAAAACTTTAACAATTAAAATACAAAAAAGGTTTATGTGCTCATTTATATACAAACGCATACTGTCAGGATTACAAGGGAGAAGAAGAAAAGAAGAGAGGAGAAAGAAGAGAAGAGGAGAAAAAAAAGGAGAAGGGAAAGAAACCAAAGATAGGGTTACATGTCTTTGTCAAATGAGCCTGAAGTAAAGCCTGGTAAGAAAGACCTAAAACTAAAAGCCTCATTGAGGCCAGGGGGCGAGGTGGCATTGAGATGGAATATCCACCTGAGCTCCCGTTGGAGGAGGAGTTTATCAAGATCTCCTCCACGGGTGCCCGGGTGTACTTGATCCAATACCAGTACTTTGATGGTGGGGCAAATACCATTGTGGGTTTGTAGCACATGTCTTCCTAGAGGTACATCAAGGTTGCTGGTTTGCATAGCCCTGATGTGACGATATAGTCTTTGCCACAACTTATGTATAGTCTTGCCCACGTAAAAGCAATTGCAACTGCACAACAATAGACAACTGCAGTTGTCTGGCAATTGGAAAAATGCCTGGGCATATAGCGCATTCCATTGGGTAGGTATATATTCCTTCTAGTGTCCATGTATTTACAGTATGCACATGAGCTGCATGGAAATGTCCCCAGCATTTTACATGGGTCTCCTCTCCCTGATCCCTGAAACTCACTTTTGACTACAAGGTCACCCAAGGAGGTGGCACGTCTATAAGTTAAGTTGGGAGCGGAAGGTACATATGGTCCCACAGTGGGATCAGATGTGAGGAGATGCCAGTATTTTCTGCAAATTTGTCTAATAGAGGAGTGGTCATTAGAATAAGTAGTAATGATGCGGCTGTGAGTGTCTGGTGATTTATTTTTGACACTCAACAATTCGTGTCTGTTGATGTTGTCTGCCTGCTTAAAGGCCCTCCTAAGGTTCTTATGGCTGTAGCCTCTCTCCAAGAGGCGTCTTTTAAGGTTATTGGCTTCTCGTTTGAAATCTGAGTAATTGGAGCAATTGCGCTTGATCCTTAAGTATTGTCCACAGGGGATGGACTGGATAAGGGGTCTGGGATGGAAGCTGGATGAGTGAAGGATGGTGTTGCCTGCGGTGGTTTTCCTATATGGTTTACAAGATAACATATTTGTATCACTCTTGAATATTTCTACATCCAAGAAAGTGATCCTTGAGAGATCAGCAATCATGGTGAACTTAAGATTAAATTCATTTTGATTTAGGGCTAGCAGGCAGTCATCCAGTAATTTAGGTGGTCCATCCCAGACCACGAAGATGTCATCTATGTACCTGTGCCACATAACAACGTGGCACAGGTACATAGAGAGATCCTCGTTGCAGAAGATGGTTCGCTCCCACTCCCCCAGGTACAGGTTGGCGTAGCCAGGGGCACAACAGGTGCCCCTGGCTACGCCCTGCACCTGGAGGAAGAGTCGATCATCGAAAGAGAAAACATTATGTTTAAGAATAAAGTCTAAGGATAACAGTATGAAGTAATTGAAGGAGCTTTCGTGATGGCTGGTCTGTGAGAGAACCCTTTGCATACAAGCAAGCCCCTTGGAGTGGGGTATCGAGCTATAAAGAGCTTCCACATTGATACTGACCAAAATACATCCCTCTGATATCTGTACACCCTCAATAATTTGTAGCAGGTGAATAGTGTCACGTATGTAGGAAGGTCTGGAGAGAACAAAGGGTCTAATGTGCTCATCCACAAGACGTGACAAGTTTTCCGTGATTGCACCATTGCCTGAAATTATGGGTCTCCTTGCTGGGTCGCTGGTGTGTTTGTGAATCTTGGGGAGGGAGTAGAAGGTTGGCAACCTTGGATGGGAAGTACGAATGAAGTCAAGAGTTTGTTTGGAGATAGCCTTGTTGTGAAATGCCTCATCCACAAATGCGTAAAACTTATTTTTAAAGGCTTCAACGACATCGGGACCAACTGGGCGGTACCAATCCCAGTTGCTTAAAATCTTCATGCACATATGACTGTACTTGTCATTGTCCATCAAGACTATATTCCCCCCTTTGTCCGATGCCTTTATGGTGATTTTGTGATTATTAGGCAAATTTTGGAGGGCAGCTTTTTCATTTTTAGTAAGGCTATCAGAAATGGAGGATGTAGGTTTCAGTTTTTTTAATTTCTTGACAAGCCATTTTTTAAAAAGTAGAAACCCCCTGGTTGGAGCTAGGTGCAGGATATAGTGAGGATGTTTTTTTGAGGGAGGATTTTTTAGGGGGGGGCAGTTGTCCCCGAAGTAGTAGCACCCATGAGGAGGGCTTCTAGGTCGATAGTATCAATGAGATCTTTGGGTTCACTCTCCTCGAGCAACGAGTTGAGGTTATCCGAAGCGCGCCTTTCACTGAGTTTGAAAACCCTCAGTATCGGGTCTGGTCTTGTCAAACATACTTTTAAAAAGAAGTTTGCGTGTATATAGGTGAAGATCTTTGATCACTTCAAATTTGTCCATTTTGTTCATTGGAACAAAAGTGAGGCCCTTAGAAAGGACCAAGATTTCATCTTGTGTGAGAGGGTGAGAGGAGAGATTAACAACATTAAGATTAGTGGAGTGATGAGGTGCTAGAGTGGTAACCGAGGCCTGGGAGTGGGGAAGTTTCCCTGGTTCTTAGGGAAAAACATAGTAGGAATTTTGGGAGTGGTAAGAGTACATGCCTCCAATCCGGCAGCCGTTTCTGCCCCCATGCCAACATCAGGTGCAGGTGCAGAAGTGTGCATCAGCATCAAGCCCACTCCCTATGCTACCACTCGCTTGCATTCCCCCTGGGAACTCAATGTGCCACACAGCCTATCTGATTGCCTGTTATCAGAGCACTGCAGGAATTGACTCAGGCTGGAAGTGCCTACTGGGAATGTGTGGTAGTGGCGCCATGTTTCCAGAGACCATACTAAGGAACACTTGTACTGCCAATATTTTATAATAGTCCAGCATATGGTGCAGAAGCAGCACCATTTTGCCATGCTAGAATTCAAATGTTAAAATATTTAACCCCCCCCCCCATATTTTTTTTTTATATTATTATTATTTGTAATGGAACATCCCACACTTCGCTTGAGTGCTTCTGTCATATATCACTTCCTCCAGTCTGAATATAGATATTAGATATTATAGCTGCATATTACAACCAAGAACTAGGCAGGACTCATTTGACTGCAAAGCTGGAACTGTTTATTTGAACAAGAATACAGGCTTTTATACACTTGAGAAGGAGGTTGCTCACCACATTAACAATGACCCAAATATTTACCCAAAACATCACACGATGGTTTAGCTAACGAGGTACAGCTGACTCATGGCTAATCCAATCACAGAGGATCCTTAATTAACCACCTGGATGACTCAGATGTCTCATTGCAGGTCAGGCTTGCCAACTCAAAGCTCACACAGCACAATACATATTATCATAAGTATAAACACAGAACTCCTTCAGACAATAGCAGACCTAGTTACAATAAACACATTATGGCAGGGGGCCCCAGACAGGTGGCTTGCTGATGACATCAGCATCTGCTATGAGTCCCACATTGGCAGAGACCATCATGGCCTTTTTAATATTGTCCTTTTTTATTCCATAACAGAACATCTTCCTAAATGCTTGTAGTTCCCTCAAATGCCAGGGCCCATTGTCGGTTGGCAAGAGGCTAGCATTCAGTCCCCTCCAAAAGCCTCTGTCCCGGGTCAGTCTATAACAATATTATTATACAGGATTTATATAGGACCAACAGTATATCTAAGCTTACCAGTCTTTAGATGTGGTGGCTACATTCATTTTTCTTTTTTCAGGATGTTTTTCCCTTTTTCTCTCTTGGTGATCATGTAAGTAACCCACTTCCTGCCCTAAGGTGACAATGTACACCCTACTGTATTAGGACCATAGATGACCACAGGACTTCAGACTTCTCCCCCTTCCATCATCTTCATAACTAGTGGCGCAACTACAGCCATAGCAGCCTATACAGCTGCTGTGGGGCCCAGGAGTGGGATGGAGTTGCATTTGGGGGGATGTCGAGGAAAATAATTTGCAGAAAATCTGTGTACTGGCAATGATAATACAAATCCGGTACTGTATCATTAGGGGTTGTAGAACTTTATATTTACAATGACATCCTCTTCGAAGTCTCCATTTTAGAAAAGCCAACGTCAGACACACATAAGGAGTCATCAGGATCATCAGGATCATTGCGAATCACAGATTCCCCTTACTGTTCCTTGCAGCTAGCATTTCTTCATTCTGGGTATCTGAGCAGTACAGAAGGTTTATTGCCCGCAGAGCTTCTGCTACAGCCCAGCCACTTTGAATTGACCCTGTATGCCTAACCAAGTTCACAGTAATAGCAAAGTGTCTCCATAGCTAAAAACTGATAGACGAGTTCTGTAATTATGTTATAAATATAAAATGGGGAAAGCTGTTATAGAATGTGTGTGTAGGCGTGTATAGTGTTTATTATTTATATTATTGCTACTACAGTTTTTTATTTATTTTAATTTCTTTACTGACTGCAAGAAAATGTAGGCTTAAAGTGATTGCAAAGATGTTATTTTAAGATGTTATGCTTACCTGCTCTGTGCAACTGTATTATGTTACAATGTTAAAAATTTTAGGGTTCACAGTTCATGGGGTACTGCCGACACTCCCGCTCCTCCTGCTGGTGGGAGGTGGCAGCACATTGAAGTCCAGTTTATCTGCTTGATCACAGTGCACAGGTAGCTGCTGATAATATTACAAATTAACCCTTGCAGCCAAGAACTTGACTACACAGAAAACATAAGTTCTTCCATTTTCCTGTTCAATTTCCAATATGGACTGACCTTTCTTATAGGGTTTGTGAAGTACAAGGCTACCTCCCCAGATGAAGAGGCCTTGGTGACCGCTGCAAGAAACTTTGGATATGTATTCCTTTCCCGCACTCAAGATGCCATCACAATCAGCGAGATGGGTGCAGTAAAGACCTATAGTATCCTGGCATTGATGGACTTCAGTAGTGTCCGAAAGAGGATGTCTATTATAGGTAAAGTGAAGTTAGCACATGCTGCAAAGGAAGAAGAGGTGCCCATTTTAACTTCTCTAGCTAGTTACATAGTTAGTCTGGCTGAAAAAAGACACAAGTCCACCTAGTTCAACCAATAGAAGGGAAAATATATATATATATATATATATATATATATATATATATATATATATATACACACAATATATACAATATTTACAATCCTATATAAACAAACCTGTACCCCCAGTTGATCCGGAGGAAGGCAAAAAAAACACCAATAAAGCCTGATCCAATTTGCTCCAGCAGGGGAAAAAAATCCTTCCTGATCCCCCAAGAGGCAATCTGATATTCCCTGGATCAACTGTACCTATAAATATTAGTATCCAGTTATATTATGTGTATCTAGGAAAGAATCCAGGCCTTTAGTAAAACAATCAACTGAGCTAGCCAGAACCAGCTCTTGAGTGAGTCTATTCCACATTTTCACAGCTCTTACTGTGAAGAAGCCTTTCCATATTTGGAGATTAATTTTTTTTCCTCTAGACGTAAAGAGTGCCCCCTTGTTCCTCTGTGGTTACCTTAAAGTGAATAACTCACCACCAAGTTGATTATATGGACCACTTATGTATTTATACGTTGTTGATCATGTAGCGGTGAGGTGCAACTGAGGCCAAGGGCCCATCGTGCCTACTGTCAATTTAATCCGTTGGGTTGGGGGTGGCACATAGATTCATCTTGAGTTCTAGTTCCCTATGAAATCATTAAGAGAGCTTGGAGGAGGTGCTGAGGCATAGATCAATCGAACTTCAGGCAAACTGCTAAATATTGTATTTAAAAGAATAAACAGCTTTACCTGTTAAAGGATTGGTTAAATTGGTACAAAACAGCGTGCCTGGGTAAGTGACACCAATTTTCCCTACTGTAGTTAAAGGAAAAAACAATAGAAGAACGCTCCAGGGATTTTACGAGCTAGGTACAGTGGGGACGGAAAGTTTTCAGACCCCCTTAAATTTTTTACTCTTTGTTATATTGCAGCCATTTGCTAAAATCATTTAAATTCATTTTTTTCCTCATTAATGTACACACAGCACCCCATATTGACAGAAAAACACAGAATTGTTGACGTTTTTGCAGATTTATTAAAAAAGAAAAACTGAAATATCACATGGTCCTAAGTATTCAGACCCTTTGCTGTGACACTCATATATTTAACTCAGGTGCTGTCCATTTCTTCTGATCATCCTTGAGATGGTTCTACACCTTCATTTGAGTCCAGCTGTGTTTGATTATACTGATTGGACTTGATTAGGAAAGCCACACACCTGTCTATATAAGACCTTACAGCTCACAGTGCATGTCAGAGCAAATGAGAATCATGAGGTCAAAGGAACTGCCTGAAGAGCTCAGAGACAGAATTGTGGCAAGGCACAGATCTGGCCAAGGTTATAAAAAAATTTCTGCTGCACTTAAGGTTCCTAAGAGCACAGTGGCCTCCATAATCCTTAAATGGAAGACTTTTGGGATGACCAGAACCCTTCCTAGAGCTGACCGTCCGGCCAAACTGAGCTATTGGGGGAGAAGGGCCTTGGTGAGAGAGGTAAACAAGAACCCAAAAATCACTTTGTCTGAGCTCCAGAGATGCAGTCGGGAGATGGGAGAAAGTTGTAGAAAGTCAACCATCACTGCAGCCCTCCACCAATCGGGGCTTTATGGCAGAGTGGCCCGACGGAAGCCTCTCCTCAGTGCAAGACACATGAAAGCCGACATGGAGTTTGCTAAAAAACACTTGAAGGAATCCAAGTGGGTGAGAAATAAGATTCTCTGGTCTGATGAGACCGAGATAGTACTTTTTGGCCTTAATTCTAAGCGGTATGTGTAGAGAAAACCAGGCACTGCTCATCACCTGTCCAATACAGTCCCAACAGTGAAGCATGGTGGTGGCAGCATCATGCTGTGGGGGTGTTTTTCCAGCTGCAGGGACAGGATGACTAGTTGCAATTGAGGGAAAGATGAATGCAGCCAAGTACAGGGATATCCTGGACGAAAACCTTCTCCAGAGTGCTCAGGACCTCAGACTGGGCCGAAGGTTTACCTTCCAACAAGACAATGACCCTAAGCACACAGCTAAAATAACGAAGGACTGGCTTCACAACAACTCCGTGACTGTTCTTGAATGGTCCAGCCAGAGCCCTGACTTAAACCCAATTGAGCATCTCTGGAGAGACCTAAAAATGGCTGTCCACCAACGTTTACCATCCAACCTGACAGAACTGGAGAGGATCTGCAAGGAGGAATGGCAGAGGATCCCCAAATCCAGGTATAAAAAACTTGCATCTTTCCCAAAAATACTCATGGCTGTATTAGCTCAAAAGGGTGCTTCTACTAAATACTGAGCAAAGGGTCTGAATACTTAGGACCATGTGATATTTCAGTTTTTCTTTTTTAATAAATCTGCAAAAATGTCAACAATTCTGTGTTTTTCTGTCAATATGGGGTGCTGTGTGTACATTAATGAGGAAAAAAATGAACTTAAATGATTTTAGCAAATTGCTGCAATATAACAAAGAGTGAAAAATTTAAGGGGGTCTGAATACTTTCCGTCCTCACTGTATATAGTCGAGTAAGAAAGTAGAAAGCGCAGATAGAAAAATTACAAAATTTTATCAATAAACCAATTATACATAACAATTATTAAAACCAAGTGATAGAGGTCAAATGATCTGCAGTATACATCTAAATTCTGAATCAGAAGTTTGGTCTTGGGGTGATAGACCAGACATTCACATAAAGATTCAGAAATCCCAACATTTTTCGGAAAATAATTCCTTCTTTAAGAGCTCATTTTAGTGTGGACTGTACTGCCTAGCAGCAAAGAGTGGTGGAAATATGTTAAAACTTTAGTTCATTTCATGTGGGTACATAATTAGTGCATCATGGTAATCCGAAAGAGATTTTAAAAAATTGTATAGGGCAGCAATTTAAAAAATAGCATGGGGGACAGATTGAAAACAAACGGACAATTGTAGCACTGACCCCCGAAGGAGCTGCTGATATTTGATTGGGCCTGTACTCTGCTATCTTACCCCTAAATGAATTAACTCAACCCGCTGGACACAACCGTGGAACAGTGTTGGTGTGAAGCTTAACAACAAAGGACAATCCCACAATGACAATATACCAATAATGTACCCTTACCATTACCTGGGTATCCGTTGTTCCACCTGTAGGAGAATGAACAACCCTTCACACCAATTGTAATTAACCAGAATGTAATTTTACTGAGATTGGTTTAAACGGTAATTAAAATAACTACATTGCCACACAAACGTAATATGACAATGCGATAAGTATTCACAACTTATTAACATAAAGATTTCTTGAATGACCCTTGCAAGCGCATCTCCAAGTGGGACTAATGCTCCGAGTGACACTGGGCACCTTCCCACTTCCAGCACGCTGCACTAATCACACTAGCACAAAGTTATCAAACACAGCACAGTACAATTACTCAAAAGCTCCCCCTTGGGGTATGATGCAGTCCCTTGTTACTGTAACCGAACACAAGGCCTCTCAGTGAAAGATGTAGTCTTTGGTCTTCTGCTAGCTATTATACTGCAGTGTTTGTAATCAAAGGGTTTAACAAACAAAGAAGTAATATAAACTGATGATTGAAAACTGTTCTTGATGTGTAACGCACTTATAACTGCCTCCGGTATAATTGTCTATGAACCGCACAGTGTCAGTTCTCAGTGAAGTATAGACTTGAGGCCTGCTTGAACTCGGTCTACTTGAATGAGACCCCTCTGCGGAACTGCAGGTCTCAGCAACACTGTGGTATGAGTCTAAGTGTGTAAGGTGCGTTAAAGAACTTTGGGCAACAGGCCTCTCCGTCAGGTGCCTCTGGATCCTTCCCGATCCGATCACACTGCTTCTGCAGCACACTGGGGTAAGGCAGAGTCGGTGGTTGCTCCGCTCTGCACGATGAAGGCCGTGCTGTCTGGAACACCTCCTCATGGATCCTTGCAGGCAGGCCACGTGTCCAGAAGAGAAAAAAATGGCCGCGCTTGGCCTTTTATATCCTACCCAGCATGCAGTTCAGTCACTCAGTGTTCATGGGTAGGTGAGTGAGCATTTTGGGTAGGCGAGTCCTTTCACAAGGTAAACAACTATGTCACTTCCTGTAAGGCTTTCCTTATGCAATTCAAACGAAAAATAAAGTCCTCTTTTACATTTATACCACTAGAGGGAGCCAAACACCAATTTATAGCATTGACCATTGTTTAGCATTACATGGCATTAGAGGGCAAAAATACCAGCGCTACACAATTGTGAGTCCAAAAAATACTTACAACCTGACCATAAAGAAGCAATGTACATATACACATCCAATTCCACAAGTCATAAGGTCTGCATGTGAGGCTCCAGCCCTTGCCTGAATATTAGTACACCAAAGGTGGCATTGTATTATAGATTATGAAAAATCTCAGTTTAAGAGAGATTTCAAAGAGGAGAAATTCTGATCCAAAAAAACAGAATGTAGGGCGATAATCCGTATGGTATACAGAGAAAACGCCTTTCTTTCACAAAAATGACGCATGCGCCTTTATAGCAGGTAAGTCCAGGAGGATGACCACAGCGAAAGCCCTAAACATAAAAATATATATGAAACGTAAGTCTAGGTGTAAAATAAGATTTAAGGTTTGGTATCTTGCAATCAAAATTTGAAATGAAAACATTTGGAAAAGCTGCTGTTATTTTGGTTTGGGTGGGTCAGTATATATAAGCTGCTTGGCTAGTAGAAGCTTAATCCTTGTATGTGTATACATATGTATGTAATTCTATATAGTGGGATATAACTAGTCACTATTGATTATAAACGCAGCTATATTAAAAGGTAAGTTACTAAACAATTTAAAATGAGGGTATACAGTGGGGATGGAAAGTATTCAGACCCCCTTACATTTTTCACTCTTTGTTATATTGCAGCCATTTGCTAAAATCATTTGAGTTCATTTTTTTCATCATTAATGTACACACAGCACCCCATATTGACAGGAATTCTGTCTCTGAGCTCTTCAGGCAGTTCCTTTGACCTCATGATTCTCATTTTCTCTGACATGCACTGTGAGCTGTAAGGTCTTATATAGACAGGTGTGTGGCTTTCCTAATCAAGTCCAATCAGTATAATCAAACACAGCTGGACTCAAATGAAGGTGTAGAACCATCTCAAGGATGATCAGAAGAAATGGACAGCACCTGAGTTAAATATATGAGTGTCACAGCAAAGAGTCTGAATACTTAGGACCATGTGATATTTCAGTTTTTCTTTTTTAATAAATCTGTAAAAATGTCAACAATTCTGTGTTTTTCTGTCAATATGGGGTGCTGTGTGAACATTAATGAGGAAAAAAATGAACCTAAATGATTTTAGCAAATGGCTGCAATATAACAAAGAGTGAAAAATTTAAGGGGGTCTGAATACTTTCCATCCCCACTGTATGCAGTATAGAATCCAAAACGTACTTTTTAACAGGCAGAGACACCAAAGACTTCATAAATGGTGATAAATACTGTAGTTAAACACTGCTTGGTCACCTTTCTGTTCCCTGCTTCCCCTTTGAACAATGATGTGTATTTGTTTTCTTCACAGTAAGGAATGAAGAAGGGAAAATAAAGCTTTATAGTAAAGGTGCAGATGATGTCATTCTTGAACGTGTGTGCGCCGACTGTCAGACTGAGAGTATTAAGGAAGCCTTGAATGTAAGTTGCATATCAGTTTTTGGCACATGCCTTATTAAGATCTGTATGTTTTCAACTTTGCACTATCCAGTATGCCTAGTGTTATGCGTAATATATTCTAGCTATGTAGGGGAGAAGAAAAGACATTATGAAATTTCATTTGACTCCAGGAAGAAACATTTTTTGGATCTAAAGCTAAACTTAAATACGCAATGTAATGCAATGCAGCTCAGACTGGGGGAGGAAGAAGCAACTGATCAGTTCATGTGCTGTTGAAGAGTGGGCCTCAAGGAGGACAAAATATAAATGCCAGAGAGAGGAGCTCATCAATTTGCTATTACTCTACTATTCAGTCATTATTTTATAATATATAAGGAATGTATTGGAAAGTTTTAACAGAATAAATTTGACATTTATGTTCGAATCTTTGAGTGTTGGCACTCCTTCCTTGTTCTTCTGTTAGAGACAAATGATGGACTCTTGTGTCTTTTTCATAGTTGGTATATCCTGTATGATGGCTTTTGAAAATGGTTGATTGTTACAATGATTGTATGGGTTGATACACGTGAAGTGGATGTACAGTTTTATGTACTGGTATTGGCCAAATGATGAAGCAAACATTGATGATGAACATTTTAGTGTTTACTGAATGAATGCAAAGTGAATTGACAACATAGATAGAATGGTAGGAGAGTATCCAATGATGTTCAACAGAGCATAACAGCTAAGGAAGCTATCTCAGTAGTGCTTTTGAATAGTTTCCACATTTGACCACTAGTTGGCAGCACAGTGCCATACAACAGAGTATCAGAAAAGCAGGAGCAAAGGGGTGGGACTTTAAATGAATCACGTGTCTACGGAATATTGAATATTTTAATATCCACCAATTTATTCAATTGCAACCACGTGCTTCATTTAAAGTCCCACTCATTTGCTCCTAATTTTCATATTGATAGGGATGGAGGCGCATGACCTTACCAGGCCATGGCCTCATTCAAAGTCCCAATTTTTCCCTTTCCCCTTTCCCCATTGTTTTTCGAGTATCAGAAAAGTTCACATGTAAAACAAACAGTGTAGCACAGACTAGTACAAATACAGCACTCTCAGTAGGAGGTTGACTGTAGCTGTTGGTGCAGGTAGTAGATTGCAGGGATCACCAGGCAGGCTCCACATAGATACAGTGCCTTGAAAAAGTATTCATACCCCTTGAAATTTTCCACATTTTGTCATATTACAACCAAAAACGTAAATGTCTTTTATTGGGATTTTACAGTATGTGATAGAATTGTGAAGCGGAAGGAAAATGATAAATGGTTTTCAAACTTTTTTGCAAATAAATATATGAAAAATGTGGATGCATTTGTATTCAGCCCCCCTGAGTCAATACTTTGTAGAACCACCTTTCGCTGCAATTACAGCTGCAAGTCTTTTTGGGTATGTCTCTACCAGCTTTCCACATCTAGAGTGAAATTTTTTTGCCAATTCTTCTTTGCCAAAATAGCTCAAGCTCTATCAGATTGGATGGAGAGTGTCTGTGAACAGCAACTTTCAAGTCTTGCCACAGATTCTCAATTGTATGTAAGTCTGGACTTGACTGGGCCATTCTAACACATGAATAGGCTTTGATCTAAACCATTCCATTGTAGCTCTGGTTGTTTGTTTAGGGTCGTTGTCCTCAAGTCTTTTCCAGACTCTAACATGTTTTCTTCTGCGATTGCCCTGTATTTGGCTCCATCCATCTTCCCATTAACTCTGACCAGCTTCCCTGTTGAAGAAAAGCTTCCCCACAACATGATGCTGCCACCACCATGTTTCATGGTGGGGATGGTGTGTTCAGGGTGATGTGTAGTGTTAGTTTTCCAACACATATAGCATTTTACTTTTAGGCCAAAAAGTTCAATTTTGGTCTCATCTGACCAAATCCCTGAAGTGGGGAGGGAGGTGAAAGTAGTCTTTGTGTTTCTGTACAGCAGTCCGGTTGATCTTCAGCTATCCCTTGATGTTTAAAGGGGTTGTGAACCCTCGTGTTTTTTCACCTTAATGCATCCTATGGTTCTACTCACCAGAAGGCCATGACCTCTTTAACTAAAAAGAAGGTCAAAATGCACTTAAGTGGTTAGGTCTTGGAGATTGCTTTGTTGTTCTTAGTAATAGAATAGGAGATTTTTCTTTCTATCCTCCTCTCCACCATGGTAGCCCATTATAAATAATGAGGTTACCTTTACAAAAAAACTGGCTATGCAGATAAGGGGCGCCTGTGGATAAAAACAAATTGCAGCTTTGGCCAAACTTGAATAATGCCCTTGCTATAGATGTAGGCCATTTACGTACCTTCTGAAGCCTTCCTGAAAAACTCCCAAAGATATCAACCCATCCTGCCTTATTGCTATGAGACTCCCAGCTCCTTACGCTTTATCTTCACCATCACAGGAGTGAGCTCACAAACACTGACCTCAGAGCTACGGCATCTGGGAAGAGAAAGCACATATGAGGTAGGTTTGGATTAGAGAAAGAGCTCACTTCTGTGATCGTGGAGTGAACAGTAATTGCTATCTTAGCAATGTTCTAGCAACAAAGCAGGATGGGATGAAACGATCTCTGGGAGTTTTTCAAGCAGGCTTCATGAGGTACGTAAATGGCCTTCAACTATAGCAAGGGCATTATTCAACTTCAGTCAAAGCTACAAAGTTTTTTTTTTGAGCTACAGATGTCCCTTATCTGCATAGGCAGATTTTTTTGGGGAAAAAGTGAACTATGCCGTTAAGGGTTGTGGGCGTGCTCTGATCTGATGTTGGAGTGGGGTTCCAAGACTGAAGTTGGACTTTAACCATATTTTCTGCATTTTTATTACATTTTTGTTTTGTTTGTTTTTTTTCTGATCTATTTGTGCTTCTATAGCACTTTGCTGAAGAGACTTTGAGAACACTGTGTTTGGCCTATAAAGAAGTAGAAGAACAGGACTATCTGACCTGGAAGAAAAATCACATGA
Organism: Aquarana catesbeiana; assembly: GCF_042186555.1. NCBI lineage: Eukaryota > Metazoa > Chordata > Amphibia > Anura > Ranidae > Aquarana > Aquarana catesbeiana. The sequence continues at coordinate 258,155,275 of NC_133331.1, read as the reverse complement.
ATGCCTCCATAACACTTGAGAATCGTCAGTATAATCTTGACAAAGTATATGAGGACATGGAGCAGAGTCTGCAGGTATAGTGTTTCCAAATCACTGCTTACTTATCCACAGCGGGTTTTGTAGTTAACCGTCAGGAAACACTGATATTCAAAGTTGAGTAGCCCCTAGCAACACTGTAAACCCTAAGCTTAGTTTTCAGTATGTTTGATATCATATCTTACTGTATACAGTTTTCTTAAGCAAATTGATTTTGTGAATCATCTATTGCAAAATTTCTTACCTGGAGATCCTGCCAGTAAGTTCACTTCCTGCTGCAGGTTGACAACAGTAAGCAATTAACAGCAATGCTGTCAGCCTGCCGTTAAAGTGATTGTAAAGGATTTTTTTTTAAAACAAACATGTCCTGCTGCTGCCTTTCTGCTCAGTGAGAAGAGAGAGAGCCCAGAGAGTCGCAGTTCTTGGGCACAGAGCTGGATATAAGGGGGAAAACGGAATGTTTTAACTTTAATCCAGAGAATATATTAGTGTTATTAAACCTAAAAACATGTTTTACCTTAGTGCATGGTTTGCATTAAGGTAAAAAAAAATTTCAATTTCCCTGTGCCCCCCTTCCCTGTGTGAAGAGTAAGAGAGGGGAGAAGAGATCAGCGCTGTGCACAGCTGCATTTATTCTCCCCTTCCTCTTACACATCATTCGAGTAGCAGCAGGAGCCATTGGCTCTTGCTGCTGTCAATTAAATGCAGTGAAGAGGAAGTGGAGGGTGGGCCTAAGTCTAGCTGTGTAAGTCTATGGAGCACAGCTCCATGGACACACAGGTTGGGAGTGCACAGACTACGCTCTCCCCCTAGCAAGTGGCTGGCTATGGCTGTCCTAAAAAGAAAAGGAGGAGCCAAGATTGCCATCGGGACCCCAGAAGAGGAGGATCGGGGCCACTCTGTGCAATACTACTGCACAGAGCAGGTAAGTATAACATGTTTGTTATTTTAATAAAAAAAAAAATAATCTGACTTTAGTAACACTGGATGTAAACCCGAAAAAAAAAATTAAATGAAGAGTTGTACCTTGTAGAGTAGAGGATGTCATTTCATCTGTGCCCAGTCTTGCCACGAAGAGTTAATCCAGCTCTGAGCAATCCTCTTATCTTTCTTCAGTAAGAAATAACCTAGGTGTCGGTTTCTTCTCCCTTGCTGTGACAGACAGGTGATTTCCTTATCACATCCCGCCTCTCACAGCCTCTAAAATCCACACTGGAGTTGGCTGTGTATGTGCACATACGCAGAAGTGACATGGGGGCCGTGGGCGCGCTCTGCTTCTTCACAGAACGCTCTGTGCCACTCCTGTGTGTGCACTTCAGACTCCCCTGACGCGAGGTTCGTCCTCGCAACGATGACTTGCCAAGGGGAGTGTAGAGGTGGGCGGGGAGTCTACTGACATCACCACTCCGCCCACCAAGTGCGGATCTACAGACCTGCCCACAGAATCCGCCCTTTTTTCGTGTCTCCAAACAGACAAAGGGGAGACATTTGAAAGGTAAGAAAACAATGCAGGAGGCATGTATATCCTTATACATCAGCACTATAGCAGTAGTTTAAAAAGGATGAGAGTGGGTTTAAATCCACTTTAAGGTAAAAAACATTCTTCTTTTAGAACCACTTTAAGCTCCTTTTCAGGTCTGGAGGAAGCATGCGCAGATTTAATAGGCAGCCCAACAGCCAACAAAAACAGCAAGCATGGCAAGATGACAACGCTTTTGCAAATTGCAAAACCATAGCTTTGTGTTGTCAAGCTCTAACAGATTCACAAAGAAATATTTGCTTAAAGCGTTCACCTTTACCAAAAAACTGCCTATGTAGGTAAGAGGTGCCTGTAGATAAAAACAAACTGTGCGGCTTTGATCACAATTGTATTATGCTCTGGCCATAAGTTTAGGACAAATATAGGATGTACTTTTCAAAGCCTGACTGAAAAACTCCCAAAGTTGGCATCATCCCCTCTAGCCTTGTTATTAGGATGTTGATAAGACCCTCCCAGCTGTTACTGTTCACCTCCACTATCACAGGAGTGAGTCCCCCACATAAGCTTTTTCTCCCCCAGCCCAATACTCTGCGTTTGATTGCTCCTGTGATGATGGGCAGTAACAGCTGGAAGTGTCTTAGCAACATCCTAGCAACAAGGCAGGACGGGTTAATGCAATCCCAGTTTTGCTTATGTGACCCCTGATCACACCTAGAGGAAAGCAAAAAAAGAATGTAAAGTAAAACATAAAACATACCTAATTTGTGAGTCCCAGTGACGTCTGGGACAGAAAGAACCCGGAGAGTTAGTTAAATATTTTGTAGGGTTTTATGCAAATCTTAATGCGAGGTCCGCTTTCAACTTCATGTAGGCAGAGCTGGTGCAAGGATTTTTGACACCCTAGGCGAAACCTCATTTTGCTGCCCCCCTTGGCTCCACCCCTGACCTCACCCCCTTTGCCCTGCCCATGTATACCCCACCTTTTTAATGAAGCATCCATCAATGCAGCCGAACTAGCATCCAACAAATGCAGCCTCACCAGCACCTATCAGTGCAGCCTACCAGCGTCCACCAGTGCAGCCTACCAGCGCCCATCAATGCAGCCTTACCAGCGCCCATCAAATGCAGCCTCACCAGCGCCCATCAAATGCAGCCTCACCAGCGCCCATCAAATGCAGCCTCACCAGCGCCCATCAAATGCAGCCTCACCAGCGCCCATCAAATGCAGCCTCACCAGCGCCCATCAAATGCAGCCTCACCAGCGCCCATCAAATGCAGCCTACCAGTGCTTATCAATGAATGTTTGCTTGCTTCCATTCATTCGGGAGCCGGGACACAGACACAGTCCTCCGCCACTGCTGCACCTCTCACACTATGTGCGAACGGAGCAGCGACTGCCTGCCGATGCTAAAACTTAGTTACTTGCTGCAGAGAATAGAGAGTAGGAACACCAGTGCCCTGGCGCCCTAGGCAGCAGTGCGCCCTAGGCGTCTGCCTAGCTTGCCTAGTGGTAGCACTGGCCCTGCATGTAGGTGTTGATAAAGCCAATTGATACAGTTAAATACTGTCTATAAAATACATTATGAAGGCATGTAGAGAAAGGATTAAAGTGCAACTATGGGCAAAATAGAAAATGACATATATACTGCAGTCTATCGAAAGCATTAGAACAGCACTTTTTGTTATTTTGAGCCCTTCCTGTAACGTAGTGTCCTGCTAGTAGATCTGATATTTTTGCACTTCCTGTAATAGAGTGACAACATGGATTGTTCTGCAGTGAAAATGCACAGCAGCGTTGTCACCTGTGGACAGAAGAGAACTACATGTAGCTTTAAATGCACTTTAAAGTGGAACAAATGGAAGTCAAACCCTATCTAACACTTTTCAAGCAGTTTCAACATCAGATTTTTTTTTTCTTTTACAAAAACAGTTTAGGCTGCATGAATAAAAGCTGACTCTTGTAAGCACCCCCACCAGTAACATGGTTTTCTCCAATCACTCCAAATGCCACTCTTTCTGGGCATCTTGGCCTGTTACAGGAAGTTGAAAAATGAGTCTACAGACAGGATCAACCGGTAATTAAATTATTTTACGGAGATTAAACCAACCAACTTCTGTGTTAATGCCATTGACCGACTGCATCATATGTGATTTTTAATTTTCCCTATAGTTAGTTTAAATTCCTTTCTTGCGGGGTCCACTGCAGGCGGTCATGAAAAACTGTACCCAAATTAAATTGTTAAAATTATTTTGAGACAGTTTTCTTTTGGTGTTATTTAAGTCACCACTGGGTTTTTTACTTTTTGCTAAACAAACGAAAAACGACAGAAAATGTTGGAAAAAAATAAGTTTTTCTTAGTTTAGATTAGTAAATTTTGTAATTGTTCTTCACTGATATGTGCTGATGAGGTGGCATTGATGGGCACTGATAAGACTGCACTGATGGGCACTTAGAGGCTGCACTGATGGGGCTGCGCTGATGAGGCAGCACTAATATGCAGCACTGATAGGCGGCACTAATGGGTACTGATAGGCGGCACTGATATGCAGCATTGATGAGCACTGGTAGATGGCACTGATGAGCACGGATAGGTGGCACTGATGGGTGGCACTAATGAGCAGGCACTGATGAGCACTGAAAGACAGCACTGTATCGCTAACGGCTACTGACTGGCATCACTGCTAAGCATTGACTGGCATCACTGCTGGGCATTGTTGGGGCTGCACTGGCAATCAGTGCCTCGATCATCTGCGAAGATGTCCGCTGTGAGGAAATGCTGCTGATTGGCTCTCCTCTCCTCACACTCTGTCAGTGTGAGGGGAGGAAAGCCAATAACCGGAATTTCCTTGTTTACATGTGATCAACGGTGATTGGACACAGCTGATCACATGGGTAAAGAGCCTCCTCATCAACTCTTTACCAAGATCGGTGATGCGCCATGTCCCACAACGGGATCACCGCTACCCTGCCACCGTCATTTGTCTATACGGCAGGCGGGAGGTGTTTAAGAGTTTTTCTTTTTAGCCTAGGTCCCTTCAGACATGCACTTCAGCCAGTGGCTTGGTATCTGCAGCCCTCAGCACACTGCTCATGGTGAAGCCAGCAGAAAGCAATTCAGGGAGAAGCCCCAGGGAAGAGAGAGTTCTGGAAAGGTGCTCCCAAACATTTATCATTATCCCAGTTCATACCTCTGAACAACACTATCAGAGATTGGCTCAGTCAGATAAAAATGATTCACTTAGTGGTCAATCCTTCCCACACTGATTATTGGAACCTCCATCCAGAAACAGGCTGAAGCAATCAACCTATCATGCCGCGTACACACGGTCGGACTTTTCGTCTACAAAAGTCCAACGGACGCTGACGGACTAAAGCTGGCTGGTAATCCGATCGTGTGTGGGCTTCTCCGGACTTTCAACGGACTTTTTCAGCCTCAAATCCGACGGACTTTAGATTTGAAACATGCTTCAAATCTTTCCGACGGACTCGAGTCCGGTCGAAAAATCCGCTCGTCTGTATGCTAGTCTGACGGACAAAAACCCACGCTAGGGCAGCTATTGGCTACTGGCTATCAACTTCCTTATTTTAGTCCGGTGTACGTCATCACGTAAGAATTCGACGGACTTTTGTGTGATCGTGTGTAGGCAAGTCTGTTCGTTAGAAAGTCCGCCGCAAGTCCGTCGAAAGTCCGTCGAAAGTCTGTCGGACAGGCTGTCGGACTTTTGTAGCTGAAAAGTCCGACCGTGTGTACGCCCCATTAGGCTCAGTAAAAACCTACAGAACCAGAAAAGGTCAATAACAGCTCAGGCTGATTACAGCCCATCCACATCACACACTACATTTAGATAGAGACACAACTGGAATATAAGGAAGCATCTCTACAATGAAATTAAGTTTGAAGAAGAATGTAAACCTCTTTGGTGCAGTTTGATAATGCTGTATACACTTGGGCGCTAATGTGAGGGAAGCATTAGGGCAACATTTGTCCATAATCCCCTTTTTTAGTACCGTCCTTTTTTTTTTTTCTGCATAATCATAGTACAAGCAGACTAAGAGATTGTTCTGTGTGTCTCAGATACTTGGAGCCACTGCCATAGAAGACAAGCTACAGGAAGGAGTACCAGAGACCATCCAGCTTTTGAAAGATGGGAACATTAAAGTTTGGATGCTCACTGGGGATAAAAAAGGTACAACTTGTAATCCCACTTATATAGTTCTCAAATTTCAGATATATGAATAAATACCTCATTAAAATTGTATGTAACTGTATCTTTCGTTTTGTGTACAATTTTCTGAAGCAATTTGTGAATCTGTTGAAGACATTTCTTTCCTGAAGTTCCTGGCAGTTACGGCTCTTCTAGTTGTATGCTGAGAAAGCTTTGTCACTGTTTCTCAATTAGAGGCAGTGTTGTCAGATTCCTATCAAGTCCATTTAGTTGGCAGTTAAAGTGGTGTTCCGGCCGAAATTATACTTTTTAAATAAAAATACCCCTATAATACACAAGCTTAATGTATTCTAGTAAGTTAGTCTGTAAACTAAGGTCTGTTTTGTTAGTTTATAGCTGTAGTTTGTTATTTTATAAACTTACAGCAGGCCGTGGCCATCTTAAGTCTGGGCATCTGAAGCCAGACTGTATTTCTTCCTGGATCTCATCCTTGCAGATCTCGCACATGCTCAGTGCAGCACAAGCAGTGTAATAGGTTTCAGGTCAAGTTTCCATAGCAACAGCAGTGTCAGAGGCAGTTGCTGCCCCTTCCCAGAAGGCATTGCAAACAGGAAATGATGCGATGGGCCGCGGCCAGGGAGGAGGAAGTGAAAAATGAATACAGCTGATATACAGTAAGTGCTGAGAAAAAAAAAAAAATATCCAATTCGTTTACAGTGCACAGTTTAGTGAGGGATGGTGAAAAGTTGTAAAAGTGGGTGGAACTCCACTTTAAGTAGACCTGGTAGGCAGCCTAATGGCTAACTGAAAGAGTGCCCATGGCAGATTGACAATACTATTGTTGATTTCAAGGCAGCAGCTTAGCGTTGTCGGCCTTGAACAAAACATGTATATATAAACGTCCTGGTCGGTAATGGTTATACCAGGACCATACCTGCAGCCATGATCCTGGTATTGTTTTTCACAGCTGGTAAGAGTGATCTGGAAGACTGTACAGTGCTCTAAAGGTCCTCCCCCACCGCTGTCCGCTGTGGTTCCTAGGCTCTCCCGTTCCTCCAAAGAACCTGGGATCACAGTAGGCCATCAGAACAGCTGCCCACAGGGTAGATGGAGAAACATCCATTCTCACATCTCTTCTTTGACAAATGATCTTGGAAGCCACAAGAATTTTTTCACTTCCTTTTCAGAACCATAATTTCCTGGCTGTTTCAGCCAGGAAAGCACCTAACCAAGCATGATGTGTGCTTGGTTAGTAGCTTTGGAGGATAGGGGAGAAATCTGGGGTCTTTATAAAAAGTACAGGTTAACTGCTCAAAACTATCACAAAGAAGATTGATCACCCCCTTGACACCAATTAAGTTAAATGAAAAAAAAAAAAACATAAAAAAAAAAAAGGAAAGAAAACATGCAAATGTAATAGAATAAAAATAATTAAAAAAATAAATAAAAACACACTTTCTCCCTGCCCATACATGCCAATGCAAACATGTACATAGGTCCATCATGCAACGATGACTGCTCTACACATGTGAGGTATCACTGCAAACATTCACAATTAACTCTAAACTGATAACCTGTAAAGGCTTTTAAAGCATCACCTATGGACAATGGACAATTTTAGGTACCATAGTTTGTCACCACTTCATGGCCGTGCGCAATTTTAAATCTTGACATATTTAGTATCAATTTACTTAACCCAACCTCATCTTTTACATGTTCTCAAAAATTGTGGTTTTATTTTGTGTGCACTAAACTTCATTTAAGTGAATTTTTTCTTTAACCCCTTCACGTCGACCGTACGCAAATATGCGTCCTTGGCTTGATGCGTGCAGCTCCACGCATCACCCCGGTACTGTTTTTAGAGCAAACGATCGGCTTTCTTGGGATGTGGCTTAAAGGCGCATGGCTGTTATCCCAAAGAGTGGGATAACACCGCCCTTCTGCGACTGTCCTGTCCCACCGGGAGACCCGAACGACCAGCAAACACGTCTGTTGACTTGCCGAAGACCCGAATGAAGCCGGAATCAGGTTTCAGATCTAGTAACCCGGAAGCAATGTCATGACATTACTTCCGGTTTACTGAAGACTTAAAGGTGCCAAATCAAAAAAAAAATCAGTATTCAAAACAGCCAAACTTGCCATTTTGAATGCTTTTAAGTGCAAAGGAGAGATTTGGGGTCTTTCAGACCCCTCCATAAAGAGTACCTGTTACTGCCTATTACTGTCACAAGGGATTTTTTTACATTCCTTGTGACAGCAATAAAAATTATCAGAATTTTTTTTTTTTAAAGAGACAGTGTACAAATAAAAAAAATACAATAAGAACAAAAAAAAATTTAAAGCACCGCGTCCCTCTGTGCTCGCAAGCAGAAGCAAACGCATACGTAAGTCGCGCCCACAAATGCAAACTGTGTTCAAACTATACATGCGAGGTATCACCGCGATCGTTAGAGCAAGAGCAATTATTTTGGCACAAGACCCTTTTTGTAACTCTAAACTGGTAACCTGTAGAAATTTTTAAAGCATCGCCTATGGAGATTTTTAAGTACCGTAGTTTGTCCCTACTCCACAAGTGTGCGCAATTTCAAAGCATAACATGTGTATATATTTACTCTGCGTAACCTCTTCTTTCACTTTTATACAAGAGTTTTGGGCTAGCTGTACTGTTTTTTTGTTTTTTAATTAATGAAAGCATCTTTTTTTTTTTTTTAATTGTCTTTTTTTTCTTTTTTTTAATTGCGTTTGAAAGACCACTGCGCAAATATTGTGTGACATAAAATGTGTGACATAAAATATTGCAACGATCGCCATTTTATTCTCTAGGGTCTCTGCTAAAAATATATATATATAATGTTTGGGAGTTCTAAGTCATTTTCTAGCAAAAAATATGGATTATTAACTTGTAAGCAACTAATGTCAGAAAAAGGCTTAGGCATGAAAGGGCTAAAATTTGCTTTTGATAAACAGCTTAAAAAATATCCTGTCATAAAATTTTGTAACAGCCGTCATTTTATTCTTCAGGGCTTCTTCTTTCAGAAAGTATGTAATGTTTGTGGTTCTAAATAATTTTCTAGCAAAACTTGCAGATTTTAATGTGTGCAAAAAATAAGTACTATCTCCGATAGGCAAGCAGTTAGTATGCAGGTTAAGCCAAGGTCTGGTTACTGCAAGCAGTTTTCATCCATTTATTCCAGTCTTTATACATTGGCCTGGATGATCCTCGATTATTTAAAAATTGGAAATACTTAGAGGCTTTAAAATGTTTTATTTTACAGAGACAGCTATAAACATAGGATATTCCTGTAACCTTCTTTCAAGCGACATGCAGCTTTTGGACGAAACGGACATAAGGTAAGGTTTTGATCACATCAACAGGAATCAAAAGCTGAACTCCTGGAACATGTAAAATTTACTTAATGCAGCTCTGTATTTATAATAAATTTATTGCATGTATTTTTTTGCAAGCAGTGTGTAAGTACTGAAATTTGTGTTTTCTGTGGTACATGCTGTTAGGAGAAGAGCAAAAAAAGAGAGATGAGCTCATTAGTCCGCTGCTTCTTCTTTTATTGTCCAATCACAGGATAGGGGTGAAGAGAAGACCTGCCTGAAAAAGTGAAACTGCAGCAGAGAAAAAAAACAGGTCTTCTTTAAGGATGAGCTCAGGCATATTCACAAGTACAGTATCCACGTGCCCGCGCCCGCCAAGAAGCTGACACTCCACAGCGCTAATCACGGTTAGTGATTTCCCGAACTGTGCAGCCGCGGATCAGAAAATATCTCACTGCCTGTGATTAGCGCTATGGAGTGTCAGCTTCCTGGCAGGCACGAGCACGTGGACTTGTGAAGATGCCGGAGTTCATCCTTGGTCTCCTTCCATGCCAGACAGGGTTGTGCTATGGGACCGAGCAGTGTAAATCTCAGGACTTGGTGCACAGAAATACAAATCATTTGGCAGGTAACAGTTCCCTTATAAAGATGAGGGTTCTGCAAAATGTTTCTGCTGGTGTTCTGTCGAGAAGTACACCCCATCGAATAGTGCCCGCGCATGCGCAGGACGGAGCCGCGCTTCAGATGATTTGCCGATCAGCTGGAGTGACATGACCAGGGCGCAAGCACACATCGTAGGAGGCATCTCTCGATGGGAGATACCATTTCACGGCCACAATTGAAACCTATACAAACAGCGGGGGGAGACCGTAGTTCTCACATTGTGCCTCGCTGTTGCGGGGCGGCTTTACAGTGTGCTGATGGTGCGGTTTTGTCTGTGTTGCAGGGCAGGTTTGTTGTGTTGAACGGTCGGGTTTTGCCTGTGTGAAAGGACGGGTTTCAACACAGAGAAAACCAGCTCTTCAACACAGGCACTAGCCACCCTCCAGCAGCAGCGATGCACAATCTGAGAACTATGGTCTCCCCCGCTGTTTGTATAGGTTTAAATTGTGCCTGTGAAATGGTATCTCCCATCAAGAGCTACCTCCTATGATATGTGCCCTGGTTACGTCAGCCCAGCTGATCTGCAAATCAGCTGTTGTCCTGTTCCATATGGCGCATGTGCAGTACATACCGGGCACTATTTGATGGGGGGCACTTCTCGAAAGAACACCGGCTTCCCAGACAAACTAGTCACATGACACTCTTGCATACCTCCCAACATTTTGAGATGGGAATGAGGGACACCTACTAGGAAATGTATGTAAGCATGGGACACGCCCCATGCCACACCCCCTTAAAGGAGAATTAACAAAAAAAAATTTTAATTAAATGCACAAGGACTTTTTTTTACCACTACTTTTCCATTATATTGGCTTTAAAATGTACAAATGCAGCAATTTAGAATTTGGATGAAAGGTTTAGCACTGGGAAACACTTTTTGAAAGATAAAAAGTGCATTTTATATACAACTATGAGGACCAGACCAAAATGAGGGACAAATGAGGAGGAATGAGGGACAGAGGGAGATTGCTCCAAATCACGGACAGTCCCTCGAAATCAGGGACAGTTGGGAGCTATGCTCTTATACACGACCAATTAATACTCCTCCCATCCTCACCATTTCCAACAAAAATATAAAAGTGTGGTAACTTTTTGAAGACCCCTGTATTTTATCTGCGTATTTAGCTGTTTGCTGGAGTTTAGCTATAATTGTATAGTAACTGAGGCATAGCAACCATTAAAAATCTAGATTACTCTCTAGAAAAAATAGCTGTATTCTGTTGCAGATATTTTTATTCATGATGACTTTTGAAAAGGCCTTGAACTTGTCAGAATTGAAACATAGGAACTGCTATTGTTAAATTATCAAAAGTGAGCGTTTTAAAGCTAGCCACTCAGTAGTAGAAATTCCTACAAATATCCACATAAAAATTCTCATTATAATGTTCTTTTGAGTCAACAAATTTTGTTTGAAAACCCTCCAAATTTCATCCAGATCAGCCATTTGAATGTATTCCCAGATGTATTTAAACAGGTTTCATTACAGCAGCTTCCATTTTTTTTGTACCTTTTTTTTCCAGATTAAAACTGCATGCACATTAACAATTTCCTTCCTTTGAGAAAAATGTTTTATCCTGCACCTTTACATTTTTTCATCACCACAGCTGGAAGCAAAAGTTTATTTGACCCCACTATCCATTATAAAATTGAACGCACATTCCAAAAATGAAAATTTTTGTACGACCCAGCCCTCTCAAATCGATAACACTATTCTGTCGAATTCATGTTTCTCTGTTGCGGACCCATGGGACTCTTTCCTCCTCTCTTCTTTACGCTTCAATCTTTTCTTTTTCTGCCTCTGCTTTCTGCTCCTTCTGCCCTTCCATTTCTTGTTCATTTATATGCTAATAATATAATATTTAGAACTATAGAAAATGAAATAGTCAAGACAATTCTGGGTTCATGCCAAAGCATAGGAATTAATGTTACTAGAGCATCCGATTACCTGGCCACCTGGCATTGTCCAGGTCTGGATGGTTACGATGCATGTATTTATTTTTTTATTTTTCTTTCTTTTTGCCTCAGTTTTTAGAGTGAGCACTCAGCTCAAGATTCAATGGTTCCTGTCTATGTGCACCTAGCCATATGGTCGGATGCTCTAGTAACAATAATTCCTATGCCATGGCATGAACCTAGAATTGTCTTGACTATTTCATTTTCTATAGTTCTAAATATTACGAGGCCTTGATCTTGATTATGTACGCCTTTTTGGTTTGTACCTGAATATTCTGCATTGTAACTACAGAATTGTTGGCCTGTTTGTTTGATCAAACATTATTAAAACCTTTTGTAAAAGAAAATTTTAGTATGAAGTTCTACTAGTGTATGGCCAGCTGGCTTTCATATGAATCCTGGTTTTAGCACTTTGTGTGTAACGGACATGGAACAAATATGTGCAGATTAGGTGTCCCGAGAAACTTTTCTGGATGCATGCTAATGTCAGACCAGTGACTCTGTAGCAGTTAAACAAGGATTAGCAGAACAGCCTTGAACTGTGCTTCCTTAAAGTCCAACACTGGTCTTGGGATCACCCCTTCACCCACCCTCTCTTGGAGCCCCCACCCTTTAAAATGTAATTTTCTATTTGTCTGTGGTCCAGTCTGATGAGGTTCTGATTTCTAGGTCCTGATTACTGTAGGCAGAGGTGCAATGCTCTTCATAGAATTCAAAATCAGCCCACTTGACAAGATTTTATCCTTTCTCCTTCTCAAAATGAATAGAGAGTGGGGAGGTCAGGCCCTTGATAAGCTGGCCTTACAGAAAACTAAATAGGTCAAAGGGTCTCTTTCATTGGAAGTGTCTAACTCAGGTGTGATACATCATGACAAATCCCTTATGATTTAGGTCTGTCCACAGCACATACTGGATAATTGATGCATCTTTTATTTTAACGCTGTCTAGGTGCCTCCTTGATAACCAGGAGAATGGAAATATAGAGGACACATTAAAAGACACTGATCCTGCTATGATAAAAGAATTGAATATGAAAGCAATGGTCGTTACAGGGGAATTTTTGGTAAGAAGTAACACATTTTTTTGTACAAGGAGTTTTACCAGTAAGTTGTATTTGGAGTTTAATCATCTGCTTTTTCTAACCACTTCGGCCCCGGAAGGATTTGCCCCCTTCCTGGCCAGGCCATTTTTTGTAATACTGCACTGAGTCGCTTTAACTGACAATTGCGCGGCTGTGTGACGTTGTACCCAAGCAAAATGTTTCCTTTTTTTCCCTACAAATAGAGCTTTCTTTTGGTGGTATTTGATCACCTCTGCGTTTTTTATTTTTTGCGCTATAAACAAAAAAAGGCCGACAATTTTGAAAAAAAAAAACACAATATTTTGTACTTTTTGCTATAATAAATATTCCAAAAAAACCCCGTCTTCAACAGTTTAGGCCGATATATATTCTTATACATATTTTTGTTAAAAAAAATCGCATTAAGCATATATTGATTGGTTTGCACAAAAGTTATAGCGTCTACAAAATAGGGGATAGATTTATGTCATTTTTATTATTATTTTTTTTTTTTACCAGTAATGGCGGCAATCTGCGATTTTTATCAGGACTGCGACATTGCTGCAGACAGATCGGACACTTATGACACTATTTTGGGACCATTGACATTTATACAGTGATCAGAGCTAAAAGTAGCCACTGATTACTGTATAAATGTCACTGGCAGGGAAGGGGTTAACACTAGGGGGTGATCAAGGGGTTCTGTGTGTTCCCTAGGTGTGTTCTAACTGTAGGGGGGATGGGACTGACTAGTGGAGGAGACCGATAGGTGTTCATACTTAGTATGAACACACGATCTGTCGCCTCTCCCCTGAGAGAACCAGGATTTGTGTCTTTACACACACAGATCCTGGTTCTCGCTCTGTCACAAGCGATCACGGGTGCCCAGTGGACATCGCACCTGCTGGGCGCACGCATCAGCTCCGGGGACATGCAGTGGGCACGTGCACGCCTGCTGTGATGTCTTAAAGGAGCAACGTACAGCTACGGCGATTTGCGCAGCCGTGCCAACCTGTTGCAGTATAACTGCGGCGGCTGGTCATACATAGCTGTAACTCAACCTAGATAAGGTAAAGCTGTCACAGACTTTAAACTAATAGCAGTTCATCCAACTGAACTTTAACAGCATTAAAAGTGTTCATTAGTTTAAATACGTCCTTGGTAAATACTTAAAAATATTAAAATGAAAAGTTTCACTCGGCAGTTGGCTAGATTTTGATACTGTTGATGACTTGACAATAAAGTGGCTGCATACATATAGTCTTCACCCAAAAAAACACGCCATGGAAGAGAAATTCGGAAGGTGGTTGCGAGAGATACAGCACAGGGGACCAGTGTCCGTGCAGATCCTGCTGGGATATTATGATTCTGTCCGCTGTGAACTCTGGAAGGAAGCACTAACCCGTTAGCAGCGCCACTAGGGAAAAATTCTCCCCTCCATCCAGGAAAGGTACTAGTCGCAGTACGAAGTGTGAATGCTGTTATTGGGGAAACAACCGCACGAGGAGTTGACAGTTGAGTTAAGCAGTCTGGTCCAGGTGGAGATGCGGTTGGACAAGAGCTGCAGAGCCCTCCACTGGTAAGTAGCCCAAATGTGCCCATGGATAGCGGATGACAGCCTGATGGAAGGCTTTGGCTGTGGCGGTCTGGGGCTGTTGTTCTGGAGGTTGTCCAAGGACCCTGACCTTGGGAGCAATTTGCAGTGGCGTTTACAGGAAATCTTGGAATACAGAAACCGGATGCTGAATGTCTTAGAAGTGCTCTGGGAACTGAAAGATTTGGAGTTTCTAGCCATTCAGGAATGGGAACTGGAGATCGCCTACAGAGAAACTTGTTTCTGCACAGGATGAGCTTGGATGGAGGAATGCCAGCAGCTGGATAAGGGTACGGGAGAAGGAGCAGCCGGCTCATCTTCCCAGCTGCAGTTCAAGGGCTCGGGAGAAGAGGAAGCAGTCTTCATTCCCCAGCCACTAATCACAGAAAGCATGGATTTCATTAACGTTTCATTGAAGGATGTAACATTTACTGAAATTCCAACTGAAGTGCTAACAGGGCAGAGCACTGCTATCCTCTGCCCAGCACCAGCAACATCTTAAGTGTTCCACGGACAGGAGATGGTGAACCTCTATCCCCAGACACCAGTTCCAAAGACTGGGGATTTAATAGACTTTTCTCCTGAGAAAGAACAAAATGGTGAGCCTCCAGCAGAAGACCTGCCATCAGGGCCGAACATCACTGAGCTCTGCCCAGCACCAACAGCAGCTTCAGCCTTCCTAAGAGAAAAGGCAGCCAGCCATTCTCTCACAACACTGACAGGGCAGGGGATTTCCTGCCAGCAGCATCTGTAGATTTACAATAAACTTCTCCACTGAAGTGCTAACAATCAGACAGAGGGTCCAGAACCTCTGCCCCACACCCACGGCAGTTCTGGAGGCCCAGGGTGAGAAAATGGCAGTCACTACCCAACAGGAGATCAGGATCCAGGGGGAGAAGGGAAAGGAGATGTTTGTCCACCCTCCCCAATGGCACTGTAATGACTTAGGAGTGAATGAAGTCATCCTTGCTCCACAGCGGGAGTCCAGGAGTCTGGGAGATGGAGCAACCGATGGCAGATACACAGTTCGGAAGAGAAGAGAATGTGCGTCTGCAACATACTCCTCTATGTCCTTATTCTCCAAGACTGACAAAGGGTAAACCCGGCAACGAGGGGGTATGCCACCAAGTTGAAGGTCAATTGCACAATCATATGGCCAGTGTGGAGGCAAACTACCGGCTTGACCTTTGTCAAAGACATCGCTAAAATTGCGGTACTCCCCCGGCAGGGAGGAGAGTGAAGAGGTGCACAGGACCTTGGCTTTGCATTGTGGTGACCAGGAGATAAACGCAGCACGGAGCCAATCAAAAGATGGGTTGTGCCTCTGTAACCAAGGATAACCAAAAACCAATGGAAACTTAGGTGAGGAAATAACTTGGAACTGGATTATCTCATGGTGAGGAGCCCCTACGGTCATGGACAACTGAACAGTCTCATGAGTCACATGGGCGTGCTGTAGGGGTCTCCTGTCAAGAGCCTCAATGGCAAGTGGAGTGTCATGCAGCTGCAGCGGAATCGAGTGCTTCAATACAAAGGCTACAAAGGCAGCATCGATGAGCACGCCTGCATCCCCAGAGTTGATTAGAGCCTGTATCTTGAAGGATGACTCGGCCCAAGAAAGAGTGACCGAAACCAGGGGCTTATCCTTCTGGATAACTGAGGATGAAACAATGCCACCTAAGGTCTGTCCATGACAGGACCTCAAGGTTCAGGCGTTCCCTGGACGGGTAGGACAAGAATTCAAAAAGTGACCTGCCTGGCCACAATAAAAGCACAACATCTCTCCCTCCTCCTAAAGGTTCTCTCATCCGCAGAGAGACGCGTGAAGCCCAAGTGCACGGGTTCATCTTCACTGACCGACTTGGTACCAGGAGGCATGGGTGGGACTGCAAAGCTCGGAGACAAACGTACAGGAGGCTTCCGCAAGCGCTCCTTAAAAGAGAGTCTTTCTTTGAGTCTGGAGTCAATGAGGATGATGGGAAATGTGATCAATTTCTCCAGCTCAGTGGGTATATCTCGGGCTGCTATCTCATCCCTGATGGAATCCGAGAGACCATGAAAAAAAGCAGCCATGAGGGCCTCATTGTTCCAAGCAAACTCTGCTGCCAGAGTACGGAATTCAATGGCGTAGTCGGCAACAGTTCTCATACTCTGATGAACATGAGGCACTTGACAGCAGAAGCGGAGCCACAAACTCAGGGTAGCTCAAGACAACAGGTTTTTGCATCTCCCATAAAGGGTTTGCCCAGGCTAAGGCTCTCTCAGAAAGCAAAGATATCATGAAACCTACTTTGCTTCTGTCTGTGGGAAACGCCTGGGGCAGCATCTCAAAGTAGATCGCAACTTGGTTGAGAAACCCTCTGCATTGAACTGGATCACCCCCAAATCACTGGGGAAGCGGAGCGGAACCAGACATACCTCCTTATAGAGGTAACACTCGAGGCAGGTGCCTGCACAGAGACTGGCATAGCAGGAGGGATGGCCTGCAACTCAGGTTGTACCGGAGCAGCCACAGTGGAAGATTCCAGGTGAGCTGTGCAACTCAGGAGCATTTGTAATGCCATGGCAAACTGATCCATGCGGTGATCTTGCTTATCCAATCTGGAAAAAATATTACCAACAAGTGGATTGACTGTATCTTCTGAATTCATGGCCTTCGCCTGTCAGAAACCATAAAATCAGACCGAGACAGAAGTACAGTTAAATCACACTTGTTTAATAATAAAAGTAAATAGAACAAACGTAGTCAAAAGGTAGCCAGAGTTCAGGAACCAGAACGGATAGTCAGACAAGCCAAATGTCAGGGAGCCGGAGATGAGCATAGTAAAACAGCAAGCAGGATCTGGAGACAGAAGGGATGTCAGCCAAGCAAGGCTTTTAACAGGAATGCAGGAGAGCGTCTCTGTGATGTTGACTAAGGCGAAGGAAGAGATCCTCTGGGCTGGACGGCTTAAGTAGGCAGGACTGATGAGCAGGATATCAACAACAGCTGAGTACCCGTGGAGAGATAGGAGCTGGCAATTAGCCGACAGCTGAGCCAGCAGCTCAGAGAAGGAAGGGCTGAGCCCAGCCCTGACAGAGGTGCTGTTTGGTGGACCGAAGCACCTAGTTGGTGTGCCCAAGTGGTTCCATCACACAAATAAACAAAGGAAATTAAAGGAGAAGTACAGCCAAGGCTTGTTTGGCTGTACTTCTCCTATGGATCACAGGAGTGCAGTTCGTTTTGCACTCCTGTGACCCGTTTTTAGCAGAGAGCAGGCTGAAGTCCACTCTCTGCTGACGTCAGAGTTGATTCAGGCTCAGCATCATCACAACCATGAAATTGGGATCCGCCTAGATCCCTGGACCGACACCTGGCTCAGCCTCTTAGCGAGCTGCTGAGAGCCTGAGCCGGTAGCTTCCGTTAGCGAGGAGGGGGCAGAGCAGAGAGCTGTAACTGACAGCTCTCTGCTCGGGGAGCTGTGAGAACCGAGTGATCGGCGGTATTCGATCACTCTGTTTTCAGTGCAGAGGCACCGGAAGACAGCATCTGACCGATGCTGCATCCACCTAGGTAAGTATGAATAAAAAAAAATAATAAACATCCTTCGCTTTTAACTATGCAAATTCTCAATTCACAGTAATATGAACATTTACAATGACTATGCATTTTATTATATTTTACATACAACAAGTGTAACAGCACAACCCCAATAGGCTTGCTCACAAGGATAGAGTAGGAAGCTATTGCTTGAATGAATGTCTGCTATTTTATAACAAATATCATGTCTTTTCCTTGATTTCACTTATTCCAAATTCACACAATTTCCAAGCCTCAATGAAGGGGGAATGCCGGAACCCCTGAAACGATTAAAAATCTATTTGGACCCAATGATTCCATTGCAATCCTCATAGTTTAATATCCAAATTAAGGGGTCATTTACTTTCCAATAACCTCCAAATTAAAGGGTTGGTTTTCTCCATCTGACCTCCAAATTAAGGGGTCAGTCTTTTTCCTTCTAACCTCCAAATTAGGAGGTTTTTTTTTCTTGCACTGTTTGCCAATATTTTTTTTTTAATATAGTATTTTTAAAGGTATCCACTATATGCTCAAAGTATGTGGACACCTCTTCAAATTACAGTTCAGATGTTTCCAGTAAAAGGACCCGTAATGCTACATCACACAAAGACATTTAGATTATTGTATGCTTCAAAGCTTGTTGTAAAATTTGGGGACAGTCCCTTGCCCTTTTTTGTTCCATTGTGACTGTGCTCCTGTGCACAAAGCCAACTCTGTACAGACATACAGTAGATTGACAAAATTTATGTGGAAGGACTCAAGTGTATTCTTTAGAGCCCTGACCTCAACTTTATTACCTTTAGTATGAATGGGAAGCTGACTTTGAGCCAAGTCATCTCTTCCAACAACAATACGTGACCTTTCGCTTTTGTCTAAATTCCATTCCCCAAAAAAATCTTGTGGAAAGCCTTTCCAGAAGAGTTGGAGGCTGTTATAGCCAAACGGGGATGCAACTTCATATTAATTCCTGTAGTTTTGGAATAGGATGTCCCACAAGTTATCGTGGTCAGGTGGCCAAACTTTTTGCCATATAGTGTATGTCTGTGTATATGTGTTAATTGTGTCTAATTTGTAAGCCCTCTGGGGTGTTAAAAATATACAGACAGATGTGCACGACAGAAAAAATTGTTTTTAGTTTTGGATTAGTTCATTAATAATTTTGTTTCATCCCATTTGTTAGAATAATTCATTTTCGGAATTTGTTTAGTATATTCAGATTAGTTTTGTATATTCGTTATTTTCTAATCGAATTTGAAAAAGAATTTGAATTTGGATTTGAAATGGAAACATATTGCAATAAATACAGCAAGGTATAAACGTGAAATAAGATGATGATTGCTACTTAGGCTGCTCCTTGGAATGGAATAAAATAGAAAATATAAGAATAGAATTGAATGGAATAGAATGGAATAAAACAGAATAGAAAATAAAAGAATAGAACATTATAACACAGAATAGAATAGGAAATAAAGAAAAAGAAAACATATTCTATTCTGTTTTATTCTAATTCTATTCTATTCTTGTCTATTCTTTAATTTTATTTTCTACTCTGTTTTATTCTGTTATTTTCTTTTATATTCTATTCTACTTTTTTTATTCTATTCATTTATTTTCTGTTCTATTAAGCAGCCTAAGTAGGAATCATCATCTTCTTTCAATTTTTTGCTTGACTGTATTTATTGCAATATTTTTCCATTTAAAATTCATATTCGAATTTGAATTCATTTACAAATTCGGATAATTTATTTCGGATTTGTTGAAATTCACTACTATTGTGATTTGGAAATTCAGATACAGCTGAATCCCTGAGTAATGAAAATTTTGTGCAAATTTCGATTTGTAACAAAAAATTTGCATATGTCTAGTAAATGGTTAGAAAGCACAACTCTTCGGTAAGTTGTTGGTCTTCCTTATACTTTATGTCTGTTTATATGTGTAATCCCTATTTTAGCTCCTAATTGTAGTACTAATCTTTCTTCCAGAATGGATTTGCAAACCTGTCTGAAAAAATAACACCAACGTTACCCTGGTGGAAGAAGCTGATCTGGAGACAAAAAAGCGAAGAGATAACAGACCAAAATTCCATCTTAAAGACAAGAGCCTTGGTGGAGCTGGCTTGTCAGTGTCAGTGTGTCATCTGCTGTCGAGTGACACCAAAGCAGAAAGCCAGCATAGTGCAACTAGTGAAGACGAACAAAAAGGTTACCACCCTTGCTATAGGAGATGGGGGCAATGATGTGAATATGATAAAGAGTAAGTTTATTGGTATATGGGTTCCCTTTTACATAGGGGACAGATGCAGCATTGGAGCAATCCTGCATCCATCTAGAGGAGTATCATTTTTTTTTTTTTTTTATGAAACCCATATTTCTCTTTTAAAACATGAATGATCACAGTAGTATATAATCCATTATGAAATCGTATGTGTGTGTGTGTGTGTGTGTGTGTATGTGTATGTATATGTATGTATATGTATATATATATATATATATATGGAGAACCACCATAACATGTACCACTTTGTGTTGGTTCGCAGTATATGTATATTGATGTGATCAGATCTGTATTCTATTTCTGTATACATGTCAAGTACACTGGTGGGGATCAAGCTGGAGAGGAGGCATCTCTTGTCCAACACCCCTGGTAGTGGTAACAGGAGATGTGAGGACACAAGGCACGATGGTCTACTGTGGGTTGCAGGACACAGATGACTGTGGACCAACAGACATGGACCAGAGGCCGGAACATTGTGACACTCAATAAGAACACAGGAAAAAAGCCAGGACACAAGCCAAAGGTTGGACAGTGAGATACAAGAACATGAGACAGAGGCAGAGTGAGGATACAAACTGACGTCTGTTTTACAGCCGGGCAATGATTCAGGAGGCAGGATACAGAATCCAAACACAGGCCAAGGCCATGACAGACGGGTCAAAGGCAAGTCGGGTCAAGTCACATGCAAATCAGGAACTAGCGGAAGACCACTTAGCAATCTGTTAATGTCACAATCCAGCTTAACACCTTCCCGCCTGGCCTATGGCAAAATTAAGGCAGGGCGGTGGCTCTCCTGTTCTGACTGGACGCCACAGGACATCATTCAGAACAAGCCGCTCTTGCACACCCCCATGGGCGTGCAGCGTGGAAATTAGTAGTGCGGTGTGTCTCTCCGACACACTGCATTTCCGTTCACGGTAAAGAGCCTATGACGTAGGCTCTTTACTATGTGATCTGCTGTGTCCAATCACAGCGTAACTAGGAAGTGCCAGTTCCTCTATTCAGGCTGACAGAGTGCGAGTAAAGGAGAGCCGATAAGCGGTGCTTTTGACAGGGGGGATCTGCACTGATAGGGCAGTGATTATCAGTGCAGCCCCACCAGTGATGCTAATCAATGCCCATCAGTGATGCTTGTCAGTGCCTCCTCATCAGTGCTGCCCGGGGCGGACTGACAACACTTAGGGCCCCCGGACCAAATAAAGCAAGGGCCCCCTGTCAGGCCCCGCTCATGGTCCACCCCTGCCCCCGCCCATGGCCCACCCCTGATCCCGCCTCTACATTTTGCACACAGTATAACTTTGCCTTTTTTTAAATGGAACCTGGAGGGGAGTCTCTCTCTAACAGTGTCCATTAGACAATCAAAAACATCCCCTCCAGGCCCCATTAGAGTCTACAACAGAGTCTAATGGGACCTGGAGGGGGGGTCTCTCTCTAACAGTGTCCATTAGAGAGTCTCTGTTAGAGAGAGACCCCCTTCCAGGACCCATTAGAGCCTACAAAGGAGTATAATGGGACCTGGAGGGGGCCTCTTTCTAACAGAGTGTACAGTGAACACCTTCATTTACTCTGGTCCTCACTGGACCCCCTCCTTGTGCCATGACACTCACCCCTGCCCCAACCTCTCACAAAGTAGAAATAAAATTGGCACCGAGTAGCACTCCTCTTACCTTACCTTAACTATGGGTAATGTAGCTGTGGCTGGTTCCCGCGTCCTCTGTGACTGGCTGGCTCAGTGGCCCCTCTGGGCAGCCTCACCAGTGTCCCCTCCATGCAGCCTCACCAGTGTCCCCTCCATGCAGCCTCACCAGTGTCCCCTCCATGCAGCCTCACCAGTGTCCCCTCCATGCAGCCTCACCAGTGTCCCCCTTCATGTAGCCCCTCCGTGCAGCCTCGCTAGTGTCCCCTCCATGCAGCCTCGCCAGTGTCCCCTCCATGCAGCCTCGCCAGTGTCCCCTCCATGCAGCCTCGCCAGTGTCCCCTCCATGCAGCCTGATCAGCGTCCCCTCCATGCAGCCTGATCAGCGTCCCCTCCATGCAGCCTGATCAGTGTATGGGAGTTAGAGAGGAGAGCCACCAGGTAACACAGAGCGGGGATCTCCCTTTTACCCAGCGTCCGCTGTCATCAGATGTTCCGCCTCCAGTGTGATGTCTATCAAAAGAGCCAGTGCAGGAGGCGGGACATCCGATGACAGCGGTTGCTGGGTAAAAGGGAAATCCCTGCTCTATGTAATCCAGCGACGCTCACCCTCACCCCTTACCCTCCGAGTCAGCACAAAAGATTGTTGCCGGGGACCCGCGACTGCAAGTTTTTTGTCCCTGGACCCCAAGCCAGTTCCAGCAGGTGGCGCTGGTGGGCCGCCTTCAGCGCCTGGGCCCTCGGACAACGTCCGAATGGACCAACTGGTCAGTCCGCCCCAGGTGCCGCGTATCAGTGCCCATCATTGCCATCTATCAATGCCCATCATTGCCGCCTATCAGTGCCCATCAGTGCTGCCTATCAGTGCTGCATATTAGTGCCTCCACATCCGTGCCTATCAGTGCCTCCTCATCCATTCACATCAGTGAAGGAGAAAACTTACTTATTTACAAAATTTTATAATGGAAACGAAAAAAAAAACTTTTTTTATTTTTTAAATTTCAGTCTTTTTTGATTAGTTTAGCAAATATAAAAAACCCAGTGGTGATTAAATACCACCAAAAGAAATCTCTATCTGTCTCAAAAAGTTGTAAAAATGTTGTTTGCGTGAACGCACAATTGTCATTTAAATTGAGACAGCACTAAAAGCTGGAAATTGGCCTGGGCAGGAAGGGGGTGAAAGTGCCCAGTATTGAAGTGGTTAAATAGGCCATTTGGCGCCAATACCACCGCTAATACATGTTGAGTGTATGAGCGTGCAATAGTCTTCTTGTTCTAGCTAGCATGTACTGGACTTTGCTTACAATACATCTATTCATAAAATTCTTCTTTGTCTTTTTCAAAAGGAATGTTTTTGATCTGCATATTACATCCTTGAGCAAGTGGACTTTGTTCCAAGAAATGTGTTGAATGGATAAACATCTACATATGCAGTTTTTTGAAACGTATATTTCACAATGTATCCTATTCTCTTGTGAGCTTTCATGTTTTAGACCTTGACACAATAAAAAGATAAAAAAGATTATTTATATAAGAATTTTATAATAAATGTTTTTGTGTTTACTGTGTGCCATTTAGTATGCCTTTTTTTTAGATGTCTACATATAGATCACTACATCTAGATCTACAAGCATATACGGTACATACAGTAGCTTACATGATAGGGAGCTCATTGGCCCATCAATCACTGGCTGGCTATGGACTATATCAATTACATAATTTATTGACCATAAAACCAGGTACACATTTGGTGGTTCAAAAAAAAACGTCCGACTTCGACCCGTGTGTATGTCGGTCTGTCCGAAAGAAGCTGGCTTCTATTGGACGTGCATGCTGGAAAACCAGCATCCAACCAACTCCCAATCAGCACTCTCAGCCAATGGTGGAGAGGGCTGTCAGGACACAACAGTTCAGCAGGGGAGACTGTTGTACTTACTTCACATATTGAGTACAGCGGCTCCGACGGAACAGTTTTTTTTTCGTTCAACACACTGGGTTGAACAGAAAAAACTAATAGTGTGTACCAAGCTTAAAGAAGTTGTTTAGCTACAGACAAACCCAGTAACATAACTGAGCAACATAGACTTACCATGTACCTTGATCCTTAGTTAGGCCCAATTATGAGACCTTGTGTTTGTTTTACAGCTGCCCATATTGGTGTAGGGCTGATTGGGAAAGAAGGTCTCCAGGCTGTCCTGGCTAGTGAATTTGCCTTGGCTCAGTTCTCTTACCTCCAAAACCTGCTGTTCTTCCATGGGAGATTGTCTTATGCTCGATTTTCCAAGTTCTTATGCTATTACAATTACAAGACTTTTGCCAGTCTCGTTCACAACATCTGGTTCGCCTTCTTCAATTGCTTCACTTCCTTGGTAAGTAGTAATTATCATTATAGGTACTTACTGTATATATAGCGCCAACAATTTACACAGCACTTTAGATATATAACATGTATATTGTACATCCACGTCAATCCCTGCCCTCAAGGAGCTTACAATCTAAGGTCCCTAACTGACATTTAATACATACACATACTAGGGCCAATTTAGACAGGAGCCAATGAACCTACCAGCATGTCTTTGGAATGTGGGAGGAGTTCTGGGAACCCTGGTACCCGGAGTACCAGGAGGAAACTCACACAAGCACAGGGAGAACATGCAAACTCCAGGCTGGTTGGGATTCAAATGAACAACTCTAGTGCCCGATATGGAATAATCTATGCAGGCTATGCATTGTAATGATACAATTCGTTTAGTGACCATGTAAAAAAATGACATAAGCCAAATGTGCTTACAAAGGTCACTGAATGCCAAGGTGATTCATCCTCAATAAATTATTAAAAGGGATACATATTTTTTCATCATAGCCATGATAGCCAGAAGCGAGCCAATAAATGCAAGTGATACTCCTGATTTTCGGGCCTATTGCACCTGAGCTTGTTCAGTGTAAATTCTGTATTTTTTCCCCCGCCCAGAAAGATTAGTTGCTATGTACAGCCTTCTGGAGACATGAATGGCTATGCCTGACTGTAGTTTGGTATAAGGTAGTACTTACCTAAACATCCAAGGGGTGATTTACTAAAACTGGAGAGTGCAAAATCTGGTGCAGCTCTGCATAGAAACCAATCGGCTTCAAGGGGTTTTTTTTGGCAAAGCTTAATTTAAAAAGCTGATGTTAGAAGCAGATTGGTTGCCATGCACAGCTGCACCAGATTTTGCACTCTCCAGTTTAGGTAAATCAACCCCAAAATGTGCCTGCGTACATGCACAATGCAATATTTTCTGTAAATCTTTTTTTTCTGCATTGTTTTCCTTTGCTTTTATTAACCACTTGCTGACCTGCCTATAGCAGTTTTACTGCTACAGGGCAGTAGCTGTGCATCGGATCACGTAATACGTGATCATTCACTTCAGGGACAACCAATCTGAGGGTGCTGGGCACTTCATGTCTGCCGGCACCAGCCAATCATTGGGCAGGGACACCGGAGGAAGAAGACATGATTTTTAATAAAGGACTTGTCAAAAATTGTCTCTTGTGTTTTGTAACACTACACGTCTTTTTTTTTTTTTTTGGGTGAATGGGAAGGGGTACAATGTACCCCATACTCATTCACAAAGGGGGGGCCGGGATCTGGGGGGTCCCCTTGTTAAAGAGGGCTTTTAAGATTCTGATAAGCCCCCGCCCGCAGACCCCCACAACCATCACCCAGGGTTGTCAGGAAGAGGCCCTTGTCCCCATCAACATGGGGACAAGGTGCTTTGGGGTGGGGGGGCAGAGCACCTCCCCATGTTGAGGGAATGCGACATGGTATGGTTCAGGAGAGGGGGGCGTTTGCTTGTCCCCTCCCATTCCTGACCTCCAGGGCTGCATGCTTGGATAAGGGACTGGTATGGACCTGGGGGGGATCCCACACCATTTTTTTTTCCCTCAGTCCTTACATCAGTGTCCCCACCCAGGGTGTCGGAGGACTTTCAGAGTCGGGGTAACCAGTGGGGTACAGATTCTACCAGCGGCCCTCACAAGGAGAGCGCTCCATGTATTTCACCTGCATATTTAGCAGTTTACGTGGACTTCAGCTTTAAGTGTATTTTTATTCAAACTCCATTTTGCTTGAGACTTTTTATTAACCTTTTTTTGTCATTAGACATCAATATTTTCAGGTGGCAGAACATATAGTCACTATAGTCATTACCACAACAGTTCTGCACACAGTTTATTGGATAGATATGAAACCATTATTTTTTATTTATTTTTTTATACTAAATCTTTTTTTTTTTTTATTATTTTTATCTTATCAGCCAGTGTTCGATGCTTGGTTCCCAGTGTTTAATGCTGCCTTATATACACTATATCCAGCCCTCTGCATGGCAATTCTTGATAAAGTAAGTATAGCTGCAATATGGTATTTACTGAGTTTGGTCAAAAAATGCAACCACACACATCTCCAAAACATCTGGTAAATTGGAAAAACCATACAGGCATCATCATTCAGATGGAAGGCAAGAATAAGAGCAAGATAGAAGATGATGATGATAATAGGAGAAAGACGGACAAATCAGAACCAGAAGACAGACTGGGGTCAAAGGCAGGAACAAGACGTGGAACTGGAAGAAAACACAAATTAGCACGTAGAATCAGAAGAATGATCTCAAATAAAATTGCACAGGGTGGGAAAATGTATCAGAAGAGTTGGTTCAAAATAAAGCCCAACTGCAGACTAGTGTCCCCCGGCAGCATTAATACAAGACCTAGAGGTGGACTTTAAAGCTGCAGTTTATTAATTGTTTTTGTTTTTTTTGGGGGGGGGGGGGGAATGCAGCACTAAACACATAGATACACTTTATTACCAAAAGTATTGGGACACCTGCCTTTACACGCACATGAACTTTAATGGCATCCCAGTCTTAGTCCGTAGGGTTCAATATTACGTTGGCCCACCCTTTGCCGCTATAACAGCTTAAACTCTGCTGGGAAGGCTGTCCACAAGATTTAGGAGTGTGTCTATGGGAATGTTTAACCATTCTTCCAGAAGTGCATTTGTGAGGTCAGGCACTGATGTGGACCAGAAGGCCTGGCTCGCAGTCTCTGCTCTAATTCATCCTAAAGGTGTTCTATCGGGGTGAGGTCAGGACCTTGCTTTGTGCACTGGTCTTCGGATGATTCATCATTTGGTGGAGGGGGCATTATGGTGTGGGGTTGTTTTTCAGGAGTTGGGCTTGGCACCTTAGTTCCAGTGAAGGGAACTCACTGGAAGAGGCTTCAGCATACCAAGACATGTTGGATAATTTCATGCTCCCGACTTTGTGGCAACAGTTTGGGGATGGCCCCTTCCTGTTCCAACCAGTGCACAAACAAGGTCCATAAAGACACGGATGAGCGAGTTTGGGGTGGAGGAACTTGACTGACTTGCACAGAGTCCTGACCTCAACCCAGTAGAACACCTTTTGGGTGAATTAGAGCGGAGACTGCGAGCCAGGCCTTTTTGTCCAACATCAGTGCCTGACCTCACAAATGCTCTTCTGGAAGAATGGTCAAACATTTCCATAGACACACTCCTAAACCTTGTGGACAGCCTTCCCAGAAGAGTTGAAGCTGTTATAGCTGCAAAGGGTGGGCCAACTCAATATTTAATCCTACAGACTAAGACTGGGGTGGCATTAAAGTAAATGTGCAAGTAAAGGTAGGCGTTCCAATGCTTTTGGTAATATAGTGCATATTCTTTGAAATGAATATAGTATTGCATTTATTGTGACTGTAACTGACAGCCGAACTAGTAAATAGAAGGTAGTGGAAGTGTTCATCAGCAGACTGAAAGTTTTCATTTGTGTCAATTCATGTAATTACATGATCAGGAAACACTCTGGTTTCTCATTGTCACCTGGGACCCAATCTGTCACTGACAGATGAAATTGGGAGTCAGTAGCCACATAAAGTGTTAGCTGATGGCTTTCAATGGGGAGACTATTTGTTATGTGGCATTGTGGGTTGGAAGGAGTTACAGCAGAAGCTGGGGGGGGGGAGCAGGCTCAACTTCTTTATTCCTAGAAAAAGAGAAGATTTAAGCTCCCTGGTTATCACATTTAAACAATGTATGTTTTATTTTAATTTTTTCAGGATACAGATAGCAAGGGCAGCCGCAAACATCCAGAGCTGTATGTGACTGGTCAGAAAGACAGATGTCTGGGCCTGAGGATCCTTGTATATGTTTTATATGGCTTCTACAATTCTCTGGTCATGTTCTTTATTCCTTATTTCGCTTTCTTTGATGCTGCTGGGCCCAATGGAATATTTACTTATCAGGTTTTTGCATTTACCATGACCACGATCAATGTCTTTACTGTTTTGGCTGAGGTGAGGAATCTACTTAAGTGGCAAATAAGCTACAACAATGTTTTGGTAACAATTTAGGAAGTGTATATACAAAGAAGTCATCAAATTACTTTAGGCTACATTTGGCTATTTAGGCCGGTGCAAATTGTAGCGGCAGGAGTCTTCTGATTCTTGCTGTGGCTGCCGACCCATTTCCTATAACGACAGGTTGCCGGTGGCCTGCAGTGATCGCTGGATGCACTTTGTGTCATTCAGCAGCGATCACAGCAGGTAATTATAGTCATTATAGTGAACGGGGCCGGTGACTGCACCTAGCCGCTCACAGCCGCAGTAGCCGCTCACAGCCGCAGAAGGAATCTTCTACAATTCACACCGACCCAAATTTCTGGTATGAATATAGCCTTGCAGTTGTATTTTATTGTGGTTGTCAGGTCTGCCAGGGGATCACATGTGCATTTATTATTAGCAGTGGCAGCTGGTGCTAAATATTTTGGGGGGTGGGATTGGCAAAGTAACGTCAGCCCCCCCCCTCGGACGGATGATCGCCACAAGCAAACCCCCACCACACATTATAATGCTCTGCACCCTGGGCCCACCCTTTGTTTGAAGCCTTTTGGGGCTGTAATCACGTGCTTCTAGGAAAAAAAAAACCCATTGGAATCCATGCGTCCCGCGTGTAGATTAGGGGGCGGCGCCCCTGCTCCCTGCATTACAGGCCGGCACTGATTATTATACAGGATTTATATAGCACCAACAGTTTATGCAGCGCTTTTACGATGTAAAAAGGGAGACAGTACAGTTACAATACCATAAAATACAAGAGGGTTAAGAGGGCCCTGCTCAAAAGAGCTTAAATCTAATAGGGTGGGGCAAGTGGTACAAAATGTTATAACTGTGTGGGATGAGGTGATGGAAGTGATAAAGATTAGTTGGAGGCATTATAGGCTTCCCTGAAGAGATGCGTTTTCAGGGATCGCTTAAAGGCAGCCAGAGTAGGAGATAGCTGGATAGATTGGGGTAGAGATTTCCAGAGGATGGAGAGACTCTGTAGAAGTCCTAGAGATGAGCATGGGGGGAGGAGGAGACAAGGGAGCTTGAGAGCAGGAGGTCTTGAGAGGAGCGGAGAGGATGGTTTGGGTGATATTTGGAGACAAGATTGGTGATGTAGCTCAGGACAGGGTTGTGAATGGCTTTGTATGTTATTGTTAGTATTTTGAATTTAATTCACTGGACGATCAGAAGCCAATGTAGGGATTGGTGGAGACGGGTGGCAGAAACTGAGCGGTTGGTAAGGTAGATGAGTCTGGCAGCAGCATTCATGATGGACTGAAGAGATGTTAAGGTAGGCCTATGAGAAGAGAGTTGCAATAGTCAAGGCGAGAGATAACAAGGGAGTGAATAAGAAGCTTTGTGGGTTTTATTCGTTATAAACTGGCAAATTTTAGAGATGTTACGAAGGTGAAGTCTACAAGCTTTTTGCAGCGATTGGATTTGGGGATGAAAGGACAGGTCAGAGTCTAGGATTACACCTAGTACCCTGGTGTGAGGGGAGGGATTGATGGTTGCATTATTGACCTTGATGGAAAAGTCCTGGAAGGAGGCACGGGCAAGGGGAAATACTATCAGTTTGGTTTTAGAGAGATTTAGTTTAAGGAATATTCCGGACTTGGCCTCATCTCAACAGATGTACATTTTTGTCTCTTTTGGCATTGTTTAACCACTTGCCGACCGCCTAACCACCGGAGGCGCCTTTGCACACTGATTGGACAGAGGGGGAGACAATCAGCCAAACAATAAAAGGATAAAAATATCCCAAACCTGATTTGAATTGATTGAAAGGTAAACTGAGCATCAACGTAGTATGGAACAACAGAACGTGCCCGAACTTGCTGATATGTGATCCACCACCAGAGAGTCAAAAGGCTTACCGGAAAGATTGAACCCAAGTAGGTATACACCAAGTGGGTCAATGAAGCTTATGGGGCAACACACCCAGGAGAAACTTCCTCAGCAGACATGACCTCCAGCCAGAAGACCAACTCGACAGTAAACCTCAATGGGGTAATTATTAGACAGGAAACTGGATGGATGGTTTCAAACAACAATAATTCTGGCTCCCACAGACTGGCTACTTCCAGTAAGCCTTTTGACTCTTTGGTGGTGGATCACATATCAGCAAGTTCAGGCATGTTCTGTTGTTCCATACTACGTTGATGCTCAGTTTACCTTTCAATCACTTTGAATCACGTTTTGGATATTTTTATCCTTATATTGTTTGGCTCACCTTCACAGTTTGTTTTAAGCATTAGTGATTTGTGTTATTTGGACATTATTTTTGTACATTACTTACATTTTTTTTGTATTATTTACATATTTTTTATTATCATATTTGTTTCATTATTTTCCTTTATAGGGGGTTCATTACACGTGTGCACTGTGTTTTATATATATTCATTCATTCTGAGATTATTCATTAGCACTGCACTTCTCTCTCATGTGTTTTCTAATTTTTGCAAGTGATCTATTGCTGTGCTGGCTGCTTTTAGACTATCTTTTGTAGATAGCGTGGCATATTTGTTTTATTTTTACAAAGTTACGTTTATAAACTGCATGATAGGCAAGTGGTTAAATCAAGCTTACAGCAGATGCTACAGCTGTGAGCCTGGTACCAGCTTTCTGTTAAAAGCCTGATCACTTTTATTGGGCTCTCAAAGTGTGCCCTCATCAGTGGTGGTTCCTGAGCTTGCGCGTTCCTCTGGGGAGCCCAGGACTGCAGGAGTTAGAGCAGGAGGAACTCGGGGAACATCAGTCCCCCGATCCCTCCTGCAACTAATGACCCCAGAAGTGACATGTATTACATCACTTCTGGGGTCACAGCTGTTATTCCTCAGCTAGTGTAGCTGAGGATGCAGCTATTCAAACACTCTCTGTCCTGAAATAGTTTCACTAGAGGGCAGGGGAGACATTGGGGGGTCTAATAAACCCCCAATGTCTCCATAAAGAGTACCTGTCACCTGCCCATGCAATAACATGGAAGGCTTGAAAGACCCCTTGCGATAGCAATAATGTAAAAAAATAAAAAAAAAATTAAACAAGTGTAAAAAAAAAATGTATATTTAAAGCAAATAAAAAAGGTAAAACGTTTTTTGCCATTCCACGAGCACAATTTTAAAACTTGATATTAATATTTGGTATCTATTAACTTGAGGCAACCCAATTGTTTAGATTTTACAAACAAATTGGGTATAATATTGTGTTTGTTTGCATTAAAATTAATCTTAGTGCAATTTTTTATTGAAAATATATATGTTTGATAAATACCTGCGCAAATATTACATAAAAAATGTTAAACTACCACCATTTTAATTTTCCAGAATCTCTCCTTCCAAAAATATATACTTTATGGGGTTTACAATAATTTAAAGCAGATGCACTTGTGCAGAAAATGAAAAAATTGCCTGGTAGGCAAGTGGTTATAAAGAGACTGGGGTCTCTTTAACACAACCCACGTTAACATGCTGTGTTACCACTTTATAGAGATGTGATCCTGGCCAGTGGCGGGAACTACCAGGGTGGCAACAGTTGCACTTGCGACTGGGTCCAAGACCCCACACCTCCCCCTGTACCTCCGGCTGGCAGCTAACTATACAGGGGAGGGGTGCGAGAGGGGGCGATCAGGAGCTCTGTGATGTCCACGGGATGTCCCTCCAGCGCGAGGTTCACTTCCCGAGTTTGTATAGAATGGAGAGGGGAGGGGCCTCTGACCCGAGCAGGCACCAGATTCAGTGCACAAGTTTGTCGCTCTGCTTGTACACTCTTGCCGATACATGCTCATATCAGAGGGCCCTCCCCTCTCCATTGTATATACTGACACTTGGGTAGTGAACTGTGCTTGCCGGAGGGACATCACAGGGAAGCAGTATGTACAAGGGCTGCTGCTTCTTGCATCTAGACTTCCCACCTGTCATACTGCCCCCCACCTGTCACACTGTCCCTTGTCACAATACTCCCCTGTCATACTGCCCTCTCCTGTAACACTGCCCCTCCATCATTCTGCCCCCTGGTCACACTGCCTCCTTCTGTCATATTTGCCCCCCTCCTGCCACACTACCCCCGTCATACTGCCCCCCTTTTCTTACACAGCCCCCTCCTTTCGCAGTGCTCCGTTGTTACACCGTCCCCCCCCCTCTTATCACACTGCTTCCCTCTTATCACACTGCCCCCCCTCCTGTCATACTTCCCAGGTACCCTTTTCTTGTCACACTGCCCCCCTCTTGTCACAATATCCCCGTCATACTACTCCCTCCTGTCACATTGCCCCCATCGTACTGCCCCCTCTTATCACACTTCCTGCTTCAGTCACACTGCCCCCCCCCCCACCTGTCACACTGCCCCCCCCCATCTGTCAAAATATCCCATCACACTGCCCCCTTGTCACACTGCCCGCATCCTTTCACAATACTCCCCCATCATACTAGGGGTCAGGGGCCCTTCATGGTTTCTTGCATCGAGGCCCTGAAGGTTCTAGTTATGCCTCTGTTCCTGGCCTTTAAAATTGCTGTGAGAGAGGGGAAGGGATTTTTCAGCAGAAATGTGAAGAACCTCCTATTTAAACTCATACCTAAAGTTCAGCTTTAAATGCTACACCACCAGCTAATTAAGCAATAATGTCCTGACATGTCGATTGTAGTACTGGAACTGAAATAGTTCATGAAGGATTTTTTAACTATGTAGCTTTTTTTCCCCCCCAACAGGCAGCCTTAGAGATTTCTACGTGGTCTGTGTTAACTTTCCTGGCTTTCGTAATCTCGTTTGGTAGTTACTTTCTCATCACATATATAACAACCTTTCCACCTGCCTACTTGTTCAGCATGTCTCAGTTCAATTTTCTAGGTATGTTATGATATATTATAAACTTTGATTTCCTGTGTCATATCTGTGGGTTGGCTGTTCATTAAACACTATGGAGTTGATTTACTAAAACAGGAGAGTGTAAAATCTGGTACAGCTGTGCATGGTAGACAATCAGTTAAAAAATCAATTAAAACCTCAGTTTGTTCAGTTTTGACAAAAAAAAAAAAAAAAAAACAAACTGGAATCTGATTGGTTTCTATGCAGAGCTGCACCAGATTTTGCACTCCAGATGTAGCACCCTGGGGTTTAGTCAGGGAGCTCCCCACCAAATTCCTTGTCAGGGGTAGCTACTGTAGATAGTTGTTAGAGATCCATTGATTTGCCACTAGGTGGCCAGGCACTTGGTGGCATTAGAAGTGAGAAGGACATTTCAAGGTCAAGTTATGGGTATATGGGATATCTCAGCCAAAGGGCAGGGGTTTTCTTGAATCCTTTAGCCTTCTGGGAGAACCTATATATTCGGGTGGAGTCAGGCGATCTATGTTCTGTGCCACCCGGACTGCCGTCTGGGTGGACATGTGTTGTCTGCCCCGGGCTGCTAGGCCAGAGATTGGGCCTAAACCCCGGGGACATCTGGCTGCCAGGCTGTGTGAGGGCCTATCCAGAAGTAAGAGGGCAGCGCAGGGTTGGGACTGCAGCTTGCAGTCTAACCAAAAGTGACAGTTCTGTTGGCTGGAGAACCCGTCGTGGTCGGAGGTAGAGGGGAAGCTGTCGTCACTAAGGGACCAACCACCTTTACCAGGGACCACAGTGAGTAACTGAAGCAAGTACCGGAGCAACATTCTCACTAAACGGGCATGGTGGAGAATCGGGAAACTTCAGGAGGTGAGCAAGTCAGGGACCCAACCAGCGGAGGTGACGCTTACAGAGCAGTCTTGTGTGTCAAGCCAGGGACTGAGCCGGTTAGCAGGGGTGAAGCTTGAAAGGTATCTGGAGTACCAAGCTAGGGACCCAGCAGGGAAGAGTGGGTGACGCTTGAGGGAGATACCACTGCAAAAGCCCTGAGGAGCTCACGGGATTCAGAGTCAGTGAATCAGAGAGTCCAGTGAGAGACTAGGAGCTCAAGGGGCTGAAGAGCTACAAGTGGACGTTGTAGTGAAGCTGAGAAAATTGTTGAACTTCGTGTTAGGAACTGTTAAATACTGTTGCCATAGGGGACAGCAAACCTGCACGTACAGAAGTGGCACCTTGCTGGGGCCTTTCCCTGTACGGCTGTCTTCCTATTGAAGTCTCATAGTCTGCCTATTGAAATTGCAACCACTTAAGGGTGTCCTGGCCCTTACCCTCTTTCCCTTGCAAAATATAAAAAGGACTATTAATAGAAATAAAACCTCTTTTGCATCCAAGAAGTGTCTGGCGCCCAATGATTTTCACCATCTTTGCACCCACTATGCCTTACAACCCACTACATATGGAAGCATGTCAGTGGTCTGTTGCCTCAAAGGTTCTCATTAGACTGGAAGAGGTTAGAGATTCTGCTACCCAGTTTTAGTAAATCGACCCTTATCTATCTTGTGCTGGTCCAAAAATTTACAGTTTAACTTTATACTGTAGTAAAATCCGAAATCTGTTATTTGTTTTTTTTTTTTGCGTGTTTGGCATTATGCCTCACTGCATAAAGGGTGTACTTTTTACTGCAGATATCTATAAATATACATCCCAATGACTCAAGGTACAAAGACACCAGGGATGACATAGCAACTGATTAAGCAATAGCAAAAAAAAGTATATACTATAACCGTTCAGCAGTCAATAGTATGTATCCCTATTTCTTCTGCTGGCCAGCTTGTTGGAGCCCATGCATTATGGTGGAGCGTTCATGGTAATGTCTATTAAGAACTGGGGCAGGCACCGCCTCTGTATTCCGTACAGACAGCTCTATCCCTCGTTTATCAAGGTGTAGCGCAGGGTTGACCAGCGGCCTCTCACCAACACTGTTTAAGGAGGATCTCCTTCTGCTCACTGACAAAATATTTCCTGGTCAGGGTCCTCAGAATCTGGACCCTAAATTAGGCAGCATGCTCAGCCAGCCTTTGATGCCCTGGAATGGCCAACACTGTGTCTGTGTGTCTCTCTCACCCAGGTTTAGTAGCCCGCTCTCAGTCTCTGTGCCACGTACCTGGTAAGTTTTGAGCCTGAAGTGCAGAGAGAGACCTCCCCTACGGCTCCCACTCCCGGCCCTCTGGAATGGGGACAGAGGACACAGGAGTAAGGAGTGGTATGGGTGCCTGGCAGGATCAACAGTCACCCGGAAGTCCTGGAGTGGTGGGAACTCAGGAACCAGGAACTGAAGAGAAGACTGGAGACTGGAACGCAGACTGGAGCCAGGAACAACAGCAGGTAAGTAGGCAGAAAACTGGAGTGTTAGACTGGAACCAGGAACAACAGCAGGTATCAGACTGGATACTGGAGCGCTGGACTGGAACCAGGAACAACAGCAAGTAGCAGGCTGGATACTGGAATGCTGGACTGGAACCAGGAACAACAGCAGGTAGAAGACTGGATACTGGAGCGCTGGACCGGAACCAGGAACAACAGCAGGTAGCAGGCTGGGTACTGGAATGCTGGACTGGAACCAGGACAACAGCAGATAGCAGGCTAGTAACAGGTATCAAGCAGAAGGGTAGTCAGACAGGCCGGTGGTCGATATCAGGCGGACAGCAGAGGTACCAAGGATCAGACAGGAGAATGGTCTAAGCAAGCCAAAGGGTCAGATGCAGGTGGATAGCTGGATAGTCAAACAGGAAGCCGGGTCGGATAACAGAGGGTTTCAGATCAGATCAGGTTTTGGCACACGGAACGCTGTAGAGCAGACAGCGGGGACTGAGTGTGACAGGCAGGTTTAAATAGCCCGCCTGGCGCCAACAGGGTGCGCTCACGCGTGCCCGTGCGTGGTAGCACCCATGTGCGCGCGCACGGTAATACCCGCAGCAGCGCGCCAGTGAGCCTGGAACGCCGATTACTGGCAGGATCTTCCTGACATTGCCCCCCCCCCCAAGTGGCAGCCTCCGGATGCCCTTTCGGGCAAATTTTTCGGGATGGGACCTCTTAAAAGATTGTAACAGACCTTCAGCATGGATATTATCCTCAGGCTCCCAAGAATTCTCTTCAGGTCCAAACCCCCTCCATTTTATCAGGAATTGATTCTGATTACCCCTCCTCCTGTGGTCCAAGTTAGATTCCACCTCGAATTCCTCCTCGCCATCTACCAAAATTGGATCAGGAGGATCCGTACTTCGACCTGGAAATGGATTGAAAATGGAAGGTTTGAGTAAAGACACATGGAATACCGGGTGGACTTTTAACGAGTCAGGGAGTTCTAGTTCATATGCCACCTCATTAATTCTCCGTCTGACAGGAAATGGTCCTAAGAACTTGGGACCCAATTTTTTCGAAGGGCAGGCCAACCTAAGGTTCATCGTGGATAACCATACCTGGTCACCGAGTGCAAGTAACAGCTCACCTCGCCTTCTTTTATCGAAAGTTGTTTTGTTGTATTCCTGGGTCCTGGTCATGGTTTCCTGCAGAATTTGATTATTGGAGGTAAAGAAATTCAGTTTCTCCTGAACTGCGGGTACTGTACATTCAGGAAGGGAATTAGGTAGGAATGAAGGGTGGAAGCCATAATTTGCAAAAAATGGAGTCTGTTTGATAGCGGAATGAATGGAGTTGTAG
Organism: Aquarana catesbeiana; assembly: GCF_042186555.1. NCBI lineage: Eukaryota > Metazoa > Chordata > Amphibia > Anura > Ranidae > Aquarana > Aquarana catesbeiana. Next base: position 258,118,610 of record NC_133331.1, on the reverse strand, counting down.
GCGAGTTCAGCCAATGGAAGTACAGAAATCCAGTCATCTTGGGCAAAAGAAGAGAAACAGCGTAGGTATTGTTCAAGAATTTGGTTTGTTCTCTCTGTTTGCCCATTAGTCTGGGGATGGTAGGCAGAGGAGAATGATAGCTCAATGTTCAGCGTTTTACACAGAGACGTCCAGAATCGGGAGGTAAACTGCACCCCGTGGAGTCTGATGACTTCTTTGATGACTTCTTTCATCAACATTTTTGATGAACATTTGTGCTGTTTCTGAAGCTGAGGGGGTACCCTTCATTGGGACAAAATGGGCCATCTTTGATAGCCGATCTACTATTACAAAGATGGTGGTGTAGCCCCCCGCCGGAGGTAGTTTAACAATAAAGTCTATGGATAACATCTTCCATGGCCTGTCTGGGACAGGCAAAGGTCTTAGTAGCCCCCATGCCTTGGTTTTGTAACCCTTGTTCCCCTTGTTCACGTAACTGAGGCCACCAAAAGGTACGCTGTATCAAATCGGTGGTCTTAGCTATACCGAAATGCCCAGCCAGTGCATGATCGTGACAAAGTTCCAATATAGGTAATAGGTAGATTTTCAGGTATATAAATCTTACTTTCGTGCCAAAGTAGCCCATCCTTAATCTGAAGTTCTGGCTCAACAGAAGATCCCAGTCCCGCGGAAGCTTGCTTAATTTGGGAAAGCAGGTTTCCCTGAAGTAGGAGAAAATTCCCCGGGGACAGGATGGTGTCCGGAGGGGAAATTTCTTGGGGTTTGTGGAAAATCCTGGATAGGGCATCGGGTTTAGTGTTTTTGGAGCCGGGGCGGTAAGTGACATGAAAAGAGAACCTGGAGAAAAAGAGAGCCCACCTGGCCTGTCCTGGCTTCAGCCTCTTTGCAGATCTCAAATACTCCAGGTTCATATGATCTGTAAAAATTAAGACCGGATGAGCGGCTCCTTCCAGAAGGTAGCGCCACTCCTCTAATGCTGATTTAATTGCCAACAACTCTCTGTCTCCTGCATCATAATTTCTCTTTGCCGTGGACAACTTGCGAGAGAAGAAGGCCACCGGGTACAGCAGGGCCTTGGTTCCCTGTCTTTGGGACAACACTGCTCCTACAGCAATTTCAGATGCGTCTACTTCAAGTACAAATGGCAGAGAGGAATCTGGATGTTTTAACACGGAAGCAGAACTAAAGAGGGCCTTGAGGGTCTCAAAAGCCTTTTGGGCTTCAGCAGACCAGTGAAAACATGTTCCCTGTTTGGTTAACTGGGTAATGGGCGTGATAATGGCTGAAAAACCCTTAATAAATTTCCGATAGAAATTGGCGAATCCAACGAATCATTGGATTCCCTTTTTGTCTGTTGGAACCAGCCAATCTAATATTGCAGCTATCTTTTGAGAATCCATCTTAATGCCCTTACTAGAGATGATTAACCCCAAAAAGGTATACTTTCCTGTTCAAATTCACACTTCTCTGCCTTTGCATATAAGCCATGCTGTCGAAGCCGAGCCAATACACTTCTGACGTGCCTGACGTGCCTGTGGTGAGATTCAAGGGAAAAAGAGAAGATTAGTATATCGTCTAGGTAGACGATGACAAACAGATCTAGAAAGTCTCGTAAAACATCATTGATGAAGTACTGGAATGTAGCAGGGGCATTACACAATCCGAAGGGCATAACCAATTATTAAAAATGCCCATAGCGGGTACGGAAGGCAGTCTTCCACTCGTCTCCGCCCCTGATACGGACCAAATTGTAGGCTCCGCGGAGGTCAAGCTTAGTGAACACAGTGGCATTTCCAAGTCTTTGGAACAATTCTGGTACCAGTGGAAGAGGATAGAGATTCTTTACTGTAATTTTATTTAGTTCACGGTAGTCCACGCATGGTCGAAGGGTATGATCCTTCTTCTGCACAAAGAAGATGCCCGTGCCTGCTGGAGATGTGGACGTGCGAATAAAGCCTTTCTTTAAGTTTTCATCAATATACTCCTTTAATGCCCTTGTTCTACCTCTGTTAAAGGAAAAATCCTTCCGAACGGAATCTCTGCTCCAGGGAGCAATTCGATAGGACAGTCATAGGCCCGGTGGGGCGGCAAGGCCTCTGCCCCCGTTTACTAAACACATCTAGGAAGTCATGGTAAGCTTCAGGAATAGACTGGAATCTGTGTCTAGTTATAGCAAGGTAGTGGCCCTATGAGCGTCTTGAAATCTGCAGAACTGCTGACAATAGGAAGAAGAAAAGGTAACCTCTCCTGTGGTCCAGTTGATGTCAGGATTGTGCGCTTGTAACCAAGGCATGCCAAGGATTATGGGAAACAAGGGTGAAGCAATGATGTCCAAGCGTAGCAATTCTTGATGAGAGTTCAATATGATAACAGGTATTGGAGCAGTCTCTTGAGTGACAGGTCCGGATTTGATGGCGATCCTATCGGCCAGATGAATGGAGAGTCCATAGGCCTTAGACAACAGGGGAATCTGGTGTTTTGCAGCAAAAGAGGAATCCATGAAACAGCTGCAAGGTCCGGAGTCAATAATGGCGGTTATTTGTAGCGTCTTTCCTGGGAGCTGTAATAAGATAGAGAGAGCAAGGTGAGAAGTGCTCTTGGCCAGAGGAACAACATAGTAGACAGGGAGAGGCACTTACGGAGCTTAAGAGGGCAGTTCCTGACGTAGTGTCCAGGTTCCCCGCAGTACAGGCACAGATTATTCATCCGACGACGTTGACGCTCCTCCTGTGTGAGAGAAGGCCGAAGGACCCCCAACTGCATAGGTTCAGGTGGGTTAAACGTGGAGGTAGCTGGAGCTGGTGAAGTATGATTTGGAACCTTGGGAAGCATCCAGGTTGGGCGAGAAAATCCTGTAGCTTTTTCTGCCCTACGTTCCCTTATGCATCGATCGATCTGAATGGCCAGATCGATCAAAGCATTCAGAGTCTGTGGTATACCAACCCTGGCTAACTCATCCTTCAAAGAATCAGAAAGTCCCATTCGGAATTCATAGCGGAGGGCCGCATCATTCCAGTTTGTGTCTGCGCTCCACCTTCTGAATTCAGCCACATAATCCTCTGCTGCCCTGCGTCCCTGCTGAAGGGTATGCAGTGCAGTTTCCGCAGTCACAGAAAGCTGGGGGTCTTCATACAACTGGGCCAATGCGTCGAAGAAGGTGGTGAGGTTGGTCAGAGATACATCCTTTTGTTCCAAGAGACGATGGGCCCAGGTTTGGGGGTCGCCTGTAAGTAAGGAAATCATAAAGCCCACCTTGGTGGCCTCCAGGGAAAAGGTACGTGGCTGAAGAGCAAAGAATAGTTCACAGGAATTGCGATAAGCCCTGAATTTATGTCGATCTACGGAGAATCGTTAAGGTGACGGAACTCTGGGTTCCGGAGGAAGCATCACCACTGTTGGGGGAGGCCCTGCTGAAGAAGCGGAAGCAGGAGGGACTCCCTGGACCCCGGTAGTTTTAGACAAAGTTAATACCTGTTCTTCCAGCCGGGTGTATCCTTGCTGCAGATTCTTGACTGCTTCAGTCAATCCTGCCAGGTGTGCACATAGTTCCTCCATGGGAGAGGTTCCCTGCTCAGGCTCAGACATGGCTGTCTGCTACTGTCACTTACCTGGTAGGTTTTGAGCCTGAAGTGCAGAGAGAGACCTCCCCTACGGCTCCCACTCCCGGCCCTCTGGAATGGGGACAGAGGACACAGGAGTAAGGAGTGGTATGGGTGCCTGGCAGGATCAACAGTCACCCGGAAGTCCTGGAGTGGTGGGAACTCAGGAACCAGGAACTGAAGAGAAGACTGGAGACTGGAACGCAGACTGGAGACAGGAACAACAGCAGGTAAGTAGGCAGAAAACTGGAGTGTTAGACTGGAACCAGGAACAACAGCAGGTATCAGACTGGATACTGGAGCGCTGGACTGGAACCAGGAACAACAGCAAGTAGCAGGCTGGATACTGGAATGCTGGACTGGAACCAGGAACAACAGCAGGTAGAAGACTGGATACTGGAGCGCTGGACCGGAACCAGGAACAACAGCAGGTAGCAGGCTGGGTACTGGAATGCTGGACTGGAACCAGGACAACAGCAGATAGCAGGCTGGTAACAAGTATCAAGCAGAAGGGTAGTTAGACAGGCCGGTGGTCGATATCAGGCGGACAGCAGAGGTACCAAGGATCAGACAGGAGAATGGTCTAAGCAAGCCAAAGGGTCAGATGCAGGTGGATAGCTGGATAGTCAAACAGGAAGCCGGGTCGGATAACAGAGGGTTTCAGATCAGATCAGGTTTTGGCACACGGAACGCTGTAGAGCAGACAGCGGGGACTGAGTGTGACAGGCAGGTTTAAATAGCCCGCCTGGCGCCAACAGGGTGCGCTCACGCGTGCCCGTGCGTGGTAGCGCCCATGTGCGCGCGCACGGTAATACCCGCAGCAGCGCGCCAGTGAGCCTGGAATGCCGATTACTGGCAGGATCTTCCTGACATTGCCCCCCCCCCAAGTGGCAGCCTCCGGATGCCCTTTCGGGCAAATTTTTCGGGATGGGACCTCTTAAAAGATTGTAACAGACCTTCAGCATGGATATTATCCTCAGGCTCCCAAGAATTCTCTTCAGGTCCAAACCCCCTCCATTTTATCAGGAATTGATTCTGATTACCCCTCCTCCTGTGGTCCAAGATAGATTCCACCTCGAATTCCTCCTCGCCATCTACCAAAATTGGTTTAGGAGGATCCATACTTCGACCTGGAAATGGATTGAAAATGGAAGGTTTGAGTAAAGACACATGGAATACCGGGTGGACTTTTAACGAGTCAGGGAGTTCTAGTTCATATGCCACCTCATTAATTCTCCGTCTGACAGGAAATGGTCCTAAGAACTTGGGACCCAATTTTTTCGAGAGACCTGCAGAGAGAGACCTCCCCTACGGCTCCCACTCCCGGCCCTCTGGAATGGGGACAGAGGACACAGGAGTAAGGAGTGGTATGGGTGCCTGGCAGGATCAACAGTCACCCGGAAGTCCTGGAGTGGTGGGAACTCAGGAACCAGGAACTAAAGAAAAGACTGGAGACTGGAACGCAGACTGGAGCCAGGAACAACAGCAGGTAAGTAGGCAGAAAACTGGAGTGTTAGACTGGAACCAGGAACAACAGCAGGTAGCAGGCTGGATACTGGAATGCTGGACTGGAACCAGGACAACAGCAGGTAGCAGGCTGGATACTGGAATGCTGGACTGGAACCAGGACAACAGCAGATAGCAGGCTGGTAACAGGTATCAAGCAGAAGGGTAGTCAGAAAGGCCGGTGGTCAATATTAGGCGGACAACAGAGGTACCAAGGATCAAACAGGAGAATGGTCTAAGCAAGCCAAAGGGTCAGATGCAGGTGGATAGCTGGATAGTCAAACAGGAAGCCGGGTCGGATAACAGAGGGTTTCAGATCAGATCAGGTTTTGGCACACGGAACGCTGTAGAGCAGACAGCGGGGACTGAGTGTGACAGGCAGGTTTAAATAGCCTGCCTGGCGCCAACGGGGGTGCGCGCGCGTACCTGTGCGCGGTAGCGCCCGTATGCGCGGTAGTACCCGCGGCCGCGCGCCAGTGAGCCTGGAACGCCGATTACTGGCAGGATCTTCCTGACACTCGGTCTCTCTGCAGAATGTTGGCTGCTACTCTTCCTCCTCAGTGCCACTGGGAGCTGAAGTCCAGGAACAAGGCTGTAGTGCAGACTAATGCACGATCACACATTCCAACAACAAAATCCATGTTTTTTTTCCGACGGATGTTGGCTCAAACTTGTCTTGCATACACATGGTCACACAAAGTTGGTTGGAAATTCCGAACGTCAAGAACGCAGTGATGTACAAGACGTACGACGAGCTGAGAAAAATGAAGTTCAATAGCCAGTGCGGCTCTTCTGCTTGATTCCGAGCATGTGTGGCACTTTGTGCGTCGGAATTGTGTACACACGATCGGAATTTACGCGAACGGATTTTGTCGGAAAATTTCAGAACCAGATCTCAAATTTTGTGCGACAGAAATTCCGATGGAAACTGTCCGATGGAGCCTACACACGGTTGGAATTTCCGGCAAAAGGCTTCCATCAAACATTTTCCGTCAGAAAATCCGACCTTGTGTGCGGGGCATAAGTCTCTTTGGGAACTACATCTCCCACAATCCTCCACATTTCTACTCAGAGTCTCTAGCAGTCCATGTCCTCAGTTTGCCTCCTAGTGGATAGGGGGAGGTGGCCTAACACCAGCTGTTCTGTGTTCTATGACAGAAACCAGAGTCCTGCAGCCATGTCTGTAAACTGACTTTGAATTTTTTCCCCAAATATGAACAAAAGCAGCATTGTACACAGGAAACTGGCAATCGGGTCCATGCTGTTATTTATATTTATCTGATTTAAAGTGGTTGCAAGCCGCAGGACTTTTTAAATTTATTCTGCAAGGTAATGTCATAATGGGCTAGTATGCATCGCATACTAGCCCATTATGTTAAACTTGCCCTAAAATGAAGTTCTTCCAGCGCCGAGATGTCAGAGCTGCAGGCACTTCCATCTTCGGGTGAAGATGGATTCTCCACCATGCCCGTTCGGTGAGAATGTTGCTCCGGTACTTGCTTCAGTTACTCACTGTGGTCCCTGGTAAAGGTGGTTGGTCCCTTAGTGACGACAGCTTCCCCTCTACCTCCAACCATGATGGGCTCTCTGGCCAACAGAACTGTCACTTTTGGTTAGACTGCAAGCCGCAGTCCCCACTCTTCTCTGCCCTCTTACTTCTGGATAGGCCCTCACACAGCCTGGCAGCCAGATGTCCCCGGGTTTAGGCCCAATCTCTGGCCTAGCAGCCCGGGGCAGACAACACATGTCCACCCAGATGCCAGTCCAGGTGGCACAGAACATAGATCGCCTCACTCCACCCAAATATATAAGTTTTCCCAGAAGGCTAAAGGATTCAAGAAAACCCCTGCCCATTGGCTGAGATATCCCATATACCCATAACTTGACCTTGAAATGTCCTTCTCACTTCTAATGGCACCAAGTGACTGGCCACCTAGTGGCAGAAGAGAAGAGTACAACAAGGCCAGACTTAGAGAGAAATCAATGGATCTCTAACAACTATCTACATAGCTACCCCTGACAAGGAATCACGCTTCCGGGTTTGCGGACTCCGCCAGTGACTGACGTCATGTGCGGGGGAAGCCGCCGTTTACAGCACAGGGCTCAGAAGGAACGGCACGGGTGGCCGTTACTTCAGAGCGCATGCACCAGTGATGTCACTGACTGCATATACAGTAAATATTTCCGAAACGGTGCCCGTTTTGGAGATATTTACACTACCAATTTATTATAGGCTTACCTATAGGTGACGGAAGTTTACTTCCACTTTAAACAGAAAGTCCATTGGTCTTTAAGGTTTCAAGATACAATGTGAATGGTCTGCAACCTAGTACAGTAGATCGCTTGTGGATAATATGCCTATCTGTATACAGACCTTTTTCTAATGTGTAGCTGCAATCTTCAGGGTAACCAGGTCTGCCTCTCTTAAACAAGGAGTACATTGGTGTAGTTAGGTGTATTTAGGAAGGTGCTTTAAAAATGCCCCAACAATATTTGTAGCAGAGGTGCCCACTGGAGTGCAGTCTCAAAGGGTAATTTTAAAAGCAGTATTAAAGGAACTACTGTTTTTAACATTCTCTCTTGAGACTATTTTCCTTAAATGCACAATTTTAAAACCCAACTCTACCTTTAACATAAAAATAGAAGTTCGGTGGCCCAGCAGTGATAAAAAAACCCAAAAAGCATTTGCTGCGTGGAGATGGATTTTAATTTCACGTAGTGACTACTAATATTTTTTTCTTTAAGGTATCATGGTCACCACCTTTAGCAGTGGATATATCTGGCTTATTTTGCTGATCGGGATGATTTTGAGCATTATTCCCTCACTCATCTGGAGATTTTGGTCAAGATTATCAAGTCAAAGTCTTATCAAATCAGTAAGTTTAAAAATAAAATTAAAAAAATCATATAAAAGTGAATTTCCTTCTTAATGAAAACCCTTTGTTTGCTTTTGGCTCCTTGGTACAGAAGATTTGTCCTCCGTCTGCCTAACTTACTAGGGCTGCAGGCTATAATTCAACTTTAGTGCCACCTGCTGGGGAGGTGTAGTAACACAGCCCTACAATCTGATACTCTGAAGCAATTACATTATTACTTTATGAACATTTGAAAAATGAAGAAGATGGAATTCTCAACAGGTCTGGATTAACGTAGGGGCTATTGGAGCTGCTGCTCCAGGCCCCTACCTTAATATAGGCCCAGCCACCCAAAAAGGACAGACTGCTCATGGAAAGCAATGGGCCAACGGGAAGAGATCTCCCCTGACGGACCCTGCATTCCACATGCACCGCCTGGGCAGAGTGGTAGGATTGATAAAGGGCACTGCATGAGCAGTCCTAACAGAAGCCTGGTGCATGCCAATGCAGGGCTCTTACAGAAGTCTGGGGCTTCCATAGTGCTAGGCCTGCGCAACTGCACTCTTTTAGCTCAGAGTGCATGCCGATGCACGGCCCTTACAGAAACTTGGCAAATCAAATGCCAGGCTTCCCTAGTTTTATGCCTGTGCGGCTGTGCCCTTTTGAGTTTGGGCGCATGCCAGCACAGGCTCTTGGAAAGCAGAAGGGTGCCCAGCAAAAGGTCCATCAAAATCCTTAGCACCAAGCACATGATGCTTTTAATCTGGCCCTGATTCTCAAGGTGTCACCCCATTTACTATACTCATACACAGTATCCCTTTATTTACAATTAATAATAAAATAATACTTTATAGAATATGTTAAACTAATTTATCCAATAGATGACCAATTATTATTCCAATTGAAATGCCTTTTACCAGTACAATATAATGCCAATCCTCTATCCTGAGGTCAGTAGATTATGTCTCTCATGATGTATGAAGGTTCTAGCTGCAGAGTGGCTGTTACATATAAGTTTCACAAACACAGTCTGCTCCGTCAGACCATATGGAGATGTAATAATCATATGTAGACTTAAACAGCTTTGCCACACAACACAACCGTGCCTGGCAGGGCAGGAGGCCCAGTTTTTCTCTGCTGCAGTTCAGTAACACTTACAGGCCCCCCACCTAGTGAAAAGAGAAGCAGCAGACTGATGAAGTTACCACTCTGTCACTATGCTCTCTACCCCTACCAGCATGCCATTTGTTAGTATTGCAGCACAACTTATTGGCTCCTTGTGCTATCCCTCCCCCAGTATAGCTCTGATGTACAGGGACTGTTTGAAGCTGCCACCAGGTCAGAAATAGGAATTTACACCACTTGTATTTGATGTTTTAATGAATACAGAGCAGCATTAATTTGTGTCTTGTATATCTGCAAGGAGTTTGGCTTTGCTGCCTGGTGTAGACACCCACTGCAACAGATCCTTATTCTCTGGCTCCCTGCTCTGTTCTGCCCAAACCTCTGCAAGTTTTCCAGGGAAAACACCACTGTTCTTCTCCTCCTCTTGTCCCTAGGAATCCTGGGTGATTAAGTCCACAGTCCCCATTCTTTCTGTAGTGCAGTTCCCCTCCAGAACTTCCAGTTCCATGATCCCTTGGGGCACATCATCCAAGAGGTTAGGGGGAAGGAGCGCTGCTCCTGTCCTCCCCCCTTTGTATCAGTGCCGGGAGGCAGAAGGGAGGAAGGAAGGAATAGACACATACACAAAGCTTTCTGTGTCTTCTGTGCAGTAGCAGGAGTGAGAAAGAGAGAGTGGAAACCGGAGCTCAGCCCACTTTCCACAGTGCTAATCCAACCAGTGGCACCCAGCTACAAAGGTTACAGCTTTTATTTTTGTAGTGGTACTACCATAGGGGCTGCGTAGTCATGTGGCCCACCTGTCACCTTGCCCAGCCCGGCATTCACTTCCAGATACACCAAATCAAATCTTCAGGCACAGCTAGTACATGGCTAGGCCTAACTCTGGTTCCAGCCAGGCCTTAGCAGAGAATACCTTATTACAGGTGGGGACCACGGGCCCCTATGGTGTAGCAAATAAAGTTCTGGTGCTAGCTGCCCTCTTTGTTGGACTACTGATCCCAGTCAGTCCTATGCAGACCCTGACAGCCATCCCTGCTACAGTGGCCCGACTTCACTGCCAGTAACATCACACTCCCTCTGGCTCTACATCCATCTCTGACTACACACTCCCAGTCCTCTCCGGCATACCTCTCCCAGCTCTCCCGACTGTGCCTACCACTCGCTGACACCTGGTGAATCCCTCTGGGAGACTTGCCCAGCAGTATTCTCCGCTGTCCTCTCCATGTCAGGGAAATGGCCAAAGAACTGGCAATCTTGCCAACACCCATCATGGCCACATCAGGCGTGTTTCCATGCGTATGGGCTTAGGCAGATACGCGATGGTGCCTCCTGGCCTATATAAACCTGCTGCTGAGATCACTGAGTTGCTGGATTATTGTCAGTTCCCCAGTGTCTCTTGTGCTTCTGTATTCTGATCATGGACTTCCCGTTACCGACCCGGCTTCCACTACCAACTTATCCTGTCTTCCCGGTTTGACCCCTGGCGTGTATCCTGACCTGCTTCTGCCTGCTCCACTACTTGATTCTGGCTTGGCTCGCTGACTCTGCTTCTGTCTGTTTTACCAATTACGACCCCGGATTGTTTCAGTATTACTGCCTGAAATCCTGAACCTGCTATTGACTAATCTTGCTGTGTGAGACCCCCAGCCTGGCTTCTGATACACCTTCTGGATCACCCAACCGTCTGCTGCTGCTGGCTCTCCCCCAGGCACGCTTTTCATACAGAGCATCTCGCTTGTTCCAGTCACCCCACAGTGATCAAGCCTTCAACCACGGCCACTGGCAAACCGTGCTTCTCTGGGCACTGCATTCCCTGTTTCAGGGTTGCAATGCACTCAGCCGCAAGGGGAGCCCTCTCAGCACCTTGGCCTCCAACTGGACTCCTGACTCTCCTAGTCTTGTTCAGGACAATCCTTGGGTTGTGTGGGGTTCCCATTCAGCTCCGAGCCCCTGGCCCAAGGTCACCCCCCCCAGACTGGGTGGCTCCCTCTAGACCCCAACAGCCTAATATTCCATCTCCAGTTCTTCCACCCGAACAACTCCTCCCCAGCTGGGCTGACTCTAGATATTTAAGGAGGCCTGCCCCCTGCCAATCCAGGTTGGGGATTGTTCAGGGCTCCTTAGAACACCCCAGACAGTTCCACCCTTCTTCCCCCTCCTTCCTTCTAGACGCCTCTAGAAGCAGAAGGGAGAAGGGAGGTAACCAAAAGATGATGCTGTCTGTGAGTGATCAGCCAACTCTAGGCCACTCCCGGCCCCACAGATCAAAACAAAATTGACCTGCTCTACCAAACAATCTCACTCTAGCACCTACACTAGGTAGAGGGTGCTAATTTTTTTTTTTTTAATGTTGCTGGATATTGACATGTCAGGAATTCTATTCAAGCTTATGAAGTTATTGAAGAAAAAAATTGTAATTTGAGTGGAGCTCCTTAAACTAACATCCTTTTTGTTGCAGCTGAAAAAGAAGAAAAATCTTGTCCAACTGCCATTTCGGCATAACAGGACATCCAGAAGGCGATCCAGCTTTGCATTCTCCCACACTGAGGGCTTTGACAAATTTGTCACCGGGACGGAAAAAGACCAGAACAGAAAGAAAAAAACAGTATTATGGACAGAATGATCAAATGTCATGAGAATTAAGTTTCCTTTATTTGAAAGAGTTTTTGATGGACTGTGTTGCCCTTAACGAGGTTCTCTATATCCTGCTCTCACTGTACTTTAACCATTGAAGCTCATCTCGCCCTTACCCCACTAAGCTAGCGAGCAGAACTTCTGGTAGATTTTTGGAAATTTCCATTATGAAATGGTACCCTCTCTGCACATAATCATCAATGCAGGTTTTAAATAGACATGTGCAATTTGTTTAGTTTCGAATTCGTTTTTCGTCAAAATTCGACAAATTTGTTCATTTGGAAATATTCAAATTAACGATAACCCATTTAACACATTTTTTAGAAAACTAAAATTTTAAAAATCGAAAGAATGAAAATTCAAAAGAACAAAAATCCAAAATTCGAAAATCCGGAAATTAAAAAATCTGAAATAATAACGAACTAAGTAATAATAACTATTACTAACTATCAAAATATAGGTATAGGTGTAATTTCCTTTAGAATTTGGCTGTTAGTAAACATATAGGAATACGAATTTATCAAAAGTTACGAATTGTCCGAAATAACGAATGCCACATCTAAACGAATGGAACGTAACACATTAATAATATAAAAAATTATAAAAACGTATTATTATTTATTTGCTACAGTCCATTTGTTTAGATGCGGCATTCTTTATTTCAGATAATTCATAACTTCAGATAAATTTGTATTCGTTTTGTTCACTAACAGCCAAATTTGAAAGGAAATTCCAATACCTATAATTTAATAGTTAGTTTTTATTAGTTGTTTATTATTTCGGATTTTCGTTCTTTCAGATTTTTGGATTTTACAATTCTCTAATTTTTAAATTTTCTAAATTCGAATTTTTCGGAAGTTACAAATTTATTCGAATAATGAATTTCGATCATAACGAATGACGCGAAAACCAAAAAAACCCCCGAAAGCGAACAAACTTTAAGACAGTGCACATGTCTAGTTTTAAACTTAACCAACAGACACCTAAAATAAATATAAACTGCACTTTTCACTTTAAAACATAATAATAAATTGATATATACTAAAATTTTAATGTAAAAGGCGCCAACCATATGTAACTCTATGCATATATATGACAGCTGCCCCTTTTAAGTGTGAATCACACTAAATTAAATATATTTTAAAAAATGGTAAAGTCAGTTGTTTTTGATAGTTTACATGTAATTTTGTACATGAGAATAGCGCCTGACTTTACAATAATAAATTGATGTTTCCTAATGTGCTTGTACGTCCTTATTTTGTTATAAACGACTGCATTTTAAAAAATGTGTCTTTTAGGTCCCGTGCACTGGGACGTATAGCAACACCTGTGTGCCGCAGCATCCTTGGCAATTGCCTTCCTCATTGGCATTTATCCCGCATGCGCATATGGCATTTCTCCTTAAACGTGGAAGTGGTGAAATGCCATACATACAGTACATGCATGCACGGGTAACCGCTAATGCAAAAACAGTATTTACCTGAGCATGTTCATGTACAGTGGTCCACTGGTCATTATATTGACAGATGTATGTTGCTCAAACCAGCTGCTGAATGTTACCAAGTTAATTTTGACAACAAACCACATTCAGAGTATATATCACTGTCCAGGGTCTGCAAGAACAGATCTGACATTTCCATAAGTCCTGATGATGTGTGGCCACCGAATCACATTGGGGTTGATTTACTAAAACTGGAGAGTGCAAAATCCGATGCAGCTGTGTATGATAGCCAATCGGCTTCTAACTTCAGCTTGTTCAATTAAGCTTTGACAAAAAAAAGTTAATTCGATTCTATGCTGAGCTGCACCAGATTTTGCGCACTCCAGCTTTACTAAATCAAACCTATTGGCTCTTGTCCCCATTCAGTTTTTGGATTACCCACTTCATTACCACGCTGTAGCCGCTTTCGGCTACATAGTTAGTTTTTATTAGTTAGTTATTATTTATTTCGGATTTTCGTTCTTTCAGATTTTTGGCTTTTCGAATTCTCTAATTTTTAAATTTTCTAAATTCAAATTTTTCGGAACTTGCAAATGTATTTGAATAATGAATTTTGATCATAACGAATGACCCAACATGCACCAGATTTTGCGCACTCCAGCTTTAGTAAATCAAGCCTATTGGCTCTTGTACCCATTCAGTGTTTGGATTACCCACTTCATTACCACGCTGTAGCCGAAAGATGGCTACAGTGCGGCTTTGTTGTTCCTTGGGAGGGCGTCCATTAACGTCCTCCCGGAACCATGCCCCCACACGCTCTCTGATCGCTGTGTTCTTTGGACAGAGCTGAGCACAGATTGTGGTAAAGGGCCAATCACAGCGGCCCTTTACCATGTGATCAATTGTGTCCAATCACAGCTAATCACAATGTAAACAGGCTTGCCGTTTATTGGCAGTACTTTCCTCATGTGCTGTCACAGAGTGAGGAGAGGAGAGCCAGTAACTGGCAAGTGAGACAGGGGACATGCACACAGATAATCAGGGCACTGCTCATCAGTGCAGCCCCATCAGCGCTGCCTCATGTGTGCCCAACAGTGCAGCCTATCAGTGCCCCCTCATCTGTGCCCAACAGTGCAGCCTATCAGTGCAGCCTCATCAGTGCCGCCTCATCTGTACCCAACAGTGCAGCCTATAAATGCTGCCTCATCTGTGCCCAACAGTGCAGCCTATCAGTGCCCATCAGTGCAGCCTCATCTGTGCCCATCAGTATAGCCTCATCAGCACACATCAGTGAAGGAGAAAAATTACTTATTTGCAAAATTTTATAACAAACTAAAAAGTTTTTTTTTCCAAACTTTTCAGTCTTTTTTAGTTTGTTTAGGAATTAGTACAGTGACCATGCCCAATTATCATTTAAAGTACGACAGCGCTGAAAGCTGAAAATTGGCTTGGTCAGGGAGGGGGTGAAAGTGTCCTGTATTGAAGTGGTTAAAGCGTTACTTTTTAAAATTCTGGGGTGGTGCTTCAATTTCAGTTTCAAATACCACGAGAGATGGTCAGAGTATAAGGTCATTTTCCTAGCGTGGTTGGAAACTCCCTGGTGTGTAAATAAGCTGCAGGAGACAGCTAGAGCCTGAAGACATGTTACATAAGACTGCTAGACATCTCTGCTGTTACACAGCCTTCCATAAATCAATGCTCCTACTACTGACTGCTAAGGCCCCTGGCACAAAATTGGCAGAATTTGGCCTAAACCCTTTCTCCTGGCCAGCCCAGCAAAGTCAACTCAAGGGCCATCTGATGCTCCAGAAGTCTCCAAGAACCCCAAAATTTCATCTTGGGGTGTTAAGGTAAATCTTAGTATAGTTGGGGTCAAAGTGCAAGCATCCACAATCAGAAATAGATTGCACTAATTTAACCTGCATGAGAAGTGTGTTAAGAAAAGCCCTTTGCTGTCCAAAAAGAACATTAGGCCAAGATTATAGTTTGCCATTCAACATACAGGCAAAGGCCATGCCTTCTGGAACAATGTGCTGAAGGCTGATCATTCAAAGATAGAGTTGTTTGGTAACAGTAGACATGACAAACCAAAGACAGTATTTAAGGTGTTACTAAACCCACAACAGTAAAATCAATCTGTATATGCAGGAAAGCATGCTTGTTATACTCGCTGTGGAACCTAAGGGGTTAATACTCTGCATTGTGTAAAAAGGCTGTTTGATCCTGTATGCACAGATCCCCCTCTCCTTCCACCGACTCCAAAACAGGTCCGGACAGTTACTGGAGTCAGGCTGCACATGCTCAGTTTGGTGTGTACTGCTAAAGAGTTTTTTTTTTTTTTTTTTGGGAAAGTGCATGTGATCAGCACAGGGCAAATCGGCACTGTCCAGACAGAGGGTCAGGGGTCATTCATCCTGACAGGACAGCCAGTGCAGTGTGAAAACTCCTCCAAGCTTTAACTAGGCACTGACAGAAGTCACAAGACTGCTATATACAGCTGATGAGAAAAGGTATTTAGCAGTTTATATTTCCATGTTCTGTGTACTGTTGGAAATCAAGTATAGCGAATGCAGGGTCCTGGGTTTAGTAACACTTTAGGAAGAACCGCATAACAATGGCAAAGCATGGTGGTGTAAATGTTATTGATTGGGGTTACTTTTCTTCTTCAGGGCCTGGGCAGTTCGCAGTCATTAAATTAGCTATACATTCTGCATCATATCAAAGTGTGTTTAATGAGAATGTGCCGCTATCTCTCCAAAAGTTGAAGTTAAACTGGAAATGATCCTTTGAATACAATAATGATCCAAAGCACACAAGCAAATCCACCAAGGAGTGGTTCACAACCAAGAAATAGAAAATTATGAACTGCCTTAGTCAAAGAAGTCCCGACTTGATTCCCATTGAGATTTTGTAGTTGGATTTTCAAACAGGCGGTTTATGTAGGAAAATTGGCCAACATGCAACTGAAGGACTTTGGAGAAGCAGTCAAAAATGTCAAAAAATACCAAGAGAGTACTTAATTTTTACACGTTACAGAATTACACCTATGGACATTTTTACAAAATAGATACTGTGCCTTGCAAAAGTATTCACCCCCCTTGGCTTTTTACCTGTTACATTACAGCCTTTAGTTCAATGTTTTTTTAATCTGAATTATATGTGATGGATCAGAACACAATAGTCTAAGTTGGTGAAGTAGAATTAGAAAAATATATACATAAAATGATTTTTTCAGAAATTAAAAACTGATAATTGGCATGTGCGTATGTATTCACCCCCTTTGTTATGAAGCCCATAAAAATCTCTGGTGCAACCAATTACCTTCAGAAGTCACATTATTTGTGAAATGATGTCCACCTGTGTGCAATCTAAGTGTCACATGATCTGTCATTACATATATACACCTTTTTGAAAGGCCCCAGAGGCTGCAACACCTAAGCAAGAGGCACCACTAACCAAACACTGCCATGAAGACCAAGGAACTATCCAAACAAGTAAGGGACAATGTTGTTGAGAAGTACAAGTCAGGGTTAGGTTATAAAAAAATATCCAAATCTTTGATGATCCCTAGGAGCACCATCAAATCTATCATAACCAAATGGAAAGAACAAGGCACAACAGCAAACCTGCCAAGAGACGGCTGCACACCAAAACTCACGGACCGGCCAAGGAGGGCATTAATCAGAGAGGCAGCACAGAGACCTAAGGTAACCCTGGAGGAGCTGCAGAGTTCCACAGCAGAGACTGGAGTATCTGTACATAGGACGAAATAAGCCGTAGGCTCGATAGAGTTGGGCTTTATGGCAGAGTGGCCAGAAGAAAGCCATTACTTTCAGCAAAAAACAAAACAGCATGTTTTGAGTTTGCGAAAAGGCATGTGGGAGACTCTCAAAATGTACGGAGGAAGGTGCTCTGGTCTGATGAGACTAAAATTGAACTTTTTGGCCATCAAAGAAAACGCTATGTCTGGCGCAAACCCAACACATCACATGACCCAAAGAACACCATACCCACAGTGAAACATGGTGGTGGAAGCATCATGCTGTTGGGATGTTTTTCAGCAGTCGGGACTGGGAAAGTAGTCAGAGTTGAGGAAAAGATAGATGGTGTTAAATACAGGGATATTCTTGAGCAAAACCTGTACCACTCTGTGTGTGATTTGAGGCTAGGGCAGAGGTTCACCCTCCAGCAGGGCAATGACCCTAAACACACTGCTAAAGCAACACTTGAGTGGTTTAAGGGGAAACATATAAATGTGTTGGAATGGCCTAGTCAAAGCCCAGATCTAAATCCAATAGAAAGTCTGTGGTCAGACTTAAAGATTGCTGTTCACAAGCGCAAACCATCCAACTTGAAGGAGCTGGATCAGTTTTGCAAGGAGGAAGGGGCAAAAATCCCAGTGGTAAGATGTGGCAAGCTCATAGAGACTTATCCAAAGTGACTTGGAGCTGTGATAGCTACAAAAGGTGGCTCTACAAAGTATTGACTTTAGGGGACTGAATAGTTATGCACATTGACTTTTTCTGTTATTTTGTCCTATTTGTTGTTTGCTTCACAATAAAAAAAAAAAAACATCTTCAAAGTTGTGGGCATGTTCTCTAAATTAAATGATGCAAATCCTCAAACAATCCATGTTAATTCCACGTTGTGAGGCAACAAAACACGAAAAATGCCAAGGGGGGTGAATACTTTTGCAAGGCACTGTAACTGAAAAGGCAAATTTCTTGTGTTCTTACCAAGTATATCGTCTTTAACTGTAGGAACTGTTTGAATAAAGATCCAATGTTTGCCTATTCTGATGCCTGTAAACCAAAATATATTTGTGCGCTCCCCAAGTGAATAAGAGTATATAATTATAAAGTTAAATCATCAAAACACTCACCTATTTTATGAATGAACTAAAAAAAAAAAAGGGGGGATTCCTAATTAATAACTAAATGAAATAAAGGACTGCTGCAATAAATCACCTATTCAGGTAGGATGTGTAAACAACTATGAAAAAACAATATTAAAGTGCGCTGTCCAAAGAACGCAAATACGTATCAAAATATGATCAACGTATTTCATGTGAATAATGCAAAGCCAGAAATATGAGCAACTCATTTTATATTAAATAAAATAATAAACCAAAAGTGCAACGTGCAGTTTATAAAATGCAAAAGTCCATGACAGTGCAAAAAATAAAAATCCAATTAAGGTGCAAACAATAGTGCTGAATTTATAATCCCTGACAGTCTTCTCTCTCAGTGTGGAAAATATTGGAATAGATAACCACAAGAAAGTGTTCCCAAAGACTCTTCACCACAAATGCTTACAGTAACAAAGCTTCTTACCAGATATTCTGATCCCGCAAGGAGATCTCAAAATGCCTTGCTGCTCTTCAGCCAAATGTACCACAATCCAAAACATTAGGACTGTGCGAACTCCTAAGGCAAGTGCACTCCAAAGAGGGGATTTAAATGCAAGAGGAAGGCCACATAGTGTAGCATTTTACCAAACAAGTTCCCCCGCCTCAACCCCGGAGGAGATCAACATATCCAGGCTATGTTCATCCAAACCCAGTAGCAATGGATATATACCCATTGGATACTTTATAGGTTAGTACCATCACTATATCTAATCTCTAACCAGAGAGCCTGTTGTACTATATAGATATCTGATGTAGGCTTATCTACTCACTTATCTACTATTTATTTTCTATTCTTATTTACTCTTTAGCATCCTACTCCTGATGATTGGCTTTAAACGCCATGAAACGCGTTGAGTCCATACTCAAGGGTGCCAGGTTTACAGCGTGTTTTATCATGTATTCATCTTATTATGTTTTTTATATTGATTATTACCAATTATGTATATTATCTCTTTATTTCTGTTTTCTGTACCAATCATGTCCTTTTATGTATAAACATTAAATATGTGACTATTGTGCATCGAATATGTTGATATCGTGCCTATATTGTACACAAGGAATATTTTGTTTGGTTCATTATAGGGACTACCCTTTGGGGATTGGTTACAATCAATAGGTTAATATCCTTTATTTGCAGAGACATACACCCAGGGCTTTTTTTCAGGGGGAACTTGGTGGAACTCAGTTCCACCACCTCTGACTCAGACCCTTTGGTGCCTGCTCACCACAATCACTTGTAAACACAGAAGTCTGGTTTCTGTGTTTACAAGTGACAGCTCTGCAATCTGTATGTAATGCAATCCTGGTATTAATGCCCCTTTAAGACCCTCCTACTGTTTTCGTGAAATTTGACTGAACACACCCACTATTTGATGTGATTTGGAGGGTGTGTGTAGGGGGAGGGGTTTTTTGGGGCCGTGGTTAAGTTCCAGCACCTATTGTTTGAGAAAAAAAGCCCTGCATACACCTCATCTAAAGTCCCACATCCGCTTCTTTTAATTTGTTTCTCACATTATGTTCAAGGGACGGAGGTGAGTCCCTTGAACATAATGTGTTCAAGGGACTCACGGCTCCGCGGCTCTTTAACCACTTACCAACCGGCCCATAGCCGAATGACGGCTGCAGGGCGGTTGGATAACTCTGGGAGGATGTACTATGACGTCCTCCCAGAATTCCCCTCTCGCGCGCCCCCTGGGGCACGCACCCGAACACATCCGTGACCGCCGGGTCCAGAGGACCCGGCGCATCACGGATCCCGGTAAATGGCCGCTGATCGTGGCCGTTTACCATGTGATCGCGCCGTCAAATGACGGCGCGATCACATGTAAACAGACCGGCGTCATCTGATGACGCCTGTTCCTCTCCTCCCCTCCTGTATACCGATCGGTACACAGTGAGCGGGGAGGGGGATGGATGGATGTCTGCAGCGCTGTGGGCTGTATGTGTAGTGCCCACAGCGCTGCACAGAGACATCCAGGCATCCATCCATCCATGCTCAGCCATCCCTCACTACTATGCAATGCTGTGCAATACTCTGCAATACCCCCACAATACTCTGCAATGCTGTGCAATACTCTGCAATGCTGTGCAATACTCTGCAATACCCCCACAATACTCTGCAATGCTGTGCAATGCTGTGCAATACTCTGCAATACCCCCACAATACTCTGCAATGCTGTGCATTACTCTGCAATGCCCCCACAATACTCTGCAATGCTGTGCAATACTCTGCAATGCCCCCACAATACTCTGCAATGCTGTGCAATACTCTGCAATGCTGTGCAATACTCTGCAATGCTGTGCAATACTCTGCAATACCCCCACAATACTCTGCAATGCTGTGCAATACTCTGCAATGCCCCCACAATACTCTGCAATGCTGTGCAATACTCTGCAATGCCCCCACAATACTCTGCAATGCCCCCACAATACTCTGCAATGCCCCCGCCATACTCTGCAATGCCCCCGCCATACTCTGCCATGCCCCCGCCATACTCTGCCATGCCCCCGCCATACTCTGCCATACCCCGCCATACCCCGCCATACTCCGCAATACTCCGTCATACCCCGCCATACCCCGCCATACTCCGCCATACTCCACAATACCCCGCCATACTCCGCCATACCCCGCCATACCCCGCCATACTCCGCCATACCCCGCCATACTCCGCCATACCCCGCCATACCCCGCAATACCCCGCCATACCCCGCAATACCCCGCCATACTCCACAATACCCTGCCATACCCCGCCATACTCCGCAATACCCCGCCATACCCTGCCATGCTGAGCCATGCTCAGCTGTACTCGGCCCCTGTATGTGGCCAGGCTGTGGAAGTCTCAGACATGTGGTATCGCCGTACTCAGGAGGAGTAGGAGAATCTATTTTGGGGTGTCATTTTTGGTATGTACATGTTATGTGGTAGAAATATTGTATAAATGGACAACTTTGTGTTAAAAAAAAAAAAGCGTTTTAACCACTTCCCGCCCGCCGACCGTCATACAACGTCCTTGACTTTGTGCGGAGATATCTGAATGATGGTTGCAGCTACAGGCATCATTCAGATATCAGCTTTTTCAGCCGGCGATTCCCTACACCATGAGAATGATCATAGCAGCTGTTCCACTGCTTGATCGTTCTTACAGGAGGCGAGAGGGGATGTCCCCCCCTCCCGCGCTTCTACCGACTCACCGCTACGATCGAAGCCAGGATCGTTTTTTTTTTTTTTAATTTCAGGCTTCCCAGCCTAGAGGTGAGATGTGGGGTCTTATTGACCCCATATCTCACTGTAAAGAGGACCTGTCATGCCATATTCCTATTACAAGGATGTTTATATTCCTTGTAATAGGAATAAAAGTGGTCAAATTTTTTTTTTTTTTTGGAAAAAAGCATCAAACTAAAATAAATAAAGTAAAATGAACAATAAAAAAAAAAAAATTTTTTAAAGCGCCCCTGTCCCTGTGTGCTCGCATGCAGAAGCGAACGCATACGTAAGTCCCGCCCACATATGAAAACGGTGTTCAAACCACACATGTGAGGTATCGCTGCGATCGGTAGAGCGAGAGCAATAATTTTGGCCCTAGACCTCCTCTGTAACTCAAAACATGTAACCAGTAAAAAATTTTAAATCGTCGCCTATGGGGATTTTTGAGTAGCAAAGTTTGGCGCCATTCCACAAGCGCGTGCAATTTTGAAAGGTGACATGTTGGGTATCTATTTACTCGGCGTAACTTCATCTTTCACATTATGCAAAAACATTAGGCTAACTTTACTGTTTTGGTTTTTGTAAAGCACAAAACAGTTTTTTTTCCAAAAAAAAGCGTTAAAAAAATTGCTGCGCAAATACCGTGCGAGATAAAAAGTTGCAACGACCGCCATTGTATTCTCTAGGGTCTTTGCTAAAAAAACATATATAATGTTTTGGGGTTCTATGTAATTTTCTAGCTAATAAATGATGATTTTTACATGTAGGAGAGAAATGTCAGAATTGGCCTGGGTGCTCCAGAACGCCTGAAGGTGCTCCCCTGCATGTTGGGCCTCTGTATGTGGCCACGCTGTGTAAAAGTCTCACACATGTGGTATCGCCGTACTCGGGAGTAATAGCAGAATGTGTTTTGGGGTGTAATTTGTGGTATGCATATGCGGTGTGTGAGAAATAACCTGCTAATATGACAATTTTGTGGGAAAAAGAAAAAGTAAAAAAAAAACCTTGATTTTGCAAAGAATTGTGGGAAAAAATGACAACTTCAAAAAACTCACTATGCATCTTTCTAAATACATTGGAATGTCTTCTTTCCAAAAAGGGGTCATTTGGGGGGTATTTGTACTTTTCTGGAATTTTAGGGTCTCAAGAAATTAGATAGGCCGTCAGTACTTCAGGTGTGATCAATTTTCAGATATTCGCACCATAGCTTTTGGACTCTATAACTTTCACAAAGACCAAATAATATCCACCGATTTGGGTTATTTTTACCAAAGATATGTAGCGGTATAAATTTTGGCCAAAATATATGAAGAAAAATTACTAATTTGCAAAATATTATAACAGAAATGAAGAAAAATGTATTTTTTTTACAGATTTTTCGGTCTTTTTTCTTTTACGGCGCAAAAAATAAAGAACCCAGCGGTGATTAAATACCACCAAAGGAAAGCTCTATTTGTGTGAAAAAAAGGACAAAAATTTCATATAGATACAGTGTTGCATGACTGAGTAATTGTCATTCAAAATGTGAGAGCACCAAAAGCTGAAAATTGGTCTGGTTAGGAAGGGGGTTTAAGTGCCCAGTTGTCAAGTGGTTAACCATGTGATCGGCAGTGTCCAATCACAGTTGGTCACATGTAAACACGGAAATGCCGGTAATCAGCTCTCTTCGCCTCACACTGACAGAGTGTGTGGCGAGGAGAGCTGATCAGCGGCATCTCCTCACAGGGGGACATGTAGGAATGTAATCAGGGCACTGATGATCAGTGCCCTGATTACAATAGTGAAATACAGTGTCACAATACAGTGCCCACCATTGCCCACCAATGCCAGCATACAGTGCCCACCAGTGGCAGCAATCAGTACCCACCACTGCCCACAAGTGCCACTAATCAGTGCCCATTAGCCATGCCAGTCAGTGCTGCAATCAGTGCTGCTCATCAATGCCCATCACTGCTGTCCATCAATGCCCATCAGGGCCACCCATCAATGCCCATCAGTGCCCATATGTACCGCCTATCTGTGCCCACCAGTGCCGCCTATCAGTGCACGCCATTGCCGCCTATCAGTGCCCACCAGTACCGCCTATTAGTGCCCATCAGTGCCACCTAACAGTGCCCATCAGTGCCACCTATCAGTGCCCATAAGTGTGGCATATTAGTGCCACCTCATCAGTGCCCATAAGTGCCGCCTCAGTGCCCATAACTGCCACCTCATCAATGCCCACCAGTTCAGCCTATCAGTGCCCATTGGTGCAGCCTCATCAGTGCACATCAGTGAAGGCGAAAAATTACTTAGTTACAAAATTCACTGACAGAAAAAAAGTAAAAAACATTTCTTTTTTAAACATTTTTGGTCTTTTTTTTGTAAAAAATAAAAAACCCAGCAGTGATTAAATATCACCAAAAGAAAGCTCTATTTGTGTGAAGATATTTGATATTTGTTTGGGTACAGTGTAACACGACCATGTAATTGTCATTCAGAGTGTGGCAGCGCTGAAAGCTGAAAAATGCCCTGGGCAGGAAGGGGGTGTAAGTGCCTGGTATGCAAGTGGTTAAAGAGCTATTCTAAAAGTGCTTGGTCACTCACAATAAGGATTCTCTTGCATCCTATGGTACCCATTAACACCTGAGCATCATGATGTTTGTGCTTAAAAAAGTATGCAGGCGTTGTTGGGGCAGAGTTGCACATTTTTGGTTCCTATCGATTTCAATGGGAGCGCCTCAAAATGTGTGTTTTTTGTACAATTTCTAGCCTCACCTTCTCCTAGTAATTAGCATTCCTTTGGCTAAAACAAATATGCTCAAGTTGAAGAAGCTCAGGTGTAAACGCAGACTTATGCAGGACATACGTTGGTCAAATTCCGAACTAATTTTCTTTTGAAAATCTGAAATTTTGTGCGTTTTGTGATCCGATGATGCCACCATTGATTGTAAAATAAAACTCAACCAACCAAGCCTTCAATTTCACCTCCTGTTGTTAAAGAAAAGACATTTGGTGGCTGGGAATCTTCTTTTTTTTTCCAGGCCATCCTCATTTCTTTTTCGATTTTGTTTCTCGCACAACATCATTGATTAGAAATTGGTTTGTTTTTCAAAATAATTTCCAACATAACCCATCACTCAAATTCGATGAAGAAGAAAAATTCGATGAAGAAGAAAATCCTCAGTTGCTGCGGCCCAGCAATGGTGCAAAATTCGAACAAAAATTCTTAATTACGATTTTCAAAAGCAAATTCGTTTGGAATTCGACCCATGTATGGTCAGCATTATGGAATGTAAGTGTTCCCACAAATGTATTGGCCTTTGGTAGCTTAAATAGTCAAATGAAAGCAGAATTAACAACTTGACCTCCGGAAGATTTACCCCCTTTCATAACCAGGCCATTTTTTGTGATACGGCACTGCTTACTTTAGCTGACAATTGTGTGGTCATGCAACGCTATACCCAAATAAGTCTCCAAATTTCATTTTTTCCCCCCACAAATAGAGCTTTCTTTTGGTGGTATTTGATCACCTCTGTGATTTTTATTTTTGCGCTATAAACAATGCAGTCTGATCAGTGCCGATTAAATGCAGCCTATCAGTGTCCATCAGTGCAAACTATCAGTGTCCATTTGTGCCACCTCATCAGTGCCTACCAGTGCAGCCTATTAGTGTAGCCCATCAGTGTCACATCATCAGTGCCACCTCATCAGTGCATCAGTGCAGCCCATCAGTGCCACCAGTGCAGCCCATCAGTGCCACCTCATCAGTGCCCACCAGTTCAGCCTATCAGTGCCCACCAGTGCAGCCCATCAGTTCAGTCTATCAGTGCCACCTCATCAGTGTCCACCAGTGCAGCATATCAATGTCCTTCAATATCACCTCCTCAGTGTCCACCAGTGCAGCCCATCAGAGTCTTTTAGTGCCACCTCATCAGTGTCCACCAGTGCAGCCTCAGTGTCCTTCAGCAGTGTTGCCAACCGTCAGTATTTTTACTGGCAGCCTGTAAAAAACAGGCAATTTTCTCCTGTCAGTAAATGCCAGTAAAAAGAAAAGGTTGCCAGTAAAAAATATGGCTGTGATGCTCGGCCCGGAGCCAGCCGAGACCATACAAGTGCTCGCCACAGTGTGTTCGGGCGGCTCTGGTGGAGGCGGTGTTGAGCATGTCCTGTGATGTCATGGTGCAAGAGAGCCAAGCAGAGCAGCCAGAGCCTCGTGTGTGGGTCTGCGGGATGGGAGAAAGGCAGGCCAGGAGCAGGACCATCAGTGCTGTTTGGCCTGGAGGGGCCACCTGGCTTGGAGAGAGACTGTCACTGTGACTCTGGAGGGGACATGTCATGTCGGTAATCTGTACTGCTGCACACTGCTGTCAATTTCATGTGTGTGCCGCCCATTCTAATTTCTTGCCCTTCTGGATCCTGTCCCTGAGCTACTTACATACTATATCGAAAATAAAATAAGAAATATGTTTTTTGCCTTATTATCTACCTTTTTTTTTTTTAAAAAGGTGTTTATTTTCATTTTTAGACAACAAAAGAAAGACAAAATCAAAGAAAACAAAAAAGAAAAAAACAATACAGACTGACCTACATACATGTAAGTCATAGACAGCGGATTAATGCTGATATAACAAAGGTCACTGAGTAGTACATCTGTATAAAACAGTAATACCCCTAACCAACGCTGTATCCTGGCCTAGGCCAACAAGGCCCAGGCCTAGGGCAGCACTTTGCAGGGGGGCAGCACGGAAAGAGTCCCCGCCGGTTTGCGCTACACTGTTAGTGTAGCGCCAGTCTTATGGGGCGGACTGGGCTGAGAGGCAAATTAGTCCAGCGCCCCCCATAAAGCGGCCGCACTGCTTCCGGTATGCGGGCGGCCGGCATTCTGCAACTGTGTGGGGGCCGGGGGGGGGCTCTGTGCACCGCTTCTAATTTTGACTGTCCTCTCATCCTGGACCACAAACCTTCCTCACTGTGCTCTATGTTTTCTGGCATGGTTATATCTTCTTAGGCCTCTCCATAAAATTATCAGAAATGTGTGCTTAACCACTTCAATACCAGGCACTTAGACACCTTCCCGCCCAGGCCAATTTTCAGCTTTCAGCGCTGTCACAATTTGAATGACAATTGCGCGGTCATGCTACACTGTACTCAAACAATTTTTTTATCATTTTGTTCCCACGAATAGAGCTTTCTTTTGGTGGTATTTGATCGCCTCTGCGGTTTTTATTTTTTGCGCAGCAAATAAAAAAAGACTGAAAATTTTGAAAAAAAAACAAGTTTTTCTTTTTTGTAAATAACTAAGTTTTCTTCTTCAATGACGGGCACTGATATGGCTGCACTGACGGGCACTGATACGGTGGCACTGATGGGCACCGATGAGGTGGCACTGATGAGGTGGCACTGATGGGCACTGATGATGGGCACTGATAGGCGGCACTGATAGTTGGCACTGATGGGCACTGATAGGTGGCACTGGTATGCGGCACTGATGGGCACTCATAAGTGGCACCGATGGGCGCTCATAGACGGCACTGATGGGCACTCGTAGGTGGCATTGATGGGTACTTATGGGTGGCACTAATGGGTACTTATGGGTGGCACTGATAGGTGGCACGGATGGGCACTGATAGGTAGGCACTGATGGGCACAGATGGGCACTGACAGGTGGCACCAATGGACACTGATGGGTGGCACTGATGACACTGATTGGTGGCACTGATGCCCCTAAGGGTGCATGGGCATCACTGCAATATAATGGTGCCAATCAGTGCCCATTTGTGGGCACTGATTGGCACAGATTGGGCACATTGGGCACATGAGGATGGCCATGGGGTACATACCTGGCCATCCACATGTTTCCCCCTTCCCTGGTGGTCCTAGTGGCGATCCCTGGTGGTCCAGTGTGGTCACCTGAGGGGGGGCTGCGCTGATAAACAATCAGCGCAGACCCCCCCTGTCAGGAGAGGCGCCGATCGGCTCTCCTCTACTCGCGTCTATCAGACGCGAGTGAGGAACAGCCGATCAACGGCTCTTCCTATTGATATTGTGATCAGCCGTGATTGGACACGGCTGATCACGTTGTAAAGAGCCTCCGCCGGAGGCTCTTTACCAAGATCGGTGGAGCGGTGTGTCAGACTGACACACCGCTCCACCGATCGCCGCGATGCGCACCCCCATGGGCGTGCGGCGGCTGTTATCCTGCTGGATGTCATATGACTCCCAGTCAAGATAACGGAACCACCGCCCGGCCGTCATCTGCTATGGGCCGGGCGGGAAGTGGTTAAAGTAGAATTATAGGCAACACTTTTTTTTTTTCATTTTGGAAAGAATAAGGGAAGGTTATAGCCCCTCTCAGTTTATTTTTTCCCATCCCTGTCCCATTGCAGAGATTTCCCTTCACTTCCTGCCCCCATAGCCAAACAGGAAGTGAGAGGAAATCTCTGCAAATTAAGGGGATCCATTGCCCCCCCCCCCAGGCCCTCGGAACTAGTGTCCCCACTCGAAAATTTCAGGGCGGATCTTAAACAGCAAGGGGTGTGGCCTTAACAGGAAGGGGTGGG
The DNA here is from genome assembly GCF_042186555.1 of Aquarana catesbeiana. NCBI lineage: Eukaryota > Metazoa > Chordata > Amphibia > Anura > Ranidae > Aquarana > Aquarana catesbeiana. Next base: position 258,090,794 of record NC_133331.1, on the reverse strand, counting down.
TCATATTTAAATTAGGGAGTACACGAGTTTAGTCAGGCCTAGGGCAGCACAAAACCTAAATACACTACTGCCCCTAACAAGAAACGAGATAACCAGTCACACACACACCCATTCACACACTTAGCACACACGACCTCATTAATGCAGTACATTTCCAGAAACCCATAGGGAGTAGACTCTTTTAAGAGCATATGTGAATCTCCATCTACATATATACATATGTTAAATAATGTTTGCTGAATCACATCACCATATCACATCACTGAGATAACTGTGAGGAGAGGACATCCCCCCAGAAGTCCCCCGAGACGTCCAGCCACGGCTGAATTTTGGTGAACTTCTTAGAGCATGCCTTACTTTTATATATTAATTTAAATTTTGGAAGGGTCCCATGAACAATACGGAAAAAGGCATGGGCCGAGAGGGGGGCAGTAACTTTCCAATGCAACAAAATTGTCTTACGTGCGTAAAATAACAATATACGTATCAACATTCTAGCATGAGTGCGAGGAACATGATCATTCAATACCCCCAGAAGTCCAACCTCCGGAGTCTGAGGCAACGGCACATGCAGCTTACGGTTGAAAAAAGAAAACAAATCCTTCCAGAATGTTGTAAGTCCAGGACACATCCAAAAGATATGAAACAAATTGGCAGCAATCATGTTACATCTAGCACATGCAATATCTCGACCCAGCCCCATTGTAACCAACCTAGCGGGCGTATAGTGTAAGTCAGTGTTTCTCAACCCCAGTCCTCAAGGCGCCCCAACAGATCATGTTTTCAGGCTATCCATTATTTTGCACAGGTGATTTGATCAGTTTCACTGCCTTAGTAATTACCACAGCCATTTCATCTGAGGGAAATCCTGAAAACATGACCTGTTGGGGCGCCTTGAGGACTGTAGTTGAGAAACACTGGTGTAAAGTGATGTATAAACTTGAATTGTATCAGGACATCAGCAGTGCTGATGATATCCTGAAAACATATTTCCACTGCCTCCTCCCAGTCCTCTTCAGAAAGCTCAGGCATAATCATTAGCCATTTACGTTGAGAATTCTGAAAAGGATCCGCGCCCATCACCTGAAGGCGCCCATAAAAGGTCGTCACTAGTTTGTTTATTTCTGGGAATGACAGAAGGTACTCAATAGAGGATTCCTTGAGCTCTTTGGTCAATGAGCCAAATTGTGTCTTAAGGGCATGTCGTAATAGAAGGTACTTGAAGAAGAATTTGTTGTCAAGGCCATATTTGAGTCTAATGGATTCAAAGGGCAGTAAGGTATTCTCCTCAAAAATATGAAAGAGGTGTGTGATTCCAGAACGTCGAATCTGGATGACCAGAGAGCTCAGGAATATTCGGATTCTGCTACAGGGGAGCCTGTGGCGAAATATCCACTTGGGATTGTGTCAGTGTCTTTCCCCCCTCCCTCCAAGCCATAAAACAAACCTCAATGGGAGAAAATCTGGAGCCACCCGTTTTTTTTGATCTATGCAATTCATCCTTCAAAGAGGTAGGAGGTGCAAACAAGGACAAAAGAAAAGCCGTGGCAGGAGTTTGGGGATCAGAGTGCAACCAATCATGGATATAGGTGAGCTGGGAAGCGAGAAAATAATTCCTTAAGTTCGGGCAAGCTAAGCCGCCTACGGCCTTGCCCGCTTGTAAAGAGGATTTGGCTATACGAGGTTGGCAACCATTCTAAATAAAAGTAAACAGGGCAGAGTCAAGTTCTGCAAATAATTTTTTGGTGAGGAAAACCGGGGAAGTCCTAAAGCTATAGAGAAATTTTGGTAGAAAAATCATTTTAAATATATTTATACGACCAATTAGATTGAGGGGCAATGACGACCATGTACGGAATTTATCCGTCATCTGCTGGACTATAGGGGTGATATTAAGTTCTTCATACCTAGGGAGGTCAGCATGTATCTGGATACCAAGGTACTTAAAGGAGGGTGTTAGTTGAATACATGACCTCTGCAGATAATCATAGGGAGAAGGGGGACCGATAGCAAAGGCCTGTGATTTTTTCCCAGCCCACCCGGAGCCCCGAGACCGCACCAAACTCCTCCACCACTTGCAATAATTTAGTAAAAGAGCTCTCCCTTCCATCCAGATATATCAGGGCATCGTCTGCGTATAAAGAGATTTTTTCTTCTAGCGGGCCAGAATGGATACCCCCAATCTCAGATGTCTGCCGCACTGCCAGGGCTAATGGCTCAATGGCTACTGCAAACAGCAGAGGAGAGAGAGGGCATCCCTGCTGAGTACCCCGGCTTAAAGAAACTGGTGCAGAGATGTCCATGTTTGTGCGAACCCTAGCCTTCGGGTCAGCATATAGTAATCGAACCCAGTGAATAAAATCTGGCCCAATACCCATCCGTGCCATAGCTTCCCATAGGAAAGACCTACTCACAGTATCAAAAGCTTTCAATATGTCCAGGGACAGGACTAAACCAGAACACTTTGCACATGCTGCCTCATGAACATGTAGGTACAACCTGTGGATATTATCAAATGTACTCCTGCCAGGCATGAAACCGGATTGGTCCGGCGGTATAAGGGACAGGACGACCGACTGGAGTCTGAGGGCAAGTATTTTTGCTAAAATCTTTTCATCACCATTCAGGAGTGAAATAGGCCTGTAGGATCCGCAATGTTGTCTATCCTTACCGGGCTTGGGTATAACCACAATGAGTGCTTCGTTCATAGAGTCAGGAAGCTTCCCTAATTTAAGGGAGTCCTGAAACATTTTGAGGAGCCTAGGAGGCAGTACCTCAATATGTGCCTGGTACCACTCCGAAGGAAGCCCATCCAGGCCCGGAGTTTTATTAGAGGGTAAGAGGCTTATGGCCTTGGTGACCTCCTCCAGCATAATGGGTTTATCTAGAAGGGATTGCTGAGAGTCACTGAGCGCCGGGAGGTCAAGGGATTCAAAGAAGCCCATAAAATCTGTTTCTGAAGGGATTTCCGTTCCCCTATACAGTGTGGCATAGAAATCCGCGAAAGTTTGATTAATAGTCAATGCGTCAGATGTAGTCGACCCGTCTGGCAATTGAATTGTGGCAATCGCGGCTTCCTGACAGTCCGCGTGTGCAAGATATGCAAGGAGCCTGCCATTTTTCCCTCCATGCTCGTGAATACAAGCTGAGAGGTATAACTGTTGTTTCCTGGTCAAGTCTACCATGTGCAACTGCAGAGCCCGGTGGGCCTCTGTCAGCATGCCTCTAGTTTCAGAGGAGGGGGCACCCGTATGATGGGTGCGGGTGTCCTCCAACACTTTTCGAAGATCCTCCTGTGTCCTCCTCCCGGCAGATCTGTAGCACTTAATTCTAGAAATATAGGAACCCCTGACCACAGCCTTAAAGGCATCCCAAACAAGACCCACAGGAGCAGAGTCCGTGTTAAGGGACCAGTAAGTAGTCATGTCAGTCGGGATGCCCTCAGTTATCTACGGAGTAGAGATCCAGAGAGGGCTGAGTCTTCAGGTTCGGAACGCCGGTCTATGGCCCACAGTCAAACCCACCTGTATCATAGAATGGTCAGATTCCGTCTGGGGGAGATATGCTATGGATCGAACAGCAGGTAGAAAATCCTTTGTGGCCAGAGCATAATCAATTCTTGAAAGGGCTGCATAGGACCTAAACTGGCAGGAGTACACTTTGGCCTCTGGAAATTTCCAGCGCCACAAATCCACATATCCATAAGTATTACACCACGCACGAAACAACCCGGACTCAGATTTTAGAGGTCTTAGTCTATCTAGATCAGGTTGCAAGACCGAGTTGAAATCCCCAAGGATAAGCATAGGACAATTAGACAGGTTAGCAAAATGAATATTAAGATCAGAGAACATTGCAGCTGTGACCGGGGGAGGGAGATACACCGCGACCAAAATAAGGGATGTGCCATGTATCGATACATGTAAAATAACATACTGCCCCTTGGGATCTAGGACAACTTGATGACACACGAAGGGCAACCCCTTACGAATTAGGATAGCAACACCCCGGGCATAATTGGAGTAGGTAGATTGATAGTGATTGGCCACCCAGTGTTTTTTAAGTGCCATCACTTTGGACCCCATTAAGTGAGTCTCTTGGAGGCATAGGATATGTGGCTTACTATGTTTCAGGGCCTCAAAGATAGATGCTCTTTTAAATTTAGAGTTCAGCCCGCGGACATTCCACGAGCAAACGGTTACGTCAGACATGGAGTTGGTATTATAAATGCATAAGGGTCAGGGGGGTCTCGGAGAGCTTCCCACCCTCAGCCACAGCCACATAGGAAATAAAGGTGCCGCAGTGCTAGACATCCAACCATCCATACATACACCATGCATACAACCACACAACTATATACATTAGCATGTTCATTACCCAACAGGGGCAATAAATACCCTGCCCAGCTCCAAAAAGGGGGAGTGGGCCTATACCCTGAACTTGTACTATGCCTGGGGCACATGGCCCGGAACAGGGGGCAAGAAAAAAATATAAGTTCAAAAGCAACAAAAGAAGTCAGTGGTCAACAACAATATTTCCAAAAGAAAATAAGGGGGACTGAGCCCCAAGGTAGCTCGGGCCTGGTTATAAACCGAGACTTGGTACTCTCTCTCCGAAGACAAGTAGGATCCTCCAAGGTCAGCACATGTCAGCAACAAAACACAACTTCGCATTAATAAAAAAGGAAAAAAAAAATAATGCAAGCAAGGAGAACCCAGAGAAGGGAGGAAACTTCTGTTACTGCAGTGAAGCCATCAAAATTTGGGGATCCGCATCAGGCAGGAGGCTTAGGAGGGAGGGATAGTGCTTCCCACCAGGACATGGCATCATATGGGGACTGAAAGAAATGAGCTTTTCCCTGGTATGTGACCCGAAGGGTGGCAGGGAATAGCATGGAGTACTGAATATCTTGCTCCCGGAGCTTCTGGTTTACACGCTGATGGCTGGCTCTACTGTTGCGGACTGTCGCAGAGTAGTCTGGAAAGAGTGACACCATGGCATTATTAATGCGGAGACTTCCTTTCCGCCTGGCAGCTCCCAAGATGGAGTCACGGTCCCTGTAATTAAGGAGATGGATCACCATCGTACATGGGGGGTGACCTTCAGGAAGGGGGCGCCCGGGGACTCGGTGGGCCCTCTCAGTCACAAAACAGGCGGATAAGTGTTCTCGGCCAAATTCTTGCTCGAACCAGCTCTCTAGGAAGGCTACAGGGTCAGAACCCTCCACCCGCTCCGGAAGTCCAACCAGGCGCAGGTTATTTCTGCGTAGGCGGTTTTCAAGGTCATCGACCTTATCCTCCGAAGATGTAATCTTTCCCCCATATGTATTGAGTTTAGGTAGAATGGGAGCAACAGTGTCCTCCAAATCACTGATACGTTGCTCAGTTTCAGTAACCCGACCACGTAACTTGTGCATATCCTGCCGCATAATGGTTAAGTCAATCTTAAGCCCATCCACCTTCCCCACTAGGTCCGCATGGTTTACCTTGAGAATGGTAAGGACATCCGCCAGGGTGGGTTCCTTGTCGCCATCCACGACCGCCGAGCCCGGGGTCGGTATGCAGGGTCCGGAATCTCAGGGGAGGGTGGTGGGGACCCGTCCTGGCCGTCTCTAAAGAGATCCGGAGTGGAGGCTGGAGATGGACTGGGCCCATGGACGGTGTTGCGGCGGCCATCTTGGCAGGAGCGGGTGGCGATGCTCATCTTTACCGGCGGTTGTTTCTTCACTCGCTGCTTTCCCATCCACCAAAATGCCCCCCGAGGATGCAGGAGACACACCAGGAAATAATAATTTGACTGCTGACGATGGACGATCAGGATGGAGCAGGATTGTGTAGGGAGGGACCGGAGCTACACAGGAACACGTCCGATCACATCCTGAGCCAGGCCATGCCCCCTCTTATTATCTACCTTAAATCACATTGCTAATTACATATGATATTGTATTTGTTTGAAGCCTAAATAGTGAAATTTGTACTTAAAACTGTAATTTTGTAACTTTTGGAAATGCCTGTAAAAACTTGGCTGTGCCAGTAAATTTTGGGCGTCGTGTCAGTAAATTTCAATCTGTTAGGTTGGCAACACTGTCCTTCAGTGTCCCCCAGCGCTCCTGGCTCTGTCCCGCCCCCCTCCTCTGGCCACAGACAGTAGACAAAGCAGCCCGAGCGGCCGCCGCGGCCGTACTCCATTCGGCCGCTCGGGCTGCTCTAACTTCTGTCTGTGAGCGACAGGCCAAGCCGGGAGATCACCCGGCGCTCGCGGATGTCTAGGAGCCTGCAACCAAATGCGGGAGACTCCCACGAGTCGCGGGAGACTTGGGATGTCTGGATAGGCTGCATTTAATTGGCACTGGTAAGGCTGATTTCATTGGAGCGGGTCGGTGCTGGTGTGAAGCGTCACCTCCCTGAAATTTGTTTTTGCAGGTTGGGATTTCTGCCTCCACCATCACAGGAGTGAGCTCTCAAATGCTGAGCTCAGAGTTACTGTGTGAGGGGAGAGAAGGTGCATGTGTGTGTGGTGGGGGGGTGAATCAGAGAAAAAGCTCACTCCTGTGATGGTGAAGGTGCACAGTAACAGGTAGGAGTCTCTTATTAACCTCCTTGGAGTTTTCCAGTCAGGCTTCATGAGATACGTAAACAGCCTACACATATAGCAAGGGTGTCATTCAGTTTTTGTCAAAGGTGTAAGGTTTGATTTTATCCACTGGTGCTGCATACCTGCATAGGCCATTTAATTGTAAATATGAACTATGCCTTTCAGCTTTAAATATAATAAATATATCAAAGCTTTTTTTTTTTCAAGAGGTTAAGATTTAGGCTGGATTCAGGTCCGATTTCAGCCCTAAATTTGGGTTGAGCCGGTCACAATCTCCTGCTATGCGAATTGGATGCAGAGAAAACTGCATCCAATTCGCAATGGTGTGAACCCCACCTTAGGCCAATTAGGGTTGTCACCTCATCCCTTTAAACCTGAACACATATGAATTACACAGGTTCTGAGGCTAATTAAATGCAGATAAGGCAACAAGTGAGTTTAATTACCACCTTAATCAGCCACAGAACCTGAGTAATTAATATGTGTTTGGGTTTAAAGGGATGAGGTGGCAACTCTATTCACACTGCAATGATAAATTGCAGAGCAGCCGGAGCCATCCAGTGCTCTGGCCGCTCTGCGTTACCGGCTGGCTAGTGAATAGTGTGGTGCATGATTCAACGCACGCACAGTCCCTTTTGTTTTGTTGTTTTGTACCAGCTTTATTTGAAGCGTACAAAACTTACATTTCATTCATTGCAAAGTCAAGCGGCACGGTGCGCTGCCCGACATTGCAGTGCAATTTGGGCTGGTGCACTTTTGTTCACAGCACGCTGAAGCAGAGGGCTGGGCTAAGTTGCAGTTTGAAAGGGACACATTGGAAACAATTAATTCCTGTGTTTTCCTGCGGTGACAGACATTTTACAATACAGTAAAACATCTGTCACCACACATAGGGTGAATTGGCCCTTATGGAGGGTTACCAGTAAAGTTCCAATAAAGGAAACTGCCCTAAAATAAAAAAAATCAATGCTTAGGCACAGGGATAACTAATGGCACAGCTATTGTCATTGTATGCCCCCCTCCCCTCCTTTATGTACTACTCAAACTCAGGCTCAACACAGCCTCGTAGGCCCAGGTTGCCTTGACGACGCCAGGCGCCGCACGTGACCGGTGACGCGCCGACAGGACGCAGGCAGGCGCTATGGGCGTGTGCGCCGACTTCCGGTTACGTCACAAGATTCTCCTCCAGGACCGGGGCGCACCGGGGGTAGCGGAATGAACCGAAGAGAAAGGCCGAGGGAGGCGGGGAGCCGCGAGTGATTGGGGGGGAACGACAGCGACCGTGCTCAGCAGCAGCTTGACGGACGGCGAGGGGTGGAGCCGGACAGAGAGAAGAGGGGGAGCCGCCCTGCCGGGTGCTGGAGACAGGTGAGAGGGGGAGGGGCGCTGAGACACAATGAGGGGGACCCCTATGTATGTGTATTGTGTGCGGACCTGATCACACTATATACAGCCCTCCTCTCCTCCTCCTATGTACAATGGCTGCCTGTTTACATGACTGTCATCTATGGCAGGATCACTCCACACCTTCATGGCCTCTGTGTGTAGAGAATGTCAATGACTACAATTGGTCATACAAAATCCATCTGTCATCAATCATTTATAATAATTAGATAAAATATATAGAATCGTCCCTTTTTTGTTGTTGTTGAAATCAAAACCCGTCAAAGACAGAAAATATAATCATATAATTGGCGGCATGTAGACGGATCACGATTTCAGCGATTGAACTCCTGTGAAAAGATCCGATCGCGCTTTGAAGACTTTTTATTTTTCCGATCTCTCGATGAGACGTATTGAGGCCAATATAATGCCCTGTTTCGACCTCCGAGTGACCAAGTTCTGGGGGTTGATTAGACTTGTGACTGGTGGATCACTTCGTTCCTGACAATCACATCTGGGGTTCCCGGAGGACGCAAAGTATTTGGAATTGCCTGTAAATGTATGTGTAGCTGGTATAGAATGTCCTGTATACACACTGCTGCCATGTCTACTGTTCTTATCTGTATGGGGTGGTCAGAAGACCGATGTGGACATCTTCCATGTGATGGGCAGCATAAAACAAATATATCTGGTTCTTTTTGTTTTGTTTTTGTTTGTTTGTTTTTTTGTGCAGTATAAGAGAAGGAAAGCACCCCAGCAGGATCCGACAGACACTATAGTAGAAGCAGCTTCAGCCCAGCTCCGTCCAGTCCATGTTCTGACGCGTTTCGCCCTCCATGACTAAGCCCCGTGGCTGGGGTGAAATGCACGAGGGGGCGTGGCCTGGACAAAGCTGGGCTGAGGCTGCTTCTACTATAGTCTGTCGGGTCCTGATAGTGTGCAGCACTCAGGGTTGTTTGCTTCCCTTATACTTCATACATTGAGCCTGGACGAGCTCTGCTCAGCCTGCACCCGCAGTATGCGACATCAGACTGGGACACACGTTTGTTTATTTGTGGCTTCTATTATTCTCCTATCTCTCATTCATAGTCCCAGCACACATGTAAGGGGAAATTAAAGTGATTGTAAAGGCACAAGGTGTTTTTTACTTTCGTGCATTCTATACATGAAGATAAAAAACCTTCTCCGTGCAGCAGCCCCTCAGCCCCCCCTAATACTTGAGCCCCTTCTCGATATAAACAAAGCCAAGGATAAATCCAAGGGAAAAAAAACAAGCGTAACTTACCGACCAGTCCGCAGACAACCAGGAAAACCTGTCTTAACGGTATGCGTTAAAAGCAGGGGTTTAGTCTGCACACATTTGCAAACGCATGCGTAAGCCACAGAGCCTCGTCAAGGCACCCTGTTATCTGTGGTACCTTAGGGTCGGTTCACACTAGGACGACTTGGGATCCGACTTGTACGCCCTCAAGTCGCCCCGAGTCGCCCCAGAAATAGATTCAATGGGAGTGAATGGGAGCGTCTTAATAGACACTACTGAAGTTGCTCCGACTTCAGAGCGTACTCCCTGTACTACTTGGATCCGACTTGGTAGGCGACCTGTACCATAGAAATCAATGGAAGTCGCCTCCAAGTCGGATCTCTCTCTCAAAGTCAAGCGACTTTGCAGGGAAAACCCCTCCCTCCCAGAGAGCTGATTGCCCTGTGATTGGCCACAGCCGAAGTCGCCTGTCATGGAGGCGACTTCAAGTCACGTTGTAATTTGCTAAAGTCGCGTTGAAGCCGCGGTACAAAGTCGCGCTGAAGTCGTGTTGCCCCTGTGTGAATCGAGCCTAACACTAACTTATAAGTGTCCCCACAGTGGAGGCACATGCATATACCCGTTTTGTACCCCTCTTGATCCAGCCATGTCCACAAGAGCCTTGCCTCTCTGGGAACTCGCACTCCTGATTGGCTCACTGGCTGTGACTGCCAAAAGCCACTCTGGTGATGGAGGGGGAGGAGCCAAGCAGCAGTTCCGTGTGTGAATGGACACACAAAGCCACAGCTCGGCAGCGTGCCTGCTTGGGTGCCCCCATGAAAATCTGCTTGGTGTGGGGGCACCTGGAAGGAGAGAGAGGCCAGTAGCACTGGCGAGGGACTTGAGAAGAGGAAGTTCCCGGCTGCTCTGTGCAAAACCATTACACAGAGCAGGCAAGTATGAAATATGAGGAAAAAAAAAACAGGACGACTTTAAAGCAGAGCTCCACACAAAGGGGATACTCGGCTTGTTTGCTTCCTCCACTGCCACATTTGCCCGTCCCCACTTCTGGGAGACCTCGCCGCAGGGAAGCCCCCCCGGAAGTTCAGCTCCCCTCCTCCTTCCCCATCCTCCCACTGCTGCCGGGCCATTTAAAAAGCACAGCCACTGTAGGAAAGTGGCTGTGAAGCGGCAAGGCTTCTCTGCTGGGTTCCCTTACAAGAAATGGCAGCTGCTGAAAGCCGATTAAAAAAAAAATCAGCTGGGGTGCCGGCATTGCAGAATCCCTGGACAGGTAAGTGTTAAGATCTTAAAAGCCAGCAGCTACAGTATTTGTAGCTGCTGACTTTACTGTTTTTTTTTTGTTTTTTTTTGTGGGGGTGGGGGCGCTGGAGCTCTGCTTTAATATCACTTCAACTGAAACTGGTGCACACAGAATCTGGTGTAGTTGTGAATGATAACCAATCAGCTTCTAACTTAATTTTATTCAATTAAGCTTTGACAATAAGCTCTGGCTCACACCAGTGCCGCTATGAAATCTCGCTACTTCAGCGTGATTTCAAAGCTGCCTGATCAGTGCGATTTTTTTTTTTTTTTTTTTTGATGTGTGACTTCATTTAAGTAATGCAAGTTGTAATGAAATTGAAATGATTTGAACAGTTCCATTTCAGGCAATGGGGTGCAATTTGTCATGCGATTTTCGAGCTGTCAAATTGCATGACAAATCCCACTAGTGTGAACTAAGGCTAAAACCTGGAAGCTGATGCACAGCTGAACCAGATTCTGTGTGCTCTCGTTTTACTAAAACTCCCTCCATAGTGTTTAGGTGGCCTCTGCCATATATGCTAATCCCTGTATGTCTATCTACAATAGAGAAAGCTTGTGACCCTTTTGTTGGCCTGGCTTTCTGCATGAATGGCAGCTGATACAGTGTTCAGCATATTCACAATGAAAAATAATCAATCTGCTTTAAAGTGACTGTAAACCTTACATTTTTAAAATATTTTTTTTAATAATAAACATATTCTACTTGCCTGCTCTGTGAAATAGTTTTGCACAGAGAAGCCCCAATCCTCCTCTTCTAGGGTCCCTCGCCGAGTACCCCTCATAAGAAGACGCGTCCTATGGAGGCACTTGTGCAGGATCGATCCCCAGCAGGCTGCCTGTGTCTATAGACTGCGAGCAGGGAGTCTATTATCGCAGAAAAGACATGCAATGTCTTTTCTGTGATAAAATACATCTACCTTCTTACTGGCAGGCTTCTGCAGCATGTAAACGGAGCTGGGCATGCGCAGTTTGGCTTACATCTCCAGCACGGTCCCTGTGTACCGGGATGACTATAAGAGCTGCTTCGTACCTCAGCGGTCAATGGAGATGCCCAAAAACCGCCACCTGGGGAGACGATACCTGTGCGGGACTGTTAGAGAGGTGGTAAGTAAGGTGCCTTCAGTTCCGCTTTAAAGCGGAACTAAACCCATCGATTAATGGCTTCAGGTATACTAGCAGCTCCTAAACCTTGAGTTTAGAAGCTTCTGACGTTTTTTTGCTGAACCTCCCCAACTCCATAAAAGCCTACGTGTCTGTCAATGTACACATAGGCTTTTATCAGAGTTTAGGAGCTGCTGCAGTTAGATGAACTTCAACCTCCCTTTTCTTGAACGCAGAAGAATCACATTCGGGATAGGAACGTTTTGACCCCCGGCACAGGAAAATGCAAAATTTCGCGTTTTTCCCGCAGCTGCTGTAAATGTAGGCAGGGTGTACATGAAGCCTAGCCGGTTCACACTAGAAGCGGCACGACTTGCAGGTCACCTCACCGAGGCGACCTGCACACGACTGCCACGGCGACTTGCAAAACGACTTCTGTATAGAAGTCTATGCAAGTCGCCCCCAAAGTAGTACAGAAACCTTTTTTCTAAGTCGGAGCGACTTGCGTCGCTCCGATTAGAACGGTTCCATTGTACTGAACGGGAGGCGACTTGTCAGGCGGCTAGGTCGCCTGACAAGTCGCCCCCGTGTGAACCGGCTCTCACAGTTTCAAAAAACAGTTACATTCCTGGTGCCAGGAATGTTAACTGTCACATTTGTTTGTGCTCTCATCTAAACTGTCACACTATTTAAAGGCTGGAGTCATAACTGATCACATGTGCAGCGCCATGGCAGTTGTAGATCAGACCAAGGCTAAGATGGCTGAAAAGAATAGGGGGGTTTAGTTTAGTGGAACTAAACTTAGAGAAATACTTTTCTCTTCATTCCATTGATGAGGGGGTTAGTCCCTTGCTGGCCACTGTCATCTTCTCCCTGGCTATTTGTTGTTGCCAGGTTTTCAGACTCTTTATTGGCCGGTGACAGAATAACGCCATCTAGAGCATGCGCCTGTGAGTCCCTTTTTCCAGCAAGGCCCGAGTGTGTCGGGAATGCATTATGAGCTGCAGACGTGCAACTCGGCATGCATTCAAGAGAAGGTTGCGAGCAGGCAGGTAAGTACTTTTTCTGCAATAAAAACCTACCTGTTTGCAGTTTTTAAGTATTTAACGTTTAGTTCTGTTTTAAAGCAGAACTAAGTCCCTTGATTTAATGGTTTCCCTAAACATTTACAGTCAATGCATACCATGAATAATCACTGACCTATGTGTTCTCTACCCGAACTGTCAAGCCATCAGATGGCTGGGGTCATAGCTGATCATACCGATCAGCACCGTGGCAGCTGCAGATCATAGACAGTAGCTTCCCTGTCAGTAAAAGATAGGAGGGTTTAGTTCCACTTTAAAGGTCAACTATGAGCTCATTTATTTATATATATATATATATATATATATATATATATATATATATATATATATATATATATATATATATATATATATATTCCCCAGCAGACGTTAAAGTGGATGTAAACCCGATTCATGAAATTTGAGCTGGGCACATATATCTGCAGTGTTTTCTAATCTCTCTTCAAAGCCCTATGTTCTGTAGCTGTCTCCTGCTCCTTTCTTCTATCAGCCTGATTACTTCTGACAAGTTCTCCATCAACAGATAAAAGCAGCCTGAATTTTGTGTGGGGGAGGATGCTATAAATAGATTAGCAGAGTGTTGAACTATTCAATAAACAGTTCTGAAAGTCTCTACCTATGAGGAGAGGGGATGTGTGCCTTTCCTCCAATCAGCTGTCTGCCCAGGGATCACTGCAGTGCTAACCAGGAAGAGAAAATCTCTAACACGATCTGAACTTTCTAAAGAATATATAAAACTGAAGACAGCTGATATACATGTAAAACTTATGTAGGGAGATTTGTTTCATCTTTGTGTATCATCTGAGGCTGTTCACTTCACTGGGTATATGTGAGGGTTTACAGCCACTTTAACAAAAAATAAAACAGCTCTGGCTCTAACACTCCCCTCTGGAGCTGTCCCCTGCAGTACCTCTTCGCTGTCACAAGACATTCTCTGTCTTCCAGGTTGAATGACGGCACTACCTAGGCCACATTTATACTTGCTGCAACTGCATGTAATGTAGGTAGGCGCAGTGCTGTTCTGTGGCCTTTCGAGGGTTAAAGTAGGAATCCCAGAAGTGACATGTTGCCTCTAAGTTGCCTATCAAATGCCTCTGAAAAGGATTCACTGCAGATTGCTTTGTAGAGGAATGGCAGTGACAGTTGTAAGTGTAAACAAGTCCTTAAAGATGAACTTCATCCCCCACAATTCACACACTCGCCCACCCGGAGACCCAGTGTTATCTTGCTATGATCCTGTGCGCTGCTGTCACACATGGGGGTCCCACACCAATTTTTTTTATTTATGGCATCATTGGAAACTGACTTTCTCCCCAGCTCAGACAGCCAGCTGCCTGATGATACGCCACTCCTGCCAACCTCCTGCAGCCTGAAGCATCCTGGGAAATCTGATGTTCTTATCCCAGAGGAAGAGATGTCATTCTCTCTATGTACATATGGCAGCCTGGACTGTAAATAAGAAGAAAAAATTAAAATACAACGGAGGGAAAGGTGGGGGGGGGGGGGTGGGGGTTGTGAGTGCAAAGTTGCTTAGTGTATTTAGTGGGTGAAGGTCTGCTATAAAATGTTATTAATCCAATTGGGAACAGTTGAGGGAGTCAATGGTGGGGTGGAGAAGGATTGGGGGGGGGGGGGGGGTTCTGGTAGATCATAGATTGAATTATAGCATGCAGTGCCAAGCTGCAGTTTCTAAAGCTAGCAAAATCCTTTCTTGTAATAATAAATTTATAGTGGACAGCACAGTGGCTAAGTGGTTAGCACTTCCACTAGGGTCGCCAGTTCGAATCTCAACCACGACACTACCTGCCTGGAGATTGCATGTTGTCCCTCTGCTGTGTGGGATTCCTCCAAGTACTCTGGTCTCCTCCTACACAAAGACATGCTCTTAGGTTAATTGGCTTCTGTCTAAATTGGCCCTAGTATGTGTATGAATGTGAGTTAGGGACCTTAGATTG